>NC_136072.1:589875085-590475085 GCF_964261635.1 Lissotriton helveticus
ACCACCGCTTGCTTCCGCAGCTCCTCGCAACTGCAGCGCTAGCTCGGAGAGACGTCGCGATGTGTCCAGACTCGATCAATCACCAGCAGAGACCATCCACAGCCAATCAAGTAGGCGAGTATCAAGCAGCCAGATCCCACACAAAGGGACTGGCAGTGGAGTAGGTGATGGCAAATCCTGCTGCCCATGTGATGTTAAGAGGGCAGATTAGGAAGGTTTGGAGGCTGCGTCTACCTAGGGGGTGGTGGACTGACCAGACTGCTGGCTGGCCGACCTACGGGGCTGGTAGGTACCGCATCCAAGCCAACGCAGAGGCTGTGAATCTTGTCGACCGCAGTGGCTGGGCAGGTAAAGACAAAGCTGAAAACCCCTTCTGTGGCTGTGAAAGGTGGCTTGGGGGTAACAAGGGGCCATGGAAAGGTCCAAGGACCTGGCCTGAGCCCTGTTGCCTTAAAGGGCTCCAGCGCTGAATCCGCCTTGTATCCGAAGAGACGAAAGCCATAAAACAGCATGTCCATAAGTGATGTTTGGACATCTCCAGAAAAGACAGTACACCTCAAACAGGCATGGCGCCATAGGACCTCCATTGACAAAACCTCTCTGGCCAGTGAGCCGGTGATGTCCAGTCCACATCTAATGGTGTACTAAGCTGCATCTTTACAGTCGGCAACAGCCTGGGAGAGCATGGCTCTGGCCCTCCTCCGGAACTGATGACAGCACCTGCAAAAGCCGTATCCTACAGAGTGTGGGACTAGCGGGCCAAAAGGCATGTGTTTTCACGAACCGCAAAGGCAAACATTTTCTTGCCTATGTTGTCCAGTCTCTTGGATTCCCTGTACAGTCTCTTGGATTCCCTATCCAGTGGTGCGGTTTGGGCGTCAATAGGGTTTGGCAGTTTCTAATGGAGTTTGAGGAGAGTTTTTGCGATTCGATAGATTTCTTTGGGCATGAAAGTGGCTGCTTTAATTTTTTTCTTCGTAGAAGGTTGATTGAGAGGCTTTAATTTCATTTTTGTAAGTTTTTATTGCCTCCCTGTATGCAGCATAGCCTTATAAAATTCTCATAACTGGGCAGGGGTCGCTCCGGCTCCGAGAAAATCAGGAAGGTGCAGAGTCAGCCCAGGCGCTGGCTCAACCACAGGCGAGGCTTCGAGTGTAAACCCTCCCACGTCGGCCGACGGACGAGGTAAGGTTGAATTATGCTTCAACTTCTTCTTCTTGAGAGCGGGACTCACCTGAATTGCCCGAAGACTACAAGTGTAGTACTGCTTTGTACTGCACTCCTGAGGCGGAAGCCGGGAGGGAAGTCACCTTTTTTAAATTCTTAACTGTCACAGATTTACTTGTGTAATTGTCTATTTTAAAAAGCACTTACTTGTTGGAATTTAGCTGCTGGAGACAGCGGAGCTAGCGCTGACACAGCACGCGAATCGACAACCTCTCGCGCCACAAGCAGAGGCCACGCCCCCTTTTAGGCCCCGCCCCCGCCGACTCCTACTTATAGACGCCGATTCAAGGGCGCCAAGTAGAAGCTTTGTACTGCACTCCTGAGGCGGAAGCCGGGAGGGAAGTCACCTTTTTAAAAATCTTAACTGTCACAGATTTACTTGTGTAATTGTCTATTTTAAAAAGCACTTACATGTTGGAATTTAGCGGCTGGAGACAGCGGAGCTAGCGCTGACACAGCACGCGAATCGACAACACTCCTCGCGCCAGGAGCAGAGGCCACGCCCCCTTTTAGGCCACGCCCCCACGGTCCTCATTCATTAGCACAGTATAAATCATGTGCATCTTCCGGGCGCGCAGCGGGCGAGCGCAGCGGGCGAGCGCAGCGGGCGTGACGATTGCGCGCCGAAGGCGCGCCTAAGGCAAGCCCGTCTGCGCCCGTCCGCGACCGGACCGGGGCCAGGGCCACCCCCCCTAGTCAACCATCATGCCAGACCATAACCTATCACCCGCAGTCCCTTCGCCAACTAAATCAAACAGTTGGGCCATCCTGTCTACACACATGGGACCCCTCTACCCAACACTCCGCCTGTAATCAGTGCGGTTTTCGCTTCTCTCATGGAAAAAAAATCCCACATCATTCTCTATGCTGCTGCTTAACTGCCGCTCGCTTCCTAAACACTCCGCGGAAATCTCGCTATTGTTAGAGGAGACAAGCCCAGACGTATTTTTCGCTACAGAGACCTGGTTACAGGAACACTCGGAACCTGACCTGGTGCAAGCACTTCCACCTGGCTATCAAATACTCCGCCTCAACCGAAAAAAGGGCATCGGCGGTGGCCTAGCCATAATCTACAAATCAGATTATATTGTCACCAGTACCCCTGTAGACTTCCCAGACTGCGAATGCCTTCCTTTTTTTATAAAACTAAATGCCACTCATACCTTTTCGGGCATGCTTATATATCGTCCTCCTGGACCACAAAGGAAGTTTCTAACAGACCTTAACTCGATAGCGGCAAGTCTTGCAGTTAACACTGCCAATTTTACAATTTTGGGTGACCTTAACATCCACTTGGATGACCCAAATGACTCTATAGCAAGGGAATTATCCCTAGGCTTAAGCGCCCTCGAACTACACCAACGTGTCACTGGGCCTACCCATCTAAAGGGCCATCTCCTGGACCCCGTCTTCAGCAACTGCAACAAGCTTCACATCGGAAATTCTTCTCCCCTTCCCTGGTCTGACCACTTCCTCATCCCGCTCACTTGGACCCTGCCCTGTCACCCCCTCCCCAAACCCCCGATGACGCAATGATCACGCAACTGGTCTAAACTCCACTTATCTGAGTGGGAGGATCTTCTACAAGGTACCAAACCCACCAACACTTCTTTCCCCACCCAAGACAATGATAACTACAACCTAAGGATCACCAGCTCCCTTGATACAGTTTTACCACTAAAAAACTCCCACCCCAAGCGGGGCAATCCTACAGCCCCCGTGGTACACAAATGAACTACGAGAGGCCAAACGTATATGTAAACGACTGGAGAGGAAATGGCGCCTCAGCTATCTTCCGTTAGATAAATCAAGCTACAGAACAGCAATCAAAAACTACAAAACGGAATTCACCTAGCCCAGTCAAAATACTTCGAACTCAAGATTGAGAACGCAGCTTCCAAACATAAAGAGATCTATCGAATAGCCAAAACCCTCCTCCAACTTCCAGAACCATTGAAGCATCATAACAATACTCAGACCCACTGTGAGGAAATAGCTGAGTTTTTCCACCAGAAAACAGAAACCATTAATTCTTCTTTCCCCCACCCCATCACTCCACCCACAGATTCCGTCAATACAGGTTGTACGACAATCCTTCTTCACGATCTCAACAGCTTTCCTCCTTTAGATCTTACCAAGTTGGAGAAACTTATGGGACAGGTTAAATCTGGATCACCCACCGACCCAGCTCCTCCCAGCACTCTCACCCAGATCACACATTTGATCTCGCCCACTATCCTAGGCCTGCTCAACTCCTCACTCCATACTGGTACTGTCCCTCCTCTATGGAAAAGAGCAATGGTCAGAGCCCTGTTAAAAAAAACTAATCTTGACCATTCTAACCCTGCCAACCACCGTCCCATCTCCCTCCTACCATGGCTCAGTAAACTTCTCGAGAAGCATGTCAACTCCGTTCTTACCGACTTCTTAGAAGTCAATAACATCCTAGATTTCTCCCAGACTGGCTTTAGGCAACGTCACGGAACGGAAACGGCATTGATTGCGGTGACGGAGGAGGCACGAAGGATCTTGGACGATGGTGGATCCACGGCCATCGTCCTACTCGACCTAAGTGCCGCCTTCGACACCGTCAATCATAACATCTTGCTCCATCGTCTTGAAGGAATAGGACTGTCAGGGACTGCTCTCAGCTGGATGAGATCTTTCCTGACTGACAGATCCTTCAGGGTTTTTGAGAGGGATTTCTCCTCTGCCAGTAGACCCCTTAATTGTGGAGTACCTCAGGGCTCCTCCCTGAGCCCTACCCTTTTTAATGTCTATCTGCGCCCCCTAGCTGATGTCGTCCGCCCATTTGGTGTGAAGATCGTCTCTTACGCGGACGACACGCAGCTAGTGGTATCACTGGACCCCCCCCTAAACTCTCATCACAGCCTACACAAATGCCTGGAAGCAGTCGCCACCTGGATGTCCGGCTCTTGTCTCAAACTTAACGGGGACAAAACAGAGATAATGCTCCAGGGAAACAACATCGCAAAAACCATTGACCCCATCTGGCCTCTCTGTTTAGGCAATCCCCCGCAACCCAAGGAGCAAATCAAGAGCCTGGGCATCTGGCTTGACCACACCCTTTCCTTCAACCATCAGGCCACCAAGCTAGCTGCCACCTGTTTTGGGCTGATGAGACTGTTACGCAAAATTCTCCCCCTTCTTCCATTCCACTCGAGACGAATTATGGTTCAAGGATTGATCCTCTCCCGCCTCGATTGTGGAAATGCTCTGTTACTCGGAGCACCCCAATCCACAATCAACAGACTCCAGGTTATTCAAAACTGTGCGGCAAGAGTCCTCCTAGATATTCCTCGCCGAACCTCAGTAAGAGCCAGACTGAGAGACCTTCACTGGCTCCCGGTGAAAGCCAGAATCAAATTTAAGAGCATGTGCATCGCACATCACTCCTACTGGGGAACAGGCCCCCCCATCAATTCCCTCCTTGTGAAAGCGTACCAGCCCACCCGCTCTCTCAGATCCGCGACCTCCCATCTCGCCTCAGTACCACGCATCAGAAAGGCCAGATGTGGTGGTCGATTGCTCTCCTACAACCTAGCCAGGATCTGGAACTCCCTTCCTATTCACATCAGATCCGAACCCAACCTCCTCACCTTCCGGAAAACCCTCAAAACCTGGCTATTCAGCAAAACGTCGGCTTAAAACCTCACCCTGCCTCTCCCTTCCCACATCTCTGGACCAGTTCAAGCTCCCTATAGCGCTGGGACGCCCCTGGGTAGCCAACACGCTTTACAAATCCTCATTCCATTCCATTCCATTCCAAGTGTGACAAGGATCTTGGACTCTACAAGCGCAACCGGGACCTTCCTCTCGACTGGGATCTGGATCATTGCTGCATTGCACATCAAGCTTCCAGGAGCTTGAGGAATTGCTCCATCAAGGCCTTCGGGTGCATGGCGCAGAAATTGGAGCAGGCCTTTGGGTTGTAGTTGCACTGAAGGCACCAAAGACAAACAAGGTGTATGTCTGTCTCCGACATCGAGCAGTGACAGGCGCAGCAAGGCTTGAAGCCCGGCTTCTTTGTTGATCCCTACCACAGCAAGGGTGAAAAAACTCAAAAACTGCATCAAAAGTTAGTCAAAAATGGACTAAGCGGCAGCTCTTCCCGGATCTGCACTGACTGGCATGGAAAGAAAGCAGTGATGTCAGCGCACTTGGGTGCAGGGGTCTGGAATTTAATAAAATATCTACTTGTCCATGGGGCAGATTGCTTCATAAATCTACTTGTCCTGTGCCAAAATCCACTTGCTCCTTTGGTGCCATGTGGTGCAGCGACAAATTATGGCAGCAATCTCATTATATAGGAGCTCTGATGTAGGCTCTCTGATTATTCCCAGGCTCATACCAGAGTAATGTTTGAATACTTGCAATCCCCTTATGTTGCCATGCTTCCGCAGATCTACACACTGGGGCTGAAGGTAGTGGTAAGCAATAGCTCCAGGGTTGATTGCCCTTGAGTCTGTGCAAACCTACTAACTTGCATGTTTTAAATATTTTCAACAACTCTTCTCTAATCCTTTCCCATATTGAGAAATGTTGGAAATGTACTCTTGACAATAGCAGACATAAACCTTCTTCCAGAGTTGGGAGTGGTTGGAGGGAAAGTGAACATGCAAACACTCAGATTTTCACATGAGCAAATCTACACATGCATATTTGCTCATGCTAAAATGCAGTTCACAAATATTTTCATGGGGTACTATTTCTTATCCTACTTCTGAAAATTCTTGGAAATTCATGAAAATCATATAGCTGCACTTAATGCAAGGACATATACCATGGGTACACTTTTGAGACTTTCTTTAATAATTGACCCTCTCATTTGGTCTCGTGTTGACCATGACCTTTTGCGTTTATTGAAATTCTGCCTCTCTCTTACTCTCTCTCTGTATCGGCTGGCTTCACTGTGAGTGACAGCATTCTGCTCTTTCACAAGGAGCATAGTGGCACACAAAGTAGTTTTCTTCATTGAGAGTAACTACTGTAGCAGTGTGTGCTTTTTGAGACCAAAAACTATGTTTGCTTTTGCCAATGTTTGTTATTAGTATATTAATGGTGAGTGCCCAGCGGCTCCCACATCAATAAGGTTTTATAAAAACCATGGCATAACAATTCACACATTGACAAAACTAAAAAACGGACCTACTGGCTTTGCCATACTGAAAGTGGTCACACTGATATTCCATTATGAATATTTTTGGGAAATACTAGAATGCATCAACACGTTACCAAATGATGCTGCAAAGAAATCGTACCTGAAATTGTACAGTAGTTTAGTGAAGTGCTTTTTTCCTCCTTTCATTTTTTTAATGAAAATTGTATTTTGAAAGCAACAAACCATCAATCTTGCTTTGAAGCTTCTGCAAATATTTGCATACAATCAGAGAGCATTCTGGGAGCATTATACATATCCTCATATTGCTAAAGTATGAAAATGTGTGTAAATATTTTTATACTGGAACCACTGTATGTGGTGCAGTCAGAGTTTACCATAAACGTGGAGTGGGAAAAGAATTTCTCACAAGGGTGTGCGCTCTGATTTGCAGGAAACTAGGAAGTTTCTTAACAGTTCAAACTGAAGATATATTCAATTATTAATTATTGGTCAACAAAAGGTTCTTTTCGCATTTATTCCAATGTTTTCAATCACATTGTGTTGTGGTAAATTCCAAATTTGATTGTTAAACATTCATTTCAGATACCCAATGCATTTCGGGTCTCAAACCAGGGACCCTTCGTCAGGGGTCTATGGGAAAAGGAAAATACAGGACCAGGGTAAATATTCACTCCGCAAATAAAATTTCAACCAAAATTACCAAGGTGACTTAACAAAAGTACATGCCGTGAAACATGGAAACGTGATACTGTGTATGGTCAGGAAAATAATAATAACCAGCTAAATCACCAAACTAAACAAGACTACGTGCGTCGGATGTGGCGCCTACCATAAACTTTTTGAGTACTATCAGACTACATGTGTTTCTTTTGAGTGCGGGACCGTCTGTGGCCGTCCGGGGCTGAAGGAGGCTGGGCTGGGCCCACTCCCTTTCGCCTGCATCGCTCTGATACCATTCAATTCAAGGACCAGGCACAGGTATGCCTTCACCAGCACTACAAGAGACTCCATCAAGGGCGGGGGGAAGTAACACCGGGACATTGGACAATTACTTTAAATCTGCTAAGGGCGAGGGTGGAAAAGAAAGCTCCCTAGAGAGGCGAAGGGTAGAGCGACGCCGCTCCATTGAAACCATGAAAAGCAGACCTCTCAGTCATTCCTTGTTTGTCCGGTTGTTGCCGTGGGCTGTTCCCTGCATCTGTGGATTCTGTCCTTCATCTGCAGCTTCTCGCCGGACACGCTCCGCGGGTCCCGCTTCGTGGTGTGGAGAGAGGCGCACCGCGGTTGGAGGGGCTTTGTTCCTGGACTTTGGCGTGGACACAGGCAAGCTCAGGGCTGCGAGCGGACCCGCAGGGACTCAAACTTCCAGGAGTCCCTGCGTGAGGTCAACCCACAACACCTGGGTCGCTCTCCCTGACTGCCCCGCCCCCCGCCCTAGCATTGAAAGCGGCTCCTATCCTGAACGTCGTGGGATTCCTGTTTGTCCGGTTGTTGCCGTGGGCTGTTCCCTGCATCTGTGGATTCTGTCCTTCATCTGCAGCTTCTCGCCGGACCCGCTCCGCGGGTCCCGCTTCGTGGTGTGGAGAGAGGCGCACCGCAGTTGGAGGGGCTTTGTTCCTGGACTTTGGCGTGGACACAGGCAAGCTCAGGGCTGCGAGCGGACCCGCAGGGACTCAAACTTCCAGGAGTCCCTGCGTGAGGTCAACCCACAACACCTGGGTCGCTCTCCCTGACTGCCTCGCCCCCCGCCCTAGCATTGAAAGCGGCTCCTATCCTGAACGTCGTGGGATTCCTTGTTTGTCCGGTTGTTGCCGTGGGCTGTTCCCTGCATCTGTGGATTCTGTCCTTCATCTGCAGCTTCTCGCCGGACCCGCTCCGCGGGTCCCGCTTCGTGGTGTGGAGAGAGGCGCACCGCGGTTGGAGGGGCTTTGTTCCTGGACTTTGGCGTGGACACAGGCAAGCTCAGGGCTGCGAGCGGACCCGCAGGTCAACCCACAACACCTGGGTCGCTCTCCCTGACTGCCCCGCCCCCCCGCCCTAGCATTGAAAGCGGCTCCTATCCTGAACGTCGTGGGATTCCTTGTTTGTCCGGTTGTTGCCGTGGGCTGTTCCTTGCATCTGTGGATTCTGTCCTTCATCTGCAGCTTCTCTCCGGACCCGCTCTGCGGGTCCCGCTTCGTGGTGTGGAGAGAGGCGCACCGCGGTTGGAGGGGCTTTGTTCCTGGACTTTGGCGTGGACACAGGCAAGCTCAGGGCTGCGAGCGGACCCGCAGGGACTCAAACTTCCAGGAGTCCCTGCGTGAGGTCAACCCACAACACCTGGGTCGCTCTCTCTGACTGCCCCGCCCCTCGCCCCACCTTTTCCCCTTCATTACTGCACTGTGACACCGCTGCGCGGGAGGGCGCGGGAGGGCGCCGGGAGAAGCCCGGGACAAGGGCGGGACCGTCTTAGGCCGTCCTAGGCCGGAGTAGGCTGGGCTGGGCCTACCCTCTTGTTTTGGCCATTTGTTTCCAGGTCCAATTTACTGATACTGCGCCCCATAGACTATCAACAAACATTAGATGATATGCCGTCTCCGGCAAGGGAGGGTACCTCCATGAAGCAGGGAGGAGTCAAAAATAGGACTTTAGAAAACTACTTTCCCCGGGCTGTGGGGGATGGGGACAAGGAGAGCACTTTAAACCGGCTCAGGGTAGAGCGGAGACGCTCTATACACAATCTGAAAAATCGACCCCTCGGAGAATATCCCACCACGCCTAGTGAAAACTTGACCTCAATAGACGATGTTCCACTTCTGTTGAGGGATCGTATGAACACCCCCCCAGTCTCACCTACGGGTGGAACCCAAGGGAACAGTTTAAGCCCAAGTAGGGTGACTATTGATTTAATTTCTCAACCCCCCCCAGATCCGAAAGCTAGGAAAGCTAAACCCAAGCCAGCTGCTGCACAAGGAATACTTGGGCCCCCTCCAAACAAACGTAGGAGGAAGACGAGGTGTGCCCAGGGCAAAAATAAAACTAAAACCCCTCACTCTGAGTTTGGGAAGTCATTTAAACCCCCCACACCGACTGTGACATTAGCGGATGGATCACATCCTAAACCTACTGCACAGGATGGTTTGGCCCCTGTTTTGATTAAAGACATAGGAAACAACAGTGCCAATGTCCCTCTTTCTGTCGCCCCGCTAGGTAACCTGGAATTCCTGCTCAGGTCACTATTATTACCAATCAGTGAAAGTATCAAAAAGGTTGAAATTAGATTAACCATCCTGGAGGCTACATTAAGTAGCATGAAAATCCCGGCTGGCCCCCTGAGCGCATTCCCACTCCAACAGCTCCCAACCATCCACCAAAAAGTGCACTGAGTTCAGCCCCCATACAGGCTGCGAATGCCATGGCCCCTCCACAACCCCAGAGGATTAACCCTGTACTAATCAAGTCACCTAATTCCAATGGGCCCACCCCCCCGTAGACTCTGTCCTTCCGGCACAGCCTAGAGACAGTGCCGTACTAACATCTTTAACGAAGCTTCCCCCCAGGCCACGTAGACCTAACTTACCACCAGAGGCAAACGACTTCACTGTAGTTATGGCAGGGGTTCCCCCGCTGGAAGCGGGTGAAGCTGAGGACTTTTGTTCCTTAAAAAGCAGGGTAATTAAGTGGCTAAATCTGAATAGACCCCTACCAGTACATCTAGATAACGAAATTATAATGGTTAGAAGGGTTCCATGGGTGGGGAGAACACACAAATCCATTATAGGGGACTGCATATTGGTGAGCTTCAGGGATACTGGAACTGTCTCTCACATATGCCTAGGAAAGAATAGATCTCGGGTATCAACCATCCAAACCCTTCAGGTGTCTTTCTTCTTTCCCCCTATCCCTGCCCCTGTACATACGCTCCGAACCCATGATAATTGGGAGAGGGTTGGTCGGAGGGGTGAACGTTACGAATTTAACCCCAGGCCATTATTTAGCCGTCCAGAGCCTCCCCTTCACACATTCAACCGGTTTAACTGTCTGAATGGTCTAGAGGGGGTGGATTGACAAACGGATATTGGCCCCCTGGGAGATGGGAGTAAAGGGGCCTTGGCAGAAGAGACGGAGGAGCACAGTTCCGTGGCACAGCAAATGCCATCGAGTTGTGTCGGGAAGCCTGTGCTAGACGGACCTAGGGCTGGGGACATTGAATGCATAGGAGGGGGACTTGGGCTGGACATACAAGAGCCAGAGTGTGAGATACAAAGGGGGCCCCATGGGCGAGCAGAGCAGAGTGGTGAGGCACTGAGAATGATCTCGTGGAATATAGCAGGTCTGGCAGGTAAATTCAACAATAAAGAGTGGCTCGATTATATTAGGAAATTCCATGTAATCTGTTTGCAGGAGACATGGGCAACGGAGAATAATTTTCACTTGCAGGGGTACAAGTGTTTCTTTGCACCAGCGCAAAAATCAAGATCAGGTAGAGCAATGGGTGGACTATCTATCTATATAGATTTAGACCTTCCGGGCAGCTGGTCTTCCCCAGACTGGAACTCCCACAGGATCCAGGCAGTTCGATTCTCCGGGAAGGGGCTAAGATTTGTAGCCCTTAATATCTATAACAACGTGATAGCGGGAACCCATACCCCCCTTGCAGCCGAATTGGATCACAGGTTGGGTCAGGAAATAACAGTCCAAAAAAAGGGGCAGCCATATGCGCTATTGGTTATGGGAGACTATAATTGTCACCTGTGCCCGGCATTGGTTCAAACAAATACAGACTGGTCTCAATGTCCCATGGAGAAGGGGCCGCATTTTTCCCACACACCGACAGGATCAGCTTTCAGTATGCTCCGGCTCAAGTATGATCTCATGCATACTATTAACATGATGGGCACGCAGAAGGATGGTACACTCCCACCCACATTTAAGGGCAGAGGATGCTCATCCTTCATAGACTACATCCTGGTCTCAAGATCTCTGATAAATAAAATAACTAGTGCAGGGATTGAATGGAGTAGTTTCAGCGACCACAACCCGCTTGTCCTGGAGCTGATGTATAGGGTGGGATCAAGAAATAGGGACCATCGCACAATTATGGAGAGGGTAACAGATCAAGGCAGGAGATTAAAGTGGTCCAAAATAGACGGGGAAAAGTTTTATAAGGCCTTGGTGGACGCCGGCAAATCTGCCATCAATGACTGTTTAGATATAGAAGTCCACGGATCAAGGCTATTGGAAGCATTCGATCAGATTGCCAACCTGATTGATGGCTTACTAAAGACTAGTGTGCCCTTAAAGAACCACGGTAACCCTCGATGGTTCGATAAGGATTGCTCCAAAGCTCTGAGGGAACTGAAAAGCTGCCTCAAATCTAAACCAAGGGTCCCCCAAAAAATCAAGGCGTGTAGGGAAAAATATAAAAAAGAGATTAAGAGGAGAAAACTTGCCTTACAGGCAGAAGCGTGGGCAGACTTAAGAGAAGCAGGGGAAAGAAAGGATTTAGCGGGTTTCTGGAGAATTATTAATAATCCAACTTTCCAGGAAAACGACACCCCGGAAATAGGGGCAAATATCCTCCCAGAACAGTGGGTCGCCCATTATAGGGGTCTGTATAACCATGAGCTCGGCACTACTGTAGAGTTACCTGTTATTCAAATTCAGGCTCCACCGGTTGTATTCACCATCAAGGAGATCACTGCTGGGATAGAGGGATTGACTAAAAACAAAGCCCCGGGTCCCAACGGAATTCCTCCCGATCTGTTTCTGAGCAGCATTGAACTCTGGGCCCCTTTAATGACCAGGGTCATAAATACTGCTGTTACCTGTGGTCTGCCACCGTCCTGGTCCAAAGCGACAATTGTGCCGATTTTCAAGAAGGGCAATAGGGACGATCCTAAGTGTTATCGCCCTATTTCCTTGATTGACGTATCGGCAAAACTCCTGGGTAGGGCGATCCTTAATAGACTGTCCGAGTGGTCCGAAGAAAATAACATCTTCTCGGACACTCAATATGGATTTAGGACAGGGAGGTCCACTAGTGATCAATGCCTGAATCTTTATATGCTAACTGCCAAATATACCATGGCCAGCGATGAGTCAATCTACATGGGATTCATGGATTTGGCAGCGGCATATGATCACGTCAACAGGGAGAAATTGTGGGACATGATGTCTAGTATGGGGATAGAGAGTGGCCTAATTAACATACTGAGGGAACTACATAGCGACACCACGGCTAAGGTCAGATTTAATAGGGAGGGGGGACTGACCGACTCTTTTTCCTGCATGAGTGAAGTCCGGCAAGGCTGCATTCTCGCCCCTTTTTTGTTCTCCCTTTATATTAACAATTTGGAGCAGTTTCTGTTAGGTTTAAAGGTAGATTGCCCAAGGGTGGGGTCGCGTCATATTCCTGTTCTGCTTTACGCGGATGACGCGGTGCTGATTGCACGCACACCCAGGAGCTTACAAATCTTGATTGATGGATTTGTTAAGTTCATGGGTGCCCTAGATCTCTCTGTTAACCTGGGTAAATCCTATGTGCTCCTGGCTGGGAAAAAAACTTCCTCCAAATTCACTTATACAATAGGAAGCCATATTGTGGAAGAGGTTAAAACGTTTCCCTATCTTGGTGTAACTTTTGATGGCGCCTTACAGTTTGATTCCTTGGTGGAGGAGCGCTGTGGTAAAATGATTGCATCTAATGGGGCAATAGCTAGCTATGGTAGGAGGCTAGGAAGATGGTGCCCGGAACAGGTGATGAACCTGTATAGCTCTGTATCATGCTCCAAAGTAATCTATGGGGCAGAAGTATGGGGCTTTGCTAATACCACAAGAATCCAACGGGAAGAGAATAAATACTTGAAATCTATCCTGAGGGCACCCCAAAGTACTGCTGGATTTGTAGTACATAGGGAAATGGGGAGGCCAAACATAGAAGATCTGGTAAAACTTAGGCCAATTGTGGCCTGGCTAAAAATCTGGATCAATCCTGATGCGTCACTTAGTAGAGAAATCTTATCGGATTGTTTAGAGAGGGACAAATGTATGTGCATTCCCTGGCTCCACTATGTAAAGAACACCCTAGAGGAATTAGGGTTTGGGAACCTCTTCACTAACCCCGCAACAATTGTAGCCCAGCATAAGATGCAAGTACGGAAAATGTTCCTAGAGCGGAAAAACCTATGCTGAGCGGAGGCTGAAGGGGGTAAAAAGACAGTGAGGGCCTATAACCTGGTGAAGAGCGTGGAGGGTATGGAGCCATACCTGTACCTCATGCACAACGCACAGGATAGATTCTTGATGTGCCGTTTCAGACTGAACTTACTCCCATTTATGTTGGCATCACCAATAGGATTTGTAACATCAATTGAACAGAAGGGACCCTGCGGCTGCGACAACAGGTCTCCGCAGGATTCCCTTCACTTTGTTTTACTCTGTCCTTATTTCTCAATGCCCAGGCGCAGATTTCTTGTAAATCTCTTAAAAAAATCAAAATTGGTACACGCTAGGGAGGCATTAGTCTTTTTACAAAAAGCTTCGGACCCCTTAACGATGTGCTGTATTATGAACTTTATTAAGGTAGCAGTCCGTTTAAGGCTAACTAGGGGAGATGAATGAAATGCTTCTGATTTTATCCTTTTAAAGTGTTATATATTTTTTATTGCTTGTGTTTCACGTTAACACTAACACTTAGTACAAAGGATCTTGAAAATGTTTAATGACTTTTTATCACGTATTTATGTGTGTGCTTTTATGGTGTTTTTTTAACCACCGAATAAAGATTCTTTGATGATGATGAGTGCACCGGGATACTACAGTTTGTTAGTTTCTCAGCTCAGTCTACCCCATCCTGTTGTGCACCTCACAATCAATATGCAACTTGACGACATAGCCTTGTTAACCACCAATAAAGCTGAAACCTTAGGTTTCACACAGGAAGCAGCTCGTGAAATTTATGGGTTAATACAGGACACCAGGACATTTAGTCCTCAACGGACTACAACCGCTCAACTATTAAGGCAACTTGAATACACCTGCAAGAAAGAAATCAACCAAAGGCTTCATGCCACAACGCTCATTCATTATCATAAGAATCAAAGGATTCCAAGAGGGCTCAGAATAGCCTTAAAGCCAATGCTTTGTAAAAATAATAAGAAGTTCGTAGAGAAATGGTACCAGATACTAAACAAATGTTCGTTGGACTTGATTCTTTTAATCGTGGAGGAACTATCTAAAGTACTAGTTGAACTAGAAGAAGAAATTAAAACTTTAAAAACAGAAATTGACAAAATTCCAGATCTTCAAAAGACTCTACAAGACATTGAGGCTAAACTAGAAAGATACGCCAAGGAGGTTAACGAACGTAAGGTACGCAAGTACCGTCGCGATACAATCGATTACAAGCTTGAAGAAGTGTACACTTGGGCTGAAATCTATAATCAAAAAAAGTGGCAACCACAACCTCAATCAAAAAAAACGAATGCATCATCATCATCACAAGAAAGCGTTGTATCTGATTCTGAGATGGCTCAATCAAGAGCTACAGCAAAAATTGTCCAACAACAACTGGAAAAATCTACCACACAGCAACCGTCTTTTTTAGAGATCAGCCCGGCAGCAAATGCTTCACCCCAAACAGAAAGACAAGAAGAGGCAAGAGAAACAGCAGAAGAGATAGCCAGAAGAACGCGAAGCCAACTGGCGAAAACAACTTAGTCATAAACATATCTTCCACCAAGTTAACAGATACCCAAATCAAATTACTTAACAAAGGTACCACCTTTGTTCCAACCTACAGATCAAATCTAGGAGAATCTGAAATTGCTTTGTTTAAATTTTTCAGGTTGCTGAAATTAAGATTTTTCTTTAAAGATACAGCAAACACACAGATGACTGATGATTGGGATAATGAATTTAAACCCAAAAGTACTTTTTGTGCACCATTTTCCCACAAAACGATTGAGGCTTTTGAGAGAGCTGTGTTAGCTGATGTTCAGAAGATTTCCTTTTCTAAACCCAAGAGAACTAACTTGACGAACAAAGAATGGAATACTCTTAAAAACTTGAGCCAAGACAAAAAACTTATGTTTCAAAAGGCTGACAAAGGAGGAGCATTAATTCTCATGGATATGGAATTTTATCTAAACAGTGTCCACGATCATGTGTCCAATGAAGATATTTATCTACCACTAGATCAAGACCCTACCAATGAGTATCAGTCTACCTTACAAAAAATCTTAGATCATGCTTTCGACATGAATTGGATTAACGATAAGACTAAAAGATTTTTCGAAATGAAGTTCCCGAGAAGACCAAAACTATACATGTTGCCAAAAATACACAAAGATCCCGTCAAACCACCATTTAGACCAATTGTCTCTGCGTGTGGTTCCATCTCCGAACCAATCGGCAAATTTGTAGATAAATTCTTGCAACCGATTGTCCAAAAAAGTGATACATACATCAAGGATTCGACTTCCTTTTTGAATATGTTGCGTGCGATTGTTCTAGAGGCAAATGAAGTATATTGGCTCTGTACCATTGATGTAATCTCTTTATATACTTCCATACCTCACAAGGAGGGCATTGAGGCCTTAGAATGGAGCTTGCTAAATAGTGGACTGGAAGAATCCCAACAATTGTTCATATTACAATTGATGCAATTTGCGCTATATCATAGCTACTTTGAATGGCAGAATACATTTTTCAATCAATGCAATGGAACCTCCATGGGTTTTGGGGGGGCCCCCTCATATGCTAACATCTTCATGCATAAATTCGAGTCTGATCACATTTTACACAATCCCGCTTGGATCCCAAACCTTTTGTTGTTCAAACGTTACATCGACGACATCTTTCTAATTTGGAAAGGAGAAAAAGCGATTCTTGAAAAGAATATCATGTCATTGAACACTAAAAACGACCGGATCACATTTACCTACACTATTGAGAAATCCTCCATTGCATTTTTGGATGTGCTTGTGTCACTTCAAAACAACATGATCACCACTCAGGTTCACATCAAAAAGACAGACAGAAACTCGAGTCTTTTGTTTCACAGTTTTCATCCTGAGACTCTAAAAAAACACTTGCCGACATCTCAATACACCAGACTTAAAAGGATCACCACCGAAGATGTGGATTTACATTCAGCGTGGGAAACACTTACTAACAAATACCGGCTAAGAGGTTACCCAGAAGAAGTCTTAAAGGTGGCAATGGATAAAGTGCGAGTGAAACCCAGAGAAATGTTACTTCAAGCAACACCAAAGCTCAAATCTAAACAAACTGTCTGCGTGTTGAAATATTCCACTGAAGCCTTAAGGATCAAAAGTATTATCAACAAACATTGGAATCTTATCCAAATGGAACCTGATCTTAAAGATGTGTATAATGAAAAAATAACCTTTGCATTTCAAAGATCTAGGAATCTCAAAGAAATTTTGAATACACCTAAAAATGACAAACGTAACTACAAAGGCATGTCTAGATGCCAGAACTGTGTACACTGTGGTAATGTCATCGTTGGGAACAGCTTCACTCACCCAACCAAAGGGCATCAAATACAATTACAACATTCTAGTACATGTGATACCACAAACATCATTTATGCTATTAAATGCCCATGCGGCAAAGTTTACGTGGGACAAACTGAACGTAAACTGAAAGTACGCATCACAGAACACAAGAGCAATATTAGATTGCTGAACACTAAATCCACGGTGGCCACCCACTGGAAAGAAGCGGGCCATCAAATTTCTCAGTTGCGATGTACCATTTTGGAGGTTATCCCACAACGCAGAGACATTGATCCTGTCAAACAGAGACTACAAGCAGAGTATTTTTGGATCAAAAAATTGAATGCCCTACAACCATTGGGGATGAATGATAGGATTAAACATTCTTGTTTTCTCTAATCTGCAGCATTGGCGCCTTTTGAACTATTCTGATCTCTATCAGTGAGCTGGACTCTTGCATGTTTTCAAAAACTCCATGCCTCACATTTCTTTTGTTCATACCAGCGTTTATTTTTGCCTTACATTTTTGATGTCATGTTTTGTAATGTTTATGTTATTTATTGTGATTATTTTTTTCATTCTGTATGCAGTTCACGCTTTTTTCGTCTTTTTGTGATGGGTTTCTGTTCGTTTCCTTGTTTACATTCTGAGTCCTTTTTCTATGTCTGTCATCCTTGCCCTCTCCCGATCACGTGGTTGTACGTCACACGCTAATATTCTAACCCTTCTTCACTTTCTCTTCACCTAACTTGTTGGATCTAGTCACATACGACCCCGAGACGCTTGGCGTCCAGTCCTCATGTAAGTTTTTGTGTTCGCTTAGCGTGGTACACTTTGGTGGCGGTTCCGTTTCTTTCAGCGTCTGCTATACACGTCACACGCTTGGTTTTCCTCGTGTAGTTTACACCGTTTCGCTCTTTCGAGCTCTTCACTATACTCGCACGTTCTTCAACTCTTAGACGTTGGTATATGGGTCTTGTTTAGTTTGGTGATTTAGCCAGTTATTATTATTTTCCTGACCATACACAGTATCACTTTTCCATGTTTCATGGCATGTACTTTTGTTAAGTCACCTTGGTAATTTTGGTTGAAATTTCATTTGCGGAGTGAATATTTACCCTGGTCCTGTATTTTCCTTTTCCCATAGACCCCTGACGAAGGGTCCCTGGTTTGAGACCCGAAATGCATTGGGTATCTGAAATGAATGTTTAACAATCAAATTTGGAATTTACCACAACACAATGTGATTGAAAACATTGGAATAAATGCGAAAAGAACCTTTTGTTGACCAATAATTAATAATTGAATATATCTTCAGTTTGAACTGTTAAGAAACTTCCTAGTTTCCTGCAAATCAGAGCACACACCCTTGTGAGAAATTCTTTTCCCACTCCACGTTTATGATTCACTGAAGGCACGCCTTGACTACGTGCGTCGGATGTGGCGCCTACCATAAACTTTTTGAGTACTATCAGACTACATGTGTTTCTTTTGAGTGCACCGGGATACTACAGTTTGTTCGTTTCGCAGTCAGAGTTTACAACATTTACTTAAAGCACTCAACCTAATAATAAAGGCTTTCAATTAATGAACCATAAATATAAGTGTAGTATACTTGTAAAATGTAGTATACTTGTAAAGCGCACAGCTTCCCCAGCAACGGGGCGTCCCGGCGCTGTATAACTCTGGGGAACCCGTCCTGGCTTTCCCTGTGGGATGGTCCCTAGCTGGGAGTCCCCAAGGTGGAGCCAGGCATCCCTGGAATTGGTGGGGCCGTTGTGGAGATTAGGCAAGCTAATGCCCAGAGTTGCCGAGTGGAACCCCTGATTAGAGTAAGCACCGAAGCGAGAATTATCGAGTCCGCTGACCAAGGTCCACGACCCTGCCGCGTCGGGAATTGAACCGTGGTCCCGGGCTGACTTCTGCTCTCAGGCCTGCCGCCTCTAACCAGTGAGCCAACTACTCCTCCAAATAAGTTTGAACATAATTAACATATGGACTAAAATAGTACCTTAACTGCAGACAGTGCCCTTCCCTGATCCATAATGTGGTACTGCAAACTGGCAGCCAAAGGGTTGTGCTGCAGGGGGTTGAGCCTATTTGTCCCAAGGACAAAATACACATGAAAACGTGTTGCCCTTGACCCCAAACAATGGTTGTATGAATAAACAACTACTGCCTGAACCACGACTTCCTGAACTACGAAAGTTTAACAACGACCTATTCTGAACCACTACTTATTTTTTAACGACTTCCTGAACTACGAAAATCCTTTAAATGGCCAATTACTAATTTGTAAGACTTTTTTCTATAAAATCAACAAGTTTATTCTGTGCCTTTCTTAGTGCTTAATACGATCATTGTAAAATGAAAGGCTGTGTTTATCTTTTTAGATAAATCTTAACAACAATAATTTTAAACTTGAGAAATAAAATTAAATACTAGGTTTCAAAATACTTCATAAACCATTATCCCTAAAATATGTACTTCCTGTTGTTAGAAGTAAACGTGTTTAAACATGAAATTAAATACACATGTATTAGCACCCTTTTTAAAAACAAAACACTAAATTAATATTTTTTTTAGCATTTCATAAACATATATTCGTTTAAATAACCTACCTTAGAATGTCAGTGAATCTCAGAGATGCTTTTTCAAGGTCGTTCATCCAAGCAGAAGAAAACCAGACTACATCCTAATACATTTTTTTAAACGTAAACTAGGGTGCAGACGAAACGTTTAGGCTGACTTTAGTATTTCAAGAATGTCCACATTCTTTTCCAAAACTACCGCGGGTAACAGAGGGTGAATTTTGTTTTGACGGAGTAGCGTGATGAATCACTCGAAGGAAGCACAAATCGCAGTGAGCATGATTGTAAGACGGCGAGAAGTGACGTGCAACTCCGGAATTCTATAAGGCCAATCGCAGTGTGCATGAGGGGGAATATAGCCCCCCCATTGGTCTGTGCAGTTTAGAGAGCCAGGCTATCTCCCATATATGTATCGCTGCTATAGCCTGATCTGGGAATTCTATAAGGCCAATCGCAATGAGCATGAGGGGAAGACGGGAAGAAGTGACGTGCAACTACGGTAAAGTCGTTGTTCCGACCTTCGTTGTTCCGTCGATCGTGGATCAGCCCTCTTTGTTGTTAACTCTTCGTGGTTAAGGTAAGTCGTCATACAAACATCGTGGTTAAGGATGTTTCCCCAAACAATATGTCCTTACAACGCTGCGTGGAGCCAAACAATGCTACCTACAGGCACTCACGGCTACTGCTCACAAAAAAGATTCCAGATCCAGTCTGATGCCTGGGGATAATTCTACGGTAAGGAATCTGTGGCTAGAAGTCTCTATGCCTTACTAATATATATCATACACATGAAGCTGTCACAAGCTAGGTCAATGTGCAGACTTCAATGCTAAAAAGCCAGGAAACAAAATAGCAACTAGCAGTTTTTTTTTCGTAATCTACACTGCAGTTTGGCACCCTCAGTGAGATTCGGGTATGGTGGAGAATGTACTGACCGTGTTAAACTTAATTGTGGAGTCCGCCATGGCTGCATTTTGCTCTGGTTTTGTTTACTTTATACATCATTAGCTTTGAAAAATCATTGATTAAAGTTGGCAAAGATTTGCACAAAGTCAGTTTTTGACCAACTCTTTTAATGCTATACGTTGACAACGCTGTCTTAATTTCACGAACTGCCTTGAGATTAGATGTTTTACTGAATCAATTAATGGAATTTATGGAGCGTCTCGATCTCAACATTAATTTCACTAAGTCCTTTTGTTGCGGGGATTCTGCACATACATAGAACTATGCACAGGAAAAAGGACCTCAGTGTATAGGGGTTGTACCTTCCTACCACCTTAGCACCCAAAATCCCCAAAGAAACTAGCTACAGTGTCTCCTTCATTCTCCGACAAAATCACGAACCTACAAATGATTAGACAACCCAGAACACAACACTCCCGACTCTCTCGGGAATCGCGGGACCAAGACATACCATTTCGCTCACACACTCGTATTTGTCCACAAGAAGGATAGTCAGAGTCACTGCATAGTTCAAAATGTTTATTTTAACTATTGCGCTCTATAATGCAGTATAAAAGTCACTACCAGCAGCAAAATGCATAAACCTAGCACAGTTAGCATTGTTACAATACCATAGAATATGAAGGGGCATGTCATTATATAGACAGTGGAAAAGGACTTTAAGGCCTGACCACCTTCACCTTGGTAAGTGGAAGTTTATTATATAAAAGAAGATCTCTGGGCTTTGTCAGCAGACCCCATACCTTAAAGCCTAGATGCCAGCTTTACATCATAGGAACAGCATAGCTCTTCTCCAAGGAAAGGATTCCCTCCAAGTGTGTGTGAACAACATGCAACACTGTAATATCAAAGCACACGCTCTCTAGCAGTGCAACTGTGTGTAACATGTTTTGTCTAAGTAATAGGGACTGACCAGAACAGAATAACAAGGGGCATGTTTTTCGACCTTGCACATCGTGTTCAGACTAAACTCCAGGAACGCAGAAAGCAGTCCGTTCCCATGTGAAAGACAAAAACAGAGTCTTGCAAAATAAAGTCATGTAGTAACGGGCGCAAAAGCAGCATCATAACAGCAAAGCTCATGCTAACTTAGCAATGTCGAGAATGACCCTAAGGGCCACATAACACCCTCCCCCTGGTAAGGTCGTAGTGCCTAGACAAAAGACTAAAACAGAGTTCAAAGTTAAGCAGATTCCAGAAGTGTTTAAAAAACTAATTGTGGAGAAAAAAGTTTTTGTAAAAAAAACAATTCTGGGGATTAAGATTTGCCGTTTCATGAAAAACTGTATTTAGAAGGAGGGGGTAAATCCATAAATGTACGTGAACCTAAGAATGCAATTCGTTCCAAAAGGCCATCCCTATCGTTAGTAGAAAAAAGGGATGCCATCCAATTAAGTATGTTGAAGGAACAGGCATGCTCCTTGTATTGTGATGCTTCCAAGAGCAACTTGTGTGATATTCAATGAAAATTCGTTGCAGGATGGTCTGCGCAGCCGCGCAGATATCCCATTCAGCCAAGATGCCAAGTGCAGCAGCACGCGCCATGTTGCCATTCCCAGAACAAGCCTGCTCATGGGCCTCTAAAGTTCCCATTAACTGGTGAAAATCCGGGACTGGACATGTTGCATTGGAGAGACATGAAGCCAAAACCCAATAGAAAGGGCATCGCTTACAGTAGAACACAGGTTGCACGCATGTGAAGTAGGCAAAGCAAAAAGTCAATCCATAACTCACGCTAACAGTCGCTAATGAGAAGCATCCAAAAAGTTGTTGCATTCGGTCATAGTACAGTTGCAATTGGCCTGGTCTGTGCATTACCACATGATGAGCAGCCATTGCGTAGTAGAAGCAGAAGGAAGGATCCGTATTCCACCTGTAAGTGCCAGTAGCAAAGGAAACCATTCGAAGACGTTAGAAAAGATAGAATGAATAATGTTATGTTATGTTATGTTATAATTGTTTTATATAGCGCACGGCTACTCAAAGAGTGTCCCGGCGCTTTTCACTACATACCAGAAACACAACACAGCTAAAAGACAGGGCAGAAACGGAAAGACAGGGGGCTACAGACTCAGACTAAAAGCTCGTATTACTCCAAATATCGTCTGAAAAGAAGTTACAAGGCCGATCCCACAATCTTAAAAAAATGAGCAAGGCCTTTTGTGTCAGAGGCATAACATATTTTGTATATAAGCTCCCCAAAGTGAAGTGGGAGGTTAGTGGTCAGAAGCGACTGTATCTCGCTTGATGTCCTAGCCACCTGCAACTTGAAGGTATCTTGAGCTGAAGTGAGGGCCACTTCCTGTTGGAATAAAAGCGCTTTAGTCTGCTTAACTTGTTGAAATCTGTTTTCAACGTTGGAATGAAAGGCCAAATCGAACTACCTCATTTCCCATGCGGGCTGGAAAAAGCACATTGCTACAACAAGTAACACGTTGTGAAACCGTTACTAAATACGGGATCCCAGCCTGTAAACGGCAGCAGTCATGGTTATTCAAAATAAGATAACTGCAGTTTGTAAGCAAGGTAAAAGTATGAATTATTGATGGGACAGGAGTTCCGTTAAAAAAACAAGCAAGATTAGGCGTCGATACATTACAAGCGCCGTGCAACTTAACGTGTTTACAAACTAGGGAATGCCCTACTGTAGAATCGCAGTCCTCCCCTGTTAGAAACACTTCCTTATCGTCCCGTTGACATCTGTAAGTGAAAGGAAGGGACCATAATTCATGGAGAAATGAACTATCTAGGAACTCAAAGCAACCTATAGGATACATGATTTAAATTTAAACAAAGAACATGGGAGAGAAATTACCCCATGAATCAACCAAACAGCCGAGTCAGTGTCCGCCACAGAGAATGGCAAGGGAGCCAACTGTTCAATGTGTAATAGCGTGTAAGTAGCATCTTTCATGGACATAAATCGCTGTTTATCAGTCAAATTAAAAGGTGAAAACAAAGCAGTAGCATTCAAGTAATTCCAAGGGACTTTACCCATTTTTGAGAGTTTGTAACGTCCATGCAAACTGCATTACTGATCTTAATTGATTTTGACCATGATACAACACAGATACATCATTCTGAACAATATCAATAACAGATGACACAATATTATTCAAGGTATAAATGCGTGAGGACAGTGTACTGTTACTATTGTCGACTACAGCAAGAACTTTTTCTAAATTTGCCTGATCTATTTGACGCAGACAAAAAGCGGCTTCTGCCTGCGAAAGATTCCAAATTTCATTGTAAGATGCATATAGAAATCTTTTATTTCTAGGGGCTGGAGGATCCAGGATAATATGAGCCAAATTAATGTCGCTTGAGAAGCGTGATAAATGTTGTTTTACTGACGACAAAGTGGAATGTTCCAACCATTGTTGGCATAATTTACCCGCAGAATATGTGGTGACTGTGTTTGAATTGGGAAAACGAGGATCCGGTCTAGTCTGCGTGAAACCAAAAGTTACATTATAAAAATTTAGTTACCATTTGTTTGCACTTGTTGGCCAGACAAGTCAACTGGATTGGTCAATTTCGGAAACGCAAAATACGTATGGTATCTTAAGCACTTCCATGTTGAAATGTTAATAAGAGCTTTATCACGTTTACGATTTGAGACGATATATGAGGTGCCAGAACTTCACAGCAGAGTGTTCTGGCAAATAATGACCATTGATCAGTAAGAAAAACACAGTCACAAATCCAATCGACATGAAGACGAAAATCAGGATAAGCACCAACCATATGTAGGTCCAGGGTGGGACCAGGTAAGTCTTTTTAAACCAAGAGATAAAAATGCACAACTTTGTCGGTGGAAGTGTCAAATTGGAAAACAAAGAGGATGAGTCAGAAGAGAAGCTGGCATGATCTCCAAAGTAACCGCTTGCAGATCTGTTAATTAGAGGTGGTAGTACTGAATCAGCGTGATGTTGTTGAGGACTGAGCGGCACCTCACTAGTGGACTCATTTGTAGGATAAGTGTACTCGACATCTGTATTGGAAGATGGCGGCATGACAGGTGAAAGATCAATAACAGTGTCCATCACATCCTCAGCTACACGAGCATTAGTGGAAGAGGATGAAGTCAGTGGATTCAAAGAAATGGCACTGCACAAAACAGCGGGGGTGGCACTATTCAGATTCGGAGAGACGGTGTAACTTGACATTGTCCACTGAGATGTATTGGTTTTCTTTACGACCAGGTAAAGGAGGTAAAATGACTGTACGAGAACCCTTCAATCCAAGCACTGGAACCGGTGCATGATAAGAAGAACCAAATTCTTTTTTTGTTTTCTTGCTTTTCTCGTACCAGATCTCCAATCTTCAGAAGCTAGCCGGCTACCGGACTCAGCAGTGCTGCATCATTGGAAGAGGGCACATGTTCAGTTGCGTAGTTATCATGGGTCTCTTGTAGGTCCTGCAACATAGTAGAATGATTATCTACGTCAAAGGTTGCAGCAGCGGTCACAATGTCTAGACCATCAAGGTCTGGCACAAACATTTTAATGCCAAAGAGCATTTTGTATGGGGTCCGCCCACCCAGAGATCTTCTAGGTAGATTATTAAGTGCATGTTGAACCCCATACAAGTGGGCCAGCCAGTTCCTGCCAGTACCAAAGACTCTAGCTGTCATAGATTGCTTTATGTCACGGTTCATTCGCTCCACTATTGAATTGCCTTCAGGCCTATATGGAGACGAAAACTGTACCTGAAACCCCATTGACATCATTGCATCCTTGTACGCCTTACAGGCGAACGCTGGACCTTGGTTACAGTGGAAGGTGCCAAAGGCAACCATCCTGACAAAGACATGCAAATATCTAGTGACATTTCGAGTGTCAGCACTGCATTGTGGCCAAACCCAAAAGAATCTGGTGCATGAGTCAACGGCAACCAAAATATATTTATACGCAGTATCAGAAGAGAACGGACCGCAATGATCAAGATATACACAGCCAAATGACTATTTTGATATACACAGCTGTGTTTGTGGAGGACCTGAGACCGTAGAAGGCTTAATTTGTTGACAAATGTCACAAGAAAGTACATAATTATGGGCCTGTTTATATAAACCACGCCACCAGTAACAATGCTGTATAATAGAAACTGTCGCAGACACTCCGGCACGTGCAGAAGCCACGCCCTTGTGCGCAGCAACGATGAAAGCAGGTCTGCGGTCCATGTTTTGAATTAGCCGATCCCCAACATTCGGAATAGTAGCATAAGGAACTTGTTCGGGAGATAAATGATAAGAACACTTTGAAGGGAAGCCCTGCGGAGGAGCAGTTCCATCCTTCGTAGCAGCAATAACTGCCAAAATGTCATTATCAATCTTAGTCATGGACCTTGTAACTGCTGCAACGGAACACATGGCTAATGCAGACTTGGTAGCTTCATCAGCCAAAGAATTACTTGTGCTCCCACACGATGATAGCCAAGAGTATGGATAACCTGTGTGAGTGAGAGACGTTTTTTAAGTTCCGTCAATCGAACGCAAAGCATTTTATGCTTTACTGCGTTGCCTTCAGAGTTTCTAAAGTCATTTTGGGACCATTGAAAGACTGGACACAGTAGTAAGAATAGCATACAAGAAGAGTATTCACATTTGGATCAGCAAACTCGAGAGCAAGAGCACGCACGCAGCTCCGCCAGTTGTGCTGTACAGGCCCAAGTGCCGGGGTATGCACTATGGAAGACTTAAACTCTCCATTGACAATCGTACCAGCCACAAAAGCGCAAGCTACTGAATACGCGTGCTTAGAACCGGCAGCTGGCCATCGGTATAGATGATACATTTGTATTCATTCAAAGGTAGCGGGGACAGAGGAGGAGGATGAACATGTTCATACTGTAAGAACTCCTGTGTCTGAAGAGAAAAATCAAAGATAAACGTGACATCAGCCGATGTCAAAGATGCAGCCCATTGTATCCAACGGGGATGTAGCGTCTTAGAGTTTGCTAAACTCGCCTTAGTCACTGCTTCTAAAGCATGGAGAGGCATGACGATAAGAATGCATTTACTTTGCGCCGGAGAGCGTTCTTTCAGAATCGCCATCTGTACCGATGTCAACATTTTTCAGTATTGGAAAAACGCATTTCAGCCGATGTGTCTAAATGTGATTTGAAAGCCATAGGTACTGTGTTTCCCTCACATAGCTGCTTCGGTTTCAGATTGCTGTGTGTGACATTTTCATAAATTCAATGTAATTATGAGTGACATTTCAACGATTATGAGTGACACTTTCTCGTGAGCAAAATCAAGCAATGAAGATGAGTGAAACATATAAACATCAGAAATTACACCCATTTGAGCAATGAGAATCTCTAAGAGCTTAAACTGCTGCAAAACACCAGCAATGGAAGGGCAGTAACCAGAAGCAGACTGTGTGATACGTTAAACCAAGCAATGGCTTTCATGTAAAGAGAAAAACATCTTAAACGTGCCCCTCGTTGGTTAAAAATGTCTAAAATGAAATGGTCACTAACTTAATATTAAGGACACTTCTGATTCTCTGCAACACCACTAGGCCGGGTCTAGAGCCATTTGGCACCTGCTCCTTTATCCAAAGAGTATTCCAAGATGGGTTGTACAATTAAAGCTCTATCTGAAACCGTTTGCACAGTCTATGGCACTGAGACCAACCACCATGTGGCAGCTCAATATCATGGCTGATTGGTTGGAAGATCTGTGCATTTCTGCCAATGTCAAATACTGGCTTAATTTGATTAGGCTCTTCTGTGTATATACGTATTGCACTTGTAATAATTACATTTCACCAGTTGGCAAGTGCTTATTTACATTCTTCTTAGTCTACTTCGAGTATTTTATCTTAATCTTAAACACGCCCCATATAAATCATGGTGGAATGGGTGGTATTGTGTAAAGTTTCCTGTTCAGTAAACATAATTGAAAACATAGCTGGCTTGCTAAATGAGGCCAGCAAAATCCTTTACTTTTGTCCTTCTACAGGATCAGGCAGGTTCGGTCAGGACAACCCGCCATGAGGACTGAAGGCACTTAATGGTGAGGCAAGTGTAAGCTGGACTTTCTGGTACCTAACCCACGTGCAGTTCAATTCTTACTCTAAATAGCCACACAAAGTATGTTGATGCATCTGGGACAACCAAAAATTAGCCTGGAGCACTTTGTTGTTTTTTACAGTTTTTTTTTAATACACTGTGAACTCGATACTAAGGTATTGGAGCGCTTTACACGAGCACCAATTACATTACATAAGGAAACATTTATTTTTGTTTTTTCTTCCAGTCCACACCAGCTGCAAAGGTGTGGTTTATCCTGGAATCCTAAGTTCTCATAAAGGAAATATCTGACGCCTCTTGTAAGTGTAAAAGAGGATCTAGTATTGTCTTCCTAAATGTGTACTTTCAAATATCCCCTTTTAAGGAGAAAGTATGGAAAAGAGACACAAATGATGTGTTGCACAGGCCATGATCTGCTGAAAGCATATCAATGCTATCAGCCAGAAAGCTCCAAAGTTTTCCAGAAACTGCCACACATGAGATTTTTTTTCCTAATTAATTATAAACAGAACTACAAATCTTACATGCAGAGGAAAAATGGTTGGAACTGGGAAATTTGAGAGTTCATACATTTGCAGCTAATTACTATCTATAACACATATCCCCAGCACCCGTGCACCAACCACCACACGATTTAACTACCTTTATAGCCTTCGATTTGTTGTTTACAGCAGTCAAACTCCCTCGTCCAGCCACTGTCTTGAATGTGACTGCCTCCATGATCTCCTAAATACTGGGATGCACGTGTGGGCTGGGTGCTGTGGACAAAAACGTGCCACTCTGGCAGGCGGCGGCTGGCTCGGCAAGGAAAATCAAAGCTGCATGTTTCCTGTCAGGCTGTCTATGGCCAATCAGGGCACCGCACGCATGGTCACTGTGGGGCAGAAGCCTTTCCCAGAAAGGAGGCAAGGCGCCGGCTCCCTGTTCCATGAGAGTTTGGGGGCATGCACCGTATGCTGGATCGGATTAATGTGTTTGACAGCAGAACACTGTGACACATCACCTGGTAGGCTCCTTAACTTTGGGGGATTTTAACCAATGGGGCAGAGAGTTCGTTTGAACAGAGTCAGACTCTGTAAGTGTATTAAAACAAGGACAGCATGATGTGTGGCGGCCATGCTGAGAGAGTGAGTCACTGGTCAATGCTGGCCTCCCGCCGGTCCAACGCCAGGTATGAATTTATGCGCAGACAGAAGCGCACCAGGACTCGACTCTCAGATTCTAGTCCCCTGCCGCTTCTGACCAACCTCACTTCCTTCCTCCTGTGTTCCAGGACGTGACGGTGGCCGAGGTCACATCCGGATAATTCCGGATGTGACCCCCAAGGTGCCACAGCCAGAAGCATGTGACCCCCAAGGTGCCACAGCCAGAAGCAACCACTGCTGAGGACAGGCACCGCCCCCGCAGTGTCAGTCAGTGACCGACAGCCGCGCTACGGGCGGGAAATATGCAGCCAGGCAGCAGGGCAGATTTGTAACATTGTAGCACTCTCAGCCAGAGCTGAGTAGGCAAGATCTTTAACTGTTTGTTAACTGAGCCAGCTGCTGGCAAGTCTGCGGGGAGCAGCAGAGCTGGTGCACAGGTGTCACAGGCTCCGGCGCCTGCGCTAGCACCCTGGCGTAGTCAGTTTCAGAGTGGCATTAAAACAAAAATGCATTTCAGTTCGGTGATGCGGAACACCACACTGAAATGCGTTAAAGTCACACCTGATGAATGATACTTGGCAGGCCGGCCCTCACTGCAAGTCAAATATGTGAAACTCACCCTCCCTGGTATTATACATATCACCAGGTTTGTGGCATTGTCACGCCTTCACAAGTAGTTAGTAGTAAGTAAGTCTATTTGCAAAGACTGCAGAATTGAGGTATGTTCCGGAAGCCAACAGGATGTAGAGAATTTTGGTTGTATCAATGCATATAGCAGTTTGATACGCTGAGCATAATCGGGAATGTATATCCTCCCTAAATAAAAAAATCCAAGCAGAGACTGAAGCTCTTTCAGTGTAGAAGGAGGTCGCAATTGTGCACATTTCATCAGAAAGTGGGGGGCTAACCCCCTACCTTCATTGTTGAGCTCGTAGCCGAAAAAGAGTGTCGCAAATTGTGCGATATATGAATTTACTAAATTGAATTTGTATCCATAGATGGCAAATGACAAAATAATCGACTCGGACAAGATGTGGCATCAGTTCATCGTCCGTCAAATAAATGTCATCAACATACGAGAACGCATCAAGGGCCATGCTATGTAGCAAGGACAAAATACGTGCCGCAAAAGCCCTGGGGCTATTCTAATACCCCATAAGAAAAACGTGTAAATCTTTTCTGATTTCCGACGGCAGTGAATGCTGTCCAGTGATTGCTCTCAGGAGCTAAGTTGTGACTATAGAAACCATTTGATATATACAGTGTGGTTTTGTATTTTTTACGGATTAGTGTGTTCACTAACGCAGAGCTGTGCGTATTTTGTACCGCAAATGTACGACAGCTACTATTCAAATTTCGATAATATAAGACAATGGGATACGATCCGTCAGGTTTTGATACAGGAAAAAGAGGATTATTTATCAGGGATACACAGGATTCAATCACACCCTGATACTCTAACTGGGTTAGAATATCACAAAAAGGAGCCATAGCTTCTCATTTGATTGGATACTGCGGCTGTGAAATAGACCATAAAGGGATTTCATGTGCTGGGGAATCTATCCCAGCCCACCTGATTATGGTACACTGCTGGGGCAAGGGCCAAAGCCCACTCAGCTGCGAAAGCCTTTGCATTTTCCTTAGGGACATGACACGAAAAACTCGGAAGTATCACGTCTTCCCCTTTTGGAGCGGCTAGCACAAACGGTGTAGGCCAATCTGCCTCTGCTAACAAAATGTTAGATGAAGAGGTTAGATTCTCCCCAAAAAACGCTGTGATTGTACGCTGTATATCACCTTCAATTTGGAAGACTATCTCAGAGTCTATCCGGGACGGCAACCCGGGTATCTGCTGTTTCTACTGTAATGAATGTATCAGTTGCTGTCGCCTCCAGACAGGGTCGTAGTGCCTCCCGCACTATGGTAATCTCTGCTGCGCTGTCAAGCAGAGTCACTGCCCATGTCTAGTCCGGGAGTCGCGTGTTCACCGTCTGAGGCATATCTCGCTGTTACAGCGGCAACTTTCTTCTTTTGATACGGGGGCTGAAAGCGTGGCAGGTCCTCCTGTTTGGCTTTAACGTCAAACTGTCGAGGTTGATCTGATCCCTGTTGTGTGGCCGGACCTTTGTCATGATCTTAGTGTTCGCTTTCACCAGCTTGAGAGCCTGATGTGTCCTGTAAAGAACGAGGTGTGCGCTGATCAGGGACTTGAAATCTATCAGGAGACTTAATTTTTGCGCGGTCGCGCAAGTCATAAGTACCCTCAGAAGATTTGGGTGTCGGTGAACCAGCACACAAACCTTGCTTCTGTTGCCCTTGCTTCTTATTTTTCCAGTTGTTTTTAGGAGAGAACGGGTTACTGTCTTTATTAGCTTGTGCCTTTTGCGTTTGAGTAAAAGGTTTAACACGCAGACTATTGTGGCCTATGGTTTATAAGCCGTGGCAATAATCTTTGGCAATTCACGGGGCTTGTCTGCATCCGCGACAGCCTCCAAGCGGTTTGCCACTTGAAAGCTCACAGCATCACCCTTGACATTAGCAAGGATCATGTCAGCAACCACGTCGAACATCCCCACCAGTCTCATCTCCAACTCTACGGCCGCTTCAGCTCCGTGTTCATCTTGAACACGTTTTATCACGGAGGGGAGTACCGTCATGGAGGGAGTGCCGAAACACTTCTAATACACCGCCGCAAGCACCTTGCCCCAGGTGTCGCAATTAGCTAATTCCGAAATTAAGTCTTTGGGCAAACTTATAGTTAAGATCCTGTGTTTCTCCACAGGAGTGGTGTTCGAAAAACAGCCTCTAGTTGTCCAGATTTTTCAGCAAACCAATAAGGGAACTCATCCTTATTTTGTGGACGCTTGCCCATCACTGAATTAACCATAAGGGGACTGATGGTCACACCACCAGGACCCGCAGGTTGCGCAGCAATGCCAGGTAGTCCCACTGGGAAGTTGTGCGACATGAACTGTATGACAGCTCTATGCACGCGTATCAAAGAAGCATGTAATACACGTAGTTCTGCAAGCATTGCAGTTGTTAGATAACACAGGTGTGAGGTATACCCAGCCAAAACGGGCCACTTGCCCAAGCTATTGATAAAGGGCCTAAATGGACCTGCGTTATTGGGTGAGGAAGGGCGCAATTAAACCAAATTTAGTTTTGCCAAGCTGTCAGCAGAACCTTGGAAGCCCTTTAAGGCTGATAAGCTTGAGGAAGGGGCGTGGCAGTATATTCATGAAACAAATTATCTGTACGATCCACCGCCGAAAAGGTGACCCAGGAATAACACCCTTCGAAGCGGTAAGCTGCATCCGACTCCACCACAAAAATGAGCACTACACCAGAATTACGGACTCCATTTTGAGTCAAATAAGCTGTGACTGCAGCCCGATTCGGCGGAGGAATTGCGACCGCCATAATGAATGACAAAGAATGACAACCTAAACTGTGGCAGCGCAATAACGGGTTAAAAATCAAAGAGAATAAACATTTTTAAAACTTCAATCTTGAAAGAACCTATGAAACAACAATACAGGAGGTTACACTCTCACAGCTGTCCCCGGAAACAGAAGTGAGGGGATTGTGGACAAGCACAAGGACTACTCAGGAGTCTCGCAGATAAGAACCAGACCAAACGTTGTCGGAGTCATGTTGCGGGGATTCTGCACATACACAGAACTATGCGCAGCAAAACAGGACCTCGGTGTATAGGGGTTGTACCTTCCTACCACCTTAGCACCCAAAATCTCAAAACCGACTAGCTGTAGTGTCTCATTCATTTTCCGACAAAATCACGAAGCTACAAATGATTAGCCAACTCACAACACAACACTCCCGACTCTCTCAGGAATTGCGGGAGCAAGACATACCATTTCGCTCACTCCCTTGTACTTGTCCACAATAAAGATAGTCAGAGTCACTGTATAGTTCAAAATGTTTATTTTAACTATTGTGCTCTATAATGCAGTATACAAGCCACTACAAGCAGCAAAATGCATAAACCTAGCACAGTTAGCATTGTTACAATACCATAGAATATGAAGGGGGATGTCATTATATATATATATATAGACAGTGGAAAAGGACTATAAGGCCTGGCCACCCTCCCATTGATAAGTGGAAGTTTATTATATAAAAGAAGATCTCTGGGCTTTGTCAGCAGACCCCAAACCTTAATATCATGATTTGCCTATTTGCGCCTACTTGACTACGTATCCCAGAATGCAAAGGTGTGGGTAGAGCTAAACCTTTATATCTCCAGCGTCCACCAGGGGGCGCTGTAAGTGATTACTCTTCTGAACCTGGTTGTGTTTGTGTCGAGTTCCGTGTTCGGGAACTGCTGTTCAGGATCGAAGAACAGAAGCCTGCAAACTCGTAGGCTTTTTGATGTACAAAGAATCCGTCTGGTAAAGATCGGGAAAGGAACTTCTCTTCGTCTTTTCAATCCGCGTGCGGCTGCCGCGAGCAAAGGAAAGCGGGTCTTGGCGACGTAGCCTAGTTTGGAGACTGTGGAGCAAAAGAAAGTGTTTCCGTGCCTTTAACAACTAACCTTCCGCGTGCGGCTGCCGCGGGGAAAGGTTCCCAGCTCCGGTGCTCTGCCCGGAGAACAGTTTGGTTTTGGATTCTAGCGGCCGGAAAAGAAAGGAAATCTGCTTTGGGGTTTATTTTGGAACTTTCATTCCTTGCCGCGTGCGGCTGCCGCGAGGAAGGAGTTGGCTCGTTCAGTGAAGAACACCTGGCACAAGGAGTGCGAGAACGCGCTCGCGACAAAAGACTAAAAGGTGCCATTTACTTTATCCGACAAGCCGGTGCCTCGGAGGAGGTTGAATCTGTTATTCCTATTTTTGTTAGTGTTCCATATTAGTTGGGCCCAGCTAGGAATACTGTTTCCTGTTTATTTTTCTGTCCGTGGATGAACTGGTATCGTTTGCAAGACTTTACTGAATCCTACTTCTCCAGTGTCTTGAACTGATGTATTAACAATATCAAGAAATCCCACGCTGGGTTACTGGAGAGAGTTATTATACTTTCAGGGGAAGTGAGATAAGGGTATGTGTGTTGTATGATTGTCCATAGAGGTATTCTAAATGTGTTGTTGAATACACAGTAACCATTGGTTTTCTTGCAGGAGGTACTAATGTATAGAGAAGTATCTATGACATAGAGAGGCAGAGGTCACCTCCTGATTACTGGGGTATGTATCGTTTCATTAGCGAGAATTGAATGAGAGTAGTTAGAATTGATGTGTTAATTCTTTCTTCTTGTCGTTTCAGCTATCCCTTCCGTTGCTGTTCCTTCCCTTACCCTTCCCTGACTTATCCCTCGCTTGATTACTTCTTCGCTCTGTGTTTATAATACAGTCAGAGTGTGGGGAAATCAGGAGGTGGACCCCTTTCAGCATCACCCTGATCCCGAGGAGGAGCACATTGTGACAGAATCACTTACCCAAGAAATATACCCCTCCTGGTCAGGGGGTGCTGAAAGATGACCACTTTAGAAGATGTGATGCAGGCATTGTTGGTTGTGCAGCAGGAGCTAGTTAATTCTCGTGCCGAGACAGCGGCCCTTAAAGAAAGGTTGGACAGACAAACCCGAAATCCTTTTGATACTTCGGTGGGAGCTCCGCAGATACAAGTTACGGTCCCACCGCCCATACCATTGGCCAGCCCAGAAAGATACACAGGGGACCCTCTTAAGATACAGATGTTCTTAACCCAGATCACTCTACACTTTTCGTGTAGGCCAGCCTCCTTTCCCACTAATCACTCTAGAGTGGCTTTTGCTATCTCTTACTTAACAGGAGACGCAGCGAATTGGGCGGTTCCCTTAGTGCGTAAAGACGATCTCTTGTTAACAGATTGGGTGGCATTCCGAAGGGAATTCGAGAGAGTGTTTGATAGGAGGGCAACCACACTCAGTGCAGACCGCGATATATTTGGGTCTAAGACAAGGGAGAAAAGATCTGGTGTAGTATATGACTACGTTCAATAGGCTAGTAGGGGAAACTGCTTGGCCGGAAGAAAAGAGGATGGCGCTATATTACCAGGGGTTGAATGAGGAAATGAAAGATGTCCTGGCGCAAATTGACCCACAACCCACTAGTTGTATAGGGTTGATTAATCTTAGGTTGAGGTTGGACCATCGTCTCTCTGAGAGGGGAGGTGAGCGTAGGCGGGGTGGTAGATCAGGGAGTGGTTACGAGGTGGAGAGCCACCCCCAAAAGAAAGAATCAGGACCAGAGGCTATGGAAATAGGGGCAGTTCGTCCTCCTTTAACCAAAGCAGAAAGAGAAAGCAGACGAGCCCAAGGCTTGTGCATGTACTGCGGTAAAAAAGGGCACTATGTGCGGGACTGTACTATGAAACCTCAGAAAAGGAGTTCTTATTTTCCTGCAAAAAAAGTGGTGGCTGTGGTAGCCGAAGGCACTTATGAAAGTCAGGATGTAAGCGAGAGCACTGAGAGTATACAAACACCCGCTAAAGAGTGGAGGATACCTTCTTTGGGGGTGGTTGATTGCGCGGTGTCAGTGTCACATGTGGTATTGTCCATGTTTCTAGGCTCAGGACAACAACAGTATCCGGTGAGCACTATGGTAGATTCCGGTGCTACTGGGAATTTCATTGATTATGGTTTGGTGAAGAGGTTGGGACTTACGAAAGTACCCACTCACAAACCTGAGTTAGTTTTGGCAGTGGACGGTACCCCATTGAAATCAGGTCCAATAGTTGAGCATACAGAGGTGTTGGAATTGACTCTTTGTGGACACCCTTGGGATCATGTAGAACACATTGTATTGAATATGATAGAGGCTCCACAATACGAGATCATTCTAGGGATGCCCTGGTTGTGGCGACACAATCCATCAATGGACTGGAAATTAAAGATCATCCAGTTTGCTTCAGAGTTATGTGTGTCCCAGTGTTTACGGAAGGACAGTGCAGCACACACGCTATCCTTAGCTCAGGTGTTTCAAGTGGCTACTGCAGAAGAGAAGGAGGTTGCATTACCTATAGAATACCAACGGTATCGAGCGGTGTTTAGTGAAGTGGAGGCTGAGAGACTCCCACCTCATCGCGACTATGATTGTCGTATCGATTTGGTGGAGGGTGCCAAGATTCCTACCTGCCGTGTATATGCGTTGTCTGATTCTGAAACTAAGTATCTGAAAGCATATCTGGAACATCTTTGTTCGTTGGGGTTTATTCGCCCCTCTCGTTCTCCAGCAGCCTCACCTCTTTTTTTTATATCGAAGGCTAACGGCGAGCTGCGCGCTTGTATCGATTTCAGACAGTTGAATGCAATTACGATTAAAAATCGTTATCCTCTTCCGCTCATTCCCGTCCTGTTAGACCAAGTAAAGGAGGCCAACATTTACACCCGGTTGGACCTGCGTGGGGCGTACCATTTGGTACGAATTCAGGCGGGGGATGAGTGGAAAACAGCGTTTAAAACCCGCTTTGGTTTGTTTGAATATTTGGTGATGCCGTTTGGGCTTTGTAATGCCCCTGCGGCATTCCAATATTTTCTCAACGATATCATGAAAGAGTACATCGATCGCTTTGTTGTCATCTATATCGATGATATTCTGATTTATTCAGATACTCCTGCTCAGCACGTTAGTCAGGTCATTTTGATCCTCCAGAGGTTACAGGAACACTGCTTATACTGCAAACTCAGTAAGTGTGAGTTTGGAGTAACGGAAGTGGAATTTTTGGGTGTGGTTTTGAGTCCCCAGGGCTTTAGAATGGCTGATAGAAAAGTGAAGGCTGTACAGGAATGGCCTACCCCTAGGAGTGTGAAAGATGTGCAATGCTTCCTAGGTTTCTCCAATTATTACCGGAGGTTTATTTCTCATTTCTCGCAGCTAGCCTCTCCAGTAACCCGATTGTTGAGAAAGGGAGTTTCTTTCTGTTGGACCCCTGAAGCTGGGGAAGCGTTCGATCAGTTGAAAAAAAGCCTTCTGTACAGCTCCTATCTTGAGACATCCACAATCTGATGTTCCGTTTGTAGTGGAAGCTGATGCTTCGGATGTGGCAATAGGGGCTGTTTTATCGCAAAGAGACAAACAAACCGGCCAACTGCACCCCATTGCATTCTTGTCGAAAAAACTGAATCCCGCAGAGGTGAACTATACAGTGGCTGAGAAAGAACTGCTGGCGGTTAAGAGGGCGTTTCAGGAGTGGAGGCCATATTTGTGGGGGGGACAACACCCTGTCACCGTGTATTCAGACCATCGAAACCTGCAATATATGAAGACTGCCAGGCACCTCTCGCAAAGACAAATGCGCTGGATGTTGTTCTTTGCTGAGTACGAATTTACCATCACTTTTCGTCCAGGGGCTGACAACAGAAAAGCGGATTCGTTATCACGTCAAATGGATTCAGAATCATCCTCAAAAGGAGAGCAGTTGTCAATTCTATCTCCGGAGATGGTGGTGTGCTCCACAACAGTTGAGCAGTTTATTGAGGTGGTTCGTAACCAACGCTCCTTATCTCAATGGCAGAAGTGGGCGGGTAAAGAAAGACAACGTACACTGAAACATGGTTTACCAATGCGAAATAACACTCTGTTTCTTCCCACACATGATCTGCGATTGATGGCCTTGAATTGGTGTCATAACGCCATGGTTGCTGGTCATCCGGGCCATCAGAAGACCATTCATGCATTACAAAGACAGTTCTGGTGGGAGGGAATGGCAAAGGATGTGAAGGATTGGATAGACCAGTGTGAGACATGTGCACGAGCTAAGAGCGAACAGTCCAGGAGTAAGGGCTTGCTGATGCCGCTTCCTACCCCCTCAAGACCTTGGCAGGTGATCAGTATGGATTTTGTACTGGGTTTGCCCTTGGATAAAGGCTGTGACGCCATTCTGGTAGTGGTGGACAGCATGACTAAAATGGGACATTTTATTCCATGCAGGAATCTTCCTACGGCTGCACAAACAGCGCAGTTGTTGTTGACTCAGGTGGTGCGGTTACATGGTATTCCTAAGGTCATCATCTCTGACCGTGGTCCGCAATTTGTTGCAAGGTTCTGGCACATGTGGTGTAAGGCGTTACACATGAAGGATGCGCTGTCCACCAGTTTCCATCCCCAGTCTGATGGCCAAACGGAGAGACTGAACCAAACTCTTAAAAAATACCTGCGATGCCATGCTGAAGAGGCAGAAGACTCATGGGTATCGTTGTTATGGTTGGCAGAGCTGTCGTACAATAACGCTTGGCATTGTTCTACCGGAGAGTCCCCGTTTAGAGCTAATACGGGCAATCATGCGGACACCTTGCCAATCACCGTTCCTAGTGATGTGCAAAACCACCCCACGGTTGCTGCTCAAATGAAGGCATTGTTAAAGATCCATCATCGAGTGCAGACTCACCTAGAGAGGGCAAAATCCACTTATAAGAAGTGGGAAGATCGGCATCGTCAGGAAGGTCCGGTATACCGTGTGGGGGACAAGGTGTGGCTTTCGACCAAAAACATTCGTTTCCGTTACCGCAGTATCTTCCACCCTCGTTTCATTGGGCCGTACGAGATTCTCAGGGTTGTGAATCCGGTGGCGTACAAACTGAAGTTACCGGCATCCTTGAGGATTCATCCGGTCTTTCATTGCAGTTTGCTGAAACCTGCTAAAGCCGGGCGTCGTAAGGTGATTCCTCCAGTGATGAGAGATGGTCAGCTGGAGTTTGAGGTGCGACGTATCTTGGATTCACGTTATCAAAGAGGGCAGTTATGGTACTTGATCTCGTGGAAAGGGTATACCTCGGAGGATGATTCCTGGGAGCCGAGTACTGGAGTGCATGCCCCTCGTGCTGTGAAACTTTTCTATGCCCAGAACCCGGGGAAGCCTGGTGCTAGGAGGCGCTAGGAGGGAGGACATATTATCATGATTTGCCTATTTGCGCCTACTTGACTACGTATCCCAGAATGCAAAGGTGTGGGTAGAGCTAAACCTTTATATCTCCAGCGTCCACCAGGGGGCGCTGTAAGTGATTACTCTTCTGAACCTGGTTGTGTTTGTGTCGAGTTCCGTGTTCGGGAACTGCTGTTCAGGATCGAAGAACAGAAGCCTGCAAACTCGTAGGCTTTTTGATGTACAAAGAATCCGTCTGGTAAAGATCGGGAAAGGAACTTCTCTTCGTCTTTTCAATCCGCGTGCGGCTGCTGCGAGCAAAGGAAAGCGGGTCTTGGCGACGAAGCCTAGTTTGGAGACTGTGGAGCAAAAGAAAGTGTTTCCGTGCCTTTAACAACTAACCTTCCGCGTGCGGCTGCCGCGGGGAAAGGTTCCCAGCTCTGGTGCTCTGCCCGGAGAACAGTTTGGTTTTGGATTCTAGCGGCCGGAAAAGAAAGGAAATCTGCTTTGGGGTTTATTTTGGAACTTTCATTCCTTCCCGTGTGCGGCTGCCGCGAGGAAGGAGTTGGCTCGTTCAGTGAAGAACACCTGGCACAAGGAGTGCGAGAAACCGCTCGCGACAAAAGACTAAAAGGTGCCATTTACTTTATCCGACAAGCCGGTAAGCCTCGGAGGAGGCTGAATCTGTTATTCCTATTTTTGTTAGTGTTCCATATTAGTTGGGCCCAGCTAGGAATACTGTTTCCTGTTTATTTTTCTGTCCGTGGATGAACTGGTATCGTTTGCAAGACTTTACTGAATCCTACTTCTCCAGTGTCTTGAACTGATGTATTAACAATATCAAGAAATCCCACGCTGGGTTACTGGAGAGAGTTATTATACTTTCAGGGGAAGTGAGATAAGGGTATGTGTGTTGTATGATTGTCCATAGAGGTATTCTAAATGTGTTGTTGAATACACAGTAACCATTGGTTTTCTTGCAGGAAGTACTAATGTATAGAGAAGTATCTATGACATGGAGAGGCAGAGGTCACCTCCTGATTACTGGGGTATGTATCGTTTCATTAGCGAGAATTGAATGAGAGTAGTTAGAATTGATGTGTTAATTCTTTCTTCTTGTCGTTTCAGCTATCCCTTGCGTTGCTGTTCCTTCCCTTACCCTTCCCTGACTTATCCTTTGCTTGATTACTTCTTCGCTCTGTGTTTATAATACAGTCAGAGTGTGGGGAAATCAGGAGGTGGACCCCTTTCAGCATCACCCTGATCCCGAGGAGGAGCACATTGTGACACTTAAAGCCTAGATGGTAGCTTTACATCATAGGAACAGCATAGCTCTTCTCCAAGGGAAGGATTACCTCCAACTGCGTGTGAACAACATGCAACACCGTAATATCAAAGCACGAGCTCTCTAGCAGTGCAGCTGTGTGTAACATGTTTTGTCTAGGTAACAGGGACTGGCCAGAACAGAATAACAAGGGACATGTTTTTCGACCTTGCAAGATTGTGTTCAGACTAAACTCCAGGAACAGCAGAGAACACAGAAAGCAGTCCGTTCTCAAGTGAAATACACAGTCTTGCAAAATAAAGTCATGTAGTAATGTGCGCAAAAGCAGCATCTTGGCAGCAAAGCTCATGCTAACTTAGCAATGTCGAGAATGACCCTAAGGGCCACATAACACTATGTTATGGTGATAGGCCCACGGAATACTAGGACTAGATCGTATAGCGTTAAATGCCCAATGGGTTACCCAATGCTCTCCTCCCTTCCGAACCAACTCTCTGGTCCGAGGTTTTAACTCCTCTGCTCAAACACTGCCTGGCAACAGATTCCATCCCTGAGTCTTGGAAGGGATCCATAATTCAACCAATTTTAAAAGGGGGCTCAAAATCAAACCCTAGTCACTAACCTCTCATTGCTCTACTTGACAACCACACCAAACTGTACGCCAGCCTGCTACTTGATAACCTCAAAGCACGGGAAAAATTTCATCAGATCAGGGACACGTGTGGCACCTCCTCAAATCTGATGGCTCTGGCCTTCTTGTGCGACAAAGCATTTAGGTTTAAAGCATTTTTATTGGAGTAATCACAAGTAAACAATACACACAGAGCGTATAAGGTGTCTGGTCGCTGTGGCTAGGGCCGCACTCCGGCATTAGCATCTGCAAAGAACCACTCGGTTGCAAACTGGTCTGCAGTGACACATGAAAATGGGTAGCGTTGCGGTAAAATAACAATCCCCCCTAGAAAACTTCCCCCCCGAACCCCAACTCCCCAACCCCCTTACCCCTACCCCCCCTGTCGTCCAGTGCGCAGTCCTATCCTGTGTCTTCTACCCTGGTCACTCTTTAAGTAAGGAACCCAGCCCAACGATCATTCAGGAGGTAGACCCCTCAGGTGTCGTGAGCCTCAAGAGGCAGAGATACCTTGGGCAGGTGATTTCCTTAAATTCAGCAAGCAGTAGAGACCGGAACGGTTGCCAGAGGTCATCAAATTGCTCTATATCCCCTGCCACTGTGAGTGATAATTTCTCCATGCCTAAGACATGCCATAATCTATGGAGCCAGCCTGTGATGGAGGGAAGCGTGGGGGTGCGCCAGTGTAGTAGGACGTTCTGTACTGCTGAGCCCAATGCAATAGCTATCTGTCTGCCTCTGCGGGATTTAAGGGGATACATTAACCTGTTGGGGAGTCCTAGCAATATGTAGGCTGGAAAACGTGGCAATTCGGTGTTGAAGTGGGAGTCAACTTCATCTATCACTTCTTTCCAGTATGAGTCTAGGAGCGGGCAGTCCCATAGAATGTGTGTCAGTGTGCCCACTTGCCCGAATCCCCTCCAACAAGTGTTGTCTTTACGACGGTCCATTTCATGTACGCGCTCCGGGGTATAGTACCAATAGGTAGAGACCTTCGTCAATGTTTCAGTGAGTCACATATGGTATGCTGAGTGCCGTGCCCTGTATGAAATCTTCTCCCATTCCTTATGGCTCAATGTCCTGCCCAACTCCCGTTCCCAGCGTTCCCTCCCCGGGTTGTAGAAGTGTGTAGAGGGAGATTGCAGTAGCTGATAGAGGTCTGTTATCAGTTTCGTATCCGATGTACGGGACATGAGCCACTTCTCATAGGGGAGGAATCGCCTATCCGCCGCCTCCCGTACCTGCGGTTGTAAAGCCCAGTGACGCACTTGCATTTAACGGAGTCTTTCGGTCTCTGGGAATGAGTATTCCTGCCGGAAGCGAGGGAAGGGGATGACGCCCGCTGGGTCGTACATATGGCACAGGGTGCGACACCCGGCCGCACGCCAATGGGTGAAGGCCCCGCCTTCCATCCCCGGAGTAAAGTCCGGGTTGTCGACCAAGGGTGTGAGTGGCGAGGGGAAAGTGGTGAGATTGTGAGCGATGTTGGTGGCATCCCACACCCGCAGGGCCACCCTGGTGATAAATGAGGCATATAAGTTCGCGGGGCGGTGAGCCCGACGCAGAAATGGCACCTCTTGTAGGGGTCGGCCCGCCACTGCCTGATCCTGGAAGAGCCAGTGCTTGTCCGAATCCCACCTACTCCATTCCACTAGATAGCGCAGCTGTGCCGCTTGGAAGTACTTGCGGAAATCTGGTACCCCCAGTCCTCCAGCCTCAGGGGCTAGCATAGAGAGTGACCTCCTCATTCTGGGCTTCCTGCCTTGCCAAATAAAACGCGAGAGGTCTGCCTGCATCTGATGGATCCATCCAGCAGGCGGTTGGAGAGGCAAGGCCCTGAACAGGTATAGTATCTGGGGTAGGACCGTCATTTTCACCGCGGCTATCCTGCCCAACCAGGAAAGGGTGCTGCGATTCCATCGTCCGAGTTCCTCCCGATCTTTCTTGCCCAAGGTGGTGTAGTTAGCCATCACCATAGCTGGCAAGGTGGGGGCCAATTGAACCCCCAGGTAAGGCACCGATTCAGACGACCAAAACATTGGGAACAGGCCCTGTAAATAAGATCTAGTGGCTGGCGTAAGGGACACGTCTAGCGCCACTGATTTCCCCATATTCACCCTAAAGGCCGCGATGGCCGCAAAGGAATCCAGCTCCCCAATACACGCCGGTAGGGCCGACCGGGGATCATCCAGCGACAGTATAATGTCGTCGGCATAGAGGCTTATGGTGTGTGTGAAGCCCCCGAACCGTATCCCCGTCGGATTGGTGCCTATTCATTGGGCGAGGGGCTCCATATAAAGGGCGAAGAGTAGGGGTGAGAGCGGGCATCCCTGCCTAGTACCCCTCTCGATGTCAAAGCTCCGCGAGTTGTAACCATTTACCTGTACCACCGCCGTCGGGAATTTATAGCAATTAAGGATCATGGACTGAAATTTCTCTCCTATACCTACCCTCTGCAGGACCTGTTCTAGATATGGCCAGTGTACTCGGTCGAACGCCTTCTCTGCTAACATCATTCTCTCTTTTCGGGAGGCCTTCTCTATGAGGTGAACGATCCTCTTGGTGTTGTCCACCGTCTGCCGCCCGGGAACGAATCCCGCCTGATCCGGTTCTATAAGTCCCGGTAGGTGGGGGGCCAGTCGGCCCGCCAGGATCCCGGTATATAGCTTAAGATCTACGTTTAAGAGAGATATCGGCCTGTAGGAGCCGCATTGTGTCTTTCCCTGGCTTGGGGATGACCGTGAGAGAGGCCCGTAGGAGGTCAGACGGGATGGCCCCCGGAGCAGCGAACGAGTTAAACAGGCGGGTGAGGAGCGGAGCCAATAACGTGCAAAATGTCTTGTAGAAGAGAGACGTATACCCGTCCGGCCCCGGAGCCTTACCGTGCTTTAGTTTGGCGATCGCATAAATCACCTCCTTGATTCGAACATCTCTGTCCAGGTATTCCGCCTGCGAGGTTGCCAAGGAAGGGAGGGTAACGGAGTCCAGGTATGCCGTCGTCGCAGGCTCATCCAGGGAGTCTCCGGCATAGAGGCCAGCGTAGAACCTACGGAAGGTGTCTGCAATATGGGCGTCCTCCGTGGTCATCAACCCCGTGGAGTCGGAGACCTCCTTCACCATCTGTCGCTGGTAAGTCACCCGGAGCCTATTAGCTAACAGGCGGCCACATCGTTCCCCCCCGTATAATAGGTATGGCGTAAACGGAGCGCAGCGTACTCCGCGCGGTCCATATCCAGGGCCGCCAGGAGTTTCCTCGCTCCCTTGAGCTGTTTCCATATCCGGGGGGCGCCAGTCCGGCGGTGCATTTGTTCAAGCTCGCGGACCCGCTGGGTGAGTTCATCCCTCTTACTCTGCCGTTCTTTATTTTCGGCCGAGGAGATGGCCAGAAACTCCCCCCTAAGTACTGCTTTTAAGGCCGCCCATCGTGTCGCCAGGGAAGTGTCGGGGTTGTCATTGTGGGACAGATAGTCCTGGATGGTATCCGTTATGCGATTGACTACCTCCTTCCTGTGCAATAACGTGTCCCTGAGGCGCCAGACCCTGGGAGGGCAAGACGCCGGCGGCAGGTGTAGCGTGGTATAGACCGGGGCGTGGTCTGAGAGGGAGATCACCCCCATCTCCGCCTCCGATGCCAACGCACGTACCGGGCTTGTAACCAGAAGATGGTCCAGTCTCGCGTACGTTTTATGTGCGTGGGAATAGTATGAATATTCCCTGTCAGTAGGGTGCATGCTACGCCAGAGATCATGGAGGTCCATTTCCGACAACTGCGCTTTATACCCGGCTGAGAACTCCCCGACTTGCGGAGATCGTTGCGCGGATCTGTCTAGGGCCGAGTCGAAAACCATGTTGAAGTCGCCTCCAAGAACGATGTGCTGATCTTGCGAGGCAGTGACGTCTACTAGTGCCAATCGCAAGAAGCGCTCCTGCTGTTCATTGGGGCTATACAGGGACCCCACCGTGAAGACAACCCCCCCAATCCTAAACCTGTAAGCTAACAGCCTGCCCTTGTGTTCGGTGTGTTTATGGAGGACCTCCCCCTTGAAGTGTCGGGCCACCAGGATCGCCACCCCCGCAGTCTTAGTGTTGCTAGAAGAAAAAAACTGTATCGGGAACTTGTGGGAACGTAATCTTTGGGAATCACGGACCAGCAAGTGGGTCTCCTGGAGAAGACAAATATCCGCTTGGGTGCTCTCCAGCAAAGACAATACAGCCCGTCTCCTTAACTGGGTTGTTTAATCCCCTAACATTAAGAGCCACTATCTTAAGAGGCGTAGGCGGCATGTGGGGTGATAAAAGTTAGAGCGTATGACTCCTGCTTGAGTAGAACAAAGTGTAGGAAAGCCGCTAGGGCGGCCAGGATCTGCGTGACACACTGGACGACCCCCTCCCCCCCGATCCCCCTCTGTCCCTCACCAAAACTCCCCCAACCCTCCCCCCAAACCCTTCCCCACCTACCCAAGGTGCAGAACAACCCCAACCCCCCTCCCAAACCCCAACCCCTTCAACGAGTTCCAAGACCTCATAGTCCCAGGCCGGTCCTCAGAGGACAAGTCTGTGGTAAGTTACTGAAGTGGACGTCCAGCCACTACACTCCCGCCCGCCACCCCCATCCCCCAGAACCCCCAAACCTGCTTTGTGAAAAGTGGCTGTGTTGATCTCCCCCCGGAGTCATCTTAGGCTGTCAGCGCAACATCATTCGAGGCCGTGGCCCTGGCCGCCTCTCGTAGTGCATCGTCCATCCCGGCCCGGCTGGCAGGCGAAACCGGCCGAGCAGAAGAAGCAGGGGACCGGCGCTCAGGGATTCGTTGCCAGCCGTCTCTGGTGGTGCGCCTTCGACGTGGTGTGTGCGCTTCCCCGTCTGTCGTGGTGATTCCAAGTACTTCGCAGGTGTCCTGGAGGGAGCGAAGCTGGTGCAGGGTGCCGTTCCACCGAAAGATGAGACGGAAAGGATGACCCCAGGAATATTGTTTTCCATGCTCTCTCAGAAAGTCTGTCGCTATTTTAAATGTTCTGCGTTTCTGGAGCGTGATCGCAGACAAGTCCTGGAATAGAGCAACTGGGTGCCCTCGGAATTGCAACGTCTGCCGTTTCCTTGCTTCACGGAGGATGCGTTCTTTAAGCGGGAAGTCCGGCAGGAAGGCCAGGATGTCGGACGGCGGCGCTGAGGCCCGACGCGCCATGCCCACCCTATGCGCCCTGTCGATTCTGATGAGGAAGTCCTCTGGCTCATCCAGTATCTCCCTGAACAGGCTTTGCAGGTATCCAGTAATGTCCTCCCCTTCTTCTCCGGAAGGCACTCCCCGGACCCGGATGTTATTCCGGCGGGACCGGTTTTCGAGGTCTTCGTTGTGCGCCTATAGGTCCAGCTGTTGGTCTCTCAAGCGCAGTACCTCTTGCTGCAGGTGTTCTATCTCTTCGTCCCTCGAGTGGCTGGCCCCTTCCATGGTAGCCACTCTCTCACCTAGGTTGTCGACCTCTCTCCGGACTTCTCGGACTTCTCCGGCTATCTCCTGCTTCAGCGATTGGAAATCATCCCGCAGGGAGGTGAAAAGAGACTCCAGGAAGGACCTGGTGATCGGTGGTTCCCTCTCCCCCGCCCCCAGCGAGCTTCCCGAGGGGCTCGGCGAGTGCTGCCCTTTGTCTTGTTTCGATGTTCCCTTGTTCAACATTTCCGGCAATGTTCGCTCCCCTTTCTTGCCCCCTCTGTTGCTGGCCATTGCGGGCACTGCTGAAGTAAGTCGGTTTGGTCAAATCCGCTGTTTTAGGAGACCGTGCCAGGTTGATCCAAGCTTCTGCTTCTCCTTTGCTTCCCAGCTGCGCCCTCCTAGCAATGCGCAATCGGATCCCCTTCAGTCCTTAGGCCGCGTCAGCAGGCCGCCATTGTTCCCTGCGCGTCGAGCCCTTCCAAAGGCCCTCGTCGTTATCGGCCTCGTGTCCCTGTTGTCTCTATGGATTGCTGGTGACGTCCGGGCGTGCCCACTGCGTCCTTGCCGACCACCCCGGGTTGCCGTGTCCGTCCTCCTGGGCCCGGGGCTGCTCCCGGCGGCACCACCTCTCCTCGTCGCGGCGCAATCAGGGAGGGCCCTGTCGCGCAGAGCTGGTCACTTGAGCACGCCGCCCTCTAATCTTGAGTCCTGGCGGTCTCTCCTACAACATGGCCCGGGCTCTCAGCCATGTCCGGGTCTCCCAGGTCACCCGGTCGGCGTCCTCCTCGTGATTCACCGGGGTGGGGTTCAGGGGGGGGTGCGATCGCTCCCCTCCCGCTCCGTAGGTCGCGTCCCTGGGCTGAGGACCTGCAACCCGCTGCGTCCCACTGCCACCGGGGGCCCAGCTGAGTCCGTGGGGGCTCGTTATGCCTCGTCCTCTACCGGTACACAGGCCGGTTGTTCACTCGGCCGCACCCCAGCGAGGCCTTGTTCTCCGGGTGGGTCTGATCTTGGGCCTACTCCCCCTTGCTGTGCATCTGTGTCCCAGGGCGCTCGTCCTCTGCCGCTCCCCCCACCGCTGCTGGCTCCTCTCCTGCCCTCTTCTGGTGGCCGGGTCTATTTATGCTCGGTCCGCGGCGGAGGGGGCGGCCCGTCCCATCCGTAGGCCGCGTCCCCGGCCTTGCGTAACAGCCCCACGCCGGCTGTGTCGCTCCGGCGCCGCCGCCGGCCCCCTCCGGTCGTCCCCCCGACTCGGGGTCTTGCCTGAGGCTCCACCAGTGCCACGCTCCCGCAGCCGGAAAGGTTGCTGCACTCTGGATTACCGCGGGTGGGGTCGCAAGGCCTCCCCGTCCACCAGTAGGCCTCCGCTCCAGGCCCCTCATCCGCTCCGCTCCGGTCCCCGTCCGGCCGTCGGCGCTCCGTTGTCGTGATCTCGATGCCGGGCTCAGATTTGTGGCGAGCCGAGGGTGCTTCTCTGTCCCCGCTGCAATTGACCAGCAGATCGGGGGGAGATCTGTGCGATATCGCGGCTTAGGGGTTCAAGGTCGGGAGAGCTCGCGGACAGTGCGACCGCTCACTCAGCCATCTTGGCCACGCCCGCGACAAAGCATTTAAAAGCAAAATGGCGCTTTATTCCTGCTTTGTGGACTTTAAAGCTGCCTTGGATAGTATCCCAAGAGGGCCCCTGTGGCATAAACTGCAGGACTGGGGTACATCATCTAGGAAAATAATGACATTGCCGACCGATTTATGTATGTATATTCATTATTCTAATGGTGCACATTTGGGGACTGTTTCATACCATTTATTCATGTATGTCTTGGCTACACTGTGGCTAATGATGTGGCATTGAAACGATAACTGCCTTATATTGGCATAACCACAATTGTACTTGTTTCCTGTGGGTTCCTTTTCGGATTTCTATATTTTTATAATGAATCTTGGTGGTATACCTTTTTTTCACTTGATAGGTATGGACCCGCTATTTAACTCACTCCTTTCACCTTTCTCGTCAAAACCGTACTCCACAAAAGCAGGGGTCCCTCAAGGTTCTATCATCTCGCCCATGCTTTTCAACATCTACATGAAGTCTTTACCAGTACTGATCAATAAACTTCACCTCACGTGCTACAACTATGCAGATGACACGCAAATACTCCTTCAACTGGAATGCCCCAAAGACATTGGAAAATCACCAATTTTCAGCTGTCTCAGAGCCGTGGATCAGTGGATGACTTTGAGCCATCTCAAATTGAATGCTTCAAAAACTGAAATACTCACGTGTGGCGATTGGAAAAATTACAACCCGCTTGCCCCATGGCCTGTTGACCTGGGATCACTACAAAAATTTCGAAGGAAGTAAGAAACCTCAGAATGACCATGGACTCCAAGCTGTCGATGAATGTCCAAGTGGATAAACTAGCAAGATCAAGCTTTGCTACTATAAAAACGTTGCGACGAATTTTCCCTCACTTGGGATTTCCACACAAGGTCCAAGCTACCATCTCCCTTGTTCTATCCAAACTCGATTACGCCAATAGCCTCTACCAGGGATCACCTTTAACGACCATGAAAAGACTACAACGGATTCAGAACTCGGCTGACAGACTACTCTTGCATATCAAACCACAAGACCACATCTCCCCTGCCTTGAAAGCCCTGCATTGGTTACCGGTTGCCAGAAGATCCACGTTCAAGCTGCTTTGTATTACCCACAAAGCAATACATGGAATAGGACCACTCTTCATCAGGAATAAAATCACCAAACACATTCAACAAAGGAACCTCCGCTCTAAAGGAGCATCTCGCCTCAAAATTCCACCATACAAGAAAAAAAACATGGGTGGCACATCCTTCTCTGTTCAAGCAGCCAAACTATGGAACTCTTTACCCCCCAACATAAGATTCACGACAACCACCTTATCTTCAGAAAACGACTCAAGATCTGGCTCTCCCCCATATAAGCACCATACGGAAACAGAAATGTACAGCATATCCCTCTGTATATAAGCATTTGTTTTCACTATAGATATGTACCTATCTTTGTGTATTACTTTAATAATAATAATAATATTCATTAATAAATAAAAATCATCTTTGGTCTACATGTACATACTTCCATTGTGCATCTATGTACCTTCCATGTACTTGGATCTGTGTGTCTGTTACTTTTCGCCTGAAAAAATATATCCAATGCACTACCCTATTTCTCATCCTGTGCCTCTATCAATATATTTAATCTAAATATACTTCCTTCATTGATGTATCTACATACTTTCAATGTATTTATGGATCTATATATTTATCACTTTCTTCTAATTTAGCATTTCTAATGCACTAGCCTATTTCTCAGGCTATACTTCGTTCAATATATCTTCTAGCCCAACCTTCTGACTCATCTCAAACTTCTTTCTACTACTCCTTCTAATGCATTACCCTATCTCTCATCCTATACATCTATCAATATATCCTCTACATCCACTCTATCATTTATCCCAAACCCCATACCAATACTATGATTGCCAAAATAACCCTTTCTAGACTCTCTCCTGCTCTACCCCTCCTTGCATCATCTGACACCTCTTTTTACTACACCGATCCCCTAAAACAAACCATTCTAAACTCTCCCCTCTGACTCCTTCCCTCCAAAACTCCTTTTTACTCATCCAAAAGCCTCTTCCTACTGCTAAGACCTAAAAAAATAAAAAAATAAATCCTTCACTCTTCTATCACTCCACTATCCTTTTCAATCAAAATTAACAGACTAACATGTTCACTTCTCAAATTCCATATTCCATATTCAACTATACTAAATTACTGCCCAAATAACTGAATAACATATCTACTACTCAAATTACTTCATATTTATACTATACTAATTTTCAACACTAATCCTTTATGGGTTCCGGAGTGGTGTGCTACTCGCCAGAAAAGCGCTTCAACACCCATCATGGGTAACAAGTGCTATATGAATGCAAATCTTTCTTCCCCTTTTATCCATCCGCTATCCTTCTCACTTCAAGTAACAGACTAATATCCACCTCTGAAATTACCTCATATTTCACCATAATAATTCACCACTAATCCTTTATAGGCTTCCTGAATAGCATGCGTCAACAAGCGAGTGATAAATAAATACAAACCTTTGTCCTCCTCTATCCTTCTGCTATCATTCCAAATCCAAATAACTGACTAACCTATCCACCACTTAAAATGTACTTGCATGTTTCACTATACTAATTCATCACTAATACTCTATGGGTCCCGGAGTAGCGTGCTACCCGCCGAAAAAGCGCTTCGACGCCTCGTCAGGGATAGTAAGCGCTATATAAATGCAATTACAATACAATATTACTAGGTGCATTACAATTAACGTCCCTGGTAATGGGATTGCAATTGGTCTATTTTTCTTATTCGCAATTTATGGCTTGTGATTTATATATCTGATGCATTGATGAAAAAAATGTGGGTTCGCTATTTCACACAACCATAATAATATGTGCAATGGTCTTGTGTATATGGACTGAACAATGTATTTATGTCGAGATGCTTTAGCCTTGAAAACGCCCAGCTTGCAGGCCCAGGGCGAAACACGTGTTGGCTGAATAGTTTTTTCAAGTAGCCTTTTCATGAATGAAACATGAATTAAAACAAGACATAGAGATATCAAACTGTGTCTGGAAACTCATATGTTTGCGAAAAGATTTATATATATATATATATATATATATATATATATATATATATATATATATATTGACCAGCAAACTTGTAAAAATTGCACTCCCGAACACAGGAACTTTCTCTTGAAGCTTGTTTATTAAGCATGATACAAGCTTCAAGAGAAAGTTACTGTGTTCGGGAGTGCAATTTTTACAAGTTTGCTGGTCAATATTTCACGAGGCTTGGTCTGGCCTGGAAATTTGCACCCGCTATATTGTTAGCGCACCGGTTACAGACTGTTTGGTTAAAGGATATATATATATATATATATTCACTGAAAAAACCATAGGTTATAGACCATATATAGTTAGGAATTAGCATTTACAAAACCTTATTTTACTCACACAAAACCATTGAAATTCCATATATAGTTAGTTGCACTAACTATATATCGCGCATCCGCAATCCACTGCTGATGATGTCACATATTACATCATTCATGACATGGTCAGTGACATCACTGATGACATCACTGATGACATCTCAAATGACATCACTGATGACAACATCCAGTGACTGTATGTTTCTGTAAAGTTAAAATATGTTTTACATATTGAAGAATGAGTAGATGTATAAGTGTCTGAATGAAGGTTTTAGTAGGTGCGTGGTTGACTGTATGAGTGAGTGATTAAATGCGTCCTACTGAATGCATAGGTTAGTGACTAAACTGTGTGAAAGTTTGCATCAGTATGTCTGTTGTTGTGCAAGCTGCTGCATGTGTTGATCAGTAGCTATATGAGTGGCTATATGGGTTATTGATTGGTTGGCCAAGTATTTGTATGGGAGACTGAGTGTGTGTGTGGCTGGTTGGGAGGTGTGTGACTCTGTGCAGATCAATGTGTACTTGTATCAGTGATTGTATAAGAGAGTAAGTATGTGTTAGTATATGTTTGAAAATGTAAGGTGCTCTATGTTTAACTGTATAGATTAGAAAATGGAGGTGTGATTGATTCTTTGCATGACTGACTAGGTGTGTGAGTAACTCCATGGATGAGCAACAGAGTGTAAATGTCTGTATAGGTGTATGAGTGCATATGATAGTGTTGTAAAGATGAGTGATTGTATGTATGAATGATTGTATGGATGAATGAGTGAATGTGTGTGTAGACGTAGGAATCAGTGAGTGCGTATGTAGTAACTAGTATTGGTGTGTCAATGGTTTCAAAAATTATACTCTGTATTTAACACTGGTTGTAACAGAGGTTATATTAAAATGTGAGGAGATGCATTGTATTGTCACATGAATGATATCATCAGTGATGTGGTCATTGATGTCAAATGAGATGTCATCAGTGATGTCATTTGAGATGTCATCAGTGATGTCATCAGTGATGTCACTGACCATGTCATGAATGATGTAATATGTGACATCATCAGCAGTGGATTGCGGATGCGCGATATATAGTTAGTGCAACTAACTATATATGGAATTTCAATGGTTTTGTGTGAGTAAAATAAGGTTTTGTAAATGCTAATTCCTAACTATATATGGTCTATAACCTATGGTTTTTTCAGTGAATTTTCAAGGTTTTGTAAATGCTAATTCCTAACTATATATGGTCTATAACCTATGTTTTTTTCAGTGAATTTCATTGGTTTTTTAACAGCTAATATCTGTAGCTGTAAAATGTATTCTTCTTTAAATCCAAAAATATATTTTATATGTTTATGAATAATTTTTTTTTTAAATATTTTTTTTTCTTCGTTCCCGCTTCGCGAATCGGGAAGCTTCCCGTTAGCTGACCTTGATGCCGCGAAATAGACCGCGAGCCGGTAAACGTTTCTTTACCGCAAGTGCCGCGTTAGAAAACAACATCGTGACGCCTCCCGTCCGCATGACGTTTCACGTTGTCGCGTGATACGTCATATGACGTGCTACGTTAGCGAACTGGTACGCGAAGCGAGTCGCAAAGCGCAGGTTTCTGGAAGCAAACCGGGAGGCCCTGCAAAGCGCTTAACGTAAACACAGCAGGTCATGTGACTTGGTAATAACACTTTTCATTGGTTCATTTCACTTTTGGTTTCCTAATGATGTAAGACTAGGTCATATAATCTAAAATGAACACTTTTCATTGGTTGAGAACTCTTGTTTTTCCCAAATGATGAAAATCCCTCCTTCTTTCCTCACTCTGACTTTCATCATTGTGAGAGAAAGACCCTTTGTGATCACTGAGCAATGGCTTCTTTAGTAGCTTCAGCTGGTGCTTCCCCACCACCTCCACCACCTCCAAGGAAGAGTGGACCACCTGCTCAAGTTATAATTCAACAAGAAGAGGAAGAAGAGGAACAGAACAACGAGCACGAAGAGAGGCAGTTTTTGCCTGAGGAGCCCAGGACGTCTCACCGGAAAGAAAACTTCATTTGGCAATTTTTTTAAATTCCCAAAGGTCAGAAAAAAGTAAATGCAAGATACGTAACTTGCCTTATATGTCAAGATAGACTGTCCAGAGGAACCGAGAAAAAATACAGTTTCGGAAACTACACAATGCATCGCCATATGACTAGGTGGCATCCTAACAACTACAGTGCTGCACAGTTTCGGAACGACCTAGATAATCTCCCTATTATGGCCAGAAGATCTGTTGTACCGGAAGTAACGGGACCAGAGGGCAGGGAGATGGTGCCAAATATACAAATGAGATTTGGTGAAGTAAAACACATCTGCGTATTTTGCGATGGATTCATTTGCTACGGAGAAAGAAGCATCACTCTGATCAACAGAGCTATTGACTATCATATGCAAGTTTGTACGAAACGCCAAAAATAATAAATACTTTTTTTTTGTTTTGTTGCTCCTGTTGAGCCCTTTACAATTAATCGTTTTCATTGCCCCCTCCAAGAAAACCCCAAAAAAATATAAAACTGTTCAGAAAAATTCCAAAAAAGTAAAAAAATGTTCAGAAAAATTAAAAAAAAAGTTCTTTTCAGAACTACCTCCCCGTTATTAAAAAATTGGTACAATATTTGGAACTGTGCCAACCTCTATTTCTCTTAGTTCGCTTCCCAGTTCGCTCGCCGGTACGCGAACCGGAAGCGAACCAAAAACAGTAAGTATAAGGGAAGGAAACAGACACTTATGTTAAAAGAAAGACAGCTATAGGGGAGTAAACTAGAGATACTATTACCCGTAATCCACTGCTGATGATGTCACATATTACATCATTCATTACATGCCCAGTGACATCATCAGCAGAGGATTGCGGGTTTTTTGGCAACGTGCCTTATCCACGGTTTAATAACGCTGCCTTTTGCTTTATATAAGTTTTCAAATTGTATGAAATATATACCAATAGGTCGTTATGAACCTTTAGGTAGTGCTTTCTTCATGAGGTCTGGTCGCTTCCATACACATACAGATGTTTCAAAGATGATCAAGAAGTTTATCTGAATGGAGAGGAATGCACTGAGACGCCAGATCATTCACTAATGTGTAGGCACATACAGTTACACGGTTCATGCAACAAACACCGACCAAATATGGCTTGCGTGTTGCAAGGCACGCCAGTTCCTGCTATCATCCCCACGTTCAAGTTGTTGGAAAATGGTAGTTATTTGATGCTCAATAATGAAGATTGTTCTGGGTTAATTAAAAGTATTCCTTTTATCGTAACAGTAAGTGAACGGGTTATTTGCTGCAGAAATGTTCTATTTCCTCCCACACATGAACATAGGGAGTTTTCAATCTGGCCACAAATACCAACCTTGGGAGCAGATTTCAACGGCATGGCAAGAATAAGAGCTCTTTTGTCTCAGAGAGAGGTGGCCTTGAGTTCGGCCCGTGAAACTTTCGTGCTTCACATAGCGAACACCCGTACAGAGGTGCAGACCCTTTTCAATTCAGATTTGCCTTTCAATTTCAGCAAGATGGTTCGGACTATCTTTAACGCATCCTCCACAAAGGCCCTGGCGCACTTTTTTAAAGTTGTTACCAGTGGTCTCGTGACTTCATTTGAGAAAATCTTTTGAGTCATCCCTGCTTTCTTTCATTCTATTTTCTCCACTCTGCTTCGTGGATTGCCATTTTTACTTGCATTACCAGCGGACGCTCTTGTGCTTTTTTACATTTTTAAATATGGATGTCCCTCCTATGCAACCTCCCGCCCTGCAGCTGCTGACACTGTTCCGCAATCGCATGCTAGAATATTATGGCACAATGCCGTTGGCGATATTAAGCACGGCATATGGATTATCTTTTCGATTCTCCTACTTCACCTGTGTCCAGCCTGTATTTCACTGCCTGACCTGTGATTTCGATTGGGCCATTGATTTGTGTCTCTGCGGACCGGTTTCTCCTGACGTCGACTTTAATCAGCTGATGACTCCTATCATTACTCACGAGTTGGTTTGTCCTGGCGAAAGGATTATGGCTGTGGCATTGATGCATGGACTAATTGGTCCCTGGAATTTACTGGCGGCAGCAAAGTCTTTCTTGGAACAGAGCTTTCTTGAAAACCCACCGAGCTGTCCTCTGATGGTGATAGAGGATCCGGTGCTGGGAGAGCACGTATGTTCTTTTCCGCTTTTAAATTGGATGGCTGAACTGTTTTCGGATGAAGACGGTGACTTCCTATTGGAGGCTGTTGCAGCTTATTTTGCATACACAGTTATGTCATAGACCTTTTTCATGTTTGATATGCTGAGTACTAGCATTTCATTGACAATTCATTGACTTATTTGTGAAGTTTTTATTATTTACCTTGCCTATTGGCTTAAGACTCGATAAAGTACTTGGCTGTTTTATTTTTCTTTAGCATTAAATTTTCCTAGTTTTTAATGCTTTACCTTGCGGACCGTCCACATATAAACTTGCAATCTGCTCTCATAAGATGGCACTTCTATTATCTTATTCAGTTCGTTTCCGGATCATGGGGAGGTGTCATCTAGGTCCTGGATATCTTTACACCGTGTTAAGTTAGCATGGGCTCATTACCGGTTTAAACGCCATTTTTCCTTTTTTGCAACTTCTGCACACGACACTTAGTTGTTGCTTTAGCTTTCAACCTAGTAGTTCATCGTGGTTTACATGAGAATAATATGTTATTGCTCTACTATCTGCTTTGCTTGTTAAACTATATCTGTACAGCGAGTGCTAAAGTTTCAAGAACAACACGATACAGAATTGTTATGAGGTCTGATCTCCACGACTTCATACTCATAACATAAGTGCAACTTCTGCCAATTCTGGGCATGAGGCGGGTTTTATATTGCTTTGCCGAACACACATACACAACACTTGATGCGGTTCACATGAAGAGAGAGCTGGTGTATGCTGATGTGATTCCTTCAAATCTAAGACACTAAAGTATGGGCACGCCCTAAACCAACACAAAGAGACCTTCTTAGCAAATAATATAATATGTGTATTAGGGAGGGTGAGATATAAGCAGCCGCGGGCCGTGGAGGGAGTTACGGTGAGGCAGGGAGGCGGGGAGGGGGAGAAGCAGGGTGGAGCCCTCTCCACCCTGCCCCTCCCCCTCCCCGCCCCACCGTAACTCCCTCCACGGCCCGCGGCTGCTTATAAGTGTTGCTAACTCTTATTCATTTACAGCATGTTAACATACTATCACCATTCGCTTTTTATGTACTAGTAACTATGCTGGTAATTTTGCTACTGATAATATGTGTACTTGTATTATCTAAGATACTACGCCTGAGAAGACGGCATTAGTAAATAAACATTTCAAATACACATGTGTTCTTCTTAACTCCATGTTCTGGTTTCTAAGAAATATATAACGACCGACTGTTCATGAGTTCCACGTATCCTGAGGTACTATAAGTTCATATTCTGGATTGTCTAAACATTGAGAGTTTGTTATATCCAATGTGACACTGTACCTAGCTTGCTAAGGGGTTTTTGATTACTAACGTGAGTTTTGGGACACCCTAATTCGCCGATGTTCCAATCCTCTGTCCACAGTTCTGTGTGAGAACAGAAACCCTGCGACAGGGGCACCCCCGACCCTTGCTGGAGCTTCATCACACTTGCGATACAACTCCAGCAATGCGCCACCTTTACGGCACAGATACATCACGCATCTGTGCTGTTTTTGCCCCATGATGCGCCGCATTGTAAATGCAGCACACCATAGGTGACGGAACAGCGGCACAGAATGACTAACACATCCCTGGTGATGCGCCAGTCATCATAAATCTATCCCTATGCTTCTTATCTTGTTAGAGATGAACCGCCATATGTATCATCAAAGTTTTTTGCATTTCCTAAATAGCGAACTTTAAGGAATAAATAGCGATTCTTTACCATTCCTAGTTTGCGATTAGCTATTTGCTAATTACAAATTACCCATTCATTTCCTTCATTTCCATAGGGCGGTTGGACTCACTTTTAGCTCGAACGGCTGAATGGATTTCCACGAAACTTGGCAAAATTGTAGGGACTGGTAGCCCGATGTGCCTTTGCTATGTCTCAAGATATATGCTCCAGTGGTTTTTACGAAAATTAACTTTGAAAAATATATATTGGGCTACATTGGCCTATATATATGTTGGAGCCCAAATGTAGCCCAATGTAGCCCAATGAAGCCCAATGTAGCCCAAAGATGGCCGCCAGAGACAAAAAAAACAAATGTAGCCCAAATATCAGCCAGATGTAGCCCAACTATAGCCCAGTGACAGAATGACCAATCAGCTTCGCAAACCTCCGTTACGCGAAGCGGAGCGCTGTTACAGATATATATCTTTTTTTGAACGTTAATTTCTCAAAATCCACTGGAGCACATATATTGAGACCTAGCAAAGGCACATCGGGCTACCAGTCCCTAATATTTTGCTAAGTTTCGTGCAAATCCATTCAGCCGTTCGATTATTATTATTATTATTATTGTTTGCCCCGCGGGGCCCTTTTAAAACCTCCACATCAAACCTAGGGGGTCAGCGAGGATCTACTATGCCCCCTTATGGTTATTTCCCCCTTTGTTTTGGCCTCCTCTTGTCTCTCGATCCTACCGAGAGACAAGATGGCGGCCGCTACGGACTTTTTGGAATGTTGACAGACGCCAGAGAACCAATCAGCTTCGCTTCACAAAGCTCCGTTGCGCGAAAAGTACGCGTCCTGGGACGCTGCCCGGTCCGCTGTTACAGATATATATCTTTTTTTAAACGTTAATTTCTCAAAATCCACTGGAGCACATATATTGAGACCTACAAAAGGCACATCGGGCTACCAGTCCCTACAATTTTGCCAAGTTTCGTGCAAATCCATTCAGCCGTTCGGGCTAAAAGTGAGGCCAACCGCCCTATGAAAAACTCAATGTTAAAAACACGTTTTGGGACCCCCCTTTTTTCTCGGCCCCCCCTTGACGAACCCCCCCCAAATTTTCAAGGGCTGCTCAGAAACAAAATGTGCCATTTTCCTGAAAATTTCAGCCAATTCCGTCCACAAACGCCAAAGTTATTAGACATAGAATTTTCAAAAATCCCATAGAGAAAAAATCCTAACTATATATACCTACTGGCGACCGCCAGTAGGTAATATATATATATATATATATATATATATATATATATATATATATATATATATATATATATATAAATATAAAGGAATAAAATCCATCTGCCCATTACTTTGTCTTTCAAAAATAATTGTAATTCTATGGGTAAGGGGGTTCCCCTTGTTTGGAGCAACAAAAATTAGTTATAATCGTTTTGAATAACAGAGGATAACTTATGAATCAAAATACCGCTTGTACCCTCATTGCTATAACAGAACTTTGACACAAGTTATTGTCGTTACGGAAACGTGACGTCATACAACTAGTCGGAGGAACAGCCTAAATGTAGAAACGTACTAACGCGCCTTCCTTACCGAATTCACGACCCGAAAAATCTGAGCTTGACTGTATTTTCCCGCTGGGGGCGTTTGTCTGTTGTCTGATAGGCAGTTGCTTTTCTGAATACGCAAGACGTACACCCAATGGTAAGTCTGGTTTAGGGGAACGTCATTTCGTCCGGCCAATGGCTGCGCTTAATGTGCGCGTGGGATGGATGCACGTTCCTGCAGTTCCTGTTGGTCGGTGTTCAGACGTTGAACCAATTGTGTTAATGTTCTAGTAATAGGTAGGACACTTTCGGTATACACCGGAGCGGCGGAGAAAGTAGGGCACGTCAGTGGAATTCCAGGAGCGGCTGTTCGTTTTCTGAAAGTAAGGGACATAGATTCAGTTAAAGGAAATTACTGGTCTCGTCGAAAGTGTGTCCGCGATTTATTATGGGAGCAGAAGGCCACCTAAGAGGTCTTTGTGGGAAGAGTGACGGGAAGGGTCGTGGGTGGCCGAAGTGGAAGTCACATGAATTGTGCTGGTGGAGTGGCGAGGTGCTTGTTATTGTTATAGAAAAGATTTGTTGGTTGTCTGATTTTATGGTGCGTCCTACGGAGTTACCAGAACGTCTTCGTATCACTGGCGGCAACGTCCCCTGTTCATTTAAAAACAAAATTTTTTTTTAAATAAATATATATAATATTTTTTTTTCACAATTGTTGCCTTCTTTACTTTTAGTTTTCTTGTAATGGTGTTTTAAATAGTGTTTTTTTTTTAAACATCACTTTTGAAAAGTATGGTATTTTATGTGGTCTTTTTGAGTGTTTATTTTCTCCGAGTGTATTATTGTAAATGATTTTATGAAATCTAAACAATGAACTATTTCAATTAATAATAATAATAATTTCTTTATTCGGTTTTTAGCATTGAAAAACCATAAAAGCAACAATAAAAAACATAACACAGTACATTGATAAAATTCACTCAATATTAAAGATTTTTCCTATGCCTGATGATGCATTTTAAAAAGTTTAATACATGGTAGCAGGTGCGCTCAGAGTCTAACAACTGTAGGGATAGCATAGCCGGGCGACATTGTCTGAAACCCCAAGGCTTTAGCAGTGGGAATAACCAAATTTTTCTGTGGGGCTGAAAGTATTTGCAGAACAGTATCGTGTGCATACACGTCTGCGGAGAGGTATCGTCACACGGACAACAAGTCAGATTTGAGTCCCAAGTGTTCTTTTCTGGGAAGGCCACTAGTCTGTGGAAAAGATTGAGTCTGAATCTAGTCAGGAGCATCTTATCATATGTGCTGATTTCCAGTGTGAGATAGGGCTGAATTTGTAGAGTGAGCTGTACCATGTTTGCATGTTGAACAGATTGTTTGGTTGAAAGCAGAGTAATTCTAAGTGTCTCTAGATGATTCATAGCTTTCTGCTTCAGCTCTTTCTTGGTTATCTCAGATAGAGATGCTGGAGTGAGATAATATCTTTCCAAGCCCATGTCTGTAAAGAAACGCCTGACATAAGTGAGCCAGGCTATTTTATGCGCACAATCCAGTTCCATTGAGTCCTCTAGGATGTTTTTTGTCAGCATGTTCTTCTCCGCTAACCAACTGCGTCTCCAGAGTAACAATGGCTGAACTTTTATCAGATCCTCTATATAGGGTATTCCCAGTTCTGCGTGACATGCATAACATATACTTTATTCTTAATTGCATATATTGATCACATTTTTGCTAAAGTACCAGGTAACTATGGGTTGGGTTGTGTTTAAATATATATTCTTTAAAGCTTCATACATAGTATCAGTACATCTGATTTGTTGTGGTATATAGCAAATCGTGTAGAGCAAATTAAATCCAGTTAGTTCAATACAGCGTGTGACCTGCCACTAAGTAATCCTAAACACCACAACGAGACAAACTGATTTTAGATAATCATCATCCCCAAGGTGGTAAAAGTGCAATACATAATTGTAGGGCACAAAGCCTTGGAGTTAGGGAAAGTATCAATAAGTGGGCTGAGTCAGCAATGAATAGTCATAATATATATATATCTTTTCCAATCCTGCTTTCGAATTAAAAAAACAGGCACCGACTCCGTGCGATATAGATCAAAGAAAAGTATTTATTCCATGCGGTACAGCCAGACGCGTTTCGACGGACGAGGCCCCCTTGCTCACTACATCTGGATTCTCTACAGTGAGTTAGCATTATATCATGTAAAACTCGTGACACACAGGAGCATTGAGTCGTCCTGACAACTGGGTGGGGAATATAAGACAGAAGAGTTCATGACACATTTGCAAGTCATGCACCATGCTCTGTGAACAAACTTATATAAAGTGACTGTTTTAGAATTCACACATAATGATATCAATATATGTATATTTACAAAAAGCGGTAACTTGTTAATTTAAAAAAAGTCGCAGCTTCTGGGACAGCGAAAATCACATTAGTTGACAGAAACAAAACACCCCATTCAAGTTGTTATGGTTCATGTGTTTGTGTGTGCGCATCCTTCCCCGATGATGTGTGTTTAAGGACCCGAAGCTGGCGTGTCTGTTGTGTACATCTCATGAGATTGTATATTTCTCCCACCTATCAACTGCGTGTGTGTTCATGGTATTCTGTGCATTTGAAAATATGACGCTGATGCTTGTATGCATAGGCACACAATCTCATGTGGGACGATCGGGTCAAATTTGTAGTGGCATGCATGTGTTGCCCAAGTGGGCCTAGGTGCGGGTGTTTGCTGCTGGGTTATAAGCTTAAAAACCAGTTTTACTGTATCCCCATAATTAGATGGATTCATACATAAATGTAAAAAAGGGTAAACTCTGAAACAATGTTTCTATAACAAAAACGTTCTAAAAGATGGAAAAGAAGAAAAAATGTGTGTGTACCTCAACGAGTACATTGTAAAAGAAGTATATACAGTTGTGAGAGTGAATCGTATGTTACTAGGATTGGGTTCGGGTTGCAAGGAGGCACGAGTGACTATCTCAGTGCTGTTATATCATGGTATTTAGAGATGTACGCTCATGACCTCATCGGCATTCATGCCATGTGGGATTTTACAATCAAACAAGATTATGTATCTGACTTCAAGCCATCTTAGTGTCAACTGTCTGTTCCCCTCTCTGATCTTTTTTTACACTATCCATAACAAAATATGTTAGGTCCTCTGCTCTGCCATTGTGTTGATGTGGTGGGCCACAGGATATGTTGGGTCATCGTTTGCGATGGCCCTAAGGTGTTGTTGTATCCTCACATGTACAGGATGAATGGTGCTACTTGCGTACATTTTGTTACATGTGCACCGCAGAATGTGTGTATATATATATATATATTTATCTATATCATTGGGTAGCCTACATTTAATTGATTTATGCACACAAACCTGATTGTTTGTAGGAATAAGTTCTAAATATTTGGTTGCTAGTCAACTGGATGTTCGGTTTGTTGCCTCAAAGAAATTCATTCTTCCAATATGTTTCATGTGAAAAGGGGAAGAAATCAATTCTCTACCAATGGTGTTATGCGGTCACCACCTGTCTATTAAATTTAGGTTTGTACATTTATTTTATTTATTTAAGAGAAATTTTATGTAGCGCTGGCAAGACTCGGGGGGGGGGGGGTATTAAAGTGCTTAACATCAGGACTGTTCAACAAATATGGAGTATAAATTGAACAGTTAAATCAAAACAGGAAAGGGCAAGGGTTGAGCATGGTGCAGGAAAAATAGCAGGGAAGGGGTACAAGAACATCAAGGGTTGAGGCCATTCTTTTGTGGGTGACAGGTATCCTGCTAGTTGAGATGTTGAATTAAGAGGAGATCCTTTAGCTGTCTTTTGAAGCTCAAGAAGGAGGGGTTAGTCTTCATATATTCTCGAATGGAGTCCCAGATTTTAAGGGCATTGCACGAGAATGAGTGTCTGTGTTTTTTGTTTGAGGGCTTTTGGTGGAATGAGGAGTCTGGTGTTAGAGCTCGTTTTAATTCTTTTTTTACTTGCTTTTTTGAGTTGAGGTAAGCTGGTTTCTCATTGTTAAGGGCTTTGTGAGTTAACCAGGCCGTTCTGAAACTGCTGCGAGCTTCAATTGGAAGCCAGTACAGTTCTTTCAGTGCAGGGGTGATGTGGTTATATTTTTGGATTCCTGTGACCATTCTGGCTGCTGCATTGAGGGGGGTTTGAAGGGGGGACGAGGTGGGATTTTGCAGTGCCTGTGAGGGTGGCATTCCCATAGTCTAATTTAGACAATACCAGTGCCTGCGTGGCAAATTTAAGATAATTTGGCGGTAGGTAGGGTTTGATTTTGTTCAGAAGTTTCAAGTTGTACAAGGCACTCTTCGCACTGTTCTTCAGTTTCATAGGTCTTTATTTCGATTTTTCATCATAAAAGACAGTTGCCAAAGCAGAATAAAACATATATAACAATACAAATAAACCATCATATATACAAGACATTTCATCAATCTAAAAAAGATTAAACAATTTATTAAAGACCTAATATATGAACACCCATATAAAAAATTTCAGAATTAAGATGCATTTAAATATCTAGTTCTAATAACCCATGCTCACCCCAGATACTTAGCAACACCCACAACCACCATCTCAGAGGTATTGGTACGTAGCATCCTCAAGGCCTCAGTGCTCCCTCTAACTTCCAATCTAAGGCATATGGGCCTAATCCATTCGTTTCTTGGGGCATGATAAGCGGGGCATGCAAAAATAAGGTGGCCTACACTCTCCTTGTGGTCAGGACACGAGGGGCAGGAGTCATTTGAATGAGCAGACCAATTCTTTGTAAACAACCTTACTGGCAAGGACCCCACACAAAACTGGTGGTATAATTTTTTGTCTAAGGTCTTAGTGATCACATCCCACTAAGTCTCAAGAGAGGGGTCTAATTTGTGGACCAAAAATCTGCCTGACAGGCTAGAAGCATCTGATTATACCACAGATAAGTGTTTGACAGAAGCCCAATAGAGTGTTTTAAAGTCTTGCTTGGAGGGGAAGGAGGTGGACCCTGGGGAAACCCATAACTGATTAAGACCCATCTCCTCCAAAACCATTTTTACCTCCCGTAGCCAGGGAATGTTAGAAGAGCCCCATACTGATTTGACTTCTTCCAATTTGTTGGCAAAAAGACTCTGGTCCGGTGATGTCCAGATCCGTCTCCATAAAGCTACTAGCCGATAGCGAGCCATCTCGTTAATGGGCTTGCAGCCCAAGTCTAACAAGAGTGGTTTAATCGGCGTAGATTGAGGCAATCCTACCAGTTTCCGCATAAATTTGTTTTGGGCTTTTACCAATAATGAAAGATCCATGTAGCCCCATAGATCAGCCCCATACAAAATGGCAGAGCTAATTGATTTTGTTCAGAAGTTTCAAGTTGTACAAGGTACTCTTCGCACTGTTCTTTATATGATCTTTCATTGTCCGTTTGCGGGTCCAGTGGAATTCCAAGAGATTTGGCAGAGTCAGCTAGGAATAGCTTGCAGTTAAGAACGTCAATTAAGTTTAGCCATTCTTGCATCTGTGGGGACTGTTCTGTCTTTGATATGGGGAGAATTTCAGTCTTATCTTGGTTGTGTTTTAAGCGGTTGTGGGCTAGCCAGTGTTGGACTTCTTTGAGGGTGGCATGTAACCAGTGTATGTCGTCAAGGGAGGAGACTTCCAGATAGAGCTGGGTGTCATCTGCATATAGATGGAAGGTGTTGTTTACTTGGTTGAAAAAGAGGGTGAGTGGCTCCATGTAGACATTGAACAATGTGGGCGAAAGGACCGAGCCTTGGGGGTCACCCCGGGTAATTGCTGTTGTGTCAGAGGTCAGGTTGAAATCTGTTTTGTAGAAAAGGTCTGAACCAGCGTTGGACCACCCCTTCTGCACCAATCCTTTTTAGGAGGGACTCCAAGAGAAGTTTGTGGTTGACCATGTCGAAGGCCAACAAGAGGTCTAGGAGTATGAGCAGGCAGATCCCCAGATTCCAGCGTCAGTCGCCCTGGCCACCATGAGGTTTAGCATCATGGGTGTAGCCAGATGAGTTAAAAAAAAACAATTTGAACCATATCGCACTGAATGTGCAAGTGAGACAAGCAAGCTCAGCTCTCATTTGGTTGCTTCCTGAGAGCCTTTTGAAATTCATTGACATTCTCAATGAATCTGGTCATCCACCCATCTTTCTCTCTAGCTGCTGCCTTTCTCTCCATTCATCCTTCCTTGTCTTCATCCATTCAGCTATCCTTGTTTCTACCCGCTCATCTCTTTATCCACCCGTCCCCTTTCATCCTCTTTTCCATCTTTCATCCAGCTTCCATCCATTCACTCATTACTCCATCATTTTATTCAATTGTTCATCCATTCATATCACTCCCTCCTTTTCTTCCTTCTATACTCCCATGATTTATTTGTTCAGCCACTTGATACATCTTAATATTATTTTCTTGCAGTGTTATTTATGTTTGGAGACCAGTGTCTCCAATAAAAGTAAAAAGATCCATGTACAATATTTTAAAGAGTTTGTTAAACTCATCCCCGGCTAAGCTGCTGAAGTGTGAGGTTTATGACGATCTGTCTAGCAGTAAATTGAAGGTTGATTTCATGCTGGGCATATTTGTTGTTAGTTGTGGTAAAGTAGATGGATATATTTCAGGCATGGCAATAGAAGGGCTTCTGAGACAGGATTGTTTGCTGGGCATAGAAACACAGAATGGTAACCTATGAGGTGTTCAGAGAAGAGATTCCAGTGGATGACTTTTGTTTTAATCAGCCCATGAATTTGAATCCTGACCAGGCAAACTCAGCCTTCCATCCTTGGTTCAGTAATATGAATATGGGATTATTCTAAGTCAGCAATACACCACACCCTAGTCCTATCCATATAAGGCTTAACGTTTGATCCATGCATAATAAGAATCTAGTCCACGTATAAGGATACAGATAACCCCTGACCTACCTCTTAGTTCACTAATAGCACTGCCATCCAGGGGAGGGCAGGATTGTTTCTCAGTTCATCTTTAAAAACTCACTTTTAATAAAGATATCACTAAAGCATGAGGTTTTAGTGCTCTGTTGTTTACAAACAGCACATTTTCCATTGTAATGGCCAAACGCTTACCCACTAACATGCAGATTCAGCAAACGTAGTAATCATTTGTACATCACCAAGTAAAGTGTTCTGATTTGTTTCATCCTACTAAATTATATTTTTTCATCACACACAATTACAAAACGAGGGCTTTCATAACTATTGAAATTTATTTTAAAATGTTTTTATGGTTCACTTTTTAGCAATTTAAATGTGCGTTAGAATACAACATGACATCCTACTGCCTTTCATTTCACACTTTTTGTATATCTTGTTTGTGAGACAGTTCACTCGAACTTTGCAGTCTGAGAAAGAAAAGTAATTGTAGATGTAAATTGACTTATGATCTCAGGCGGTGCTTCAGATGAGAAAAAGGGAATGGGGAGAATGATAATGAACATCCTTTGTAGCATGTTAAGATAAGAGATGCATGGTGCATCCACCATTTGGTAGAAGGATCATGGCTGAGGCAAAGAGAAGACCTAACTAAGGTCTTGGAGGGTAAGACATAGGTGTCTTAGGGGTAGCACACTTGCAAAAGAAGTCAGTCCATATTGTGCCCGAACACTGGTGCATCCTCAGGGCAGGGGCAGGCTGTGTCTTATGTATTGTTTTATTGTACATTTGGCTTTGGGTTTTATTCTTTTTCCATGTTTTAATGTACAAGGAAGGGTCCCAGCTATTTGTGCTCGAGCCTAGGAGGAGGCAATATACTGGCCACCCTAAGTTGGAAATGTAAAATTTTATTCGTTGTAAATCTCTAAAGCAGTGCATTGATTATTTTTTTTAATTTGCTAAGGTGTTGTTATCCTTGGATGGTCTGAGGTGGCTAATCTAACCACAAACCATCATTGACAAAGGCATAAGGTTTGCCTTCTGTTTTAACCTTTTCAGCGCGACCGTGATTCCCCCTCCGGTGCTGGGCCCTAATAAAAACGGGCGTGGTCATGACGGAACGGTTCCGTCATGAGCACAGCTCAACCGTAGCTCATGACGGAACCGTTCCGTCATGAGCATCGAAGGGGTTAAGAAAAGAAAAAAAAAACACAAACCATCCAGCCACATACACAGAGCACATCGACACCTAGTAGCACATATTTAGACCCCCATTTTCACAATTCAGTTGACATAGAGCCATCAGTGAACAGACCAATAGGGCTACGTAAACCTGCATTTCAGGGGGAAACCATGTGGTGGGAAATGTACATCATTGGTGATGTACAGCTCTGATTCCAACAGCTGTGTGCATTAGGGCACAGGGTGATGTACTTTAGGATGGACTCCTATATATAGCAACTGCTCGGTGTGACACCTTCAACTAGCACTTGGTTGGTTTGACCAGAACAGTTTTGCATGCTGAGATTTTAAGATTGTACTTACAACATCTGATAGACCTCCATTCGCAGATTCTTTACCTTTGATTTTCCCCAGGCGTCAGACTGAATCTGGAAGATTTATTGTAAGCATTACACCTACCTGCTGGTAGGTGGCGTTGATCGGCTCGGCGTAAGCCGTCTGTGTCATTCGCGCTGGAAAAGACGTTGCGGTACCTGTATAAGCATCACCCAGTCATGCTGACGCCAGTTCTTTCCTTTCTGAGCCACCCAGCGCTGATCTGCAGGAGAGATACCCTCCTCACTTTTTGACAGGCCTTTTTTCAACGTTTTGTTGACTTCTTTTGAGGTTTATCTCTTGGTGTGTCGAGGACGCCATCGCGTAAGTCTGGTTTTAAACCCTGCGGCACCTGTCTCCAGCGTATGTCGGCGATGGACGCACACCTCGTGTGCCTTTGGAGTGTGACCACAACTCCAAGACGTGCTCCGGTTGCTGGGCCATGACTCCGAAGGCTTGGAATCTGAGTGGCAACTACATACAAGAGCCATTTCAAAAATTCACTATGAATATGTGTTCGGCTCGCAAACCAAGGGATGTAAATCAGTAAACAAGAGATCCCTCACTGTAGGGACCAGTGGAGCCAAACTGAAAACCTAAGACAGAAAGTAAAAATAAATGGTCACCGCAAGAGACCGACACATGTGATTGAAGTGTACCTAGTGGTAAACTTAACCATGAAAATCTGGTCAAAAACACAAACCAATGTTTTGTAGAAAGGCCTAGGCTTCGTTCCAACAGCTATGCTGGACAAATTCAAACTGAGTGGCGAAATAAAATAATTCACTAGAAAAATCAAGCTCAAAGTTTTCTTTGCAAACATATCACCTCAAGATGACAATCAAGGGGACACCAATGTAAGGCCAAGTCCATTTTTCACCACCCAACACCCTGAGTTCAGGATTACCAGTGGAAGTCTTGGCCTTTGAAAAGGCAGTTCTCAAAGATATTGGAGAAATAGATCCCAGAACCATTAAAATCTTCTATAATACAACAAGGGAAGAACAAACGGCAATCCCTGAACTATCAAATGATAGAAGCCTGGTCTTAAAACCTGCAGACAGTGGGTAGTGCAATAGTACTACAAACAGCGGTTGCCTACCGAAATGAATGCTTTAGATTGTTGAGTGATGAAAGGAATGACCAACGTCTGATAGAGGACTCCAGGGAACACCTAAGAATACAGATAACATGCACGATTGAGGAAGCCAGGGCACATGACTGGATTATGCAAAAAGAGGGAGATTTTTTAAATAATTCTAATCCAATCACTCCCTATTTCTACACAATTCCATGAATCCTTGACTAGTCCTCCTTGACGACCGATCGTGTCGGGTATAGGCTCAATTCTTGAGCCTTTATCTAAACTTGCAGATGCCATCCTCAGGCCCCTCATTCAGAAAACAGACATGTATTTAAAAGATACCAAGGCAGCACTATGCCTCCTAAAGGACTTTTCTTTCAATCCGGACACAGACATTTTGCTTGGAATTGACGTGGAGAGCCTCTACACCAGTCTACCCCACCCAAGAAACTCTTAACATCATAGAAGAGGTTTTATTTGAAGCAGATTGGTGTAATCATACACCTAGGAACCTGATCCTAGAATGCTCTAAGTGGACCCTCATAGAAAATGTTTTTCTTTTCGAGGGGATGTTATTCCTCCAACAGCATGAGATCAGCATGGGGAGTAACTTTGCTCCTAGTGTAGCCGGCCTCTATGTACATCACCTCGAGACACATAGAATCCTCAATCAAGAAAACCCAGTTTTTCAACATATTAACCTTTGGAAGAGACATATTGATGACATTCTCTTAATCTGGAGGGCAACGAGACAACATGCCAATGCTTTCCTAATATGGCTAAATTATCAAAATACTTTTTTGAAGTTCACGCACACCATGAGTAGGAGTTGGTATTTTTGGATCCGAATATCATTGTAGAAAACGGCACACTGAAGACCAATACACATAAGAAACCCACCGCAAAAGACTGCCTCCTTTTATTTGACAGCTTCCACTCCAAGCATCTAAAAGAGAATCTACCGTTCGGTCAGTTTCTGAGGATTAGGAGTAACTGTACCAAACTCAAGGACTACAAGATACAAGCAGACCAACTAACAGAGACATTTTAGCCAGGAACTACCTCAGACGAATGGTGGCTAAAGCAAAAAAAAACGAGCATTAAGCAACCCTAGAGATGACAACCTAGAACCACGCTCTATACAGAAAGATCAAGAAGCACAACCTATCTGTATCACAACATATAGTGTAGCTTCCAATCTGGTCTCCAAAATCATCCAGAAACACTGGTGTATTTTGAATAGTGGATATTTGTCTGTGCCAAAACCTTTGTTCTCCCACAGAAAATGAAAGATTCTTAGGGAACTGTTAGTACACACTTGCCATGGACTATGAACGATAAAACTAGGACACTAACTAACACTTCAACTTTACCCATGTGGGAATTGCAGCGTCTGCTGTCTCACTGAGGTAACTAAAACAGTGTCATTTAACAATGAAATGACTTGGCAACTCCGTAACTTAACAAATTGCAATTCACCGAGAGTGGTCTACCTGATCACTTGCCCTTGTAATTTGTACTGCGTGGGCATGACCACTCAAAGTAAGAACTAGGATCTGCGAACACCGCAGCAACTTGCGATGCCAACGGACTACTACAAAAATATCATCCCATTATCTTGAACAAAAACTCGCACCCAGTGATTTAAAATGGATAGTCCTGGAATATATAAAAGACACAAACAACCTGGAAAGGAGACTTCAAGAAAAGGAAAAGAGAAGGGTGATCAATCTTAAGACAGACACCCAGGGCCTCACCAATAACATCCCATGGGGCCAATTTCTCTAGATCTGCAGTTCCCCCTTTACATTCTCTAATCTAATTTGTACAACAAAACTACATGGTACGAAACTAGAATTTTAAATCCCTACCAGAGAGCTCAATTCTCTCTTTGTTAACCTTAGATAAAGTATCCTTAACTTAATTGTAAAAAGAACTGAAAAAATGTAAAACATTTTTTTGTTTAAGCCTTGCAAAAAGACCTCCATAAGAAATATCCGAATCAGCCCATTTTTAAAATGTTCTTCGGTGCCCAAAATCTTACTCCTCCAGTTGTCTATTCTATCCACGTAGTCCTTTTGTGCCCAAATTCCATAAATACTGATAGCCAATTTGACCTCGATGATGGCCTGTTTAACTTCTTTGTATTCCAGATGTTGAGAATATTGATAATCATATGAACATTTATCCTTTCCAAAATGGTCCCCCCCATTGAGCCAAGTTTGGTGGCCATTTTTGAAGAACACGCTCGAGCGGTCTAGTGTTCCTCAACCTAGACACGTATGCTGAAGCCCTCTGCAACGTGACAGCACAAAACACCCGGTCTGGGATGCGTCGGCAAGATGTGGTCCCCGGGTGAGCCGATTCAGGTGCAGTGACTTAGGGCAGCTTTGATGAAGCAAGTGCAGTAGGGTGACTGCCAGTGTAGCACTAAGCGGATATTTATTGGGACACCACACTACATACCTCGCATGAAATTGGCCTCTGTTGTTGAAAACAAGCGGTAAATATTACTGATGGCAATTTTGATTCCTGTTTGCAGGGTTTTTTTTTTTTTATATATATATTTTTATTTAACAGTAAGACAAGAGGAGGCAATACAAACATCAGGTGTTTCGCGATGAAATACAGAATAAGGGCCAGGCGGGTGAAATAAACAAACAATAATCACTGTAGGAAGTAAAGGGCCCAGCACGGATACATAGAACGGAAGCAGGAAACAAGCAATCTGTGAATCAAGCAAAGCGATCCCACCCACACGACCCATCCATAATGACAGGATAAATAAGTCAGCAAAAACACCCGGACAATAGAGGATCCGTGAAAGATATACAGCCCGTCTCTCGTAAAAGAAAAGGGGAAAAGAAAAGGGGCCATAGAACATAGAAAAGGCAAAATAAAAAACCCCACCCCGAACCCCCCACCCTGCACCCCTGCAATGGCTACGGCCTAACCCCACTAGCAGCGTGCCTGTCGCCCCAGAACTACCCCAAAGGAAGGGGAAAGAAAAGCGGAGGAGGAGAAAGCAAACACACTCCCGGTCTCCCGCACCCCCCGCCAACAGCGACCACCCGGATACATGTTAAAATCAATATTCAGCAAGTATACAAACCGGTAAAGGAAGGATAAACAACAGCCACCCAATTCCCATCACGTTACAGATACAACCCCAGAATCACGAAAAGCTCTTATATCGGAACCCAGCGATAAAGTTCAGCCCTGGCCAGTACGGTCCGTCAGAAGAGTCTTTGCCATTCGAGCCGCCATTTTGTTGGAAAAAGCAAAGCGTCCACAAAAGTTCTGTTCAGCACAAGAGGATCGAAGACAGGATAAAAGTTCACGGCTTGAACTAGGAAAGGTGTCCAAAGACAGCGAATATCCAAAACCATCAACAAGAAACTCGTAGCCACATGGAAAACCGTCTGTAGATGTGTTAGGTGGCAGCAGGGTCAGGCCAAAGACGCTAGCGAGAAGCACGGGCCGGCTAGCCGGTAATAGGGGGCCGTCAGGAGTCATAAATTCCGGGGTACGCACAGGGACCTCGACCTCTGAGACACAATGCACCGCTGGTATCATCTCCAGCTGGAAACCAAACGAGGCGTCGTCCTCCGCTTCCAGGATACCGTCCACTTTCACCATCAGTGTCCGGAACACAGCGACTGTGTGTGAATGGAGCGCCCCAATGGCGGCCACAACGGCCCGTAGAGATGGCGCGCCCTCCGTCCGCTCCATCCCCTCTCAGTAGGAGACAGAGCCGGACTCGAACCCCGGAGGCCAGCTGCTCCGGAGTCACGGGCCACGCAAATCCGATCACAAGTAACGGGCGCTCCTCGACGTGCAGAACACACCGGTGCCGCCAGAGAGGACCCCAGCCCGTCAACCCCGAGGGGGCAACAAGGTCTCCGGGCCCCCACCACGGCAGTCGGCGTGACACGACGGTGTGTCCCGGGCGTGGATCGTTCAAAGGATCGACAGGAAAATCAACAATTCAGGCACTCTTCGGGAGACCGGGCTCAGTCCAGGTCTCACGGCCGATGTTGTTCAACTCTGACTCGGGTAGTCCAAAAATCGAGGCCCCGGCTTCCACACGGTGGTAGGCCGAGAAATGGAACACGGCGTATCTTCATCAGCCGATAAGATAGAAATCTCGGGATTGCATCTTTTGGAAGCTGTAGACCTTCATAAACAAGAAAATCAGGGGCACGGTCAGGATGAAAGACAGGATAAGCGAGCTGCTGGCGGAGGTCGGTGGAGCCGGGAGCTTATGCGGCCATCTTGGTTCGTAGCGTAGCTCCTCAGGCCCTGTTTGCAGGGTTTGATAACAGGCCCCCTCCTCCCTGGTGGGATCATGACACACGAGTATGGTGTCTAAAATGTATGTTTGTAAATATACATATACATTTCTTCGGTCATTTCAGGCTAACGGTTGTTTCTCACTTTTATGCAGTATAATCATTAATTTTTGTGCTTTTTAAATGCACCAATACACCTTGGGTGTCTCATACATTCATCGCTTTGGACATTAATTTGTGTCAGCCACTGCTAATGTTTTTAAACTCTCCCTTCTTTCTCGTTTTACAGAAACGCATTAATCCTGAGATTAATACCGTATGTAGGTTGTGTGATTTGCATTGCTTGCAACAGAATATGTTCCTATAGAGGAACCTTTGAGGAGTGGTACCCATAGGAACTTGATTCCTTGGCTCCTGATGAAGAGCCAATAGGGGCAAGCGTTGAAACATGTTGACCAGATAAGCAAGGAATAGATTCATTGATATCCTTTTCCTTCTCCCCCCCCCTAATTTTTAACTTTTCCGACTTGTGGCAGAAATAAAATACGGTGACCTACTAGTTAGGTATTTTTAAACTTGTGTAGCATCTGCACTCCACTCCCTCTCCCATAACTGTGTCTTCATCATAGACAAACACCAAAAAAGTCTGGATGAAGCACACCTTGATCCGCCGCGGATCGGGAAGTTCCCCAATGATGAAGCATGCCACAAGGGGCAAACCTGGTGGGTGAGGGATCTTTAATAAAAACAGAGTTTTTCCTCTCATCGTGGAGGGTATGTCCATTGCTATTCTTTCCTAATTTACCGGGTTCTTTGTTTTGCTAAAATTGTACATTTGAGGAGGGCGAACCCAGTTATTTCTCTTCCTCCCCCCCCCCTACTTTTAAAGGTATATATACATATGCATAGATGTAAGTATAAGGAGAGATTTGCTAACAAACTCGCAAGATGGAATAAAGATAGTCCTTTTTGTTTAGTTTCGGATATGATATTTCGCTATGCCCATAAGGAATTCTCCCATTCATGATTGAGTAAAGTGACGCACCGAACTTCCGTGATTCACGTTGGCGTCTGCGAACCGTTGCAACGCGTAAAGATCAGGGGCAGGGGCCTGAGCATACATTTCTTTTATATGGAGGGTGAGAAGGGGCAGAAATGCGTCATTTCTAATTTAGGTAACGATGCTCTGTTACTATAACAAGATTGGTTCTATGAGGTCACATGATCTATTAGCCAAAAGAAGGCTAGACCGATCACTCGTAGTCTATGAGAATGCTGAAGTGAGTTTTCGCAATGTGAAACTTTCCAATAAAGCGCAAAGAAGGACACAACTAATGTTGAATCCCCAAAAGTCAAATTAGACCGCATATGTTCCTGAAACTAGAGTGGCGAGAGCATCTCAATATGAGCGAGAATAACAGTGGATAAACGGTAAAATGAAATGAAATTGGAGAAAGATTTCTAAAAATAAATCTCTCAGAAAAATTCCTTTTTTTATTTTTATTAAGCATTTCCAGAAGATACAAATAAAACCAACATCAATCAATAATATAAAAAACTATTAATACAGTACATTAGAATAATTATACAAAGCAATTGATACAGAAGAAGCAGTTTTGAAAAACTTTACATCATACAGAGATCGTCTTGGTCCATTAAAAAGACTTTTAGCCACACCTGTACAGTATCTTGGAATAATCTAAAAAGTTAAACCATTCATTACAGCCTACCCCCATTGGTGCTATAGGCCACCTCAGTTAGCTTCCTCCTATGCCACCCTTACATCTCGACTCCAATCGGCAATATATGCCCAAACCTTCTGCCCCCGAATTCTGGCCTGTCTGCCCCTACAGGCGTAAATAGCCCTTTCTTGATTAAGAAATTCAGAGAAGCCTAGCAAGCAACATATGGAACGTTGGTGGTTCAGCATCTTTCCATCTAGCAGCTAGTAAAACCCTATATACCGCTGTCCCCAGAGACAGACAGTATTCCTGCTCGGTGCTAAGACCCATTGTGCTATCGCAACCAAGGATCAACAGAGTAGGGGATAGTTCTAGTCTATGGCATAATAATTCCCCCCAATACCCTAGCAGCCCTTTTTTACAGAGTTAGTTTATCACAGTCATACAACATGTGGATCAGGGTGGCTGGTCCTAGCCCACATCTGGGGCACTTATCATCTGGCCTTTTCCCCCATGTGTACAGTTTGGCTGGTGTAAAATAGAGATTAAAAATAGTTATGTACAATTGGGCTTTTAAATTTGAGGATAACAGTATTTTAGCCGTTAAAGAGAGGCTCATATAAATATCCACATCGGGGTTTCCCAAGTTCATTGCCCAGTATGTTTACCTTTTCTAGGTCGTCTGGGATCTTATCAAGAAGTAAACTATAAAAGTTCCTAATTCTGCTGGACTTCCTGGTTATGGCGTCCAGAATTGGTATCCTGTCGAGCTTAATTTTAGGGCTGCATAAGGTGAGGATGCTCCTGATCTGAACACATTTAAAATATTGGTTATCCGGTATACCAAAAACCTGCTCTAGCATGGGAAATTGAAAATCTTGCTCTCCCCCACAAAGGTCCCCAATTGTTCCTACCCCATACCTTTCCCACTTTTTCCCCATGGCATCGTTGATCTGGGATGGAAATAGCGATGAGCGCCAAAGGGGGGTATATCTACAAACATTCGGGATTACCATAAGTTTGAAAACCTGCTTCCATACGTTCCATGCACTGTAGATCACTTTAAACCGTACCTTCTTATAATAGCTCGGTTCCAGTTGCCTCAGTAGCAGCCATGGAGGATCTCTCAGAAAAATTCCAACTTACTAATATGTGTAAAGACTGAAATAAGTACAAGTGTATCGTCCTAATAGGAGAAATCAACCTGAACAGGGTAAAGAATCTCATGTAGGTCTCCGATGTGCCAATATATAAAAGCCCCGGGTAAACATACAGAAAGTACATAATGCCATGTATGGGGATGACCAGAATAAACTGCTCCTAGATATAATTAATTCTTATATCTACTGGCATTTTCCCAGGGTAAATCGTTGTTAAGGCCCGAGTATAGGTATTAAGAGTAAAGTTCCAATAAACTTCTCCCCTTTTTCGTACTTCGGTGCTCATGATCTCTTGGGTAGTTTTGTTTTTCTCTCAGATTGCCAATTTAATATCTTCTGGCTTGTGTTGAAAGTCAAGATAATATTTAACTAAAGGAGCTGCTGGTTTAGATATTCTAATCACTGAACTATGTTCGGTGAGGCGTGTTGCCATAGATCGAGCAGTTTCACCTACGTATCCTCGCTTACAGGGACACAAAAGTAAGCACATCATGTTTTTAGTTTTGTCAATTCGTGAACCGCTTAGCTGTCACAGTAAGTCCATTAAAAGTTATAGTATCAGTCTGTATCACTAAATCACATGCTTTACAAGGTGTACAACTGTATGTTCCAACTACTGGTAAATTTCATCTATTGTCGTTTGGACAAACGAAGTATTCGTTTCGAAACGTGAGTGTACTACGATGTCCTTGATATTTCTATTCCTTCGGTGTGCAGACGCGTCCTCCCAATACCTTGCTATGATGGGGCAAGACCTAACCATGTATTGGAAATCCGCTCTCTGTGAGGGGCATCTAAGGCACTCTAGACCTAGGAACATGCAGCTCAACACACAGGAGTAGGGTATGTATGGTGAAGGTTAATTGAACTAGGTATACCTAATTCTCAGATTCTTAGACACTGTGTTAACCTGCCGCTTCACCCATTCCTAATCAGTCAGTTCCTGCCCTACGATGACATTTCATTTACTCTGTTAACCCGGGTACTCAGTGAGGCGGGACCAGGGCCGGTACAGCAGAATTTCCAGGGCTGATATGTGTTCCCAGTCCAGAACTGGGCGGGACACCAGGAGTGTGCTTTATAACTGAGTCACTGCCTTCTTGCCCCTTCTGCGTCACAGCAAATAATTCCAGTGTTTCGGAGGCATAAAATGTGGTCTGGCCCAATGTCTTCGTGATGATATGCGTCAGTGCATTATAGTTGAGTAATGCCCAGGCCTGTTCCGTATTTCTCGGTCACCTCTGAAAATGTGAGCAATTTGGTGTGGTCAAACATGTTTCCGAATGTGGACAGTCCATTCTCTAACTAATGCCTTGTGTCATGGTGTAAAGTTAGTGGAATAAAATTTGGGAGCGCCTTCAATGGCAATGCCAGAGAATATGGTGTATGGGGCATTAACTCGGGCACACATTTATGCCAACAGTACTTTGCTGCCATGTCCAGATTGTTAGGTACAACCTCATCAGCCCCTGGGTCTAGCAACCACTCTAGTAATGACTGTGCTGTGAGCCCTCATGTGAGCTGCACTGCCTCGGTAATCATATTATCTGATAGCCTTTTCATGGGCCACTGCAGTGAGTATGTTAATGTACTTAATTATCGTGTTATGAAGGCATAATGTCTAGGACATTATTTCTACGGTTTACTTTAGCATATTGACATCCTCATACATTATTATGGACTCCAGCAGTGCCTCTTCCATTTATTGAAGTTTGTATCTTTACAGGGTTCTAAGATGGTTAATCGAGGAAAGTAGGCACTGAGTATGCAATACCAACTGGAATAAGACCGAATGCGGCACAGTTAGCTCCAACCGTCTATGTAGTTGTTGGGTAAAGTTATGTACAAACTTAAAATAGAATTCCGTGGGCCCTAAAAATGCTCTCATGTTATCCTTACTTTTGAGTGTGTTTGCATTGTGTATGGCATATAAAAGCGCTTTTTTAGGTTTTATACCTGCATGTCTGACCTCATGACCAAGAGAAGTATTACTGTTTCTTGCAAATTTACATTTGTTATACTCCGCTGTAACAGCTTTCTTCTCCAACATATCTTAATCTTGTTTAAAGGTCTTGTTATGTTCCAGTTTGGTTTTACCTATAATACAGTTGGTATCTTGAAAGAATATGACAAGTAACTTGTGCATTAACCTCTGGAACATGGTGTAGCAAATACTAAACCAAACAGTAGTCTGACAAGTTAGAAATATCTAAAAGGTGTAACAAATGCAGTTAAACCTTTGTTGTCAGGATGCAGTAGTACCTGGCAATCAGCAGCTGGGAGGAGTCATTTGCTGTGAGCCACTTGATACCCCTGATGAATAACAATAAACTCATTAATTCTAGGTAAAGGAACTTGATCCCGAAAATATTTTTGTTCAGGTCTGATGTCCACACATAATATCAATTTGCCATTGATATGTGCCATGACCAAAGGGGCAATCTAATTTGCTGAATCTTTTGGCTCTAATACCTGCTTCCTTTAGTTTCTCCAATTCTAAAGCTACTGCGACTCCAAGCATAATCTGTATTTTTGATCTTGTGTATATAGGGTTTAGCATATTATCTCAAAACTATCTTATGTTGGACGTATGCAAATTTTCCAGTCTTTAAATAAAATATAACCGGAAATGATTGAAAAATTTGTAGATAGTTTCATATCCCTGTTTTATTGACAACGCAGACTCCGGGTTGTTTGGCCGAAAGAATATCCCCAGATAACTTTGATCTGACCACCCTAAAATTGATGGCCCTTCTTACCAAAATATTGTATTTACTGTCAGACTTTGTCTTTAAACCGAAAACCAAATTTCCTGAATTACAACAATTTTACAGGTTCCCCAGTGAAGCTTTCTAGTTTGATATCAGGAGGCTCCAGGTAGTCATCAGGTAAACATGTCAGTCCATACATTCTTTTTTTTACATATATTTCTTTATTGGTTTTACATAAACATTTAACTGAATACACCGTACAATGTACAGAGGAATGTATTTCACAATCACCTTTAACCCTGTACCCAATCTAATGCAATTAACTTTCCGTTACCAAAAGTACACTAAATTCCAGTCATGGAACCTGCATTCCAGGTACCCCACATTTTACAATGTTTTCTGGGGAATCCCTAGGCATTATAGACGTATAACTCTGCCTCTGCGCAGTGGTCCATTCCATGTGTCCACTCGTCCAGCATGGGCGCTGTCTCTGATCTCGAGTGGCGGGCAATATCTCGTTTGGCCACATGGAGTCCCACCGCAACTAGTAGTCTAGAGCATCTAACGCCCCCAGTCGTCCATGAGCCCCAGCAGTATCATTTTGGGCTAAGGCGCTAACAGGCTTCTGGCCACGTAATATAGTCTTGCATATAGTGCGCCAATAACTTTGATTTGTTTGGATAGATCATACCAAATCGTGTGGTAGATAGGGTCTAGTTGTGTTTTGAAGTGTAGGCAGTGGGCGTGGTTCATCTTGGGCAGCCTGCTTGTGCTAAAGTAAACCTTGTGCAGATATCCAAGTTATACTATCCTAAGGTGCATGGATATCACCAGTGGCCGCAAGGCCATCCTGGTTCCACCCAGTCGTATTCCACCAGTGTGCCTACGTCCCGTTCCCGTATCTGTGTCCATGTGTTCTGGGTGGTTTTTGATTAGCGAGAGGTATATCTTGGAAATACCTTTGACTGCCATTGGGGCGATTGTAACTTGGGCCTCAAGTAGATTATATTCTGGGACCTCCCGGAGACCTCCTTGATGCTTTTCCAGGGCATGCCTGAGTTGTGAGTATTGATAAAATTGCGACCTGTACATATTGTATACATAAACAAGGTGTTGGAATGTACATAATTTGCCACTGTCCCAGTTGTCGCCCAATTTTGAGATTCCGATTGTGTCCCAGGCACAGAAGCCACGCAGCCAGTGCACAGTAGTCTCCCTGGTCAGGGTCAGGGTCCGGTGCCGGCGAATCCCCCTTAGTGCCTGATGCCAGCATGTGAGTGAAGTTCAGTTTGCTGGAGCGAGACAGGTTTCCTTACTGGGTGGCTGGCTTAGCATATGGTGCACACTTATTTATATGAAGTACCGTGCACTAATTCAGACAACCCTTATGGGGATTTTAGTGGTGTTAGACAACCATAGAAAGCTCTCTAAGTTGTAGCTGTGGAGAGTAGCCTCCAGGCTTAGTCCCGAAGGAGTGTTAAGCAGCTTGTTTCACCAGAACTAATCATGCAGTGTAGGTTAAACGAAAAAAGAACCACACAGTGTAGTTCAAATAAATTGCTATATTTATTATACACACTTTCTAACACATTGGTATATCTCCTACCCAAAGATATCAACACAATACACACAGTAGTTCAAAAGGAAACCGGTAAGTACGCACAAATACATAGTGGTCTGCAGGCGGAGACCAAACCATTTACTAAAAAAGTGGAATGCAAACTGCGACCAAAATAAAAACCTGACCCAGAAAACTGAGAAGATCCGGGGACCTAAGAAACCACCTGAGGTAAGTACCCAAGAACCCCACGGTGGCTGTGTGTAGAGTAGAAACACAGCTGCATACTCAATACAAGTCAATGGGGCAGTTGCGGTTGCAATTTTCAAGAAGGACCCTTCGCAGAAGACACTGCAGAAACTTTGTGGAAGATGGGAGGTTGGAGAGTCACCCCACCCATGGATACCCCGGGAACCAGGGCATCTACACCAGGTAAGCCGGGTTCATAGGTGCAAAGTGACGTCGGAAACCGCCATAGACCACAATTGAGGAGTTCAGTAAAGATGCCGCTGGTGAAGAAGGTGAAAGAGTCCGATGGAATCTATGGATGGATTCTTGAAGAGAAGTACCTGCAAGCAGAGGGGACAGAGTCTTTGCCACTCAGGAGTGCTCATGCGGCACGGAAGACCAATGACCACTGATGAAAGCAGATGCAGGAGAGTTGACGGTGACCATGTTGTTGCAGTTGTGAGGACCAGGCGACGCCGTGGAAGATCAGGAGCCATTCACAAGCTGTCCCACGTCTGAAGGCGAGAACCAGGAGGTTAGTGTCCAGCAGGAGCACCAACAAGCCTTGGCAGCAGCAACAGACGTGGAAAAAGAAGAAGGTGCAGTGTCGGGACCGGCAAGGTCCAAGGCACTCATAAAGTGCAGATGAGTCCGCGCAGGCCACAAACAAGCAGGGGAGCCCACTGGAGCGAAAGAAAACCTTTGAGGGCCCACAGGCCGAAGGAACTGGAGTTGCAAGAGTACCTCGAGCAGCTCACCAAAGATGCAGGCCCACTGTGCAGAGGATGTGGTGAGGGCGAAGATTCTGGTAGGAAGAGATGCTGGAGGCCTTGGCCTCTCTTGGAGCCTGAAGATCTCTGGAGACAAGAGTCAACAAGCCTTGGCAAGGGAAAGTCGGCGTGGTGCACAGGGGTTCTGTTCCAGCTGTTCCGACGAGGGATACTAGCCTAAACTCGGTGAGAAGACAGTGCAGGCTTCGAGGGAGTTGCAGAACCACTACCTGTGTTGCTGAATCTTTTGGAGTCAGTGGGAGCTCAGAAGCAGCAGACTGGTCAGTTTTGTTGCAGTGCCTGCAGATGCAGGGGAGTGACTCCTTCACTCCAAGGGAGATTACTTAGGGTGTCTTCGATGCCCGCAGGCCTGGAGAAGAACCAGTGTGAAGCACAGGCACAGATGAAGAAGAAGACTGGCAGGATGACAAGACCAGGAGCAGCAGGAGTCATCCTTGATGCAGTCTCGGTTACAGGCAAAGTCCAATGAAGTCCAAGGTGCCCAGACGGTTGAAATAGTTTCGGATCTTAATCTTGTCCCACGACGAATCTGAAAAGCCACCCACAGGTAAGCCCCAAGTACCCAAAGGAAGGATTTGGGCCGATTCAGGAGTCCTTCCCAGCGGAGGGCCTGGACACAGGGGTGGATACTCCCATATCCTTTGTCCAGTTTCACCCCTGAGCAGGAGCCAACAGCTCCCAGAACTGGTTTTAACTGGAGTATGCAAGGAGGGCAACAAATGTGCCCTTTAAAGCAGCCTGGGCCGCTGGAAAGCACTCCCACCCCAGCCCAATATACTCAGTCCAATCTGGGAGGTGGTCACACCTCCCTGTGGCCGGAAACCTATTGTTCTACCTTCCCCTGCTCAAGCCTTGCTCAGCAGCAGGAGGCCATACTTGTGTCTGTGGTCAGCAGCAGCACTAGATTGCTGTTAGACCCTGACAGGCTGGTACCAGGACTACAGAGGGGTTCCTTAGGGGAGCCCCCAGTACATCCAACACTGGAATCAGTGTTGGGGTAGATTTCCAACATGTTTCATACCAAACATGAAAGGTTTAGGTGCAGCCAATATATAGTCAGACATCTTGTAATTGATTTAATGTCCACTCTATTAGCTGTTACGGAACATCTGAGGGGAGGTGCAGGACCAGGGTGAGACATCTGCTCTGGTCCTGCTGGATCTGACCGCAGCTTTCGACACGGTCTCTCACAGGATCTTGCTTGAGAGACTGTCGGAGATCGGAGTCAGGGAGAGAGCCTTGGATTGGTTCCTGTCATTTCTATCTGACCGTTCCTTCCAGGTGCATGCCCCGCCGTTCTCATCCAGCAAACACCCCCTGGAATGTGGGGTCCCGCAGGGCTCTGCGCTCAGCCCCACTCTGTTCAATGTGTATGTCCGCCCCCTGGCCATGTTGGCCCGGGAACGCAAGATTAAATTAATATCATATGCGGACGATACACAACTTATGTTCACCCTCTCTAAGAACACAGGGGCTGACCAAATCAAGTTCCAGGAAGATATCCTGGCTATATCAAACTGGTTATCGCAGAACTATCTCCAGTTAAATTCCTCTAAAACTGAGATACTCCTTATAGGCAAGGATACGCAGAAATGGGACAAACATTGGTGGCCCCCTACATTAGGACTCCCCCTCCCCCCTCCTCCCCCCCTCCCAAAGAGGTTGTTAAAAATCTGGGTCTGATGCTAGATAACTCACTCTCTTTGGAAACCCATGCTAAGAGAGTGGCAGGTACTTGCTATGGTCGCCTACGCTCTCTTAAACCCATTCTCGGTTTCTTCGAGTCCTGTACCCATCAGATTATAATCCAGGCCTTAGTCTTATCCCATCTAGACTACTGTAATGCTCTCATGATTGGCTCTAATCTGACGGTGACAAACAGGCTACAAAGAGCCCAGAATGCCGCGGCCCGCATTCTATTTGCACTACCTAAAACCTGCCACATTTCTCATATTCTTCGACGTTTGCACTGGTTGCCGGTCAAACAGCGCATCCAGTTTAAAATCCTATGTCTAACTCACAAAATCCTGTATGGTACTGCTCCTCAAACCCTGCAGGGACTCTGCTCCTTCTATGCCCCTACGCGTGCCCTTCGATCGGCAGATCTATTTCTTGCCCGTACAATCAAGATTCGAAGGAGTAGAGCTGGTGGCCACTCTTTCAGGTATCTGGCCCCAAAGCTGTGGAACTCGATCCCTATAGTGGGTCGGACCACTTCTAATCACATGTTGTTTCGTAAACCGATTAAAACCTGGTTGTTTTCTACCATTTAACTCATCTACACCTGCTGCGTTGTTCTGTTCTTAGGTATGTCCACAGCGCTGGGACGCCCCGTTGCTGGGGTAGCCATAACATAACATAACATATTTGTATTGAATGGCTGACCGCACTTACAAAGCCTGGAGAATCGACTCCGGAGTTTGTAGGGGGTGTCCTGCTCATGCAGGGCACTCTCACTCTTGTAACCAAGCACCCTGCCTTCAGGATTGAAAGGCCTGACTTAGGGGTGACTTAAAGGTTTTAAGTGCAGTGACCTCATATGTAAGGAAACGTATGTGCTGTGAGTGGTGCTAGCACCAACTCACACAAGCTGCAATAGCAGGCATGTAGCCACAGTTTGAGTGATCTCTCATGGATGGCAAAATACTTGCTGCAGCCCATGGTAGACCCCTGGTCTACCTATGCCCTGGGCACCTTAGTACCATATACTAGGGACTTAGAAGGGTACACCAGTATCCAATTAGGAATGTACCAAAGTACTTACCATAGCCAAATTTTGGGAGAAAGCACAGTGACTCGGGTCCTGATTTGCAGTATCCCAGTGAGACTAGTTCAAAACTCATTGACACCAAGCAAAAAGTGTCGGTAATCATGCCAGAAGGATCCTACTTTGCTGCAGTGGCCCGTAGAGTCATTTGAAGATTCCATATCACTCCAAGGGCTCAGGTCTCTTAATAGCAAATCAATAATCGGTACGATGTGGCTGGCCCAATAATATAGTTTGTCTGCCACTGTAAAGACGCCTTCGTAGGACCCCAGCACATATTTGCAGTAAGCTATGTGGGTTTGTCCCCCACCCCCTTGCAGAGGAACTTTGGGGGTGCTGTGTGCTGGGTGCGGAAGAAGGCTGACGGTATTCCGTAGGAGTAATTTTCCACGGTATATAGTTGCTTTGGCAGAGTGATAATTTTGAGCAAGATACCCCTACCAACTGTTGTCAGGGGGAGTCCCTCCCATCCATATATATCTTGGGGGGCCTATGTGACCATGGGCTCAATGTTGGCCTCCCAAGTCCTATGTTTAGCACATCTGATATATACCCTGAGATACTTAAAGTGGTTTTGCCAATTGCAGGGTGGTAGCAGTGCGGATATCGTTGTGTGTCCCTGATAATGGAAAGTCGATGGATTTCGCCCAGTTGACCTGTTGCCTGAAGCCTTCTGTGTATACCTTCAACATGTGCATTAAGCGCCCTCGGGATTGCTTCGGGTCGCTAATATAGAGCAACGCATCATCTGCAAAGAAGGAGATTCTGTCTTCCAGACTGCCGTTCCACTGGAAGCCTCTAAGTTGGGTCCACTCCGCTAGGGGTTCCATTACCAGAGTGAAGAGGATAGGGGGCAGCCGTGTCATGTGCTTCGGCTGATGGTGAATTCAAAAGAGTGTCTCATATGACCATGACTGTTGCAGCCCAGGTTTGCGAGTATAGGACTGCCACGTACCGGAGGGGGCCAAAATTCATGCAGCCTGAACATGAAGTGTCATTGGACAGCGTTGAAGGCCTTTTCGGAGACTATAGGCATCAAGGCCCTGTGTTCCCTGGTGTTGTAAGTGAGAGCCATTGCATTGTGTAGCTGTCGCAGGCAGTAGGGCGTGCTGCTTCCTAGCATAAACCCGTCCTGGTCTGAGTATACCACTGAGCCTATTACGCTATGTGCCAGGACCATGACCACGAGTTTTGTCTCCAGATTTATCAAGGAGTTTGACCTGGATGAGTCGCATTCGTCCTTTCGTTTTCCAGGTTTTAGACTCACAGAAATGGTAGCACCCTTAGATCTTGGGGCAGTGTGCCCCATTCCAGAGCCTTTGAGTATTGTTCCAGCGGTAGCGGGGTCAGACAGGAAGCGTATTTCTTATAGAATTCACACATTTATGGTAAGGTTTGTGGGGCTGTCCCCCCTTCCAAATGAACTTTGAGTGCTGTGTGCAGTTTGAGGTAGGCTTCTGGTATTGCCTAGGGGTAATACTGCAGGGTGTATAGCTGCTTCTACAGGGTGATCATTTTGAACAAGGCACCCCTGCTAGCTATTGTCAGGGGGAGGTCCTCCTGTCTGTCCATATCTCGTTGGGCGTGGGTGACCATGGGCTCAGTGTTGGTCTCCCAAATCCTATGTTTGGCACATGTGATATATACCCTGAGGTACTTAAGGTGGGGTTTGGCCCATTGCAGGGAGGTAGCAGTGCAAAGTGGGTATCCATCGTGGCGGAGGTGCTTCACTATGGGGAAGGCCTTTAGTTCCTCCTTGGTGAGAGGTTCGTCAAGTGTGCTGCTGTCAATGTCTGACGATCTGGAGACTATCAGGTCTTCCACAATTGAGTGCTTTCAGTCCTCCGGGCCAAGGGGAGGTCTGCATAGAGGTGGAAGTACTAGTCTGCGAATGTGTTCGCTATTGCTTGATGGTCGGTCGATTTGTCTTGTGCAGGCATTTGAATGGCCTGTAGTAGCTGAAGATCCATGTCCCTGTAAGCTAGCCAGTATAACAACTTGCTTGCTTTATCTCCCATGTCGTACATTTTGTACTGGGTTGCTGCATAAGCAAGAGCAGCCGAGTCTAGGAGCTGCTGTCTCAGGGACAGCCTGAACATATCTAGTGGGTGTTGTTTGAGTATCTGGTGGTGTCCACCCCCCGCCCCGGCTTCCTAAAATGCCTCAAGTTTCCTACTTTGTTTTACTGCTTATGTTCCTTTTGGAAGGAGTTGATCTGTACTCTCAGGACTGGGTTTAGGGCCTCTCAAAGCATAGTGTGAGCCTGGACTGTGTTTTTATTATTGTCATTGAAAACCTCAATTTGCTGCTGCAAGAAGCAGCTGAATGTGGTGTCTTGGTTCCACCAGTCGTTCAGCCTCCACATCCCAGGGCACCAGAAGGCAGGTTGCCTGATCGAAACCGTGGTGGGAGTGTGGTTGGGGAATCCAGAGGGAGGATCTGGGGGGCCGCAACAACTTTGGCCTCCAACAACGGGAGAATGACATAATCGATGTGGGAAGAAGAGCCATTAGTGTAGTGTGTGTTTCCTTCGTGCAACGGTGAAGTAGTCGGCCAACATCCAACGGGTCATCGAATGGGTCCATGCAGCAAGGTGTATGGATTTGCAGGGTTAGACTGTGTTGGTATCGTTCTTGGGGTCCATGAGTGAGTTGCAGCTACCCCCATCCCCCCTAACCACCGTGCGTCCTGAGGAAGTACATGAGAGGATCTGCGCCAGGGCCTGCTTGTGTTCCTGCATTAGCACTACTTGGGGACCTTGCCTCTTAAGATACTGAAATATCGCACCCCTCTTGATTTTATTATTCAGGGGGTTTACATTCTGCAAGATGATTGGGAAAGTGTCCTTGGAGTGTGTCATGGGGGTTTGTTTTTGCCATTCCTCAGGTGTGGTGGATGAAGCAAAGTGTTGCTGCAGTTGGTGTGAAGTAACATGGCAACTTAACCAAATAAACTTGAAAAACAGAACAGGCATTCCCAAACCCCGCTCCCCCCAACACTTCTAAACGAGAATAATCTGTCGCTCATCCCCAACTGAATTTGTATAGTCTACAGGGTAGGTAGCTATTAGCTGTACTCTGAGCCATTGGTAATATGCTTACAATTGTGCACAGCCGACCTAGCTAAGTTTACATGATCAACCCGTACAGCACACTCCGAGTATTTGATTTAAAAAGCCACTCATTCCCCCCTCCCCATTAGTAAGGTGTTTGAGACATATACAGTATGTGGAAAAGGATACCATGATGTCAAGTGTTTGTCTTCTTGGGGGGGGAAGCACTCTGGGCTTGGGTCTGTCCATTTGGTCCCCTTCAGCGCCGCCAGTCTCTTTCTGAGTCGCGGCTCAGGGCTGTCCATTCTCAAGCTCTCCTCCATTGTGATCTCAGCTTCCTCTGTCTTCTATAGGATCCTGGGCACTCCTTGTGTGCCCCTTTATCTTCTGTGGGTGGGGTGTGTGAATCTTCCTGCCAATCAGGTCGCCCGACATCAAGCCAATCCCACATTGCCCGGGATGTCGTGTAGAAGTGTGATTCACCATCATGTATCAACTTCATCTTAGCGGTAGACCTCAAAGTATATGTTAGCTGCATCGCCTTCAATTTTTATTTTACTTTAGTGAAAGATCTCTTTTGCCTTGTACTGGGAGTGTGTAGCGCTGGTATGTACTTACTTGCGTGGAATCCACCGTAAGGTGGGGAGTCTGTTAGTAGTGGCGCAGTATGGAGGCCCTGTCTGCGTAGTTCAGAAAGTGGGTAATTATAGGCCTAGGGGTGGCATACCGGACAGGAATCTATCAGCACGGTCAACCACAAAGCACTGGATAGATTGCCCGCCGGCCTCCACACTCTGACTGGTGCTCAAAAAGGCCTGGAGGTTCACGCCATCTGCCTCATCTGGAATACCAACAAGGCGCACATTATTACATCATGAGGGGCCTCATGTATTCTCCCCTCTGCGCTCTAGGTGGCTCACCGTCTCCTTAAGCCTGGCAACCTCAGTTGTTATGGTATGGACTGTATCCTCGGTAGCGGAAATCTGCTCTCTCCGCTATTTTCTGAACGTCCTGATGGAGCAGTGCCACCTCCGAGCCTACCCCACTGATCTGTGTCTCCACATCTATGTGGCGGTCACAAATAGCCCTCATTATTAGTTCCAGGGTGACCTGTGGGTCCGGGACATCCCTTTTGGTGCCTTCGGGGAGGGGGGGGGGCTTGACCGTTGTCTTGGCATACTTCTCTATAGTATTATGGTGGGTGGTGTATGTTGCCTGTATCTTTCCCATGATGCCCCCCTATGCTGGTTGCAAGGAGATAGAGATGTGAAAAGTGAGACACACCAAGTTTCTTGTGGGGGTGGCCCCCACACCCCTGTCTGCAGCCTCAAACGGCTGCAATAGTCCTCAAGAGGTGTCCGAATGTAGCCCACTGGGTGTAGGACGTCCTAGATCCCCCCCATCCCCTGGTAGGGAGCAGAGGCCCCTCTCCCAGAGTGTCTACCCATAACGTGGATGAGTAGCAGCAATCACAACGTGCACTGAATTGGATGGACGACCCCAAGGGGCGAAGGACAGAAGCAGCTGAAAGGAAAGGGGGAGCCTTCTCAGAGGGGTCCGTCCCTGGAGGTCATGTTGAATCCTAGTGGGCAGTGAACCTTTGGCACTTGATTGATTTTTTTTTTTTTAAACATTTTTATTGCAGATCTGAAATATATTGCATACAGTTATAAAACATCTTGCACTGTCACTGTCAGTTCGTAGTTCACGTTCAGTTGTTAGTTATACACGGCCTTTAAGCCCACAACCCTGAGGTTGGGCGGCATCAAGCGACGGATCAACATTCACAGCAACCTCTGGACGTTGGTGCTCACCCATATAAGGATGTCTCCCGTCTGCTTTACTCATTTTTCCCCCCCCCCTTTGCCTCTCTTGATCCCCTTCCCCCCCAACTTCTAAACTCCCTACCTCCCTCCCCCACCCTCCGCCGCCTGCCCCCACATACGCCCGAGCTCACTGTTAGTGTGTATGTGTGAAAACCATCAGGAGTGATTGATTAACTATGGAGAAAGTGCACCTGGTGTAGCTGTGGGAACTGCAGCCCCTGAGTTGGAAACTTCTTCCTCCTCCTCCAATATGCTGTCTCGCAATCCCTGCACCAACGTCTCCCATGCCGTTGCCGCCTCCACCGCCCTGTCGTCAGAATTGTGACGAGCTAGCTGAAATCTGAGCGTACTTTCGCTCGCCGCCCATTTGAGAAACTCATTAATCCACCTCCTGCTCGTGGGTCCCTTTTTTGACTTCCAGTTTCTGGTTATTTCCCTCTTAGCTAGAATCAAACCCATATCGATAAACTTACTCGTGACTCTATTCTTGGGTGTGTGCGGACACCAATGTAGCACCCCAACAGCCTTGGTATATTGCAGTTCTCTGTCCGTTACTTCGTTTAATGTCTCGCCAACCTCCTTCCAATAGCCCTGTATTTGCAGGCAGTCCCATAGCATATGGCCCAGGTCCGCCTCTGCCGTATTACATCTGGGGCATGCTGCGTTCTCCACTCCAAAATGCTTTCCTATTTTCCCCGGTGTTAAATAGGCTCTATGGAGGATATAAAAGTGTATCAGCTGGAAGCGAGCATTTCTAGTGCTCTTCCTTGCTTGCCTTACTATTTGCGCCCAAGTGGTGTCTGGGATCTCCATTTGGAGGTCTAATTCCCACTTGGTCCTCAGTGTTGTTAGAGGGTGCAAAGTTTCGCGTAGCATTCTAGAGTACAAGCACGACACCGCCTTATAAGTGCCCGCGGCCATCATAGTGTATTGGCAAGCCATGGGCGTGGTGGGCTCCGAAAGCCCTACTCCCCAGTGTGCCTGCATGGCTCTGGTCACTGCAGCGTGCATCAAATAGTCCCCTCTCGGGAGGTCAAAGTGCTCCTGCAATGTTTGGTAAGGGATTAACTCCCCATCGTTGTATAGGTCCCCTAGCATTTGCAGTCCCTCTTCCTCCCATCCCTGTAATCGCGACCAATCGCCTCCGTGAGGGAGTGCCGTCACCATCCCCAACGGTATCTCTGGTGCGTACATGTGTCGCACTCCCGCTCGTCGTCTCGAGCGATTCCAGCAGAGCCTAAACGTCTGCTCTTCCGTAGATAGATCCCTTAGAGTGAGCCTCTGATGTAGGGTGATATACGCCAGCACATGTCGGGGGGGGGGGTGCCCCTATCCCTCTCGTGTTCCGGGCCTCGATACACCCTTGCCACTTCCTGTGTGAAAACCTGCAATTGAGCTGCTAGATAATAGAGCTCGAAATCCGGGACCACTAAGCCCCCCTTGTCCTTCGGGCGGAGCAGCGTAGCTAACGCTATTCTTCGCCTGCCCGTGCCCCAAAGGAACGATATCAGTAACGACCTCAGCTGTTGGAAGATAGAACCGGGTATCCACACTGGTAGGGTACGGAAGTATTAAAGGAGACGTGGCAAAGCTATCATTTTCACTAATGAAATATGTCCCGTCACCGATAGCGGGAGAGTGGCCCAAAAGGTCATGCTGCCCCTCAGTGCCCGGATACAGCGGCCCACATTGCCTTCTAGCAAATCCGCAGCCCTATGATACACGTGTACACCCAGATATTTCAAGCAGTGTGGCTCCCAGTTGAGCGGCGGGCAGCGGGTCGCTTCTCCCCCCGTCGCAATGGGAATAAACAGGATTTAGACCAATTGACTTTTAGACCCGATAGCCTGCCAAAACGCGCTAGAAGTCTTTCAGCGCCCTCCAGCGCCTCGCTTGCGTCTTCTAGGAATAATAGTAGATCATCCGCATATAGCGAGATAACCTGTGGGCTTCCCCTGTAGATTAGGCCCTTATAATACTGTCCTGTCCTGGCTTCCGCTGCAAATGGCTCAATAGCTAAAGCAAATAACAGGGGGGACAACGAGCAGCCCTGCCTCGAGCCGCGGCACACCCGATATTGGTGCGATACAAGGGAACCCACCCGCGCCATTGCCGACGCGTACAGCACCCTCGTCCAGCCTATGTAACCTTCTCCGAAGCCAAAGCGTTTCATTACCCTGTACAGATATTCCCATTCTAAACTATCAAAAGCCTTCTCGATATCAATAGATAATACCAGAGGCATTTGCGCACTTGGCAGTGGGTCATCCAGTAATCGTATTAGCCTACGTATATTGATTGTGGTGTTTCGCGTGGGGATGAAGCCAGATTGATCCCTATGGATCAACCCCGTCATATGCTGCAACAGTCTGGTCGCCAATATGGTACTCAAGATTTTGTAGTCCGTTGTGAGCATGGACAACGGCCGGTAGGACACTGGACTATCGCTTTCCCTTCCCGGCTTCAGCAGTGGGATCATTAACGCTTCGCACATTGATTGAGGTAATCTCCCTTTAGTCTTAGCTTCATTATACACCGTTTGGAGCCGCGGGGCAAGTTGCTCTATGTACTTGCTGTAAAATTCTATGGGCAATCCGTCCAAGCCCGGGGTTTTGTTCCGTGCCATCTGCTTCACAGCCTTCCCGATCTCCCCCAATGTAATGTCCCTTCCCAGGGCGTCCGCCTGGTCTTGGTCTAGCTGCGGTAGTTGCATCCCCTCTAGGAAGGTGTCAATTTCGCTCGCACATCCTTCTAGCGCGCTTTCATAAAGTGTGCTATAATGCATTTGGAATCTATCCAGTATTCCTGTTTGGGTGCAGCATAGTTGGCCCTCCTCTCCCTCGATAGCCAAGATCGGGTGGCTGCGTCTCGTGGGGTTCGCCAGCCAAGCAAGCAGCGCCCCAGCCTTGTCCCCCTCGGCATGCGCCCTCGTCAAATAGGTCTTGTGGTCGAAACTCCGAAGCCGTTCCATTTCAACCGCCGCTGCTTCCTTGGCCTCACAGATAGCACTCTGTAACTCAGGGTAGTTAGGTCGCGCCTGCTCAGCCTTTCGCAATGCCCTTTCTGCCTTGTCCAAGTCATCTAACAGAGCCTTGCGCACCCCTGCGCACTTCCCTATACAGTGGCCTCTAATAACAACCTTGAAGGCATTCCACTCCATCGCCCTGGATGTCGTGGTACCATTGTTTTCATCAAAATAATGCGTAATCCTTTCTCCCAGCTCCTCTCTAAACAGTAGGTCGTCTAGTGTATCTGGCCGTAGTTGCCACAACGGGACTCGTGAGATCACGGTCATCCAATTTAGTGTTAGTAGTAAGGGATTATGATCAGATAACGTGCGACTTAGGTACTCAGTATTTGCTACGGTGGAGATCACGAGCGGGGAGCACAAAAAGGTATCCAGACGAACATGGAGGTCATGCAGGCTAGAATAATACGAGTAATCTCTCACTGTCGGATGTTGCACTCTCCAAGCGTCTTCGAACTTCCATCTCTCCTGCCACTCCAGCCTTCGCTTCGCTAGTCGATGCACTGGAGATGCCCCCAGCGGTGGGTGGGACCTATCCAGTGTAGTGTCTACCACTGAGTTAAAGTCTCCTCTATTATTATTACGGGGCCCGCTAAGTAGCTCGCCAGCGTCCCGGAGAGCCTTGCGAAGAAAGCCGACTGGTCGACATTTGGTGCATACACGCTACACAGCACTATATCTCGGCCCTTAAGTTTCCCCTCTACTGCCACAAATCTGCCCTCTGGGTCTATTGTATGCCTAATCATTTGGAAGGGAACCCCCGCCAGAATCCATACCAACGCCCCCCTTGCGAATGCAGAGTACGTGGTGTTGAACAATTGCCCTCTCCACCTCCGCTGTAGTGCAATGCCCTCCTGTTTTGTCAAATGCGTTTCCTGCAATAATGCAATCTGGACCCCTATGCGGACCAAGTAAGCATGAATCTTGTGTCTACTTGCCATAGTATGCAACCCCCTCACATTCCAGGTTACACATTTCACTGTTCCAGTATTAGCCATTATCCCGTATTAACCAACATGAAATTGCATAAGTTCGCTTCCAGGCGTATGTGGCGGCCCCATCCCAGCCCATCCCCAACCCCCAAACAGTAGCCCCCCCCCCCTCCCCACATCCCTCACCTTGAGCCTCCCCAACTACTCTCGGCATCCCCCCCCCCCCCGAACATGACCTAGCTTCGCAAAAGTAGCTCCCATCCAAACTTTAGAAAGGGCTACCTAACCCCACAGCTACCCGTCTATTCCGCAGTCTTCACTACGGCGGCCTTATGGGCCAACAGGGTGTTACTCTACTCCGAGGGCGGTTACCACCGTCCCAGTCCCCCCGCCCTGCAATCCCCCCCCATCAACACTCACGTACATCTGTACTGCATTGTCGTACTCCCCAGCATCAGTAGGCGCCGGTCCCCCCAGGTACCACATATAGTCATTACTGTTCACCTCCTTCTTCAATCTCTGATAATCACCTCCGATGTTTGCGGCCTCACCACTGGGCCCTTGGCGCCACTAAGTTCGGACAGGTCCATTTCCGGGCCCGTAGCACGGCCCTCTGCGTCGGATCCCCCCCATGATCGGGTGCTCACTGTTCCTGATAAATCCATCACTGCTTGCAGCGCTGCTCTCCTCTCCTCTTCCGTTTGTGAGTCCGTTGGTTTCCCAGACCTTCGTCGATGTCTCCGGAGTCTCTGCGATTTCCGCACTGGCTGTTTACGCTTCTCCTCCTCAGCTCTGAATCGTGCCCCGTCCGTTCCGGCCTTGTAGGTGTCCCACCATGCCCAGGCATCTGCCGATGTAGGAAAGAAGAGCGTCTTATCATCTACCACCACTCTAAGCTTGGCTGGGAAGAGGAGCGAGTACTTAAGACCCTCCGCTCGCAGTTCTCGCTTGAGTGACAAAAAGGAGGCTCGCAGCTTCTGCGTTTCAAAGGTAAAGTCAGGGAACAATGTCACGTTGTGGTTATCTACTTGAAATGGGCCCACATCCCTGGCTCTTTGCAACAGCCAGTCTCTGTCCTTATAGTGCAACAGTTTTATTACCACTGGGCGGGGCGGCAGGCCCGGCTTAGGAGGTCTAGCCGGGACCCGGTGCGCTCGTTCCAGTGTGAAGAAAGGTGAGAGACCCTCCGGCGCCACTTCTGTTCGCAACCAGTTCTCAAGATATCCCACCATATCATCACCTTCCTTTTTCTCCGGCAGACCCACCAAGCGTACATTATTGCGCCTACTGTGGTTTTCAGCGTCCTCCGCCCGCCGTTCCAGCGCTTGTATCCGGTCAAGCGCGTCTACTAATCGTCCCTCCATCGAATTATGCTCTGGGACCACCTCTTGTAGGGTAACCTCTGCATTTTTGACCCTGTCTTTCAATTTGTCGTGGTCTGCTCGTAATAGTCCCAAGCCTGTCGCCACCTGGGCTATATCTTGCCTCAAAGCGTCTTTCGTGGTCGTTATGGCTTCCAAGATACGGTCCTGTAGCTGCTGCAAGTCCGTAGGGCTCTGCACTGAGCTATCCGTCGCTTCAGATCCGGCAGCCCCCTCCACTCTCCCCTTAGGCTTCGCCATCTTGTGCTTCCTGTCAGCCAGTCGCTTCCCCCCCGTTATCAGAGAGGAGGGTCCTTTCACTGCACACCGTCGAGCAATGTGCTCCTAGCAGCCGCACCCTCCAGGCCAACCAGGCCGCTGGATCGAGCTCTTCGGGCCGATGCCAGTGCACCTCAGCTCATAGGTTTCGGGCAGCAGTCAATGCCCCAGTCGCCACTCAGCACTACCTTATCCTAGCCTCCGGTTCCGAGAGGCCACCTACAGCCCAGGCTCATGCAGGTCTCCCGCTTCTGGGTCCGGCCAGTCCCAGTGCACTATTCAGCCCCTCGGCGTTGTTCAGGCAGTCGCTCCCCCAGGGTTCCGTGGATCACCAGACACCCCGTAGTCTCCCCTCCGCTTACCTCCAGTGCTCAGTGTGGTCTCAGGGCATTTCTGTACTGTCGCTCTTGCTGCCGGTTCAATTGCAGAGCTTCCTGCTTCACGGGGCCTCCAAGCGCTATTACTGTCTGGGCGCAAGTGATAAAACCTCGGTTTAGGGTCCTCCGCCACCGTCTCAGTGCCCCCCGCAAACACCACCACCTCCGGTGCCCTTTATGCCGGGTGAAACTCCACGGTGGGCACTCCTCTGTATGTGCGCATCTTAGCTCGCACCGCCACTTCCAGCACCAGGACTCCAAGGCAGCCACGAAGCAGTGCTCTCCCCAGGGCGCTCTGCACTCCCCAGCCGGCCAGAGCGCTTGTCTCCCCCGGTCCTAACAGCGTGTGCAGTCACAGCGCCGCTCGGTGTCCCTGGCCCCACGATCCAGGGGCGCCAGTGAGAGTCGCTCCTCACCTTCTCATGGCCGTCCTCTGCCCATTGACTACTTCTCCCCTGAGGCGGAAGCCGGGGGTTCCTTACTATCCTCTTTATTTACTGGTAATTCGTTATTGATCTAATAATAACGAGATTTTAAAAACTTGTAAATATTTTAGACTGCAATTTTTAAATTACCTGTTACACCTCGGAACGAGATTAGCGTCGCTCCGAGGCTGCTCTAAGCTTCCCTGGCACAGCGCTGCTGCTGTTAGGCACTAGAAAGCAGTTCCTCGATCGATTTTTGGCCGCCATCTTGAGTTGGGTAAGGCTGCCGGTCGAGTTGTTCCCCCCCTCCCGCCCTCCCAGACTACTTAAGGGCGTGACTAGCACCTCGCGCTCATTGACTACTTCTCCCCTGAGGCGGAAGCCGGGGGTTCCTTACTATCCTCTTTATTTTCTGGTAATTCGTTATTGATCTAATAATTCGTTATTGATCTAATAATAACGCGATTTTAAAAACTTGTAAATATTTTAGACTGCAATTTTTAAATTATCTGTTACACCTCGGAACGAGATTAGCGTCGCTCCGAGGCTGCTCTAAGCTTCCCTGGCACAGCGCTGCTGCTGTTAGGCACTAGAAAGCAGTTCCTCGATCGATTTTGGCCGCCATCTTGAGTTGGGTAAGGCTGCCGGTCGAGTTGTTCCCCCCTCCCACCCTCCTCCCCCTCCCCTCAAGATGGATAAAAACAACACGCCACCCCGTCCGTGCAGCGGGCGGGCGCGCCGATGGCGCGCCGAAGGCAAGCCCGTCTGCGCCCGTCCGCGCTGAGGACGGGCTGCAGGGCAGGCTGCGCTCTGGGGCCCCCTGAGCTATCTCCCCAGATAGTATTCGCTTATACTTTGCAGGAAATGTTGGACTTGAAACCTAGGGACGCAACACGCCAACATAGGCTTACACCAGAGGAACTACAGCTCTTGGCCCCTCTGAACACCCGGAACTCTGATAACACCCCCCTGACTACCTATCCCTCTCAATTTCTGCCCCCTGTCTAAAAGTTCTCGTTTAGAGAAAGGATACCTGATCAATGTTCGGTCTATAATTAAAAATAATGTAGCTTTCCATGACTTTGTGACATCCAGAAAACCTGCATGGGTCTTTGTCACGGAAACCTGGGCCACGGAGACTTCAGGTCATGACCTTTTAATGGCAATCCCAGAAGGTTATGCATTGCACAGATTTGACAGAGCTAAGCGTAGGGGTGGAGGACTGGCGATTCTCTATCCGTCTCATCTTACCTGCCGTATTAATGCTCTGTCGGCACCATCTGACCCCGTCCAGGTACTGCACTACTTCATCTCCTCATCTCCCTCAGCTTCCTTCATAGGCCTTCTTATATACAGACCCCTGGGCCTAGATCAAACTTTAGCAGTGACCTGCTCAGATTCATGGAGCCATATGCTGGGAGACCCCACTTTACTATTTTAGGGGACCTAAATTTTCACCTAAATGACCTCACTTCTAAAGACACTTTGTCCTTGGTGGAGCCCCTTGAAGCTTGTGGCTTTGTTCAACTGGTGAAAGGTTCAACCCACCGGGCAGGCCACACGCTGGATGGCATATTCTCCAACGACCCTAGGGTTAAGACGGGTACCCCCGAACCACTGGCTTGGACAGACCACCTGGCAGTGCCAATAGAATTGACCCTTTCTCATGTAGATACTCCGAAGAAGGGACAGGCTCAGGGAGAGGGCAAAAGGAATTATAAAAACATCACTAATGACGCCCTGGCCCCTCTCATTAGCTCCATCTCCCTGCCATTAGATGCTGAGCAGGCAGCACAAAAACTTGTCAACTCTATTGCTGGAGCAGTAGATGCCCTAGCACCGGCTACCCGCCGATATTCAGCAAGGCGTAGTCCCTCTGCCCCCTGGTTCACTGAAACACTTAGGTTGATGAGACAGGGATGTAGGAGGCAGGAGAGAAAGTGGAGGAAAACATGGGATACCATGGATAGAGAGACTTATAAACGATCGTTAGCAGAATATAAGATTACGGTCATTAAAACAAAACAAGAATTCTTCTCTGAGATTACAACCTCTCTAACCTCATCAAAGGAGTTGTTTAAGGTAGTAGATTCCCTCTGCTCACTACAAATCCCAGACCCAGTGATAGGATCACAGGAGCTCTGTGATAAGATCTCAACCTTTTTCAATGCGAAAATCGATGAGATCTCCGTTAATTTGGAAACACAGCAAAAATCACTTGAGCCCAACACGATCCAGGCCCTTACAAATCTAGAAGCCTGGTCCAAAGATCCCACTAAGATTCTCTCCAACTTCCCACCGAACACATTGGACAACCTTAACTCTCTGCTGAACAGGACCAAATCCTCCTCATCTTTGGACCCCTGTCCCCTCAAAGTGCTAAAGGATTGTAGGGACACAGTACTCCCTCATCTACTGGAGATAATGAATGGTGCCCTATCACAGGGGTTTTTTCCCTCAGTTTGGAAGAAAGCGATTGTCAGGCCCCTTCTCAAAAAGCCTTCCCTTGACCCTACAATCCTGAAGAACTTCAGGCCCATCTCCTTACTTCCTGCCCCCGCTAAGATGCTTGAGGCCCATCTGAATTCGTACTTGTCTGCCTTCCTGGACTCGTCTGGGTTTTTAGATCAGACCCAGCATGGGTTCAGGAAATTCCATAGCACAGAGTCCGCACTTACTATTGTAACAGACAACATCAGAATGAAAGTGGACCAGGGACAGACAACGCTGCTAGTCTTACTTGATCTGACTGCAGCATTCGACACCCTGTCTCCCTCGATCTTAACATCTCGGCTACGGGAGATGGGAGTAGAGGGGCCAGCGTTGAGCCTTCTGTCCTCATTTTTAGATCATAGAGAACAGAGGGTCAAAATAGGAGAAAACCTCTCCCCTGCTAAATCCCTACAATGTGGGGTTCCACAGGGGTCGGCCTTAAGTCCGACCCTATTTAACATATACGTGGCCCCCCTAGCGAGATTAGTAAAAGCGCAGGGAATGGAAGTAGTGTCGTATGCAGACGACACTCAGATCATGGTGTCGTTGGCCCACTCGGTTAGCACCTCAGCGTCCAGCTTCAGGAGTTGTATGCAGTCAGTCGCCGACTGGATGGTACTCAACTCCTTGAGGCTGAACGGTGATAAGACCGAGGTGCTAATCTTTGGAAAGGACCAGGATGTATGGTCAAATGAATGGTGGCCGCCATCTTTGGGAACTTGCCCTGTCCCCTCACACTCAGCTAGAAACCTTGGGGTCATCTTTGATACCTCGCTGGCAATGACCCATCAGGTTAATAGAACGGTGGCCACCTGCTGGGGAGTCATTAAAATTCTTCGAAGAATAGTGCATTACCTCTCCCCGGAAGCTAGGAAACAGACAGTGGTTGCGTTGGTCTAGTTCTAGACTAGACTATTGCAACTCACTGTACGCAGAGGTCAATAAGGGACTGATCCAGCGTCTCCAAATAGTACAAAATGCGGCAGCAAGATTTGTACTAGACATTCCCCGCTCTTCCTCTGCAACTCTGGCCAGAAAGAGTCTTCACTGGCTTCCTGTAGAGCATCGTATCTCTTTCAAAATCATCTGTCTTGTACATAGGGCTCTGAAAGCAGGAACTTCCGATGGGTTGGGATCACTTCTTTCTGGATATGTTCCCAGCAGAAGTCTACGCTCATCACAACAGCATCTCCTGGTAATTCCTCGGACTAAGAAGACCAGATGGGGAGGAAGAGCTTTCTCTACAGTCGCCCCTCGTCTCTGGAACGCACTTCCCCTGGAGCTTAAATCTTTATCCTCACTGTCCCTCTTTAAAAAGGCCCTTAAAACATGGTACTTCAAGAAAGCCTACCAGTAACTAGCTCTTTGGACTTGCAAATATTTTGGTTAGGCGCCTTGATGCCCACTGGGCTGAGTTCTGCGCGTTATAAATTTGCTTTCATTTCATTTCATTTCATCCACCCGCAGCCTGGTCAGGCGCACCGCACACTGGCTGCTGGTCTCTGGGAGCTCCGCTTGTTGCGTGGGCAGAGGAGCCGCCTTCTCGGCATGCAGTCCCCGTGCAAATTGTGCCTTGTCCGCTGCGGTCCTGATCCTTTCTCTCTGCCTGTGTGTGCCGTGCTCCCCTCACTCCCCGACTCGCGGGGTGGCCGCCATCTTGCGCTCACCCACGATGGAGGCAGCCGGTCAGCGGACGAGTCTCCCTCTTCCTTCAGAGGTCCCAGTCTCGGCTCCCGCCGTCGGCAATAACCGGGGGGGGGGGGGGGGGGGCCCGGGCAGCACCGTTACCCCCTCCGATGTCTCCGGACGGGCTACCACTCGCCCTCAATTGTTAGTTGCTCCAGGTCTGGACGCCGTCCGCCATTTTGGGGCCAGATCGTCCCGAGTGGTTATCTACTCGCCACCTCAGTGTCTCATCGCCGGAGTTGCGCTAAACCCGGTCCCTGGGGTTCCGTTGCTCCTCCGACGTTCCGTGCCTCGAGGAGAATTCTTTGCACGCAAGATTACGTGCTTTTTGCAGGATGTCAGTGGGGATCGGGCGCGGAGCTCCGGGCTCACGCTGCCATTCCCCTCGGCATCCAAGCCACGCCCTTGGCACTTGATTGATGTGGAGTTCTCCATGGCAGAGCATCATGGGTGGATCAGCTGCACTACTCGGATGATAGCGGGCTTGGTGGAGCTTACTTAGTAGATGTTTGCCATTGTGTACTGCAAGCCCTGCCCTCTCTCCATACTTTCTTATTTACAGTAGTGTGAGGTGACCCATAATCTGCTATCATCCTAATTCTCCCGCTATCCATAGTCCTTTCGCACGTGGGTTTCGACCTGACTGATTTTTTTTTAACTACTACAGGATCTATTTTATGGTTTAAATCTTTTATTATTTTCATCAAAACAGGAAAAACAAAGAGACCACATTCGTCATTCGGTACATCAGTGCTGAGCCACTTGCAAGGAACCCCCATCAAGTGTGAGGCAGTAGAAATATGATCAGTGTCTGTTGGGTAGGGTTCCATCCGCGGGGAATATAGGCCTCCAGGCTGCAAATGCCTTAGGGTCCAGGCCTGGGGAAAAATCGGGGTTATCGAAGAGCGGGGTCATCCGGGAGGGGAACGAAGTAAGGTCATGTTTGACCGCCACCTTGTCCCACACCTCCAGGACCGTGCTTGTAATTTGTGACGCGTATAGGTTGGGGGGCCTATGGCAACGAGGCAGGAACGGGATTCCCTGGAGGGGTCTGGCAGCCACTGCCTGGTCCTGAAAGAGCCAATTTTTACCTGACGCTAGTTGGTGCCATTCCACCAGGGTGCGAAGTTGCGTTGCTTGGTAATATAAAGTAAGATCCGGTACCCCTACCCCGCCGTGTTCGGGGGGGGGGGGGGGGAGTATTGCGATCCCATGCCTGAAGCGCGGACGGCGACCGTTCAAGACGAAGCGTGCCAAATCAGACTGCGCTCGTTGGAGCCAACCCATTGGGGGGCGTAGCGGGAGGGTCTGGAACACGTAAAGGAATTGCAGCATCACGGTCATCTTGACGGCAGCAATCCGAGCGAGTGCCGCTTCCATCTCCTGAGGTCCTCGTTGAGGCGGGAGCGGAGCCTGGTATAGTTGGCGTCTGCGGTAGCCTGCAAGGTCGGGGCTAATAGGACTCCCAGGTATGGGATCGTGGAGTCGGACCATTTCAGATCAAACTCACCCTTGGCTTCAGCGAGCACCTCCGCTGACAAAGATAGGTTCAGGGCCTCTGATTTCTCTATATTAATTTTAAACCCGGATGCTGTCGCGAAGGTATGGAGCTCAATAAAGAGGGCCCTAAGGGATTGCATCGGTTCTGTCAGGGAGAGCAGAATGTCATCGGCATACAAGCTAATCTTGTGTAGGTCTCCTCCGAATTTGATCCCTTTAATGAGGTCATGCTGCCGGATCCACTGCGCCAACGGCTCCATGTAGAGCGCAAACAAGATTGGGGAAAGAGGACACCCTTGTCTGGTGCCCCTGCCTATTGGAAAACGTGGGGAGGTGTGCCCGTTAACCCAAACCGTAGCGTTAGGCTGGCGATAGCAATTCAATATGCGGTTGCAGAGAGTCTCCCCTATACCGAATCGCCGCAGCACGAGTTCTAGATAGGGCCAGTGTACCCTATCGAAGGCCTTCTCGGCATCGATGGTGAGCAACATGCAGCCTGACCTCGTCCGAGACCCTGCCTCTATGAGATGGAGGACTCGTTTGGTGTTGTCGCTGGTCTGTCGTTGGGGAATGTAGCCTGCCTGGTCAGGTTCCACTAACTGCTGCATGTACGATGCCAATCTGTTCGCCAGAATTCCAGTATAGAGCTTAAGATCAATATTTAGATGGAAGATCGGTCTGTAGGAGCTACACCAGGTGTGGTCACGGCCCGGTTTAGGTAGAACCGATATCGCCGCTTCCAATAGGTCTGCAGGGATTGCACCTGGTTGGTCAAAGGTGTTGAAGAGGTCTCGTAGAATCGGGGCCACCTGGTGGCAGAAGGTTTTGTAGAAGGCCGCTGAGTAGCCATCAGGGCCTGGCGATTTCCCTAGTTTGAGGCGGGATATCGCCGATATCACCTTATCCAGCCCAATAGGCCGATCGAGGAACTCTGCTTGCGCCTCGTTTAGGGACGGGAGGGGCGCACTCTCCAAATATGCCTGGCTTGCTAGTACGTCAAGAGTGTCCGCTGCATATAGGTTGGCGTAGAAGTCTCCGAATGTCGCGGCAATGGCCGCATTATCTGTGATCTGCTTACCGCGACTGGACCTAATAGTGCGAATGCCCTGCCTTTGTCGTTGCTCACGTAGTTTACTCGCCAAAAGCTTCCCGCACCGATCTCCCCCGGTATAGTAGGTATGCCGGAGACGTATGGCGGCGTACTCTGCCACGTCTTGGTCTATGGCTGCCAGCATTTTCCTCTCTGTGCAGAGTTGGCGCCATGCTCGTGCCGCTCCAGTGCGCTGGTGCATCTGTTCGAGCTCCGTTACGCGTTGGGCTATTTCTGCTCTTTTCTGAGCACGTTCTCTGTTATTAGCCGACGCTATGGAGATGAATTCTCCTCGGAGGACTGCCTTGAGTGCGGACCGTTGGGTGGCCTTAGTAGTATCCGTATTGGCGTTGTGAGTGAGAAATTGAGTGATGGCTGTCTCAATCCGCTCCACTATAGTAGGGCTCTGGAGCAGAGTGTCTCGTAAGCGCCAATGCCGTTGCGGACCGGGCATACTCGGGAAGAGGAAAGATGCCAGCATCGGGGAATGATCCGACAGGGAGGTCGGGAGGATGTCCACGTCTTGTGCGCGGAGGACTAGCTGCGGGGAGCAAAGAAAATAATCAAGCCGCGCGTAAGACTTATGTGCTGCCGAGTAGTGGGTGTACGCTGTGGCTTGTGGATGAAGATGTCTCCATAGATCAGCCAGGCCTAGGTCTGAGAGATGAGTGTGACCTGCCTTAGAAAGTGCCCCTACTTGCCCGTAACGTTGGTTATTGCGATCTGCCGTGTTGTGGAACACTATGTTGAGATCCCCTCCCAGGAGCAGGTGTGGGTGCGTGTTGGCTGTGGCTGTCTCTAGTGCTGTGTGAAGGAATTTCTCCTGCCTCTCATTAAGTGCATAAATGGAACCCACTAGTAATGTGTTCCCCAACCATAAAGCGGTGTACTAGCAGCCTGCCTTTAATCTCTGCTTCCTTCTGTAGGGCCTGTCCCTGAAAGGATTTGGATACTAAGATTGCTACTCCTGCCACCTTCTTAGCTGCCGAGGAAAAGAATTGCCGGGGGAAGGACCGAGATTTAAGGCGGTGATGATCCTTTGGCAGCAAATGCGTCTCCTGTAGGAGGCATATATCAGCTGCGGTATGTTCCAGGAGGGAGAGTATCGCCCTGCGCTTATTTGGATTGTTAAGCCCTCACACATTGAGGGAAAGAATTTTCAGTGGACGGGACATCTTAAGCGGGTAGTCGGGCCCGTGCTACGCGGCGCTTCTTGTGTGGCAGTACGTAGAACTTCAAAAGAAAAAGACCTTGGACAAGGAGGGCCCTTCCCCACCCACCCCTCCCACCCCTCCCGTATCCCTCCCCGACCCCATCCTCAAAGCTCGCAACCATCCCCCCATCCCCAACTCATCCCTACCCAACCCCCTTCCCCCCCCAACAAGAAACCCCCAATTGCAAACCATAGTCTGGGGCTTGTCGAAACACAGTGCAGGTCCCCCAGCTCCCCACCCACTCCCCAACTTGAAAACCCCAAATGCAAACCATAGTCTCGGGCCTGTCGAAACAGAGTTCAGGTCCATAGAAAGTTAACGTAGCGGGAATCGTGGCAGCGGCAACCATTCTGGCCCCCCGCCACTCCCCCCCGGATAAAGCAAGCCGTGATGAGTCTCTCCCCCTTATTGGTCTTCACAGGACGGATCCGTAGTATCTCTAGCCACCTCCTGGATGGCCGCTGCTCTTTCCTGGGCTATTGTTGCCGTGTCCGGTTTGAGGTGCCTCTTTGATCGGCGATGTCGCCGAACCCTCTGCCATTCGTCCCTGGAGCGCTGTGTAGGTCCATCCTGCGATCCATTCGGTGAGGCCCCTCCCGATTCCCCGTCATCGGCGGATCGATTCCCAGCAGAGCACATGTATCGCTGAGAGAGCGGAGCTGATGCAGTTTCCCTTGTGTAACGGGGTGGGAACGGGAACCCCTGTCAAGTGGTGGATCGCTGATTGTCCCTCCCCTCCTTCCCCTCCGTCTGATTGGGATACCAGTCCGTTGCTTTCCGACACCGGAGGAGAAATGCAGAAGGGCGCCTTTAACTGGGCCTTCGAAGATGACGGAACCACGCCCCCTCATGACGTAGGAGGACCCGGACTGGACAAAGGCCCGGAAGCCCTCTACTCGGGGTGTGTCTACACCCAGGAGGAAGCCAAGCGGAGGACGGGAGACGAGCATCAGTGCGAGGAGGACGGAGAGCACTGGAGAGGACGTGGAAAGACCGGAGGAGAGGGAGCGGAAGACGGTGGAGAGCCAGGAGGCCAACGACACGGTGAACAGCCGTGCCACACTCCCGAGGGAGGAGTGTGGCTGTCACAGGTACGGCGGCGTTGGGCAGTTTGGGTCAGGGATAAGGGGCCCCTTGTTTAATAGTGTATATAGTCCTCACCTTCATTTCCTTCCCCACATATCCTACCCTCCTATTCCCCCCCACCCCCTTCATACCTCACTCTCTCCCAGAGCACAGAGCACCGGCAAGAATTGTATAGCTCTGGTGTTCCCTCACTCACTCGGGCCCCGTGATGCAATGGATACCAGATAGTGAAACTGACGATATCCTTCTGTTGGTTTCTCTTTTCGGAGCTGAACCGGAGCAGGAAACGGAGGCATAACCCACAGTGCTGGCTCTGGAAGGACTTCATACCATCCCTTGAAAGAGGACGGCCGCGTCCTCCTCGGCCAGAACGGATGCCATCACGGACCGGGCAGACTTTGCGAGAGAGAGACTAACTTTCAGGACTCGTAAAACATTTACTAGAATAAAACCCTCATTGCGCAAAACAAGTCTCCAGCCTGTTCATACTCCCCCAGTAGAAAGACTCCAGCCTGTCCACACCCCCGCGCTACACCTTGCCATTTAAAGATGATGCGGAATGAGTGGCCCCACCAGTACGGTACTCCCATGTCGCGCAGGAACGACGTGGCCACTTTGAAGTCTCGCCTCTTCTGCAGCGTGATTGCCGATAAGTCCTGGAATAGGGCGATAGAGTCGCCCCTAAACTGCAAAGGCTGCTTCTGGCGGGCCATCTGTAGGATCCGCTCCTTCAGGGGGAAGTCAGGGAGGAATGCTAGAATGTCTGGTGGCGGTGCTGGTGCACGTCTCGCCAGGCCCACTTTATGTGCACGATCAATGCGGATGACGAAGTCAGGTGGTTCCCCAAGAATGTCTCTGAAGAGGTCCTGGAGGTAGCAGGTGACGCTATTCCCCTCCGCCTTCATTGGCACATTCCGGACTTGGATGTTGTTCCTTCGGGAACGATTCTCAAGGTCCTCCGCATGAGCCTGGAGGTCTACCTGCTGTTCCTGAAGGCGGAGAACCTCTTGCTGTAGATGAACTAGCTCCTCGCTGCGGGCATGACCGGCGTCTTCCACGGCTGCTACTCACTCCCCCAGGCCGTCAATGTCTCGTCGGAGCTCTCGGTGCTCCCCCGCTAAGTCCTGCTTCAAAGCCTGAAAGTCATCCCGTAAAGTATTAAAGAGGGATTCAAGGAAAGTCCTCGTGATGGGCGCCTCCTTCCTCCCGTTGTTGGTCAGTGGTATTGGTCGTGGGTGAGGGGGCCACCTGTGCTTTCCCCCCCATTGGGGTGGTCTTACCGAGCATGTCGGTGATGGTGCGGTTGCCCCTGCGGCTCGTGTTAGCCATGCCGCCACCAATTCTAGGGCTCTCGCGGGTCGCTAGTCCCAGGTCTACGACTCGCCTCCGCAGCGTAGTCCAGTCGCTGTAGGGACCCGTGCAGTCCGGGTGGCGGCGGCCCGCCTCTGTGAAGAACCAGCAAGTGCCTCCCCTTGGCCCAGGCCTCCAAATCTCAGGTTACCGTAGAGCGTCCCGTGGGTAGTTCAGGGGTCAGCCAGCGACGAGGCTCGCCCACAAGCCAGGTCTATGGTGACTCCCAGGTCCCTATCGTGTGCTCGGTGTGTAAGGTTCAGGTCCGTTCGGAGAGGGTTGACCACCCCCTTCAGAGGGCCTGCCAGAGTCTCCTCCAGGCCCAAGCCGCTGGGTCCGCCGCCACCGCAGCGTGCTTCGCAAGAGCCCGTCTGTGTTGGGGCCAGGCCAGTTGAGTGCATCAGGCGCCACCAGATAGCGTGTGGTCCCTCCTCCGCGCCGCGCGGCCTTCAAGCTCAGTCGGGCCCTGCCCCGGGGGCTCGACGATGCCCCCCCGAGTTTCCCCTGCGGGACTCCAGGTGTCCTGTGCCCGTCCCTCGATATCGCCGACCTTCTTTAAGTGGGGGACCTCCTGTGTGCGCGACTGATAAGCGCCCCGCCTGCTCACTCCTCTCTTTCGCTATGTTGGCCTCCGACGGGGCCCGGGCCGCGGCCGGGACCAATGCTGTGGTCTCCCCTCGGGCTCCACGTGACCCAGTCCGCTGTTCGCTATATGCTGGGGGACAGCGTCGATGTGCATAACCCGTGTCAGCGCCCCTCACCTCCGGCGGGCGGCGTCGGAGGCCCCCAAGGTTCGCCAAGCACTGGGGGCTCTATGTTTGCCCCCCCGAAAGGGGCCCTGCCAGCCCGGTCTCCGTGTGACGTGTCCGCTAGGCCCACCCCAGGGGCCCAGCGTGTGGTTACTGGTGCCGCCGGCCCAAGTTATAGCTAGGCCCTCCAAATCCGTGGCGGCCCCGGGACCCGTCATGCCTCTGTGTTCCTGCTCGCTTGTAGATTCCACCGGGGGCCCGATTCCCTGCCCCCCGAGTCCCGATTCGGGTCACCTCCCCAACCGCCTCTCACCTCTGGTCCCGCTCCCGGCACCGTCTGTCTAGGCCCAAGCCGGAGCCTCAAGTGGCGCCTCCTGTCCGCTCCGCTGCGCCTCGGCTCCGGGATCGTCTTCAGCTGGACATCGGCGGGCCTCAGGCGCCTCACCCCCCGGCCCAGTGCTCGCGGGGGCAGTCGGGTCTCGCTGCTTTGTCGCCGCTGGGATGTCTTTTAGTCTGCACCTCGCCTCTGGACTCGCCCCCGGGGGGGGGGGGTTGCCCCGGAGCCAGTCGCCTAGACCCAAGCCGGGGCCTCGAGTGCCGCACCACTCATTGTCTGCTGCGCCCCGGTCCAGTGATCGCCCTCGGCCGGGCAAGGGCGGGGCTCCGACGTCACGCCCTTAGCCCTGCACCGGCGGAGGGCCAGTCGTGCCTCACCTCCGCCGCGGGCGTCCCTCCGGAGCCTCCGTCCGCCGACCGCTCTCGGCGGCCTGCTGTGCCAGAACTCGTCGCGGCCGGGCGCCGCGCTTCAGGCCGCTCCTTGAATCGCCCACAAAACAGGCAAAGTCGGCCTCAGTCGGACCCGGGCAGCTGTCCCACGGGTATCCGACGAATATTGCCGCGCACAGGGGGTCGAGAAGCAGATTGCGGGGGTTTGGGACGGGGAGCCACTGCCTAACACGTCCACTCAGGCTGCCATCTTGGCCACGCCCCCCCAGGATCTATTTTAAAAACATCACTCTATGCTGAAGACATGATCCTCTTAAATATCACAATTATACTTTTTTTCAGCCACACATTTTACATTGTAATCCCTCATTTTATGGCAAACCTTGTAAAAATGACCAATAATGCTGCAGCCTAAGCATTTCTGACACTTCTCATCATGTGCTTGGTGATCCGTGCTAGCAAATCTTATTGTGATGCGTTTGAAGCCAACCCCTCGCTGTGCAAAGGCCGTGCGCAGTGAGGGGTGGAGGGGTTAGCCACAGGGCCTCCCAACCCATCGCTACACACTGCTCATCCCCTCAAATAAAATAAAGGCATTACAAAAGATGGAGTTCATCTCGAAGAAGCAGGAGGTTGGCTTGTCCCAACCTGCTCGCCTACTATAGGACAGCCCACCTGTGGTTTATATCTAAATGGTCAACCAGAGGGAGCAACCAGAAATAAATTGTTATGGATAGAGCTGTTGCAGGGCACTCAATGTGGAACCTGACGTGGCTAGGTAGAGGCTGCCACGGAAATGTCTACCCAGCCACCTCAACGAGAATTCTGCTGGAGCTAAAGGACTAACTAGCAAGTAAAGCTGGTCTCACTTTATTTCACTCACCATACAACCCAGTCTTCCCACCTGCCATAAAAGGAGAACCCTATACCAACCAAACCAAAGAGGAATGTAGTACCTTGTATGACTGATTTGAGAAAAAGAGCGATATAAAATCCTATCAAGACTCTAAAAAAGATTTCCAGGTTTCTGTATCCAGCTATACACAGAATGCTCATCTCAGACATTGGCCATTACACTCCCAAAACAAAAGGGCCTCCCCTGTGGCCCTGATCCCTTTTGGAAAAACGTGTGTGACGTTTCTGAGGCTCGAAAGGCCTGATCTCATACACTTACCTGTCTTGCCTGCAACCAACTCGGAGGTCCCAGCCCTGATTGACCTGACTACTGGGGTCGGCGGAGCCGCGAGGTAAACGGCGGCGGCCGCACCAGGCTGCATCTACCCTTGGAAGAGCGGGAGCGCCGGGAGACTCCCAGCCCCGCAGGACCACATCCCCCAGCAGCCTCTGGGGCGGCGCGCTCGTGACGTGCAGAGAGCGCCCGGAGGCGCCATTTAAGAACAGTCCACCCTCTCGCCCCGCGAGTCGCGCGCGGGAGCGCCCGGGCTAAGCCCGGGACAAGGGCGGGACAGTCTGCGACAGTCCGGTACTGGACTGGGCCAGGGACTCTGCCTAACTCTTCATCTGTGAGTTTCCCCCTCTATTAAGTATATTTTGTAACATCGGTTCGTCTTTGGTCAAGAGTTTCTTCTACTGCGACATTTAAGGGTGATAACTGTGGTAATTCAGTGAAATACCTATTGAAAATGTCAAAACCCAAAACACCCCAAATTGTTAATACACTTGACAATTATCTCGTTCAAGTTGTTGCCAAGATAAATAACGAGAGAAGATCTTCTCTGGGCTTGAGTTTATCCCCCCAAATTCCATCATTAGAAACTTTGCCTCCTGACACATCTGATGTTAACACTAGTAGTGAGGTACTCCAGCAGCCATCCCAGGAGAGTAACTCCTTAACACAGCTAGTAGCGGTCCTAGCTGAGGCAGATGCTGAAGCAATGTCAGATGAAGAAATTAAACTACTAGAAAATGAGCCCCCAGCACCTGTTCCAGCCCCTAGAGGTATTAAGGGGGGAGGCAAAAATCTGCCAAAGAGGGACGGGCTCCGCTCAGGCAAAAAACGTCCTGACAATTCCCCAGGTAAAAAGGGTGTAGTAAATGAAAGGGATATTACTGGAGGGATAGTAAAGCTGGACACTGACCAATTCAAAAGGCTGGTAAGCGCCCTAGAAGTTAAAATTAAGAATATAACCAAACCCCTCCTGACCAAAATTGACTACCTAACCAAAGAGGTGATTAGACTAGGGGAGCTCCTGGATAAAGCAACTCAGGAAAAGGAAAATCCCCCTAGACAGGAGATCCTGAGAGTTGAGACGAAAGAAACCCAGACACCCTATAGGCTAGAACCCCTGGTTACTATCCCCCTTATTTCCACACTGGATAATGCTCTTGGAGGGGGGGATCCGGGAGGACAGGGTGCAAGTGGGGCTTCTGAAGGGATGGGGAGAGGGGAAAGATCGGAAGAGTGTAATATAGAAAAGGGCCCAGTAGAATTGATAGTCGAGGCCTCGCCTCTAGTATTGGTTCTTGCTAATGTCCCTCATCTGGAATCTGGGCACATAGAAAATTAATCCTCTCTGATAAACAAATCACTGCACTGGCTCTCGCGAAATATGGCCTTTTCTCCGGGGGGTATGGACCAACTGGCCCAAGAGGTGGTAAAGGCTAGAAGAGTAGAGTGGATCGGGGGAAGTAACAAAAAATACAGAGGGGACTGTGTGGTATTACATTTCTCCGATCCTGAGGTGTTGCCAAACGTCTTGGCTAATATATATCCTCCACAGCGTAGATCCACAGAGATAGTCCCCCTAATTTTGGACTTTTTTTATGCAAGGCGAGGTAATAAGCTTAATCCCTCTGTGCTGAGAACAAAATGGAATACAGTGGTACGGAGAGGAAAGCCTTCTGACGCCAAAAGTAGCTGGGGTATGCCCTTGGAGAATAGATTTTCAGCCTTATCAGGCTTGAACGAATGTGATTGACTGTATGAGAGGGAGAGTGACTGGATGGTTCGCACAGCTGACATTCCATCTGGAGAGGTTGTTATTGTAGAGAGGAGAGTATCTAAATGTATCCCTCGAGTTGCCTCCAAATTAGTAGAAGGGAGTAAACACTCTCGGGGTAAGGTGGAGCACGGTCTAGCTGGGCACTTAGACTCTGTTGCCAGATGTCCCAATGATCGTAGGGCGTGTAGCCCTCCGCTTAATCTACAATATCCTCTTAGTAGCCAAAATTCGTTGCTATCAAAAGAGATGGTTGGCTTAGTTAAAGAGGGCCTCCAACTCCTATCATGGAACTTGGCGGGAATTTCGAGCAAATTAGAGTCCCCAGAATGGGGGGAGTTTATCCAGCTCCATGATATAATTATGTTACAGGAAACCTGGGCAGTCCTGCCTGTCCATCGGCAAGGGTTTCTAAACTTTTTTATTCCTGCAAAAAAGAACCCCAAGCGGCGTCCATCAGGGGGGTTAATTATATGGGTAAGACAATCTCTACAATGCACCGCAAGAGCAAGGCCCGTGAATAATTGCGACATACTATCAGTTGTGATTACTTGGAGGGATGGTTCCGAGTTGGCCCTTTTTAACATTTATGCCAGGGGAGTTCCTGGGGGTAGAGGTTCAGATGTGGTAACTGCACTAGATAACAACATGGAAGCCCTGCCACAGCATATTACAATCGTGGTGGGGGGTGATGTGAATACCACATTTGAACCCTTGGGTCCTGAAGATAGTGCACTCTCCCAAGATGAGGATGCCAAATGGGGAATACCGCAGCTAGACTTACCCCCGATAAAGAAGTGGTCTGAGGCAGCCGTTCAATTGAAGAGCATGTGCTTAGCCAGGGGGTTGAGGGCTGCAAATGGTCGCACCCCCTCAGACCTACATGGTGCTCCCACTTTTGACAACCTCAGGGCAAGTAGCAGGATTGATTACATCCTTGTAGATGTTAGAGTCTGACACAGGGTTAGGGACATGAGGGTCACCCCTAAAGTGGAGAGTGACCATAATCCGTTATGTCTGCTCTTTCAATTAAATCATGGGGTGACAGAGCCAGGCTTGGGTATGGGGCTCCTGCCCCTGGATTTACTCTCCACTAATAATCTACGACATGTAAAGTGGGCTGCACTGTTAGATAGGCCTGAAAAACTGCAAGATTTAAAAGTGGTGGTGGCAAATGAAGTGAGTAGTTTGCAGGACCGATACAATGATACTGATTTTTATAAACTAATTGAAGAGGCACATCCCAAATTCTTCCTAAAGATTCAGGGGTTCTTTTTAAAGGAAGTCAAGCAGAAAAAAGGTCGTGTTTCCTTTGAAAATGGCAGGATGGTATGATCATGCCTGCAGAAGGGCGAGGCAAAATCTAAGCGTGGCATTGAGAAGTAAAAATAGAGGAGAAGTCCTGAAGGCTAGGGACGAGTATAGAAAAGCCCAGATCAGGGCAAAACGATCGTGGGATGAAAGCCAGTGGCAGGAACTAAAGAATGCTTGCGCAGCTAAACAACAAAAAGAATTTTGGGCAATTATAAAATGGGATGGGGTGGAATAGCTGAATGCCCAAAAAATCATGTGGGAAAAGAATGCTGGGTTGATTACTTCAAGCCGCAATATTCCTGTACAAGGCCTTTTGAGTATCAACCCACCCCGCCCATAGTGTTGTACAAAGAGGAAGTATTTACAAAAAATGATGTAAGTGTAGCACTAGATGGGGTGACAAGAGGGAGGGCACCAGGCATCGACGGCATACCGGCCGACGTATTTTTATCGGACCGGGAGAATTGGTGCCTGTACTTTGCCTGGCTTGCAAATTCTATAGCTCAAGGAGCAGTAATACCTGCCTCGTGGAAAGGCGCAGAGATTATACCAGTCTTTAAAAAAGGAGATAAGGCCTTACCATCTAATTATAGACCCATCAGCCTTATCGACTCAGCGCAAAAATTGATGGGTAGAATGATTCAAAATAAAATACAAGACTGGATAGATGAAAATGGAGTCCTCTCGCCATATCAAGCTGGATTTCGCCCCCTAACCAGCTCCATTGACCAGGTGTTCCATTTTCTAACACTGTATTGGAAAAATGTCACCCTAGCAGATGGCCCAATGTTTGCAGTTTTTGTAGACCTAAAACAGGCTTTTGACCTAGTTCCGCGGCAAAAATTATGGAATGTGCTAGGAGAACTTGGGATTAGCCCTGAACTATTGTCATTACTAGTGCGTATGCATGAGGGGAACTATGCCAAAATTAGATGGGGGACACAGGGCGAAGTCACCGATTCCTTCCCCGTAGAGCGTGGGGTGAGACAGGGATGTGTCCTGGCCCCCACCTTATTTTCCCTTTATATCAATGGAGTAGTGGACCATCTTAGGAAATCACCAACCGATGTACCCATCCTGGATGGGGTGCGGGTCCCGGTCCTCATGTTCGCGGATGACACTCTGCTGATATCGCGAACGCCTAGTGGGTTACAAAAGACAATTAACGCCTTTGGGGACTTTTGCAGGTCTCGGGCTTGGAATTAAATACTGCAAAAACCAAGTTCATGAACATGAACCCTGCTAAGACGTTTAAGGGGGCAATGTATTTTAATGGGGCTGTTCTAGAAGAGGTGGATGCCTTCACATACTTGGGTATAAATTTGCAGGGGAATATGCAGTGGAAATTGCACATTGATTCTGCGGTTTTAAAGTTCCACCAGCTGTCGGGGGCCATTGCTCTGAAGCATAAATCTTCATTGACAAAACCTATTCAACCAGTTATGGAGATTTATAGCATGAAAGTTCTTGGTGCATGTCTTTATGGAGCAGAACTATGGGGGTTCGCTAACATCAACGGGTTGACAGTGGCAGAGAATACATTTTTACGAAGGCTGATAGGCGTCCCGCAGAGTACCCCTTCTATTCCTCTCCTCTATGACCTAGGGAGGAAAGAAATTGAGGACCAGGTCCGGCTGCGCCCACTATTATTTTGGAGGGGCATAAAGACTACGCCTGAACTGGCCCACTACGCTGCTGCACTCATGGACATTGTCAACTCTGACCGGTTCCATAAAATCACGTGGTTAAAAGAAATCAGGAATCTATTAAACAAGCTCCATCTTGACCATCTGTGGACTATTACTGACCCTGCAGCTTTTCCTTCCAAGGATTTGTTAAAGAAAATGTACTGGGACATGATACTCAGCTCGGTTTTGTCATCCAATCAATCTTCGGTGTTAACTTCCCAGTTTTTGGAACATAAACTAGTCCCTACCTGTGAACATTATTGGGACTTGATCACAAAACCAAGGGACAGAAAGCTGTATTTTCAGTTTAGGGTGGGTTGCCTACCGCTTAATGCATTTACATTAAAATGGTCCCCTGGTAACGTCAACACCTGTGCCCACTGTAAGGATCTTGTTGAGGACATTCCACACTTTCTGTTCGCCTGCCCCCTTTATGCGGCTCCAAGGCAAAGATGGTTAAAACCTGCATGTAGAAATTTAGGGACTAGAATACATCAAGAAGCGCTTAGAATTTTAAGAACAAATTGCTCCCCTTGTCTCGCCATTGCACTAGCCAAATACTTGGGCTGGGCATGGATTATACGCACCCGCACTTTAGCTCATGAATTGTCTCAAAATTAGTAGAACGTTTTTAGAGGATTTTTTACTCACTTGATGCATCAGGTTTCTATTTTTAAACGGTTGTACATTTGAAATATGTTTTCGACAGCACTCTATGTTTAATGTGTATTTTAATTGTTGTAATGTAGAATAGTATTTAATATGTATAGAGTAGGGTGAAAATGCTTTTATGACAATGCTGTCGAATAAAGCTTTGAAACTTGAAACTTGACATACACTTACTTGGCAATACTTCACTTACTTGGCAATACTTCACAGTGTGCCCCAGAACATCTATCCCTTCCAGCGTAGATGGGTAATGAATATATCCCAAAGTCTAGATAAGAGAGACTGTGGAAAGAAACACCTACATTATTTAGAAGCATCCCATTAGGAGAGTGGCATATAAACAAATCTACTAATGGTATCTCACACCAGTGCTTCCCCATTGGATCTCCACACAGGAGTCAATTAATTGTTGGGATGTGGTACGGAGAAGGGCACCTACACACACTTTTGGTGGCCTTGCATGACCATTAAGACCTTTTAAAAGGGGGTTTTGGGGCACATTAAAAAAAAATTATACCCACTACTGGAAGACACTGCCTGCTTACTTTAGGGCAGTGGTCTTCAAACTTTTTAATGATGCGCCATCCCAGTGCAAACAAATAAAATAATCACCCCCCCACAAAATGTTTCAAAATTATTCTATTAAACTGTCAATGTTTAAATATGTCTAGACTTATTGCAACGTTGCAGATAATTTCTGTTACCGTTTTAAAAATTCAATCCAATACATGATTGTTAAACATTCTATTCTGGTCAGGCCGGCCTTTGTAACATGTAGAAGAATCCACAGTGTGGTTATTAGAAATTGGGGTGGGGGTTTTAAGAATATTTGGAATTCCTTCCCCTTTGACACCTTCTCCCAGCCAGGATATAAATGACAAAAAATGTTAGTGATGGCCGATTACAGAGTGGGTTACTGCAGCTCATGTTCTAAGCAAAGTGCTTCTTTTGACTAGAGCCTGGCGCCCCTCTTTGATCACTGGAAGCCCCCCTAGGGCTCCCCCTACCACTCCCAGTTTGAAGACCCCTGCTTTTTTTTTTTTTTTTTTTTTTTTTTTTTTAAGACGTTTATTATTGCAAAAGAAGAAGTGCAGTACATATAGCAGAGCCTACAACCCTGCGGGCCGGCTGCAAGAAATCCGTGAATTGTGGGGGTATAGAGTTACAGGGGAAGGCATTGTGCATCTTCTCACTCGTTGTCCGGCATGCTTCTTCACTGGCGGATTAAGTATACTCTTCACATTTTGCACACGGTCTGTTCTATAATTGACGTCTCATTTTACATTTTTCTATAATTCAACCAGTAACTTTACAACATAAAACAGGGATGATCATATCAGTATGTCCCAGTGTGTCTGTGTTGCCAGTGCCGTGCCACATATCATCTGTGCGCACGGCACCAACGTCCCATCAACTCGCTAGGCATGCGTCGGTGGCGCCTCAGTGAAATGTGGGGTCTATAGCTTGCGTGTATGCGTAGCTGCGAAGCTGGTGTGGAACAGGTCCGGTGAGCGGTGGCATCCCCCCGGCCGTCAGCTCAGTGTACGGTGTGCGTGGCAGACACATGCGCCGCCCCTGTTGCATTTTCGGTGGGTGCCACCCGCTCCCGTGTTCCTTGCCGAGTGTCCAGTCAGTGGCGCTTGACCGCCGCTGTGTGACGGTGGGTGTTCACGCAACTTGTGAGAACAGGAGTGCGAGATCTTTAACTTGGGGTTACGTGGGGGGGGTCGGACATGAGGAGGGGGGGGAAAGTGTACTCGTGGGGGCTGGGTCAGGGCAAAGTTGCTAAGATCTGTGTTCGAGCTATTGTGTGGTGGAGGGTCCTCGTGTGTGCGGCCGATTGTTGGTCGTGGCTTGTGTGTCGGGGGGAGTCAGTGCTGCCCACAGTAAGGGGGGGGCCCAACGCGGCGCGTGGTTTTGCCTACGGTGTCGCCGCTCGTGGGGCGTCTATCCTTCTGAGCTGTCTCTGTGTGAGCCCCCTGGCCTCGCCCTCCCCCCGCAGGGACCCCAGGATATCATTCCAAACATGTGCGATTGGGAACTGCCTCAAACCCGCAATCTCCTCACTTCGCAGTGCCGTGCCCTCTGCTCTGGCCCAGTTGAGAAAGGATGTGTACCAGTGTGCTGGGGTTGGCGGGTCTCTACTTTTCCAGTGCCTGGTGAGCAAGCGCTTGGCCGTGATAAGGCCTAGGTCCCAGAACCGGGCTAGTGGTTTATTTTGTTTAGTTCTCTTGTATAGCCCAAGAACGCATGCCTCCCACGTGTTTGGTAGCCCCGGGCCTGTGCTGTGCGTCAGGAGCGATGTCACCTCCCCCCAGTATGTGGACAGAGTCGGGCAGCTCCAAAGCATGTGCAGAATGTCGGCATCCAGCAGGTCGCACCTAGGACAGGCTGTGGTGTCTGTCGCGAAATACTTATTTATTCTATCTGGCGACAGATATGCCTGATGCAGTATATACAATTGAATAGTGCGGAAGCGGGAGTTACGTGGGATGTTCACAGGGCTGGTTAGGACCATTTTCCATTCTTTGTCTGTCCACCCCCTCCCCCGGTGGGTCGCCCACTTGTCCCTGATCGGTTGCGTGGACCTCTGAGTGTGCATGAGGAGCGCCTGTGCCAGCCAGTGAGTAATGTGTGCTCCTCTGCCCATAACATGCAGGTACTGGATCAAGTGATGAATTTGTGGCTCCTCCTGGATGTCCCCCCAGGACTCCGTGTACGCCCTCACCACTGACGCGTGGAGCAGGAATTGTCCCGCTGGCAGGCCAGTGCTTACTGATAGTTCCGCAAAAGGAAGCAGGCCCCCGTCCGCGTAGAGGTCTCCCATTGTCTCCACTCCGGCGGCCACCCAGGGCTCCATGTTGCGTGGCGACACCATCCCATTCCTCCGGGGGGTACCCAGCAGGGGAAGGGCGGGGGCATACGGCGTGACGGACTTCGTCAACTTCAGGCAGCGAAGGAAACATTTGCGGGCCACGGCCACGTGCAGGGGTAGGGGGCGAGGCCCTTTGGTCAGTGGGTGAAACAGGGCACACACCTGTGGGTGTGTCCATTGGTAATCCGCGGTGGCAGTGTCGTCGAGGTGTGAGTCGCTAAGCCAGTACGTGACCCACTGCAGCTGTGCTGCCAGGTAGTATAACTCCATATTGGGGACCGCCAGCCCCCCCTCCGCTGTCGGGGAGTACAACTTCGCCAGGGCTACTCGTGGGCGCCCTGTGTTCCAGATCAGGCCTCGGAGCATCACCTCCAGTTCGCGGAAGATCTTTGCGGGGACATATAGCGGGACGTTTGCAAAGTGGTAGAGCAGTCTCGGTAGCGCAATCATTTTAGACAGAGCGATCCGGCTAGGTACATTCAACGGCAGGGTCCTCCAGAAGTTCATCTGGGCCCTCAGTGAGGACATGGCGCGCCCCAGGTTGCCTTCCAGTATATTCTGCGGGTCCCTATAAATGTGGAGCCCGAGGTACTTGAACGTGGTCGGGTACCAGGTGAGCCGGGCGCCACCAAGGTGCAATTCGCATTCCTCTAGGTCCGGGCTGAAGGCGTATACTCCGGACTTAGCCCAATTGACTCTGAGGCCCGATACCCCCTCAAAGGTCCGGAATATGTCCGACAGTGTTGCAGGCACCGTCGTGAGGTCTCGCACATAGAGTAATAGGTCGTCCGCGTAGAGCGAGACCGTGTGTACCCCGTCCGCCAGTGGGATCCCCCATTCCACTCCCTTGTCCCTCAGTAGAGCCGCCAGGGGTTCGATCGCCAGGGAGAAGAGAAGGGGCGACAGGGGGCAGCCTTGTCTGGTACCCCTGCGCACCCGCACCGTCTCCGACAGCAGCTTGCCCGTCCGTACGCGGACGTTCGGTCGCTGGTAAAGCAGTCCGACCATGTCCATAAAGGCGTCCCCGACGCCGAGTTTGTCGAGCACCGCTCCCAAGTACGGCCACTCCACCGAGTCGAAGGCCTTCTCCAGGTCTAATACGAGGCATCCTGACCTCGGCCAATGTAGTGTGGCCGCTTCCTGGACCCGAAAGAGACGTCGCAAATTACGGGAAGTGCTCCTCGCCGGCATGAACCCGTTTTGGTCTGCATGTACCAGTGCCGGGACCTCCAGGGTCAGGCGGCGGGCCAGCAGGGAGGTGAACACTTTGTAGTCCGTGTTCAGCATGGCCAGAGGCCTGTAGGACCCCATGCACGTGCCATCCCTGTCTGGCTTCAGCAGTGAAACCAGGTTCGCCTCATTTAGTGAGTTTGGGAGCGCCGAGTCCTCAATCGCGTGTGTGTAGAGCTTGAGCATCTCCGGGACCAGTACGTCCGAGCAGGCCTTGAAGAACTCGGCAGGCAGGCCATCGGGGCCGGGGGACTTGCCGTTGGACATTTCGAAGATGGCTTCCCGCAATTCCTCTTGGGTGAATGGGCCCCCTAAGTCCTCCTGCTGTGCGTTCGTCAGAGAAGGCAGGTGGATGTCAGCAAGGAAACCCTCTATGGTGGCCGTTGAGACCCTCAGCTGTGACTTGTATAGGGCCTGGTAGTGCCCCACAAATGCCTGGTGTATCTTGCTTTGTGTGTACACGATTTCCCCTCCAGTTGTCCGAATGGCGGATACTGGTTCCGTGCGGGATTCCTGTTTGACCAGCCAAGCCAGCAACCTCCCCGGTTTGTCGCCATGTTGGTGTACCCGCGCTGAGTGGGCCGCGAAGTTGACGTGCTTCAGTCTCTCTAGTAGCGCAGCGTGTTCCTCACGGGCCTCCCGTAGCCGGTCACTCGCGCCGATCACTGCCTCCCGCTCCCAACGGAGCAGGTCCGCCTCCACCGTGCTTAGGTCCGCTTCCAACTTTTTCTGTATGCTCCCCTGTGTGCCCAAGCAATGACCCCGTACCACCACTTTGAAGGCGTGCCACTCCACACTAGTGGAGGACGCCGTGCCCGAGTTGTCATCGAAGTACTGCGCTACTCGGGCCTGTAGGGCGTCTCTGAAGGGTGCGTCGAGCAGCAGGGCGGGTTGTAGCCGCCACGTGGGTATGGGTGGGTGTGGGCGTTCCCATGTTATTGCCAGCGTGTGTGGATTGTGGTCTGAATGTGTCCGGCCGAGGTATTGCGACTCAGTAATGTGTGGTAGCATTTCCGTTGTCACCATGAATCTGTCCAGGCGGACATGTAGCGTGTGTGCCCCCGAGTAATATGAATATACTCTGGTGTCCGGGTTGTGCGCGCGCCATGCATCCCTGAGGTCCCACTGTGTCGCCCATCTTGCGAATGCCTGCGCAACCCCCAAAGAAGTAGCATCTGGCCTGGGCGGGGTCGAGCGGTCCAGCGCAGGGTCTAGCACTGTGTTGTAATCACCTCCCAGTACCCAGGGGATTCCGTGCCAGGGCGCCAATTTTTCCGATAGGTGTGTCAGAAAGCTTCCCTGGTCTGTGTTTGGAGAGTAAACGGACGCCAGAACTACTGGCTGTCCGTCCATCCGACCCTTCACCAGTACATACCTCCCCCCCTGGTCTGTGAGCACTTCAGACATTGTGAAGGGGGTGCCCGGTCTCACCCACAGTAGCGCCCCACGTGCAAACGATGAGTATTCCGTGGCGTACAACTGACCCCTCCACCTGCGCCGCAGTGCAGCCACCTCCGCCCCACATAGGTGTGTCTCCTGCAGGAGTGCGATTTGTACATGGTGCCTTTTCAAATAGGAATATATCTGGTATCTTCGCGCAGGTGTGTGCATTCCCCTGATGTTCCAGGTGCATATCTTAATCGAAGTCATACTAGCGGTGCATACTCCTCCCCCTCCCTCGTACAAACAGCCGCTCCACTAGAGGCCCTCCCTTCGCCATCCTCAGCATGTCCATCTCCACCCCTCGTAGTACACTTTGCATTGATCAGGTAGACATTAGGTGGGGAAAAAACAATAACCAACATTAACCAACTGTGGGCAAGACCCACTGAAATACCAAAGGGACCGTGGCGAAACGGGCCACCGTCCATAATCTCAATTGAGAGGGACAACAATTCCAGTCTAAGGGGCAGTGCGCATAAGCACAGTTGAGGCTAAGAGGAAGTTGAGTCAGATAAAGGAGTTCCGGTTCCATCCCCGAGCCTCTAGGTGCAGGCCGTTTGCTGGCCACCGGCTGTGGACCGGCACACGATGTGACTCAGGTCCCAAGGAGCCCCTTTTGTGTGGACCCCGGCTATTTGGGGGGAAGGGTCGCAGTTCTGTGCGAGCTCTCGGCCCCAGTCAGGGAGGGCACCTCTCCCCCCCAGGCCACACCTGCAGCCAGCCAAGGATGAGCACGGGTCAGGGGGCAACCCCACCATCACCAATCCCATCAGTCTTCAACGCCATCGAGGCAGTACTCACTGTGTCTGTGGTCCGCAGTTCATTCGGCAGGCAGGTGGGGTGGAGGAGCGCACCCCCAGCTGCACCTGGCGCCAGTAGCGCTTCAGCGTCTCGTCGGTCATTGCCACGTCCCCCTCGCCTGGACGGTCCTGTTCCAGACTGCTTCTGTGGGGCTAGTGGATCAGGTCTGAGGTTTGCGGCGTGACCACCGGCAGTTCCACAGAGATCTGTGAGTTCGGGATCCCGTATATGGCTTCATCGTCGTCGCTGGGCGCTGTCTGCTGTCCGTCCTCGGGGTGTGATTCTTGGGAGGGTGGGTTGCTGAGCTGGGAAACTTTCCGCATCGCGTCGCGCTGTTCCTGGAGCATTTGATCCAACGGGGGAGAGTGCCGAGACCCTCCCTCTGCCCGTTGGGACTGTTGTGTTCCGTGCCTCCGGCGGTGTCGTGGGCCGCGTCGCCTGGACCTTGTCTTTGAAGACCCCTGCTTTAGGTGCTCTGACCACCCAATCGAGTAAGAATGGCAAGTATTGAATGCACCCTCATACAATATGTGATGGAGGCAGCTAAATGACTGATAGCTTTATTCTGGAAAAAGAAAGCTCCATCACAATTACGCTTCAGATTGGTAGGTCGTGGCACATTTTGGCCATTAAGCAGCTCACATTCTCCATGACATAGTCACACCTTAAATTTGGAAACCGATGTCACCCCTTGGTGCACTATTTCACTAAGTAGGAGTTCTCTTGTTTCAACCCACCGTCCCTAAAAGCCTCACAGCTCTTCGAGTAGATGGGCAACCAGATCATTACCCCCCTAGTGACCGCTCATTTGTAGTCGTACACAGCATATGTACGCTTTCCTTCCCTGAGCAGCAAATCAGTATAATATTGTGAGTGAAGACACACACCTATATAAATGATAAACTATGGACTACATCTAAGACAAGCATATACTAGGAACCCTGACTTGCTGTCCCCAGAGTTAGTGTTTGAGGAGGCAGTGAAGTGTATGGGATGGGTTTTCTTAAGGGGAATTGTGTTTTGTGCTTATGCTTCAGTATATGCCTATATTCATGCCTCTGTGTATTTGGCCCATTTCATTAGCATTACCATAGCTTAAAAAAAAGATTTTTCAATAAAAACAAATGAAACCAAAGGAAAAATCATTTGAAATCTGGGCAATAATATAATTTTTTTTGCGGAGTTAAAAACACCACTGCAACTTTAAACAATAAATGCATTAATTGAGTGCAAATTGTAATTATCAGGTGTATCCAAAGTAAAGCATTTCTCTCTTTAAAAATATTCAACAGAATATGAAATATTTTTCCAAAAAAGGAATTTAGCGCTAAATATGCCCCTTCTACATTTGGGTACATTTTCATCCTGAGTAGGAGAGATTCGGCAACCCCAGAGTACTAATTTTACATATTATCACCAAACAGTTCAATTTGAGAGCAAACTCCCAGATTCTGGGACCAACTGGACCAGGGCTGACCTGAATAACTTTACTGTTTTACTTTGTACTTCCGTTCCCCCCACCACTGGGCCTATTGACTCACAAGCCCAGGCCTTGACCGGATGGCTCACTACGGCATCTGACTCAGTGGCTCCTTTAAAAATGGTTAGAGCTAGGCGCCGCCATGACGCCCAAAGATGGTTCACGGACTATCTGAGAGCACTGAAACTTGGCCTCCGTCAGGCCGAACGGCGTTGGCGCCGGGGCTATTCCCCTGAAACTAAATTGATATTCTCCATCCGACTTAAAGAGTATAAGTCAGCTATATCTCTAGCTAAGTCTTTATATTTTTCCCCAAAAATTTTGAATTCTGATAACAAATCCAAGGACATCTTCTCAATAGTTGAGGAGCTGTCCAACCCGGAAAGAGTCACTATTGCACCTCTCCCCTCCCAGTTGCTTTGTGACTCCCTTAACCAATTCTTCGTTGATAAAATAGTTAAGATCAAAAATAGCATCCCCACCCAAGTTATGCCCACTTCTTTTCAACCTGTTGCTTTTTGCCCCCTATTAGACCCTCACATCCTAACCCAGATTCCCCTTATCTCATTGGATGGCTTTCTTGCCCTCCTACACAAAGTCCGCTCTGGTTCCCCAAGCGATTGCTGCCCTCCCACTGTTCTCCGTGAAGCCTTTACCGCTTGCCCTGAACCCCCCCTGGCCCTTTTGAACAACTCTCTTGCCACGGGCGAGGTTCCTTGCTCTTTTAAGCAGGCAGAGGTAGTGGCCATTTTAAAAAAAACCTCGGCAGACCCTTCCGTTATGAACAACTTTCGCCCAATATCCCTTCTCCCTTTCCTCAGCAAGGTTTTGGAGTCACACGTTACTCACATCCTTGGTTCATTTATTGAGGAATCTTGCTTTTTGGACCCCCAGCAGGCCGGATTCAGACCTGCGCACTCCACAGAGGCAGTTATACTTTCTGTCATGGAGGAGTTGCGCAGAGGAGCCGACACTAACATCTGTCAGGCTCTGGTGCTTCTGGATTTATCGGCCGCCTTTGACACGGTCGACCATAATATCTTGGTCGACCGTGTCAGGGAGGCCGGTATCCAGGGCACCGCTCTGGACTGGGTCTGTTCTTTCCTGACCGACCGCCAACAGGCGGTCAGGCTGTCCCAATTTTCAGCGAGGCAGGTCGGGTTGACATGTGGGGTCCCGCAGGGATCCTCTCTGTCTCCCCTCCTTTTTAATTTATACCTGGCTCCTTTGATCCGATCCCTCCGAAGGCTGAATGTCACTGCGTTCAATTACGCAGATGACATTCAACTGGTCTTCACCATCGACAAATCGGAGGAATCTATTTCTACTTTTCAAACCATCCTCAGCTTCATCAGTGAGTGGATGAGCTTTAACCATCTCAAGCTCAACCCCGACAAGACCGAGCTGGTTCTTTTCGGGGGTCCCTCCAACCCTTGGCAACCATCCTTCTGGCCGACTAACTTGGGCAGTCCCCCTGCCCGACTAACTCGGCTAGAAGTCTGGGGGTGATTATTAGTGCCGACCTGTCTATGAAACTTCAGATCAGTGCGGTAGTGTCCTCTAGTCACTTCCAGCTCAGAAAGATACGAAAGATCTCCCGCCTCCTTACCACAGAGGCCCTTACCCTGGTGCTGTTAGCGTTAGTCATCTCGAGACTTGATTATGCTAACGCGCTTTATGTAGGCATCCCTGACTACCAAGCCAAGAGGCTACAACAGATTCAAAATCAGGCTGCTTCTCTGATTTTCCGCCAAGCCAAGTACCAACATGTTAGCCCTCTCTTGAAAAGCCTCCACTGGCTCCCGGTTAACGCTCGTTGCAAGTTTAAACTGGGCTGCATAATTTTTAAATCCCTTGCAGGTGGAGGCCCTTCTTTTATCTCTTCCCTCCTTCACCCCTACCTCCCCTCACGTAACCTTCGTTCGTCCCAACTGGCTCTGTTATCAGTCCCCAGATTTAAGAGGAAGAAACACGGTGGCCTTAGGTTTTCTTTCTTAGCCCCTACCTTCTGGAATGCCCTTCCTCCCCCTCTAAGGTTGCCCCTTCCCTACACCAGGTTTAGATCCCTTCTTAAAACTTTTTTCTTTACTGATGCCTATAACTAGTCCTGTTGTCCACTTCTTCTTTTCTTTCTTTGTTTCCTCAGTACCAGCGCCAAGAAACCTTCAGGTGTTAGCTGCGCTATAAAAAATTCTTTAACATAACATAAAATAACATTCCACCCACACCTTTAAATGTCAGAGCTACAGCTAACAAAACCCAGTTTTCTCTGTTTCCATGGAATGTAGTACCATTTGTCTTGGGGTTTGGTTGGCGTAGTACCAGCGTTTTTTGTATACAGACTGACCTCAGGCTGAAATACCGCCGCAAAGGTTTGCCATATGAAAGACATTTTTGATAAGAAAAAGTGTCCGGATAAACACAAACCAGTCCCTTGGCATCAATACTCCACAGTGTCTTAAGCTCATAGTTTATAAGGGTGCTGGGACCAAAAGAATGTTTTTTTAAAGGATATTTCAGGGCTTCGCTCTTGCTGCTGTTCCGGGCTTTCTCTGTTGTGTGATCTGTTTTCCTATACATGTGTAGGTCCTTGTTTTTTCAAAAGGACACTTTGAATTTCTCTATTTAACTTCATACTCTGAGTATGTGTACAAAAATACTTTTTGAAAAAACACCATCAGATACAGCTGTCCCTAAACTCAATTTCTTGGGTACTTCGAAAAAAGCATAATTTTCAATATTTATTCGTTAATGTTTTCGTTATCAAGTGATGTATGGTTGGTGCCCAGTGACAACTCTTTGTAAATCCCATGTCTGTTTTCGACTGTGGGTGTCACATTTTTAGGTCGAGGGACCGTTGCACTGCGGAGCAGTGAGGGCGGCGTCCTGAAGAATTTATGTTTTGGAGTTAGGGGGCTTGGAACCCGCCTCTCTCCTCCATTCTCCTCCATTGGCTGGCTTCCTAAACGGAGGCCAGCCATTGGAGGAGAAGGGAGTCACTCCAATAAAGCCCTGTCTCTTTCGGATTCGGGGGCGTGTTTTTTTGCGTTCTTTCGACTGTGACGTCATCAGTCACTCAGAACGCCAAAAACACGCCCCTGAATCCGAAATGTTTGGAGTTGCGTCCGCCATTTTACTCCTCGGTAAAACCAGGAGAGCAGCGTGAGGTAACTTAGTTAAACTATCCCTTGTTTTTTTTTTGTTGTTGTTGTCAGTCGTGCAACCCAAAACTCTGTCCCATCCATGATCGACCCCAGAGCCTTGATTCTGTCGATCTCGAGCTCTAGGGTCCCCCTTCTAGGGGGTGTGTGGTGGTGTGTGTTAATGTCCGGGTTCAGCGCGTTCACCCCGCCTCCAGTCAATGTCGTGCAGGTCGGTTTGGGTAATAGCTTTGTATTTCCATCCCCCTCCTCCCACCACCAGCAGGAAGGGCCCCCCTGCAGCCGGGACCTGGCCGGCTGATTGTTTCCATGCCAGGCGCGCTGCCCATGAGGGGCGCCGCGCATTCCTTCCACTCCGGTGGGCAGGGTCGGGTGTGTGGATTGTGCTCTTCCAGGCCTGCCCGGGGGCTCTCTACACTTCCCTGGGCACCTCTGCCAGTGTGTAGACTTCACCAGGCGCTGGGCAGGCCTCCTGGCGTGCCACCCTTACTTGTGTTTTAGATTGTGCCTTTGAGGTATCCTGGGGCCTCTCCTGCTTCTTGGCGCTTGCCTGAGAAACTGTGGGGTGCTGCTGATACCCTCTGGGAACCCTGTGATTCTGTGAGCAGCCTCTGCCCCCCTGAGGCCTCCACAAGGGGTTCAGCGGGTTCCCTTGCACTGCCAACCATACGTGCGTCAGTTCCAGCCACAAGGCGCCCTAGGCTCTGTCCTACTTCTTGGCGCTTGCCTGAGAATCTGTGGGGTGCTGCTGATACCCTCCGGGAACCCCTTGTGATTATTTGGTCAGCGTATGCACCCCCCTGCGGCCTCCAAAAGGTGTTCAGCGGGTATCCTTGCACTGCCCACCTAAACGTGCTTCAGTTACAGCCTCGAGGCGCCCTAGGCTCTGTCCTGCTTTTTGGCGCTTGCCTGAGAATCTGTGTGGTCCCGCTGATACTCCCCGGGAACCTTGTGATTCTCTGGGCAGCCTCAGCTGAGTCAGCTCCCATGCGGCTTCCACAAAGCGCTGAGCGGTTATCCCTCACAGCCCACCTCTAGTGCTGTATGAGGCACTTTACGTTCTGCTCTGCTTCTCAGCGCATGTCTGTAAATCTCTGATTCTGCGGATGCTCTTTGGGAATCATTGTTATTCCCTTTGCTCCGCCCCTGCTCTTCTGCAGCCTCCACAAAGCGCTGAGCGGTTGTCCTTCAAATCACAGCCCACTTCTAGTGCTGTATGAGCCACCTTACGTTCTGTCCTGCTTCTCAGCGCTTGCTAGACTATCTGTGCGGTTCAGCTGATGCGCTCTGGGAATCCTCCCGGTTTTCTGCCCTCTTCCCCTCCACTAACAGCTCCGTGCTTGTGTTGTGAACCTGCCCAGACACACAGTTTGTGTCCTTCCCGAAGATTGCCAGTGCTTAATTTGAGCCGGTGGTCAGCACCGGCACTTAATCAAAATTGATACTTGAGCAGTAGTTAAGGACACGTTCATTTTTGGTAGTATTGAGAATGCCTGTGAATCCCACTAGTCCCGGTGAACAGCCCTTTTTCTAAGGTCAAAGGTTAGGTAGGCAGACAAAATATCGAAATTAAAATATCGATATACAATAATATCGATGTTTTAATATCGATGGTATAGTATATCGATGTGCCATAATATCGACAGTCAGAATATCGAGATTAAGGTATGTATGTTAGTAATATCGAAATGTTGTTGTTTAGTGTTATGTATTTTATTTTGTTGTTTATATGTTTGCTAAATATGTTTAGAAATGTATGTTTGAAAATTATTAATTTTGTTAACATTTTGCGTTTTAGTATTAGAGCGGGTTGTGGGTTTATAGGGGAATAGGGTGGGAAGTAATTTAATAATAATTAATTAATTAATATATGTTTGTAAATATTTTTAATTAATAATTAATTGGTAATTAATTCATATTAATTAATTAATATACGTTTGTAAATATTTTTAAATAATAATTAATTGGTAATTAATATCAATTAATGAATTAATATAAGTTTGTACATTTTTAATTAATAATTAATTGGTAATTAATTACTATTAATTAGTTAATTAATTATTATAATTTTGTACATATTTTTAATTAATAATTAATTGGTAATTAATTAATATTAATTAGTTAATTACATTAATTAGAGTACATTTTTTATATATATAATTTTTTTATTGTTAATTAATTATTTGGGAAAAATTAATATTAATTAGTAAATTAAATTAATTATAGCTAATGTGCTAATATATTTACTTTATTGTTATTGTTAATTAATAATTAATTGGTAATTAAATAATGTTAATTAATTTTGGGTAAAGGAGTATTTTTAGGGTTCAGGGTCAGTTTTCAGTTCTTGGGTAAAGGGGTATTTTTTGGGTTCAGGGTCAGTTTTCAGTTTTTGGGTAAAGGGGTATTTTTAGGGTTCAGGGTCAGTTTTCAGTTTTTGGGTAAAGGGGTATTTTTAGGGTTCAGGGTCAGTTTTCAGTTTTTGGGTAAAAGGGTATTTTTAGGGTTCAGGGTCAGTTTTCAGTTCTTGGGTAAAGGGGTATTTTTAGGGTTCAGGGTCAGTTTTGGGTTTTTGGGGTACAGGGGTATTTTTAGGGTTCAGGGTCAGTTTTGGGTTTTTGGGGTACAGGGGTATTTTTAGGGTTCAGGGTCAGTTTTGGGTTTTTGGGGTACAGGCGTACAGGGTAAAAATAAATTTACATTTATTTTAAATCAATTAAATGAAATTAAAAAAAATGAAATTACATTAAATTAAGTTTTTAATTTATTTTAAATGTATATGTATTAATTTTAATTTTTTAATTATGTTTTAATGTTTTTATTTAATATTTGTTAAATTATATGTATTTTAAAACTATTTTTACATTATTATTAATACATTTAAAAAAACGATATTTTTAATTTCGATATTTTTGTACTACGATATTATTTTTTCGATAATTTTGTACTTACCATTATGTAGATATAAGTTCGATATTTTTGATTTCGATATTTTTGTATGTAGATATTCTGTCTGTCGATATTATGTCAGACATTCCAAAGGTTACACTCTATCCCTCTGCAAATGTGCCTTGAAAGCGCCGACACCACAATGATCACGGCCACGCACTTTTCATGCTAAAAATGTCCTTGAAGCTGCAACCAAATGTTTTACTGGCTTGTATTACAATTAAAGCATTATTAGATTCCAGAAAATAATTCTAAGGCAGCGAGACCGCTGTCGGAGACTGCAGGGATTAGGGCGGGGGTTGTTCCCCAGTCAGTGGCAGGTTTTATAGAGCAGTTCTGTGAAAAGCGGTTTAAGGCAGCCCCTTGCTTCGGCGTATCCCGACACTTTTCACACAAGTCTCTCTTGCTTCACCTGCGGGGAGCGAGCGCCACCTGGCGTGGAGAATGGTGCCTTCTTTTGAAATCCATGCTAAGGGGGTGAGGGAGTATTGTACTTGCACGCACACAGTCTTGCTGTTTTCCAAGCAGCGTGCGACTCGCACACAGTTGTGTGTTTTGTGTCCCCTCCACCCCCATGTGGAGTGAATAATAAGCTGAGATTCGTTGTTAGCGGTCGCCTCCTTAATATTATCGCCGGTGTGTTTTCTCTATCTTTATTTGATTCTGTCTACTGGGGCGTTTCCCTTTAATTTAACCTTCCCCTCCTGCATGCCCCACGAGATGGAAGGTGTGTGATTCGCTGCTCTGGGTATCCTGCCCAGTCCATGATTTCCTGCTCTGCTTTTAAATTTCGCAGGATCTTAGCCGTCCTTAGCAGTGGTGGCGCCTGGTGCAACAATCATGATTGGCACGCCCCTCATGACCTCGGATTCTCTCTGCCACCAGGCAAAAGTGCCTCTCATCTCTCTAGTCTTAAGTTATTGCTAAACACAGCCCCTCACTCCTGTGGTTAGCACCCCCTCCTGTGGTCAGCACCCCCTCCTGTGGTCAGCGCCCAGGACGGCCGCCCCAGTCGCTGTGCCCTAAAGCCGGCCCTGAGCGGAGTTTTGTTATAGTCACAAGTTGTCCTTGTTTCTTGAAGGACAACTTGTCTGTTCCACGCGCCTGCCCTCGTGCGCTATTGTTATTTGCTATGTCACTCATCCTGGAGTTCTCGTTCGAACCCCTGCTGCTCTGTTGGTTTGCCAGTTACGGCGGGGATACCAGGATGAGCGGTTGTGGTTTGTGCTACATATCACCGATGTAACCAATAAAGGTTTCCAAACTAAACCGTCATTCAAGAACTATCATTTCTACACAAGAACCCTCTTTCTACATATGGTGACGATCCTGAGGAAAGAACCTTCTCTTGCCACCTATTTTACCACCGAAAATTGGGAACTAAAGAACTTACAAGGTAAATCATTTCTTTACTTTGAGCTGCGCATTTAAAAATCCTGGTATCCCACTTATTATCACAACCCACCGTCCGACTCGAATGCTCAATCTAAACATCTTCAAGCAACGTATTTCAAGCAACTTTAAGAATAAAGATTTCACCCTGCTGTCTCCTTCCTACCGGTTGCCTGCCAGTTCGTGTCTATCCTGGCATTCCCCTGAGCGTCTCCGAACTACTACTGTTCTGGCAGGGCATCGATTTTCATGTGCTATTTCGGAGGGCTTCAGAAGGCTGCTCCTGTCGTGCTACGTTCAGAGAGCTTCCCCAGTTACCCGTCTTTTCAATCGCAGCATATGTTCGCTGCTGTGGAGAAGTATTTGCGGTGACTGAGACGGTAGCTGACTTCGGCATTAATTGTGAGTAAGTGATGTATTTTACATTTTGCCTTCTGTGTGCCCCTGTGATGACGGTTATACACTTGCCGTTCATTTTTAAATTGGCACGAGCTGACACTCATCGTTTACTCAACGGGTTCAGCCTTACATCTGCCCGACCCTCCTTCCATGTCTCTTCTTCTTTTGTGACGCTTTCACTACGTCAGCATAACTGTGCAATAACAATTGGTGCATCTCCATGCCCTGAACCACCCTGCACGACGTCTAAAACGTCTCGCCATTTTGAATTTGGCATATTTCTTCCAGTCTTCACCAGTTTCCACCAGACGTCACGCTGTGCCGACCACTTTGTCTTCATTTTTCAACAAGTTTTCATTAAGAGATATCCCGTGCACCCCCTATATCGCGCTTTCATCAGCTTGAGTGCTTTTCCTCCTGTAACATAGACTTACTTCAAGGTAATCGGAATGACTGATTTCCTTAAAAAACATTGGAATGCCTCAAACTATTTTTCGCATTTCAACACAGCTATTTATGGATGCCTCCTAGCAACCGCTGTCTTCAGCTACAACATGAGACATTGTTATTCGGCAGACGGGGTGAATTATCCAGCAGACCACGGTGACCACTTTAATTTTTTTTTTAACAACTCTTTTTTATTGAGTGACCGCACATCAACGTAGCACTCCGTACCCCGGAGGAACTACAATAAATACAACATAGCATAATCAGCGATCCATATGGCATTTCAGAACATAACCCCGAGCCCCCAACTCACCCAACCCCTCCCGAAGGCCCCCACCCCTCCCAACCCAGATCCCCTCCCCCCCAGCACAATGTCTCCTTACATCTGCAGAAAAGTTTGCAAGTACATAACAGTGTGTACAGTATGTCCCCTGACCCCCCTCACATCTGTCCCTCCGTGTCTCTTAATGGCACAGGTGGTTCCAGACACAGTCCCCTGTAGTCCGCCCACCGTTTCCAAATTTTGTAATGTTTCTTAGGACAGCCCCTGGCCTCGAAGATTGGTCGTACTAATCCCATACAAAAATCAAGGCCCTTTTTCCATACCCCTACCCTAGGAGCCCGGGGGTCTTTCCAAGCCTGTGCCACATCTCTTTTGGCAACTGTTAACCCCAGTAAGAGTAGGTGCCTCTTATAGACATTGCCACCCACGCCTTCCAGGACGTGAAGAAGCGCAAGCTTAGGGGAACGAGGCAATTCCCATCCCAGCACTTCCGACAAACAGTTCCACACACCGGCCCAAAATCCAGCCAATCCACCACAGCTCCACACCGTATGCAGGAAGGTGCCCATCTCATGACCACATCTCAGACATGCAGGGGAAGCAATCAGACCCGCTCGCCACAATCTCTCTCTGGTATAATACGCCCTGTGCAAGTATTTAAACTGGATAAAACGCAGGCGCATGGCTATAGCTGCTCCCCTAGGGGCTTCGAGTCCCGCACCGGCTGTAGAGTGGAGGAGCAATGTGTGACTAGCGTTTGGTATATAAGGGAAATCTTTTTCTCTGCCAGATCTCCCATAAACACTTTTGCCTCTATCGGGCTGAACTCCGGCAAGGAGTCCAGTCTCTCTAGCGTAGGTGACAGGGCATGGCGGAACTGTAAGTATTTAAAGAACTGCGTTCGGGGCATACTGTATTCTTCGCTGAGCTCCTGGAAGGATTTAAGGGTCGTGCCCTTCAGAACATGTCCAAGTGTGGAGATTCCTATAGAATCCCAGCCTCGGAATCCCGGCAATGACGCCAATGCCGGCAGCTGCCCGTTGTGCCAGAGCGGGGTCTCCTCCGTAAGTTTACCCCACCAGCCCATTCGACGCAACGTGTGGCTCCACACCTGAGAAACCACCTGGGAGGCAGCCCCTTCCTCAACCGCGCTATAGAATAGAATCGTATGCAGCGTATCCGGGTCCATCAAGTATCTCTCGAGTGCATATGCTGGGTCGCCCCTGTCTCCATACCACTATTCATTCAAAACAAGGAGATGAGACGCTTGATAGTAGGACAATATATCTGACGACGCCAGCCCCCCACAGTACGTAGACAGAAAGCAGGTGCGCAAGGCAACCCGCACCGCCCCCCCCCCCCCACAGGAACTGACCCAACGCCGAATTGATTTGCCGAAATCAGGATGGCACGATCGAATAGGGATGATTCTGCAATTGATACAGAAGGCGCGGAAGGGCAACCATTTTAAAGATAGCTGACCTACCGTAAAGGTTGAGGGGCATGCGAGACCAGGATTTCATTTCGGTCTGAACACGGTCCCAGACTGGCACTATGTTGCGTTCTCAAGCAATGGCGGGCGTAGTTGTCAGGAACACCCCCCGGTACTTAAGGCCTCCCGATGCTATCTGCAGGGGTGACGCCCATGGTCCTACCGCGCCACGGTTGCCCAGCACCCAGAGGGTAGACTTGCGCGGATTGAGATACAATCCTGACACTTCTCCAAAAATTCGCATAATTTCCAAAACTCTCGGTCCCGTTTTATTCACCTCCGTAAGGAAGAACAGGACATCATCTGCATACAATGCGATCCTGTCCGATGGGCCTGCCTCCCACTCGAAGCCCCGCAGTTGTGCGTCCATCCGGACCGACGCCGCCAACGGCTCCATAGCCAGAGTGAACAAGTACGGCGAGAGGGGCACCCCTGCCGGGTGCCACGACCAATGGGAAAGGGCGTTGTGCGGCCCCTGCTACCCTCACCGAAGCAGTCAATCCTGTATACAGCAACTTCAGATATGACAGGAAATGCGGCCCAAGATTAAGGCGCGGGAGAAGTGCAAAAAGGTAGACCCAACTCAGGGAGTCGAATGCCCTGTCAATGTCAGCTAGTAGCAGCGCCGCCTGGGCTCCAGTTTTCTCAATCGCCTCAACTGCCACATGCGCGCGCCTAATGTTATGTCTCGTCTCTCTACCGGGCATAAACCCGGCCTGATCCGGGTGGATCAGCTCCGTAATATAGGGGAGAAGACGGTTCGCAAGTGCCTTGGCCAGTATCTTGGCCTCAACATTAAGAAGGGAGATCAGCCGGTAAGACTCGTGCTTATCTGGGGGCCGTCCTGGCTTACAGAATACAACAATTTCGGCGTGTCGCCAGTCCGCCGGCAGGCTTCCGTTATCTCTCGCCCCCTCCAGGGCTGCCTTATAGTGTAACCCTAGTTGGAGATTATATTTCTTAAAAAACTCGCTCGGAAACCCATTGGGCCCAGGGGCCTTACCAGTGTTAAGCTCCCCCAGGGCCGTGCTCAGTTCCTCGGCCGACACCGGCGCCTCTAGGCGCTCTCGCACGTCGTCTGGAAGTGCACGTGGCGGGAGGTCCGCAATAAATTTGTCAATATCCAGTGCTGAGAGATGCTCCTGCGGAGCATATTGGGCTGCATAATACGTGGCGAAGCTGTCCGCTAGTGCCTTTGGGGCCGAGATTGAGGCCCCAGCGTTGTCTCTGAGGCCCGGTAGTGCCTGCGCCCGAAGCGTATGTTGGCAGAGTCTATGGAGCATGGTACTGGATTTGTCCCCCCATTGATCTATCCTACTCCGGGTCGCCAGCCATCTGTCGAGTTTCGTCTAGTAGCAGGGACGCATGGGACTGCTGCGCCAGGAGTAACTGTCCCACCTCCCTGCCATCCTGAGCTATACCGCACTGAGTCTCAAGTAATTCCACCGCTGCTGCAGCCTTCACTAATTCCTCCTCACGTTTCCGACGAGCCGCCGCGCACCAGGCGATATCCACCCCCCGGAGCGTGGGCTTTAGGGCTTCCCAGAGCGTTCCTACATCAGTCACTGTGCCTATGTTATCTGTCCAATAGTGAGCTATGGCCTCCCCCATGTGATGTTGGTATGCTTCCTGCTGCAGATTCCATACTGAGAGGCGCCAACGAAACGGCTGCCTCCCCCTATCCAAGGTGACATCTACTGTAACCGGAGAGTGATCTGACAGCCCCCGCGGTAAGATAGACGCCGCTTCTACCCTCCCAATAGTGGCATGAGGGGAGGGCGGAGCTTGCCGGCGCCGATGGCGGACGTGTGAGAGCTGAGCTCCGCGCCATTGCCCCAACTATCCTGTTAATTTATCCTAAATCGCCAGAGCCTACAAGCCCCTGGAGCGAGGAAACACCCGCCGATAGTGGCTGGAGTAATCCGGTGAGCAGACAGCGGAATACTGTGGCGAGCAGAGGAAGCGAATGCTGCCCGAGTCATCTGACGGGCCAGGCCTCTGACCCCGGGCTTGCCTAGTGGACGGGCCGGCCTGCGTAAGGCACGGGAGTTGACGACTGTCCCTGGGCCATCGAAGAGCTGCCGGACCCCGGACCAACCCGACGAAGTTGAGCGGTGAGGCGGAGAACAGGAACGGAACGGACCGGGGCAGCTTCACGAGCAGTCGGAGGGCTGTGGTCGGCCTCGTGGACAGAGGGAGAGAGGCGCGACTCGGGCCGAGGGTTGTGCGCCCGTCTTCGTCCCCGACATCGGGAGCTTACTTAATGCTGGAGTCGCGGTGCGGGAGGTGAGACGCCAGTGCGGCGCAATACCTGGAAACGACACACACAGAACTGATAAAACTGCCCTGGTGCTTCCACGCATAATATTCCACCGGCGCTGCGGCCGCCCCCCCCGCCCCCCCCCCCGATGGTCTGCAATATTCGGCTGGAGCCTGTAGGGTGAAGGAGACGCAGGACTTGACCTGGGGAAGGGTGTACAAACCGTGGGCCCCCCCTCTGCTGAACCTTGAGAGGCCTGGAGCAGGGTCAGCCCCTTGAGAGACCACAGCGGTCGGACACCGGTGCGGAGTGAGTGTGGGGTGTGCGGGCCTTCTCAGTTGTCAGCTGCCCCTCCCCCCACTGCCGCCATCTTGAGGAACAGTAATTTAGCGGTGGGCAGGCCGTCATCGGTGTTTGACTGCGGTGCAGCTGCTTGGATCACGACTACTATAGCCCTGACCTGGTACTGAGCTGGGAGGTGCACCCAGGTACGGCACGCTCCTGAGGAGACACAGCCACGCTTAGTGAGGTGGCGGCGCCGTTCGGTGAATCCGAGAACACTGCGAACATTATCATAAATATACCCCCTGGAGACGACAGGTGCAGGGTCTGGTGGGGCGGTTGGAAGCTCCAGTGCGGACACACCTGGTCTGTCACGACACTTGCACCACCCTTGCTGGAGAAAGCCCTGATCTACATCAGAGGGAGATCGGCTCGGTGACTCTGCCCCCCTGACGGCATCTGCAGGGCGAAGGGTATCGAAGGAGTGGGCAGCGCCCTTGCCCTGTGCGGATTGGCCGTCGACCATCCTGGTGGAAGTACAGATGAACGGCAGCGGTGGCTGACCGGACAGGTCCAACAGTTGTACCGACCCCTCCTTGAACTGTGCAGCGGTGTGCTATCTGGAAGCTGAGGGGGCAGGATACCCGACTCATTGGGTGACACCGAAGGTTCTCGTATAGCTATCAGGAAGACACAGCAGAGTGGAGTCCACGTTGATACGAGCGAGCAGAGGATCGCGGGCCTGGCAGTCGGAGTGTCTGACTGGAATTAGATACCGCTCTGGTACAGTGAAAGTAGCGAAGTTTTATGTCCAGCAGCTCCGCCATGGGTAAAGGTGACCGGACTCAGACCAAATTGTCATTCGATCAACGACGAGCGAAGGGACCTGACACCACGGCACCGGAGGCATCCCCGCGTCGTGCAACACCTGAGAGCTCAATGTGCGCGGATATTAGAGAAATGCTGGTGTCCATGTAAAAAGGCCTGCAAGACAGTATGGCGTCAATTGGTACCAAGATCGACGCACTCACGTACCGCATTTCGGAGCGCGTGGATAAGCATGCCGAGCGCCTTGACATGACAGAGCGGAGATTCACGGAGGCGGAAGAAGCACAAACGGAGTGGGATAAAGACCGCAAACAATTCGGCAGACTGTTACAGGTCATACAGGATAAGTCAGAGGACTTGGAAGCCCGCTCGAGGCGCTCGAACATCCGCATAACTGGTGTGGCAGAGACAACGCAAATCGGCAGGATGGAGCTCTTTGTAGAAAAACTTTTACTTACCCTTTTGGGGGAGGATGTCTTCTCTCCAATGTTCATTGTAGAAAGAGCTCACCGTATGCTGGGGCCTCGTCCACAATCGGGTGCGCCCCCGAGACCAATTATAGCAAAGCTATTGAACTACAGGGACAGAGACATGGCTCTGCGGGTGGCACTAGAAAAAGGGAAACTGCAATTTGAAGGAATGGATATATCTCTATACCCGGACTTCACTGCAAAAGTTCAGGAGGAAAGAAGGCATTTTGCTCCATACAAGAAGCAATTACGTGAACTAGGCCTGGACTACGCGATGCTGTACCCGGCGAAACTCCGGATCAACAGGCACGGCCACTCACATTTTTTCACCGACCCAAAGGAACTGCAGAAATCTTTGAAGGACTGGTCCAAGGAACAAAGAAATAGCTCACGAAGCCCACCTGGAGATCTGGCTGATACTTCTCATCTGGATGAGCAGGAATAATGGGCCCGCGGGGGTCCGGCCCTGCTAACTGTTATTTGGCCGGAGAACGATGATAGGGCTGAGAGTGGGGCACGCTTCGACATTGGTTCCGGAGAGTCGAGATGCGCTGATACCAGCGGACTGTAAGCCCTCACGGGGCAAAAAACTGTTGAAAGGCCACTGGGTGAGATCCTCCCGTTATACATATGTTAAGCAGCGAATGTATTGATGGTTTTCTTGCTACATTGATGATTGCAGAGTATTCACTATGCCTGTCTACTGTTGCATCTTGCTGTTGATATGGATCACACTGGGTGAGACTTCCCCCCCCTTTTCTTAAGCAAAGCTAGTGGCTCGCTCTGACAGACATTCTTGGGGCAATGGTGTAGGGGCAAGCTGGTAATGCAAGATGTTGATCTGTGGTTATTTGCTTTTACTGGTAACCTCTGCCCTAGCGCTTTTGGCTCAAAAGGTCCCTAAGGGGACTAGTTTGGGGACTGTTAAGAGAGTTTACTGTGAAGGGAGGGTCTGGGAACTGTCTGACCAGGTTGGGGGTGGTCGGCTGTGGGTGAGGGGGACTGGTAATGGGGGATTGTTTAAGTTTTGAAAAGGGGAGCACACACGTCACACTAAGCAGCATATCTCCTGGCTTTGGTCTCTACGTCCTGCCTAAGCACTACGGAGATCGACAGCGTATGGTACGCTGGATTTGGAAAATTCTGTCTGAAGACTATAAGACTCTGCAGCGGGGATGACAGACCCCAGGGTAACGAATGTAGAATGTGGTCCTGAAACACTGAGAGCGTTGACTTGGAATGTGAGGGGGCTGAATGATTATCGCAAACTGAGAAAAGTGCTAAATTATTTATACAGACACCACATTGATCTCGCCCTCATACAAGAATCCCACCTTCCCCTTACGAGTAAAATGCTCTCTGCTAAAGGCTTATCACCAGATGTGATGGTAAAGGCCACGAACTAGTGGTGGTTAATATATATAGCCCCAACTATGATAACCCCGAGTTCTACGCTGCCCTAGCTGCCCATTGTAGGACCCACGTGGCTACTAGAATGTTATGGGGCGGCGACTTTAATTTTATATTTAATCCGGACATAGATCGTTCATCGGGGCCAGCCCGTCGCCCAGCGGCTACGGCCTTGCACATGCAATCAGAACTGATAGAATTAGACTTGGTAGATGTTTGGAGACATGAACATCCTGGGAAAGGAGGATATACACATTACTCGGCGTATCATGATGTGCACACCAGAATCGACCACTGGCTACTGTCTCACTCAATGCTCAACGATATTAGGGGGTGTGTGATATTGCCACGTACACTTTCGGACCACTCTCCTCTCCTTTTGATATTAGACACGCCGGTTAGGAGAATTCCTCCATTTACATGGCGGTTCCCACCATACTCATTATTGGATGAAGTATTCAGGGGTGAACTGGCTGAGGACATAGATACTGTCTTCGAAAGTAACTTGGGTTCCGTTGACAGTTTCCAGATGGTGTGGAACACGTTCAAAGCATACATTCGGGGTATGGCAATGGCTAAGCACTCTAGTGTACTCAAGTCCATAAGGCAGAGACTAAAAAGCTTAGAATCACAATTGTTGGACCTGGAGAAGCAACACCGGAACTCTACTGACCCCGACATTGAAGACCAGATCAAAATGTTGGTCTCTGAATTTAATGAGGAGGCTGATAGGGAAGTACAGCACATGGGCAAATACGCCACGGCACGCACATATGGAGAGGGGGAGCGCCCGGGCTCATTACTAGCTAGACTAATTCGTAATAACAGGCGGCCCATGGTAATCGATGAACTGGTCACATCTGCAGGGGAGGTGATCACTGGAGAGATTGAGATTCTCGAAGAGTTTAGGGGTTATTACGCTGGGCTTTATACATCCAAATCTTCCCAGATGGAAGAGGAAATAGATGACTACCTCTGCTACATTAAAATGCCCTTTCTTTCTAACTTCCAGAGGGAATTTCTGACTACGCCCATACAAAAGGAAGAGATTCTGGAAGCATTGGAGGGGATGCGTTCTAGCAGTGCTCCAGGGGCTGATGGGCTGACGGTTGCCTTTTATAAGGCGTTTAAGGATAAGCTTATATCACACTTGATGACCCTCTTCGCTGACATCTGTGAGGAGGGTAGAATGCCTGATTCGATGAGAGAGGCTCTACTCGTCACCATATTAAAGCCGGGAAAACCCCCTAACGTGTGTGGCTCTTATAGACCACTCTCCCTGATTAATGTGGACACCAAGTTGTATGCCAAGGTTTTAGCTACGCGTCTGGCGTTGCTCGTCCCGGAACTAGTTGCCCCGGAACAGACGGGGTTCAAACTGGCCAGACACCTCACGTATAACATTCGAACCGTCCTAGGTACCATGCAACATATGCGTCAGGAAAATAAAGCCTTAGCGATATTCCTTGACATGGAGAAGGCTTTCGACTCTGTGGAGTGGCCCTTCATGCTGAGGGTGCTGAGGAAATTGGGACTGGGTGAACCCTTTTTGCAGATGATAGGAGCATTATATTATAGGCCCACAGCAAGACTGAGAATAGGAGATCACGTCACGTGTGCATTTGAAATCAGCAGAGGAACAAGACCAGGCTGCCCCCTTTCACCGCTCTTATATGCTCTGGTTGCGGAACCCTTGGCCTGCGCAATTCGGGAATATCATAGGTCTGAGGGTATCAATTTTCCCACCTATAAGATTGGTATCTCTACATATGCAGACAATACCCTACTGTATATTCGTGACCCGGAGGCGAACCTCTCATCTGTGCTGAGAGAAGTGGTTAAATTTGGGGCCCTGTCAGGGCTGAAGGTGAACTGGAACAAGTCTGTGGCGTTTCCGTTAACACCTGTCATCCTGCCATTTGAAACGGAATATCCTTTGCAGTGGACAACTGACTCAATTAGGTATTTGGGGATTCAGCTCCACACGGATCCAGACGTACTAGTTCGAGAGAACTATGGGGTAGCGTACACCAAGCTGGTTGAGGATGTGGATAAGTGGTGCGCACTTCCCTTTCCCTAATGGGAAGGATAGCCATCATGAAGATGGTGGTTTTGCCAAGATTCCTGTTCTTATTCAATAACATTCCTGTGGTGTTCTCCAAGGTCTTTTTCAAAAAATTGACTCAAATCCTTATTAAGCTAGCCTGGGGAGGTAAACAACCTAGAGTACAGTGGAAGATTCTAATACTCCCATATGAACTGGGGGGGCTGGGAGCTCCAGACCTGGAAATCTATTACAGAGTAGCGTAGGCGGCTCATCTGCATACATGGATACATGGAAGCTCTACTGTCCCTCATGTGACCTTAGAACGATTGTTTGCAGAACCGCTCCCCTTGCCTGCCATTGTCTTTCAACAGGTAGACCGCAGAGTAGGTAGACTGGACTCCCTAAAAGCGACGACACATGCCTGGAATGCGTTGATGCGATCGCAGGACTGCGAACTGCTATATTCCCCGCTAATGAAGATAGAGTGGGCAGTCTGGCTCTCCCCAATGACATAGAAGGGAGTAGCAAATGCACTGTATAAGCTAGGTATCACAAAGATGGGGGACCTATTTCTGGATGGGGTAGCGAAAACGTGGGAACAGATCAACCAGGCGCAGCCCGACTGCACGTTATTGCAACGTTTCCAGTTCCATCGGGTGTGTAGCGCGCTATTAGAATTACTAGGCCCAGACTTGGCAGAACCCCCGGATATTCCGGAGCTAACATACGTCATTAAGACGGAGTCGTCATCCAAACTGGTTACAAATCTCAACAGAATCGGGAATCAACACAAGAAGCACCAATACTCCAAGGCAAGGACTGATTGGCAACGTGACCTCCAAATCCCAATCACTGATGAGATGTGGGAATACTGTTGTGCTAGTACTAGGAAGCTGTCGCTGAATGGACGACATAGATTGATACACTTTAAATATTTGCAACGTGTTTATTACACACCAGAGAGGCTACATAGGTATGGGCTTAGGCACACAGCGGAGTGTGAACGCTGTCGCTTTCCAGTAGCGGACTTCATGCATATGGCTTGGCAAGGCCCCGGAATATATACGTTTTGGACGGAGGTGTTTCAGGAACTGAGCATGATGCTGGAAACGGAGATATCAGCCAGTCCATCACTAGCACTGCTCGGATATTCCAAGTCGCTTCCGGCGTCACTACGGCGCCTGGCGGACATAGCCTTGCTAACAGCTAGGAGAATGGTGGCGACGTGCTGGATGAGGGGACCGCTCCCAACTAAGAAACGGTGGGCTAGGGATATGCTGTACTGCAACACGCAATCGGAAACATACAGTGAATTTCTCCCCCCGAAGAGTCGGCCCAAGAATTTCTGGGGGTTATATAGGGCATATTTAAGTGCAGGGGATAACGAGGGAGCTGACCAGGGTGAAGCACAGGATGAGGAACTCGACACACAAGAATTAGTCGAATGGGACGATGGGCAAGATTAGGTCCTTACAGATCCCAAGTGGAGAGGGCGACCTAGACGGGAGACGGGACAAATGTCCACATACTTCAAGTGCTGTGGTGGGCTGATCTGACTTAGCTACCGTGTGAAGAGGTTCCCTACTGGGAGATTGGAGTAGTAATACGAGATTGAATCAGGGTTGAATGTGGGGTTTGCCTGATAGTCGACAGGATGTGAGGTGTGATGTCAAGTGTGTGAGGAGTGGAGAGGGAGGGTGAGCTGCTGGCGTATAGTGGGCAGGAGGGGGTTGTTGGGTTAGAGTTTCTGATTGACACGTCCAAAACACTGCAACAGGTCTACAGCCTACATGAGTTACCACAACGATTGTAGACCAACACACGAATGTGCATACACAGGCGGGGCGGGGGAAAAGGTGCGACATCACCATAGAACGTGATTGCGGGGACGCTATTAAGAAACTTCATTGGTACGCCGCCGGACCTCCGGGTTGTCGGCTAAATGGCTGTGTAAGAGGAGACTGGGCGACTCAGCAGATTTGCAAAGGCCCCCCGCCGAACGCTGTGTAGTAGGCTGTATATCCTGTGAATGCCTGATAAGTTGATAAAGGTTTTTGAAATAAAAAAAAAATAAATAAAAAAATAAAATAGTGGCATGAGGTACAAAAATGTAATCGAGCCTGGAAAAGGACTTATGAACTGCCGAAACGTATGTGTACTCCCGTTCATGGGTATGGAGATAGCGCCACGTGTCCACCCATCCCATTCCCTGCACCATACTTCCTAGTTTGGTGGGAGTGTCTGGAACTTGCCCCTCCCCCGGTCTACAGCGGTCCAGCCGGTTCTGCATAACATCATTCCAATCACCCCCTATCACAGCCCTATTCTTGGGGATCTCCGCCCACACCGTATGCAACTTCTCAATCAAAGACCACTGCAGCGGGGGCGGGGCATACGCACTCCCAATTATTAGTGCCTCCGTACCAATCATGCCTTTAATAAACACATATCGACCCTGTGGATCAATCCAATGTTGCGAGTGGACGTAAGACAGTCTGCGGTGGACCAGAACCGCCACTCCTCGCGACCCCCTTACAAACCCAGCATGATAGACCTGGTCATAGCCGTATCTCTGCAGACTGAGCGTTTTATTACCCGACAAATGCGTCTCCTGCAGCAACAGAATGTCGGTGCGCTCTCGTTTCCCCAGCCTCAGGACTGCACCCCGCTTTATTTTATCTAGCATTCCTCGCACATTCCAGCTCAACACTCGCATAGTGGCCCTGGGCGTCCCCAGACCAAAATTTTCAACCGCCATCCAGTGGCAAGCACATCAAAGGGTACAGCGGCGGGTCAGGTAGGCCCGTACACACCAAAAATAACCATTGAAGCGACATTGTGCAGTGCAATCCACCCCCCCACCCTCCCACACCCCCCATCCCGCCCTCAACCTCCCCCTCCCCTTTCCACCCCAACGCACCCTCAACTACCCAACTTCCCCCCTCCCCATACCTCAAAAACACTGAAGTACCTGTCGCGGAACAGGATATCGCCAACCCCCAACGGGAGGCTGGAGACCATCTATTCCAATGGATCCCCATTACCTATCCACTTAACCCCCTTCAACCCCTTAAAGCATGAACGCCTCTAAACTCGGGGATGGCGTCCGCCTTTAGATTCCCCACCCCCCCACCCACACTCGCATCCCATATCTGCTAAACAAATGTGAATCACATATCTCTAGCGGTAATTACTAGGGCATCCACCAGTCTCAGCCGGAGGGTCCATGGCCGCTCGAGCCTCTCATGCAGGCCTGCGTTAAAATTTGCAACCGTGTCCTTCAAGCCCTCATGGATCCGGCTTCTGGTTGTCGGAGGTAGCCGGCCCTTCAGCCTCGGTCTCTTTGGAGGGAGAGCGTCGCTTAGGTCGGGTTCTCCAGTTGCTCCTACTGCGCGAACGTCTCGGGGTCCGCGGCTGCGCCATGGCCGAGGATGAATCAGCGTCTCGAGCCGGCGGCGTGTGCACCCTAATGCGAACCGTCTCATCAGTCCAGGCGAATACATCTTCGGAAAGTATTGAAGAACTGTGTGCGGGACTGGAACACCACCCGCAGGCGGGCAGGGTATAACAAAGCATATGGGATCTTAAGGTCTCTCAGGCGCGCCTTAGCTGCAGTAAATGATTGCCGTTGTTGCTGCACTAGCCTGGTATAGTCCGGGAAAATCAGAATCCTCTGGTTATCGTACATTAGGGGCTCCTTTACTCGTGCTTGTCGCAGGATAGTGTCCCTGTCGTGATAGTTGAGCAGCCGGGCTATCACCGGCCGGGGGCGAGCACCAACGGGCGGCTTTTTGGTAAGTGCCCTATGTGCCCGCTCAATTATGAAGCAGCGCGAGAGGGACTCCGGCGGGAGCCACCCCTCCAGCCACTGGGTCAGGAAGGCCTCCATATCTCCTTTTTCGCAGTCCTCCGGAAAGCCAACGAACCGTAGGTTGTTGCGTCGAGCTCGCCCTTCCGCGTCTTCTGCCTGGAGCGCCAGGCCCCTCTGTATGCCTTCCATGTTGGCCACCTTTTTCTTCAGGGTCGCCACATCGTCTCCCACCCCCGTGAGTCTGGTCTCAGTTTCAGCAATGCGGGCAACGGCATTCCGTAGGTCTTGGCGTAGTAGAGTAACATCAGCCCCCACCGCCCCAATCTTTGCATCCAACATGTCCCTGGATTGTGTAATGGCCGCCATGAGAGCTGCGTTGTCCGGCCCCGGCGCCTGCGGGCCTCCCGAGGCCCCAGCACCTCCACTCGGCCCCGTGAATTTGTCGATGGGCCCTTGCTTCGATGTCCCGCCGCCACTCCCACCTCTGGTCATGGTCAAAGGCTGCTTGGGTCCCCGCTCCGTCCCTCGCCGCGTGTCTCTGAGTTCTCAGTGTCGTGCTTCCGGAGGGAGACCACACGTCCACTATGCACCACGTCGAACGGCCTCACTCGGTGTCCCATGCGGGCCAGACCACAGCTAGGATTCCACGCCAGGGGTCAAGCAATGATATGTGGGGCCGCAGCCGCTTATAGTTCAGGCCCGGTTCAGCGCCGCCGCCGGCACCTCCTCCGTCTCCCTCGGGTGTGTGGCGACTATGTCCTAGGTGACCGGTCAGGGCCCACCGGCCCCCTCTCCACTGCGACCCGACCAGCCTTTCAAATATTCAACATAGGCCGTGTTCTCTGTGGGCAGGGCGACCTCTCAGGCCCGCGCCGCGGTCCGGCGCAACCGCCGAATGAGAGGTGCCCCTGGCCCAATGCTGAATGTATCCCGGTGGTCCAAGGTGGGGTCTCTAGCCCCGACCCCCAGTCTGTCACGGAGGGTCTCACACGCCCCACAGAGTCAGGGGGGGGAAAGGAAGACGGCCGAACCAACTGCCCGGGGGGCCAAACTGCCACTGCCTCGCGCTTCCGCCGCGGTCCGAAATGACCGCCAGAGTCTCACTGGCCGCCCTGCCACTCCCCCGCACAGCTGGTCCCCTACTCACTGTCTCCGGGGCCGCATACCTTCTGCCAGGCTCCTGTTCGCCGCCAGCCGCAGCGCGGAAGGACCGCCTCGGGGGATCGCCAAACTCCAGGCCCCGGCCGTCCCTCGTTGTCCAGGCCGCTACTCTGTCGCGTCTCGGGGCGGATTCCCCGACCACAGCCGCCGGGCGCACTCCGGCGTCTCACGCTGACGATGCAGAGACAGCGTTATCTGTGCAGCGGCCTCCGGCACAATTCTTCTCGCCGCCTCTCGCTTGCCGCCGTTCACCGTTGGCCGTTAGTCGGCCGTTGCTGCTGGGGACCGCAAAATGCGAGGTCCCCGGCGCCTTATCTCCGCCCAGGCCGCTCCGCTGCAACTATCAGTTCTCGGCCTTTCAGATCTCCGGCGGAGCCCAAAATTCAGCCTGGGCCCGCCAGCCCCCTTCCGCAGCAGGGCGCTTCGTCGGGACCCGGGCAGGTGGGGGAGAAGCAGGATAATTAATCAGATTACAGAACGGCGGGACGTAGCTCCACTAAGCTGCGTCCGCCATGTTGGCTACCTTGGCCACGCCCCCACTTTAATTATTTTAATTTATTATTTTCTGGAGACAGTATTTCTTCTTCCCTATGTATTCGTTATAATTTTATTGTTGAAAAAGCCTAATTGTACATGTGGATTTATTCCTTACCACAATCTTATTTAGGTATTTTCCATGGGAGTGATATTTTTAGCAGTTATATTTAAAGACAGGTATTTCCTGAATATCTTAACGCTCATATTTGAAATAAGTAATTACATGAGTTGTATGCTCCAGTTTTTCTGTTTAGGATTGATGTAATTCTACGGTGTTACATTATACTGTGTGGCATTATATGCCATATGCCACACCTAATTAAATATTACAGTTATGTTATTTGTCTATGGCGTACATATACACGCTTTTACATCCTGTTTTACAGTATGCATATAATGTTTCTTACTGTCTGGCTTGTACAAAACACCTAAATAGACACATACACATTTTGCTTCGTTTAGTGTGCCATGTCCACACTTCATATGTACCTTTTGTTTTGTTCAGTGTGCCATGTTCACACTTCATATGTACATTTTGTTGTGTTCAGTGTGCCATGTTCACACTTCATTTGTACATTTTGTTGTGTTCAGTGTGCCATGTTCACACTTCATTTGTACATTTTGTTGTGTTCAGTGTGCCATGTTCACACTTCATTTGTACATTTTGTTTTGTTCAGTGTGCCGTGTTCACACTTCATACGTACATTCTGTTTTGTTCAGTGTGCCATGTTCACACTTCATATGTACATTTTGTTGTGTTCAGTGTGCCATGTTCACACTTCATTTGTACATTTTGTTTTGTTCAGTGTGCCATGTTCACACTTCATACGTACATTCTGTTTTGTTCAGTGTGCCATGTTCACACTTCATATGTACATTTTGTGTTGTTCAGTGTGCCATGTTCACACTTCACACGCACATTTTGTTTTGTTCAGTGTGCCATGTACACACTTCGTATGTACTTTACACCTCATCTGTGCATTTTACACATTGTTTCATGGTGCACTAGTAGTTTGATCGTTCCACCCTCAGTGGATTCATCACTTACAATGTATTCTACTATTTACAGGTAGTTTGACCGTTCCACCCCTCCGGGGATTCATCAATTTCATTGACCGTTCCACTCTCTTGTGGATTCGTCACTTAAAGCTTCATTTCCACTACACTTTACTTCACAGTGTTTCTGTTGAACTATGTTTCTTACTACTGCTTAACACTACTTCATTTAGCTTGTTCTGTTCATGCCAGTCCTCCACTCTTTCATTGCTTCTTGTACTCTTTTCATCTTATCACTCCTTCAACGTATTGCCTCAACCCTGTACTTTACTCTTGTCAGCCTGGCCAGCTCACACTATGTTTGTACTTAGGTTGTTGTTTTATTTTAATTGTGTGAGGGAGTGGGTGCTTATCTTCTGTGAGAAAGATGCATGAGTTGTTTGTTTTTATCTTTCCTGCTTTTCTTTTTTCATTTTCATAAACTTTTATTATTCTCATATGCAACTTCTGTTCCATTGATCTTTTCTGTTCTCATTTCATTGCATTTGCCTGCTCTGTGTTACATTTGACTTTAGCACTGCTTGCTAATAATGCTCTTTTCCTTTTTTGTCAAAAAAAAGAGGGTGATGTTATAGTCACAAGTTGTCCTTGTTTCTTTAAGGACAACTTGTCAGTTCCGCGCACCTGCCCTCGTGCGCTATTGGTATTTGCTATGTCACTCATCCTGGAGTTCTCTTTCGAACCCCTGATGCTCTGTTGGTTTGGCAGTTACGGCGGGCATACCAGGATGAACGGTTGTGGTTTGTGCTACATATCACCTATGTAACCAATAAAGGTTTCCAAACTAAACCGTCATTCAAGAACTATCATTTCTACACAAGGACCCTCTTTCTACAAGTTGCTGCTACATTTTTCAAAGAAATGAGTCCCTATGGACAGTAGACTCTGTTTTCTCACTTCTGGGCCCACCCAGGGATGTTTAGGTCCAGAAGGGTTTATCAGGTGTGGCCACTTTACCATAAACACCTTCATGTCACACGTATGTGCTGCTGTGGGGTCCAGCTCTTGACATCAGGCAGCGTTTCATGAGGCCCATGACTGGGGCTTTATCCTGCTGCACAAGGTTGTGAGCCCATGCTTTGTGGTTCACAGACCCTTGTTCTCGGCCCCATATTCTGAGGGCCAGGGCTCAATTACGACATATCCGGATGGCCTTGCCCACCCTATTGTGGCCAGTGTTTCTATTGGCCCTGCACATTACCGGTGACCGTATTCTCGTGGTATTTTGCAACCAGTTTCAAATCGTAGCCCACTCTCTGGATGGCGAAGCAGTGAGGGCGGAGTCCCGAAGATTTTATGTTTTGGAGTTGGGGGGCTTGGAACCCGCCTCTCTCCTCCATTCTCCTCCATTGGCTGGCTTCCTAAACGGAGGCCAGCCATTGGAGGAGAAGGGAGTCACTCCAATAAAGCCCCGTCTCTTTCGGATTAGGGGGCGTGTTTTTTTGCGTTCTTTCGACGGTGACGTCATCCGTCACTCAGAACGCCAAAAACACGCCCCCGAATCCGAAATTTTTAGAGTTGCGGCCGCCATTTTACTCCTCGGTAAAACCAGGAGAGCAGCGTGAGGTAACTTAGTTAAACTATCCTTTTTTTTTTTTTTTTTTTTTTTTGTTGTCAGTCGTGCACCCCAAAACTCTGTCCCATCCATGATCGACCTCAGAGCCTTGATGCTGTCGATCTCGAACTGTAGGGCCCCCCTTCTAGACGACTGATCACATTAAAGACCTGTTGTCTTTCCAATCCTTGATGCAGTTTGGTGTTTTCAGAAGGGTTTCCACCTTGGGCAATGTACGTCAGCAATGGATGCTGAGCGTGAGGGAGTTGGGGACAAGGTGGAGTTATCTGGTTGGTAGTGTCTGGTCTCTCTTGGGGTCTGTGATCTGCAAGTCCCCTCTTTTCTTGCTGCAATCCTCAAAAGTCCCGGTTCGGTTCTTCCTCCTCTCTCACCCTTACTGCTGCTCTTCCCTCCGTTCTGGGCTCGAGATGCTGGCAATCCCGGCTGCTCTCACTTCTCTTTGGCTAATCTCGGCGCAGTCGCTTCCCTTCCTGCTCCCACATTCGTGTTGTTACATCAATGTGGGCTTCCGGTTTCTTGCTGGCATCACCCCCTTTATCTTGCCAAGTTCGGCACACACGCGACTGATCCCCCATCCCCCCCCCCCCCCCCCCCCCCCCCCGGACCCAACAGCGGTTTCTGCTCAGCTCTTTGTTCTCCGCTTCCCTCCTCCTCAATCTCGTGTTCACTCTTCTCTGCTGCCCCCATAGTTTGTGGCGCACTACTAACTCTTCACCTGCTGCCTCCTTTCTGCTCTATTTTAAACTCCCCCCCATCATAGTTTCTCTTGATTGATAGGTTTGCTGTGAATCTCGAGGGCCATAAGAAATATTAATACCTGGTATTTAGAGCGCTTAGAAAGGGTAAGCGTGCTGTATTTAGCGCTATAAAAACACACGTTATGTCGCACTATTCATGCTCTTCATCTGTGCCTTAGAAATGAGTTGTTTTACTCTTATCAGTGACCGCATCCCTTCCTCTAAACATTGGAGCTCCTGCGGCCTGGAGCCTCTGAGAACAGCTGGCGGTGACCCGGCCCTGACCCCTTCGGTATTATGTGCAAGGCTTTCAGGGCTGGAGAGCAGTCAGTCACACTGTGCTGCCGCTTGTCAGGTCTCACACCAGCACTCAGTCCTGAACTAAAGCGCTGAGACTCGAGCCCAGGCTTATGAAGGGGGCACTCTAAACTACGAGTCCCAGAATGCCGAGCTCTGCTGGCTAAAAAACTCCAGAAAAGGCTGAAGGTTGGACACGTGACCGTAGTCAAATTAACATCGACGCGGCCACGCACTAGGATCATCTCTGGGTAAGGAAATAGTTTTTTCATTTACTGTTTTGGGGGTATTTACATTTTTTTTGTATCAATTACTTAGTTGCCCATGCCTGATACTCCTTATATTGTATCTGCTCTCCAGTAGCTTCAAAGAATGACATTTAAATAAGTTGTCCGTTCACATTCTCTGTGCAGTTAGCCATGAATGCAATGTAGGGGTTGGTTCTTGGGCACTCCACACTTGTGGTGGAATCCCAGCATCGCAATGGACCTGTCGATTTAAAATCAGTGTAAATGTGCTTTGCTCTTTAAGCTTACATTAACAGCAATCGGAAGAGAATTTTAAGCCTCTTAATCCAATGTATATATTTTCAACATTAATGAGGACTGCGGATCGATGTATATTTTTTATGACTATGATCTCTGTTTGTGACACTGCAAAGTCTTCTTAGACGTTCAGCCTCCTCTGATTCCACAATTCACTTTTTTGGTGTCTCTAAGGACTGAATGGTTGAGATTTGGTCTATTCTCTCTGGTTGAATTATGTGTCCTTTTTAGGTCAAGGACTGCGTCGCACTCTGTGTGTGTGTGTGGGGGGGCTCTGTGTGTGTGGGGGGGCTCTCTGTGTGTGTGGGGGGGCTCTCTCTGTGTGTGGGGGGGCTCTCTCTGTGTGTGGGGGGCTCTCTCTGTGTGTGGGGGGGCTCTCTGTGTGTGTGGGGGGGCTCTCTGTGTGTGTGTGTGTGGGGGCTCTCTGTGTGTGTGGGGCTGTGTGTGTGTGTGGGGGCTGTGTGTGTGTGTGTGGGGGCTGTGTGTGTGTGTGTGGGGCTCTGTGTGTGTGGGGCTCTGTGTGTGTGGGGCTCTGTGTGTGTGGGGCTCTGTGTGTGTGGGGCTCTGTGTGTGTGGGGCTCTGTGTGTGTGTGTGTGGGGCTCTGTGTGGATAGCGTTTTTTGTAGGTGGCTCTATGCGTGGGTGGCTCTGTGCGTGTGAGGGTGGCTCTGTGTAGGTGGCTCTGTGTGTGAGGGTGGCTCTGTGTAGGTGGCTGTGTGTGTGTGTTGGTGGCTCTATGTGAATGACTCTGTGTGGGTGGCTCTGTGTGTGTGTGTGGCTCTGTGTGGAGGTAAATGCAATTGGTCATGCATATGCGAGCGATAAAGCTATTGGCATTGTAAATGACAATGCCATTTATTTAATGATTAAGCTATTGGCAATGTAAATGATTTATTTAGGATTTAGAAAAAAAAAAGTCATGAGCAATGCCAATAGCTCTACCTTTAATAATGCCGAGACCATTGCATTGTAAATGCTTGTTTTGTTAACCTACACACACTGTAGATTCATTCGGAAGAATATGGCAGTAACAATCTATTACTTTTGTAGGTCTGCAGTCAGTACATGAAAGCACAGACCAATGCTTTTGCCCCATGTCTCTTTTTTTGTCCTTGATTGTTCACTATTTTTCTACATCCGTAAATGTTTCTTGTTGAAAATCTTGAATGACTTACACTAATAACCCTTTGCTGAGTTCTGAATATTGTCCAGTTAAAACAAAAATCTATTGCTTTCCCGTTCTACCCATGGGATATCCACCTGTTTATTCCACAAATTGTAGAAATAAGTAGAAACAGCAAACCTAGTGAATAGTTACCACTACTCAAAAAAGTGCAAAACAAAAATTGGAAAATTGTTTGTTTTCTCCTGTGTCTGTTTTCGATGGCGGGCAAACGCATACATTTTTATGAATGCCGTTTTTTCAAATGCAACATTTTTACCAATGTAGCAGAAGTTTTTTGGGGGGGCTTTTTTACCAGTCTGCAGTGGGATTCAAAATGAAAAAAATCCTAGCTATCGTAACGGAAAGTTTCAATTCTATTAAGGACTCTGAGGCGAGGATTATGCCTTTTGCTTTATTCCATACAGCAGCCAACGAAGACAAACAATACTACTTTTCCCATGAACCACCGGGAAAAAAGTAGTCGACAAAAACAACCAATTACAACAAAGCAAATGTCTCTGTGACCAATAAGGGTGGAGCAGTTCCAACATAGTCTGCTCTCAGTGTCCCCTTGTCCTCTTTCTGAGCTCCCAGTCAGCCGGAGATCCAACTTCAAGTGTCTTGTTTACCCACATCTGAACCTAGGAGGAACAGCAGAGGAATGTCCGATACTGAGAACATCCATGACATATCATATGCTATCATAAGGCAGAAATGCAAATGCAAATGGTACATGAGAAACAGGCCATGAAAACAGCCAAACAACACAGTATAAGTGACAATGGTGTTAACAAAACCCACCAAGAAGCAAAACATCTTACTTACTTCCATGCGGGCGGGAAATCATCTAGCAATCCCTAGGGCAGGATAATCCTCGCCTCCGAGTCCTTAATAGAATTAAAACTTTCCGTTACGATAGCTAGGACATTTTTCATTCTATGTCAGGACTGGAGGCGAGGATTATGCTAGTTCAAAGCTTGCTCACCACGAGGTGAGCCATGTCTAGCACAGGCTTAAAATAGAACCTCTTGAAGGTGGAGTCGGAAGACCAATCAGCTGCGTTTAGGATATCTTCTAGGCGTGCGCCCAAGCCAAAAGCTTTTGAGGCCATCGCCCCTCGACCTGAGTGGGCGCCAAAGTCCTTTAGACTAATGCCCGCTTCCTGCATGACCCAACTGACCCACCGGGCTATGGTTGGAGAGGATACCGCTTTAAAGGGTTTCCTGAGCGCAATGAGTAATTGCTGCTCACCAGGAGGTCTGAACTCCTCCGTTATCTCCTCATAAGCCTTCAAACTTCTTACCACACACAACTTAGGAGCATCTGGAAACTCCAGGTAAGAAATGGTTCTGGTATTACATTTAGTACGCCTGTGGAGAGTAAAAGTAACTCCAGAGGGGGAGAACATCCTGGACGTAATGTCCAACGCCCTGACGTCCGACACGTGTCGACGCGAAATAAGGCACAAAAGCGTTGCCAGCTTAGCCGAAAGCTTTTTTGGTGACAAAAACCTGTTTAGTTGCCAGGAGAGGAACAAGTTGAGGACCTGATTCACGTCCCAGAGCGCCGAATAACGAGATTCCAGGGGTAAGGACAATCAGATGCCCCGAAGAAGCTTGCAAACCAGGGGATTCTCGCCAACAGGAGAACCGTCCAGGGACAAGTGGCCCGCAGAGATAGCAGAATGAAAGGAATTGATGGATCTGTAAGCCAAACCTTTGTCCGCTAAATGGGCCAAAAAATTCAGGCTGTAAACTACATCAGCTCCCACGGGATTGACACCCCTTCGCACACACCGAGACCAATGGCCTCAAGCTGTAGCGCTTGACTGTGCAGTCTGCCCATGCTCGCGACATAAGCTCGCCAGCCTTTGCGGAACGGCCAGGGATTTCCCAGCGTTGCTGGTAATCCTCCACACCATGAGTTGCAAGGAGTTCAGCAGAACTAGAGGATGAGCCACGCTGTTGGGATTGACCAGGAGAGTCGGAAAGTAGGGTAGTAGGATTGGAGAATCCCAAGAAAGTTCCAGAAGAACCGGAAACCAGACTTGAGACCTCCAAAGAGGGGACAGGAAAACAATGTCCGCCTCCTGCCTCTGCACCTAGGCTGTTACCCGAGTGATCATTGCAAAGGGAGGGAACGCATAACCGTCCTCCCGACTTCAATCCTGCAGGAACGCATCCGTTGCTTCCGCGAAGGGGGCTGGCCTCCACCTGAAGAACCGGGGGACCTGGAAGTCCAGCCGGGAGTCTACTGAAAAAGGACCCCAAAGCTCAGCTAGTGAATGAAAAACTGTTGGGTTGAGTTTCCACAAACTGGAGTCCGCGAAATGAGGCAACTGAAAGTCTGCCACCTGGTTGTCCATCCGCGGAAGGTATTCCGCTGTCGCAGAAACCTGGTGATCTAGGCAGTACTGCCAAAAACTGGCCGTGAGGTCGGAAAGGGCCTTGGACCGCGTTCCACCCAGGTGATTGATGTAACGGACTGCGGAAATGTTGTCTATTTTCAACAGGACTGAAGAATAAATGGAATCTCTCGTCCAACAACGAACCGCAAAAGAGCCCGCCATGAGCTCCAGACAGTTGATATGTAACCTGCGCTCGTCCGGAGGCCTCAATCCTCCGGTAGAAAAATTGCCGCACCTGGCCCCCCCAACCCTGAGTGCTAGCGTCTGATTCTATGACTAAATCAGGAGTGGATCCGAAAATAGCCTGGCCGTTCCAGGCCTCCATGTGCTGAAGCCACCAGTGAATCTCTTCCCGGGCGTCCACAGAAAGAGACACCTTGTGAGAATAAGAGATGCTGGGCTTTGGGGCGCTGCAGCGCCCGATAATGTAGGGGCCCCGGGAAAATCGCCTGAATAGAGGCTGACAGCAAGCCTACTATCCTCGCGAGGCTTCTGAGAAACCTTCCAAGACAGGGGGCTGAGAGTGGAGGACTTTGTGTCTATCTCGAAGCCAAGAAATGTGATACACTGAGACGGTCCAAAATAGATTCTCTGTGCACTCGATTATTAGTGTTTTTTTAACAAAGTTCGTTTTGTGCCGCTACATCTGTTGCACCTAGTCACGATGCCTTACAGTAATTCAATTAAGATCGGTTAGGAGATTCCTTTTCCGAAGAAGAACAAAACTGTGAATAAACAAAATGTGAAGTATCAATCATAAGACTTGGATTTATTTTGGGATTATTCTTAATTAATGTCAACGAAAGAAGTGATAAGGAACAAAATTAGTTCCTAGAAAAAGTGCGCACATCCTACGGAAAAGGAATCTCCTAACCGATCTTAATTGATGCACTGAGAAGGGGAAGGCTTGTTTATCACAAAACCCAGATTCTGAAGAAGACTCACCGCCATCTGAAGATGACGCAGAAGCTGCCTGGGGCACGCATCTGTGAGGAGGAGATCGTCGAGGTAGACAATCATCCGAACTCCCCGCTCGCGGAACCATTCTACCACTGGCTTGAGAACCTTGGCAAAACACCAAGGGGCGGACGACAGGCCGAAAGGAAGTGAGCCGAACTTGTTCGGTTGACCGCGCCAAAGAAACGGAAGGAAACGCCGATGGGGGGGAAAGAAGGGAACCACCAAATAAGCATCCTTCAAGTCCAGGCGAAACATGCAGTCCGCTGGACGAAGAACGTCTCAAAGGAGGTGAATACCCTCCATCTTGAAGTGGCTGTAGACGAGCCACTTGTTGAATTCGCTCAGGTTGATGACCGGGCGTTTGCTCCTATCCTGTTTGTCCAGCAGAAACAGATTGCGTGCGACATCTCTTCCGGCTCACCTTTGGACCCGGTCCCGCATAAGATCTGGAAGGAGTTTGAGGTGGAATTGTTCCCTGCTCTCCGCCTGATCTGCAATCAGTCTCTGACCAGCGGTATTGTGCCCACTCGTTGGAAACAAGCTTTGATATCCCCGCTGTTGAAAAAACCTTCGCTGGACCCAGAGTGCTCTAAGAATTATAGGCCAATTTCGTTGCTTCCTTTCCCCGCAAAGATTGTTGAGCGTAGGGTTAGTACTCTATTGTCCAAACATTTGGAGCAACACCAGCTGCTGGAGGATTTGCAATTCGGCTTTCCCCCTGCCCATGGGACTGAGACGGCCTTGGTAACGGCCATGGATGAGCTTCAAATGCGTGCAGACAGGAGTCAGGCAACCGCTTTGATTTTGCTTGACCTGTCTGCCGCATTTGATACGGTAAACCATGAGATCCTCCTGTGCATATTGCAGGAGGCCGGGGTGAGGGGCTGTGCCCTGCGATGGTTCTGCTCCTTTCTTGAAGACAGACAGCAGGCTGTGGCCCTCCCCCCTTTTAATCTGCATTTTTTCCAGTACCACATGGTGTTCCTCAGGGCTCGGCTATTAGCCCTATTTTGTTTAGTCTTTATTTAAAACCGTTGAACTCCCTGATTAAGTTCTATAAGATCAATACGATTAATTATGCGGACGTGGCTGTGCTCCTTGTCAGCACGCCTGGTGAGAGTCCCTAGATTTAAAAAAGTCAGGGCAGGGGGAAGATATTTTGGGGTGGCTGCGGCCAAACTGTGGAACAGTCTACCTTGGGAGATTAGGCAACTGGATAAACTTCTCCCGTTTAGAAAATCCGTGAAAACTTGGCTGTTCCCTAGGGTTTGAGTTGGCTGTTTTTTGCTGTCCCTCTGTTTCATGTCTTTGGAGCTCCAGCGCCAGGATGCCTGCAACGGCGATAGTGCGCTCTATAAGTTCTATAAATAAATAAATAAATAAATAAGATTGCTGACAAAGCCCGGGGGGGTGTAGAGAAGTAGGCACTATAGCACCTTTATCCAGAAGAGCTGAGACCTCCCCGTCTACCAGAATGGAATCCTGTTGGGAAAAAACTATGGGGTGGGGTCTGGTTTGCTGATACGGGGCATTCAGATACTCTATTTGGAATCCCCGGACAGTCTGGAGCACCCACTGATCCCCCGTGACAGAAGCCCATGCCTGGGAATAATTCGCCAGCCGCCCCCCCTGATTTTTAAGAGGGAAGAAGGAAGTACACTCGCCAGATGAAGAGGCCGCTGCTGCACGGTATCCTTGCCCTTTTCCCCGGCGACCACTGGTGGTGGAAACATTTCCAAATCGACCTTGGTCCTGGTATTGACCTCTGGAGGAGCCTTGACCTCTTGTTTGTTGGTTGGAACCACGGCAGGCCGAGCAGCCCCTACCTCGACCGGCCCCTCTGAAAACCCGGGGAAAAAACTTTCTTTATTGTGGACTGAGCCCTATCCAAAGACGTAAAGGTGTTGACAAACTCTTTTATGAAAGGGTCACCAAAGAGACCCCCCTGAGCAACAGGGCCTGCCTCGGATTCCGCCAAGTCCCCTAACTTGGGATCCACTTTAATCAGTAACGAGTGACTGCGCTTGGTGGATAATGCACAGTTTGCGTTACCTAAGAAAACAATGGCTTGCTGAGCCCAACCAGAAAGACAATCAGGAGAGATGAGCGAGCCTTAAGTTTTAGCCTCCTCGGCCATATCCAGAATCTTCGTTAATGGGCTTAGGACGTCCAGGAGCTTATCTTGAAAGGCCCTCCATGACCTGTCGATCCCTTTCTTGGGGTCACGGATAAATGTCTGTAAAAATGTTGCTATTCTAGGATCAATGTCTGGGGTTTGCACAACCTTGTCGTCCAGAGAGGGGTGGGGACACTCCGCCCTGAGGCCATTACGCGCGTCTTTGTCCAGAGGCTTGCGGATGCGTAACGCCACATACTCTGCAACTTTAACTGCGGGGGCCCATTCAGACGAACGTGGATGTATGATTTGATCTGGGTCAAACCTATCCGAAGCAGGCGGAGGGGTAGTAGGAATGGGTTGGGAAGGACCCGCCGTCGGGGCCCGATGTGTCCTGGGAGGCCAATACAGGAACGTTAGGAGGCGGCTGAGAGGCCAAAAAGGCCTTCTTAAGATGCTCAAACGCGTCCGCATCTATCCCAGTCGCCCGTGGGCGCTTGGCCGGGGGGAGAGGGGGAGTGGGGGGGGGGGGGGGATTGCTATCCGGAAGCGGCACTTGCGGTGCTGGGACCGACCCTTGTGGTATAGGGGCCACAGGGAAAGTAGTAAGGCGTGCCAGGGACGGATCAATCTTCTGCGCATGGCCTGCCCCACCGCTCTGTAGATGGACTGGTCAACAGCGTCATAGAACTCATCGTCCCGCTGGAGGTCAGACAGGCCGTTGTCACCTCCCTGATACTCTTCATCCTCATAGCCATACTCCATGCCGCAGAGTAGGTAGGGAATGCACAAACTAGGATGAGTATAGAGCAAGTCTGGGTGTGAGACCGTGCTGCCGTGAAAAACAGCGAAACAGGGCTGGGTGTCGGCCAAAAATTAGAAGAGCCAAGCTCTAGATATGGGGTGGAAAACCTTTTGGGCGTACTGAGTCTGGTGAAAAAACTGATATTTGGTCCAAAAAATTACAACCCACAAGCTGGCCTGGGCCCAGTGCCCACATGCGTTAACACGCTGAAAAGGACGCTCTCATGAGCGAATTCACAATACAGGACTCCGTTGAGTGTCATGGAGCGTAGACGCAGACCGCAAACAGCCTAAGTAACAGTCGCGCAGCTTACACCAACTAGGCGTTCTGCCTCAAGCCAGCGCTCGCTGCGGGAGCCCCCACAAACCCTTCAGGGAATGAGTGCGCACCCGTAAGGAAGGCCATCCACGCCCCCTGCCGGCAGGAGGGCCACAAGCCACTAGACGACCGCTTAGGAGAGAACGCTCCCGCGGCCCCTGACGGAGATGCAAAGACGGAGACGGAGAAACAAAAGACCCGCAAAAGTGGCGAAACACCAAGTAACTACTGCCGTCCCAGCAAAGCGGCAAAAAATACACACAACTAAGGTGAAATGGCAAGCGGGAATAGCCCAGCAGGCGACAACAACACACACAGAGCTGAAATGTAAAATACACACGCTAAGGTGAAATGACAAGCTTGAATAGCGCAGCAGGCGATAACAGCATATCAATCAATTATACAAGCGCGCAGAGGGGCTAGAAACAGCCTAACAATAAATGCTAAGGAAATAACCAGTTTAACAACAATCAATGTGAAGATAAGAGAGCAGTCATCTCGGCTGCGCAGCAGCGGAGAAAGAGGACAAGGGGACACTGAGAGCAGACTATGTTGGGACTGCTGCGCCCTTATTGGTCACAGAGACATTTGCTTTGTTGTAATTGGTTGTTTTTGTTGACTACTTTTTACCCAGTGGTTCATGGGGAAAAGTAGTCTTGTTTCTCCTCGTTGGCTGCTGTATGGAATAAAGCGAAGAGAGAAGGCATAATCCTCACCTCCAGTCCTGACATAGAATTTACATGCATATCGTTTGTAGGAAACCGCTAAGGCTGAAGCAAAAACTATCTCCGGTCCAATGGTTAATTTTTAAAATGATTTTATTGCAAATATGTTACAAAAATATTAAGAGGAAAAAATGGCACCAACTAAATGTGGCAAAAATATACTTGCAAATAAATGTAATACAACAAAAACGCCAATGCATATAGCTCGAATAGAACAGTTTGTTTTCGTTCTAGCGTGCAAGTATTATACTTGGTGAGTTATAGGAACAATTTTGGCCTTAATGACAGAAAAATCATTCTTATAGACTCGCACATCAATGTAATCATTTAAATTAACCTAAAACCTATCATCTCTAAACGCTACATTTAAATAAAACAAAAGTCCCCTTAATTACTGCATTCTAATCGCAGTTCCTTGCCATCCTTCATCATGCCACTGCTGTAAATGAAATGTTATGCTGCTGCACACGAGGTAGCAAAATAATTAAGGATTTGTGAAGTTTTTAAAATATATATTTTTTTAAATGTTGCATTATTTTACTGAATTTAATATTGTTTAAATCCTAAAAAATGAAGACGCATTTGACAATGCTATTACTAAACAAGACGTTACATTGGTTTTGCTTGCTTGTTATTTAGATTAAATGTATTCATATGTGATGTGTGTGTATATATGTGTTCAATGGCATGTGTGGCTGTAGATACAATGCTCTGCATACTCCTGCCATCTAGTGTCCGGTTCAGACTTTTTCAAAGAAGTCTTTTAAATCACAAGGTCAAGTGACTCCTCCTCTTAGTGGTAATGCGCATGGGTATCGACTTGATTGTTGGATGGGGTTTTCTCTGCCATCTGGTTCTGACGTGTGTGCCTATGCTCCATGTTTCGACTCCTTTTTGGTTAGATTCTCTGGTTCTTTTCACTGACTTCGACAGAATTGTTGTTGCTTGTGCTTTTCCTTTTGCGATTTTCATTAAAAACTTCGCTGGTTCGACTCCGTTTGACAGAAGGCCCTATTGGGGCGTTGCCCTTCGGGGCCTCCCTTTTCCCTTGTTGCTAGTGTCCGCGAAAATGCTTCACTTGTAATGGAATGCACGCCCTTTCAGTTTTGTCTGCGTTGCCATGCGAAGTACTTTCACACAGACCAGCACTCGGTGTGTAACTTGTGCTTGTCTCCCAAGTCCAACAAAGTGGTCTGCGACGCCTGCAATTCCTTCCGCTCCAAAAAGACCCTTTGGGCTCGGAGAGCTTGTTGCCTTGAGATGTCCTACAGAACCACCAACGACACTCCCAACATCTTTGGTGAGGAGCATGCGCAGGATCAACCATTAATCCAAGAGGAGAGGGCCTTTTATGTCAATGAAAGTTCGGGCTCCGAGCTTGAAGATGACTTTGAGGTAGAAAACATTACTCCAACTCAACAACCTATGAGTACACTGCCTCTGCTCCTGTCCACCAGCATCATCGTACCAAGAATATTTGGCACAGCTAGTCCACCACTGCTATCTAGCCATGGTCAGCACAGAAAAAACGCTACAGATGCCCCACCTTCAGGATCAACAGCAAAACTACATGAGAAGTCAAAGCCAACTACTTCTGCTTCCCTGACTGAGCTCATCAACTGGCATCGAGTTGATCTTCGGTACTGAACCATCAGCCGCAATCTTCCACCTCAGCACTGAGTGCACAGTCTACTTCCATGCTGAAAGCTTTGGAGTCGAAGCAGGTGAAGCAGACCTCTAAGCTCGGTTCATACACATTGGTGGTCCCAATCCTTCGCAAGTTACAGGAGAAACTGGACACGCACCAGAAGATGATTCATATCCAGGCGCATACTGGACCTACTCTGGCTACGCCTTTCTTTCCTCCACCATCTAAAAGAAAGCTTACTTTCGAAGAAGCTTTAGACATGCCAGTTCCTCCTAAAAGGAAAACTATGAACAAAACCACTAGTACTCCATCTCTTCCACCTCCCATACCGACTCCACCCCCACCACTTCCACACTCTCCTGCACCACCATGAGAGCCACTAGATAACTCACCACAAGGGTCTCCATAGTCAGACACTGGTGGGAATGGGGAGCCACAGTGAGATGACCCCCGGGGACAACTATGACCCGGATCCCCCTGCTGACACGGATCCTGATATTTATCCTGCACGCCCTTCTCTTCCTGAAGATGCTGACTCTTACCATGAGCTTATAGCAAGGGCTGCTATTTTTCACAATTTCTAGCTTTATAAAGTGCCTACAGTGGATGACTTCCTCTTTGACATGCGTTCCACCACACATAGGGCGGCTCAGTACCTCCCCATGTTAAAAGGTATGCTTAGGCATACTGAGGACATATTTAAAGACCTTAGGGCTAGGGTTGTCACACAAAGGATACAGAAGAAATACAAACCTGCACCATCTGACGCTCTACTAGAATGCTATGACTGCGCCCACTGGGACAAAATGGAAGATCTATTTCAGTATCTTCCAGAGGAACACAAAAACGTGGTCAACATTTAGTGTTTGAAGATAAATGTATCACTAACACTACCATACGGTGTGCATTAGATGCTCCAGACACTGCAGCCAGGGGAGTAGATACTGATATTTTACTTCTGCGACATGCTTGGCTTTGAATCTCAGGGTTTAAGCCTGAAGTTCAGCAAGCTGTCTTAAACATGCCCTTTAATAAGGAGCATCTGTGTGACCCTCAGATGGATTCCACATTAGAAAAAATAAAGATACTCAGACGGCAAAGCTATGGGGGCACTTCAGACACCTGCTACCTGTGGTTTTTTTTGTCGCTCAGGATACTGTTGAGCCCTAAAAAAATCCACTGCTTCCGTGGCTTTACCTCTCAACAAAAACAGCAAGGTCAGAGCTCATACTCTAGGGGCTGCTAACGTGGATCCTATAGAGTAAACCACACCAGAGGTAGAGGTAAGAGTGCCTCCCCGTGGAGCAACACCCACTACCAAACAGTGACTACCCTATCCTTCCCCCCTAAGATCACATGTTGGGGGCAGGATTCCCAATGACCTTCCCGCATGGCAATACCTCACATCAGACAAGTGGGCAATTCCTATCATGAAGGTATGCTTTTTTTTGTCACCATAACTTCACTAAGATGTGTTAGTGAGCGCCAGGCATTAACCTTAGAAGAACGATTCTTCCAAATACATAAAGATAAGATGGTTCTTACAACCAACTCTACATTCCTACCTAGAGTAGTCTCACAATTTCACATTAATCAATCCATTGAATTGCCAGTTTTCTTCCATCAACCTGATTCTGTTGCAGAAAGAGCTTTTTATTCATTCGATGTCAAAGAGTGCTTATTTTCTACATTGATGGATCTAAAACTTTCAGAAGTCTAAGCAACTTGTTGCTTTTTTGTCACGACACAAAGGCAACCTTGTATCCAAAGCAGGCATAGTCAGATAGATAGTAATATGCATTCCGACTTGCTGTTCTAAGGCCAAACGACATTTAAATGTTCCTCCCAGAGCACACTCTCCCTACAAAAAGTGAGCAAACATTACCTTTTTAGGAAATATTCCCATAGCTGACATATGTAAAGCAGTAAGAAAAAACAATGGTCCAGAACCTAATTCTTTTCAGCCTGATTCAATCAGTGTATATTCATACAATAAGAATGTTCCTGGGCGTTCCAACAGGATCCGCTCCAAATCAATTATTTAACATAGTCAAAAATTATATATATACCACTACAACAGCAATTCAGAGTACAATCTTTAGTTTGTTTCTACACAAGTGGATGATGATATACAAAAGTATTTTTGCTTTATAAAGTAAAAAGATTGCTCAAAAAGGTGTGCACAAAAGAAGTGATCAAGAGTGTGTACGGTGAGTAAGGAAAAGAAAAGAATTCAAAGTAATAGGATAAAGATATTCACATTTTAGTTCTGTAATCACGGTCTCACAATTTTCCGTGTCGGAACCTGGTCCACAAAGTAATACTAAATATCGATTAAAGTATCGATTTTAAGTTCCACGATCATTGGGGACAGGGATTGAGGCTTTCCACTACGTCTATTTGGAAGTAATTTCTACATATAAGACTGGACGACATGTTGATGGATGATTGAATCACTTTCTTAAATAAGGAGTTATCCCTACTTGGCTGATCCGAAGATGCACTGGTTTCGGCCTTGCTCTCGTGGGGTCATCTTTAACCCTTGGTTGCCCTACCACTTGTCCTGAGGAAGACTCGCACGGTTCAGGTGTGACTTACCGGCTGACCATAAGTCGAGTCGAAACGTCGACGATACTTTTCCGACCTAGGATCCACACTTGCCAAAAAAAAGTGCACCAAAATTGACATGGTTGTCTGTGTTTAATTTATACTGACATCATTTGTTATTTAGTATTACTTTGTGGACCAGGTTCCGACACGGAAAATTGTGAGACCGTGATTACAGAACTAAGATGTGAAGCCACAGACGACATCAGATCCCTGCTCGACAACGGGGAAACGGCGGCCCTCATCCTCCTGGACCTCTCCGCAGCATTCAACACCGTCTGCCACCGCACCCTAGTGCAGCGCCTCAGCAACACCGGAATCCAAGAGAAGGCACTGGAATGGATCATCTCGTTTCTCGCCGGAAGAACCCAGAGGGTCCGCCTCTCCCCGTTCAGATCAGAGGCCACCGAAAAAATCTGCGGCGTACCACAAGGATCATCACTCAGCCCCACTCTCTTCAACATCTACATGAGCCCCCTCGCATCCATCGCACGCCAACACAACCTCAACATCATCTCCTACTCCGACGACACCCAGCTGATCCTCTCCCTCACCAACGACGTCGCCACCGCGAGAACCAGCCTACACGAAGGGATGAAAGATGTTGCCGACTGGATGAAGAACAGCCGCCTGAAACTGAACTCAGACAAGACGGAAGTCCTCATCCTGGGATCATCACCCACCGCCTGGGACGACTCCTGGTGGCCCCCCGCCCTGGGCACCACTCCCAAGCCAACGGACCACGCACGCAACCTGGGCTTCATCCTGGACTCCTCCCTCTCGATGACCAGACAAGTCAACGCCGTAACATCATCATGCTTCAATACCCTGCGCATGCTCCGCAAGATCTTCCGATGGATCCCCACCGATACCAGGAAGACGGTCACCCAGGCACTCGTCACCAGCCGCCTAGACTACGGAAACACCCTCTACGCCGGAACCACAGCTAAACTTCAGAAAAGACTCCAACGCATCCAAAACGCCTCCGCACGTCTCATCCTGGACATCCCCGACGCAGCCACATCTCCGACCACCTGAGAGACCTGCACTGGCTCCCCGTCAGCAAGAGGATCACGTTCAGACTCCTCACCCACGCACACAAAGCTCTACACGACCTGGGCCCCAAGTACCTCAACAACCGACTTGACCTTCTACACGCCCACCCGCCTGCTACGATCGACCAACCTCGCCACCGTTCCGCGCATCCGCAGAGCCAACGCCGGAGGAAGATCCTTCTCCTACCTGGCAGCCAAGTCATGGAACTCCCTCCCCACCCACCTTCAGCGAACCCAGGACCATCTCGCCTTCAGGAAGCAACTCAAGACCTGGCTTTTCGAGCAGTAAAGGACCCCTACCCCCAGCGCCTTGAGACCCGCCCGGGTGAGTAGCGCGCTATACAAATGCTGTGATTGATTGATTGATTGATTAATTGATTGACACATGACATTGAACGTCATATGTTACCTTGTAAGCATCTGTTCTTGGCATGAAGTGCTGTAGATCCGCATGTGCCCACCCTCATCCCTGGACATTTGTGGCCATTGCACTTGGATACATTTATTTGTTTTTACTATTTATAAAGTTTCAAAGTTTATTTATTTATGTTTTGGCTCTCATAGAGGGCCACATAAGAGAAAAAAAAACACATACAACATGTTCAAGGATAACTACAAAATCAGACATAATATTCCATAAACATATGTTATACAAGTCCATGAATCATCCATCAACAAGAGTACCACAAAAAGCTGACACAAGTTAAATTAGATAACATATTAATAAATATCTAAAAATCCTTTAAAAAATTTAAAAATGTAGAAGCAGAACATTTCATTTAAGGGCGAGTATAAAGATTGTAGGAAGATATTTACATTGGATATACCCAAGCGGATGCAAATTGGTTTTAGCCATTTGAGGCGCAAAGTGCGGAGTACCGGGCAAATCAACAAAACATGCATACGATCCTGTATACTTAGGTTACAAAAATTGCACATTTTAGATGTTCCATACCATTTGGATAGAAGTACATTTAATGGTAATAGGTCATGACGAATGAGGAACCACAACCTTCTAATGCCATGAGGTATATTCCATAAAACGTAGGCTTGGGCTTTCTTGGCAACATATGAGTTCAGAAGAAGATCACAACCCCCTTTTCTTTGTATTTCATTCTTATCTAATTGAAAGCCTAGTTCCCAAGATGCCTGTTTTAACAGGAGTTTTAGTTGCGCTCGAGAGTGCCGGAACAAAGTACTTTCATCTAGTTTCAGAAGAGTCACCGCTTTTCTGAAATTCTTTACAAGTTGTGAAAACTCTTTAAAGTTGCCTAATAATTCGCTTTTAAGTAGAGCTCTCATCGTCCCCGGTTCTGCTCTGGCAAGTGAGGCCACCCAACGTACCAGGGCACATAATCCCTGCACCCAACTGCTCCTTAGCCCACACTCAAGTCTGCAAGCTGCCAAAGAGCAATTGGTGTTTAATGAAGCCAAGGATCTTAAGAGTTTCCCTTCAGTTTTGTGGCAGAAATCCCAGAGTTTTAACTCAACGAGTTCAATACCATAAAGAAGGGTAGCGGGGATCTTAGCCCTATAAACCTCAAGCATACAAGAAAAATGTCTTTTACCGGTCGCTACGTATAGTGAATTTATGCCTTTACCATGTGCGAGGGCTTTTCGAGAACATTGATCAATATGAGGCCTCTCGCTCAGGTTGGCCGCAATAATTTTTCCCAAGAAGGTGTAAGTTTTGACTACCTCCAGCTTCTGACCGCCAATAGTCCACCCAAAATTTTCCGACCGGCACAACTTTTTCCCCCCTATGCACATAATTTTACTTTTAGATATATTAATCCTCATAGAGTGGGAAACTGCAAAGGCATGGAGTGCTTGCAACCTATTTGCTAAACCTTTAGGTGTTAAATCCAAAACAAGAATGTCGTCGGCATACATCAGGCAGGAAATGGAGGCCCCCCCTATCACTGGGGCAATGCCCTCACAGACCGATACGGCTGCAGGTAAATCCTGCGTATATAGGGAGAATAGCAGAGGCGCCAAAAGGCAACCCTGTTTCAGGCCGTTTAGAGAAGGGATACGGTCGGAAAGACCCCTTTCTCCCCCCTGCAACACCCTACACCAGGTTTCCGTATGTAATGTGCGAACAAGTTCCAACAAGTATGGGGGTACTCCAAGAGTTGATAATTTTCTCCACAGCGTTCTGCGATCCACTCTATCGAACGCTGTGGAGAAATCAATAAAAGCTGCATACACAACTCCCCCTCTCACCTGCGTATACTTGTCCAATATCACATGGAGGGTGGTCAGATTGTCTAGAGTGCCGTGCTCCCTACGGAATCCCGTTTGTTCGCGTGGTAAAATATTATTCTCATCCACCCAGTCCGAAAGTAGATTTAAAAGACACTTCGCAAAGATCTTACCGACTGAGTCGAGGAGAGCAATCAGACGATAATTGCTAGGGATATCCCTTGCGCCCTTCTTAAAGATAGGGACCAAGATACTACCCCTCCAGGATGCTGGTACCTTCTTCGAATCAAAACAGGATTTAAATAGAGGATAAAGTATTTTACTCCAGAGGGAGGGCTCCTGCTTCAGGACCGTCATGGGGAGTTCGTCCGGCCCCATTGCACCAGACGAGCGCATGTTCTTTATGGCCGCAGCTATTGTTTCCTCCGATGGATACTTAATTTCTCCATCGGAGAATGAATCAGGGAGGCTAGTATCCACTAAAGTACCATACCCCCCATAGAGATCCCAAATATAGGCAGACCAAACATCTTCGGTAATAGGGATTGGGCAAGGAGTTAATCTATTGCCACATCCCATCCCGATTATGGACCAAAATTTGCGGATCTTACCATGCGCTACTGCTTCCCTTAGATTGATCCAAACCAAATCTTCCTTTTCCTTTTTTAATTTCGCTTTTAGTCTAACTCTCTTTCTTTTTAACCTCAAAAGTTCTTTTCCCCGTTCCCCAGATCTACTTAAGAATTGGGCCCGGACTAATTTATTTATTTCTTTATTCAGTGTGCACAAGGCACTGGGCATGTATACCCGCTTCGGGGGACATCTAACCTTTTTTACATCCAAGATGATGTTCCGCATAAAGTTTTCAAAACTAGCAATTTCCGAGCCATACCAAGCATTCAGGTCTGCTATGGTTTTACATAGAATAGAATGCACCCCAGAAATTAAAGATGGGTTCCAAAAACATCTACCAGAGGATGCATGAAAGGCTGTATCTTTACTATTAATCGCCCATGAAGCCGTACTAGGAGGTTTTAGGGAGATAGTCAGGAGTATTATATTATGATCACTCAATGTCGTGGGGACTATCATCAAATCCAGGATACGCGGAAACATGTTAAAGTCCGAGATCGCATAATCAATTATAGAGGGCTTACTGTGAGATTTATGCGTAAATTTTGCAGGAACGTCAGAGGGGAATCTCCCATTTAAGATAAGCCCCTCGACTGCCGAAAGTTCCTCCAACAGAATCTTCCCTCTTTTATTAGTTATTATTTTGTCAGGAAAAAGGGATTGAGGAATGAAATGCGCCTCTTCTTTGGCTTTATTTCTAAAAAGGTTCATACTAGAGTTAGATATTTTACAATTTAAATCACCCACAAGTATAACTTCTGAAGAAGGTGATATTTTTTTAACCTGGCCAATATATTGGAAAACCTGCTTCAACACATCGTTAAAACCCTCTGCAGGAGGGATATAAACATTAATAATTATAACAGACACCATCTTTGAGGGGGTGGGAAGATTGGCTATAGTTATGGCTTGGAAAAGGGTACTTGGGTCAGTATACTGGGAGAATTTCCAGTTCCATTTATTTGATAGCATGCACGCGATACCCCCCTTAGCATGCCCTTTCTTAGAAACAACCGCCGGGACCTCCAACACGAAGTAATCCTTTCTAACATCAATTCTATTAATACACCAAGTTTCTTGAATGCAGATCACATTTGCACCCAACGAAAATAGAAACTCGAATTTCTCTGGACTACTGTGTATCCCGGCAGCGTTCCATGAGATGATTTTCAATTGATTGTTAAAGGTGCTGAAACAGTTTGGGGTTATCTGTGGATTTAGATGATAAAGCGTTATGCAACCAATTCCACCGATTAGAGTCCTCTATTTTACTATTTATACATTTAGGTTTGGTCATCGTATTAAATATACATACTTTACACTCCTTTCTCACCTACCTGTGGGAAAATATTCTTATAAGGGAGTTGATGCCCATGTGCACTACCACTGAGAGGAGGAGTCACTCGACCTCGTGCCTCAAAAGACTTCTTCAAAGAAAAATGTTCACAACTCCGGACCGAACGCTAGATGGCAGGAGTATGCAGAGCATGTGAGTCTACAGCACTTCATGCCACGAACAGATGCTTACAGGGTAAGTAGCATATACCATACAACATATGCACATTAGTTAAATGCCACTTTTGCAATCTTTCTATTCTAATGTAAAGGTAAGGAGACATTGTTTCTTTGGTTTTATGTACATTTTACTGACGTTATAGTTATCCCAACAGCAACGTCATGACTTTGCTCTAGTATTGTGCGATTAGGTGTACAAAGTGTGCTTGGTAAAATGAGCCGTTCTGTGATATTTTTAGTGAAGAAACAATTATGAAAGAGCAGGGTCTCAGTTGAACTGCTGGAGATGGGTAGTACAAGATAATCTTTCATGTAAGAGAAACTGTTGGCTTTGATTTTCATCATTAGTCCCGAATGACCTCTTGGTTCTGCTGTTATTTGGAAATCATAGTTTTTGTGTTTTCTTTTTTCAATAGGGCTTGTCAAAAGAGCACGATTGACATCTGATATATTTGATTTACAATCCGGACAGGTAGAACAGCAGCAGTGCAAGCTTCCCTAACCTCCTCAGGACAACTGCAGCATTAACACTTGAAGTCTACATATTTGCACACTCAAAAGGTACTGTCCTGGAGGAAGAAGTTCCGACTATTGTTTTCAACATACACAGAAAAGTATTTACAAAAAGCAGTGTCTGGACTAATAGTTCCAAGAACATATGTAGCTTGTGGCCATTTCATCACATTATGGCATTAGCAAGCATATATTTACTATTTTTTAATGTAAAATACGTTTTCATGCACACTCAACCTAGTTGGATTGGGTGCAGGAGTGTAAAAAGCAACTTGATGACATGTTTTATCCCAGTTAAACTAGTATCCAAACTGTATTCTTCCAAGTCCCCTTTCTTCTGCTCTTTTTTTTTCTCTCAGGGTTTTCCAAGTACTTTAGGAAATCTTCACAAATATCCTACTATGGTCCGATATAATTTGTGTACTGCCTTTCTTCCAGCAAGGTATAGGAATCCTCTTGGTAATCCACCGTGTAAGAAATTGGGTTGTTGAAGTAAAGTAAAAAACAAATGATACCAGAATGACAAAAATGGAGTCAGTAGAACTAGAGCTATTCAATTTTAAAGATTCAAGTAAAAATAGCCCCTAAAAGTTCAAAGTGCCTTTCAAGTTGTTGGCTAGACTGTAGGAAATTCGCAAGTTCAGGCTGACCGCGATGGAGCGCGGTTCGGATACAAGGACAAGGTTAGTCCATCTAAGCAGTTACCTTCTATGTCTGGTGCAAAGTGTTTCGTTTACAGTGGAGGAGTCCGCGAGGGGAGAGAGCTGCGAATGTTCTTTGCTGTAGCACTAAAAGTAGGCCTGGTGTCGTGAATGGTCATCTCTGGGGGCGACCGCTGAGCCTGCCCCAGGCGAGGTCGCCCCCACTCCGCTGCTCCTGCAAGCTGACTGCCTGACTGCCGCCTGTTCACTCTTCCCCCCTCCTGCTGCCTCGTTATTGCCTTCTGCTAACTTTTCCCCCCTTCTATTGCCTCGTTGTTGCCTCGATGTATTCTTTTTCCCCTCTGCTGCTGCATTCGTTTTTCCCTTCTGTTTTTGCCTTTTTTCCTTCAGTGGACCCCTTTCCCCCTTCTGCTGCCCGCCCCCTTCCTTGTGTGCTGCTCCCTTCCGCCGGACGACCCAGCCGCCGCTGAGCCGCCCTCAGACCTCCTTCCCGCCACAGACCTCCGCCGACTCCGCCCCCCTCCTGCCCATTGGCCGCCCCGCTCCCGCCACCCAGCTGACCCGACCTCCCGGCTCCTTACTTATGACGCCTCCTGAGCGACCGCGCAGCGGGAGCACCGATTGAGCGCCGAGGGTGCGCCAAAGGTAAGCCCGTCTGCGCTCGTCCGCGCTTGGACAGCGCCCAGCGCCATGACCCATGGCCCTCCCCGCCGATGCAAGACAACCCGACTGACCTACGACGCCGCCACTCTCAACGCACTCAATGCCGGCCGGTCCCACGCCTGCTGCCGAGCCACCCCGAGACGCACCCACGGACCCTTCACCTGCTGCACCTGCAAGTTCACCTGCCTCCGAACCTGCCCCGCACCCGCCAAGACGAGCACCAGCAGCAACCACCTCAAGTGCATCCTGCTCAACACCCGCTCCGTCCACAGACACACCGTGGAACTCTGGAACCTCCTCGACGCTACATCACCGGACGTCGCCTTCCTCACGGAAACCTGGATGAACGCCTCCTCTACACCCGACATCGCCATCGCCATCCCGGACGGGTACAAGATCATCAGGAGAACCCGCGCCAACCAGACCGGAGGAGGCATCGCCATCGTCCACAAGAACACCATCCGCATCACGACCGACGCCAACGACTCCTTCGCCGTAGCTGAATATCTCCACTTCCAGATTCACACCGACCCAAAGACGACCCTCAGAGGCACCCTCGTCTCTTCCAGCAAGTATATCACCTTCAGCCACACCACCGGACTCCACTGGACCGACCACAGCTGCGTCCACTTCAGCTTCAAAAGAACCACGACCCACCACCACCTGCAACAGGTACCTCACAGGAATTGGAGCAAGATCACCGCGGACCAGCTCACCACCTCCCTCAGCCAGAGCCCACCCGCCAACACAACGGACCCCAACGAAGCAGCCCGCAACTTCACACAGTGGCTGACCGCCTGCGCCGACGACCTTGCGCCACTAAAGAACCCTCCCAGCAGACCCAGAAGCAAGAAGGCATCCTGGTTCACCGACGAACTCAAGGACTCCAAGAAGACCTGCCGCACCCTCGAGAAAGCCTGGCTCCTCGACCGGACCACCAACAACATGATCGCCCTCAAACACGCTACCCGCAAGCACCACCAGGTCATCCGCACCACCAAGAAGAAATCCCTGAAGGAACGACTGGACAACAACGCCCACGACAGCAAGGAACTCTTCACCATCGTCAAAGAGTTCTCCAACCCCAGCACCGGCACCAACGACATCACTCCGTCACAAGACCTCTGCGACTCCCTCGCCTCGTTCTTCCACCGCAAGATCGCCGACATCCACAACAGCTTCGGCGCACCACCCGCGCACCCAACCGTCGAACCAACGCCCCCCACCGCCACCCTTCGCACCTGGACCACGGTGACCACCGAAGACACAACCCGCACGATGAACACCATCCACTCCGGATCACCGACCGACCCCTGCCCACACCACGTCTTCAACAAGGCCGACTCCACCATCGCACCCCAACTCCGGAACATCATCAACACCTCCTTCAACACCGCCACCTTCCCGGAGAGCTGGAAGCACGCCGAGCTCAACGCCCTCCTGAAGAAACCTACAGCGGACCCCACCGACCTAAAAAACTTCCGCCCCATCTCGCTCCTCCCTTTTCCTGCTAAAGTCATCGAGAAGATCGTCAACAGACAGCTGACCGCCTTCCTCGAGACGAACGGATCCCTCGACCCCTCGCAGTCCGGCTTCAGAGCCAACCACAGCACCGAGACCGCCCTCATCGCAGCCACCGATGACATCCGGACCCTGCTCGACAAGGGAGAAACAGTGGCCCTCATCCTCCTGGACCTCTCCGCTGCGTTCGACACTGTCTGCCACCGCACCCTAGTCCAGCGCCTCAGCAACATCGGTATCCAAGCGAAGGCACTGGAGTGGATCATCTCGTTCCTCGCTGGAAGAACACAAAGAGTCCGCCTCCCCCCGTTTCGCTCCGAGGCCACCGAAGTCATCTGCGGCGTCCCGCAAGGATCTTCACTCAGCCCCACCCTCTTCAACGTCTACATGAGACCTCTTGCAACCATCGCACGCCAGCACAACCTCAACATCATCTCTTACGCCGACGACACCCAGCTGATCCTCTCCCTCACCAGAGACCCCAACGCCGCCAGAACCTGCCTACACGAAGGGATGAAAGACGTCGCCGAGTGGATGAAGGACAGCCGCCTGAAACTGAACTCGGACAAGACGGAAGTCCTCATCCTGAGATCTTCGCCCTCCGCCTGGGACGACTCCTGGTGGCCCCCAGCCCTGGGCACCGCACCCAAGCCAACCGACCACGCACGCAACCTGGGCTTCATCCTGGACTCCTCCCTCTCGATGACCAGACAAGTCAACGCCGTCTCCTCATCGTGCTTCAACACCCTACGTATGCTTCGCAAGATCTTCCGCTGGATCCCGACCGAGACCAGGAAGACTGTCACCCAGGCACTTGTCACCAGCCGACTGGACTACGGAAACGCCCTCTACGCCGGAACCACAGCCAAGCTATAGAAAAGACTCCAGCACATCCAGAACGCCTCCGCCCGACTCATCCTGGATGTCCCCCGACGCAGCCACATCTCCAGCCACCTGAGGTACCTGCACTGGCTCCCCGTCGACAAGAGGATCACGTTCCGGCTCCTCACCCACGCACACAAGTCTCTCCACGATCTGGGCCCCAAGTACCTCAACGACCGCCTGACCTTCTACACGCCCACCCGCCAGCTACGGTCCACCAGCCTCGCCCTCGCAGCCGTACCACGCATCCGAAGAGCCACCGCCAGAGGAAGATCCTTCTCTTACCTGGCTGCCAAGACATGGAACTCCCTCCCCATCCACCTTCGGCTGACCCAGGACCATCTCGCCTTCAGGAAACAACTCAAGACCTGGCTGTTAGAGCAGTAACATACCCCTTCCCCCAAGCGCCTTGAGACCCTCCCGGGTGAGTAGTGCGCTATACAAACGGTATGATTGATTGATTGATTAAGACTCGGTCGGACATTGCGAATGGTCATTGGTTTAGCATTGTGTTAGCAGCCATTGTGGGCGGCTGTTGCTGTAGCTCGAAGTGCAGCTTTTACGTTGACGATTGATGTAGCGCGAATAGCAGATCTCTCTGGAGCTTTGCATTGGCAGTTGTCACGAACTTCAGAGTCTTGGCTTGAACAAGCCTTTTAGCAGTCGCAAAGAGCCTAAACTTCAGGATTTCACCTTTTGCTTTTGGAGGAGTGCACTCTGATGTCAGCCAAGGGTCCAGAACCTGGGGAAACATCTCTTGGGGATTAGGGTATCACTCCAGCAGAGTCCAGCAGGGCTCAGACTGGTCCAGTGCAGCAGGTCAGCGGGGCAGTTGCAGGGAGGTCTCAGGAACTTGTGTCCGTGTAGCTCACACAGGTCAGCCAACTGACCCTTGGAGTCACTCCGGTTAGCCTGTGATGGAGGTAAGCAAGGCCAGACAGCAAGGCAGATCACAAACAGCATGGCAGTCCTTCTTCTGTAATGTTCACAGGTCCAGGAGTGTTCTGAAGAGTAGCTCTAGAGGTCTAATATTAATACCAGGTGCCAGACTTTGTGGAGGGGGACTGACCTATGAGCCTCCAGGGCCTACTTTAGGGGTGTTCTGTAAGTATTAAAGAGGAACATTTATGACTGGCAAAAGGTTTGTTTTGCCAGGACGAAATGGCAGTTTAAAACTGCACTGAAGGCTGCAACAGCAGGATAGGTTTTACAGTGCTACTTAAGTGGGTGTGCTGTAGGCCCACTAGTAGCATTTTAATTTACAGGCTGTGGGTATTTATTTATTCAACATAAAGTAGTGGTTCCTCAGAGATACTACATCCCAGTAAATTAATCAATATAATTATTCAATTAAAGTGTGAACACATTTATAATAATTGATACATAACTAGTAAGAGTGTAGAAAATCTGTGAACATAAAAATGCATCCATTCAACTATTCATAAATAAGAGGCAACTTCAAAAATATATTATTAAATAGGTAATAATATATTATTACATATTTAAAAAACTATTTCCATTCTATACAATACCCCTGTAAAGGTGTATTTTACAAATTCACAAGTACTCAATGCAATTAAAACATTAAACAGTTTAAGACTCCTCAGATCTCGTGCCTCCTCTCCCTAACAGACCCTAATAGCAACCTCAAAGAACATCTTTGATATGCTGCGAGTCATTCACAGAGAGAAGCGCAGTATAGCTTTTTAACAGCTTTGGAAGGACCCATTATATATTATAAAAGTGCCAATGTGCATTTCAGGTTCTAAAATCACTCATACTGTACCTCATACTATCATTGAAATTAACCCAGACTGACTATATTTACATTTTTAAAAATGACAGGAAAAAAACTCTTTAACCTATAAACAAACATTAATTAATGGCGGATTCATCATCATCATAAAGAGCCTCCTCACAGGTTACACAGGCATATCAAGTTTCTTGCTGTTTCTTGCAAAGGTGCGACTATTACATTCACTGCAATCCGTCTTACACAAATTGGTAACCGAGACCTAGGTCCGACCCTCCCGACGCTATCAATCAGCGGGGACCTATTTCACCATATAATGGAGAACATACGATTTTTCTGTCCAGTGGTCAACTATCGTATTGGCCCTTTGCGGAATTTCTTGCATTTCATACCGTTATTACATCCGGAAAAGTGAGAAACGCTTTGGGATATCTGATAGCACTGACTAAGTTCTTTGCGAACGAAACGCGTTGGCTGAAGAGGTTGTTTTAATGGAAATTGAATAAAGGAACTTTGGAATAAGAATCGGAGCTTCCGAGCACTCCTTTTTGTGCACCGTCCTTTTATATATGAACTTGGAGATTTGCTTTGCAGAAGAGTATTGGTGCGGCATACTCTGGACGTGCCGTGCACAACATATGGACTTACATATCATACTTTGAAATACTTGTGCATAACCTTGGTCAGCCGCCCTTTTTCTTTTTGATTGAACACTATCTTCTGTGTTTGCAATACCTGGATTTGAGTGAAGTTAAACTCATAGCCTGTGGTGAGCGACTTACACATTTTAAGGACCAATCATTATCGCTCCACTACTACCTCATATTGGGACAGTGGAGGTAGAAGCATTTAAAGCTGTGAATGGTGGTTGCTAAGTGCTTTGGGTGCTTAGCGGCACTATTCCTGTTGGCAAATTTGGGCATTATTTAACTTGGGGTATAAAATACAACAGTGGAACTTTGTGGATGATGTACTTCTAAAGAAACTTTAGGATTTCCTTGCGAGTTTCTTGTCAGTTCAAAAGTGTACACACGCACACCTACAGCACATTTTGGAGCTGTTTTGAAGGTGCTAAACTACAACTGCTGCTCCTCTTGTGGAAACTGTAGAGGAATTTAACTGTTCTTATTGGTCTTATTGTTTGTATACTAGTTTGGATGTCTGGTGAGAGGTCGCTCACCGGAGCGTGGGTTTCTTGAGGTGTTACCTCGTTTGTAATGCCATGCTAAATTATAAAAATGTTGGTTGTTGTGTGCGAGAGTAAGTCCTGAAGAGAGGCCCTAGGGCGGTGTTTGGTCCTGATGTGAGACAGTGTGTGAAGTGGATCCTTTGTTCTCATTTGTACAGAGTTTTTTGTACAATACCAGGAACACGATTACCCACAGAATCCTTTGATTGTGACGGACCCCCCACATCGGGGCTATCGAATAAACGGGAGTTTACTCACTCCTTAAAACAATTCGGCTACCAGCCTGCGGGACCACGTGACCCATTAGCTGGCCTGACGGTCTCTCAGAACCTTGTGGAGGGCTATACAGGCTCCTACGTCGACACACCATAACTTAATAGGACGACCACGGACTTGCACCCGAGTTCCTCCTTTCTGATTTTGAGACGTGTGTCCTGTTCTGGGACCACTAAACCAAACCTCGTCTCGAGCCCGGCCGGGTCGGAAGTATCACCGGCTAAGCGACCTTACAGTTGGGCCTCTATAATCCGAAAGCCCTGAGGAGTCGCGGAAATTACATTCCGTTGCGACGAAACACGTGTCGGCTGGCTATAAAGACCATTAAATGAAGACTTCTTATCTCTAAAAGACACTGTTGTTTCTTCTGACAGCTGTGATTGGAATGTTTAGGTGTCCACCAGGACACACATTTTGCTATACTTTCTTGTTGTGTGCAGTGGGCATTTTGCTGTTGTGTCTTAGTGTGTTGACCGTTCAACACACACCCTTTGAGGGGTTATCGGGCTTATCCCCTCGCCCTTTTTGCACCACCTCATAACCAGTTTTCGCTTATATCTTTGCGACTAATAATTAGCTGAGCGCCCAGTATTTCCCCTTAATCCAAAAAAAACCCTGCCTCAAAAGATTTGGGTTTCTTGAGGTGTTACCTCGTTTGTAATGCCATGCTAAATTATAAAAATGTTCGTTGTTGTGTGCGAGAGTAAGTCTTGAAGAGAGGCCCTAGGGCGGTGTTTGGTCCTGATGTGAGACAGTGTGTGAAGTGGATCCTTTGTCCTCATTTGTTCAGAGTTTTGATATTCCTGGTCCGGTACAGTGGAGTGGAGTGCAGTGGAATGACAAGGGTGCTTAATTCTGAAGTTATGAAGTATGGAAGGCGTTAGTTTGAGTGCGAGGTGGGTTGAGGGACGTTTTTAGTGGCCCAAAGTTCCATGTTATAGGGGATATGTGTATTTCACCCCAGCTTGTGTTCATCCTTCCTAATGATTTCTGGATGAAGGGGCAGTGTGTTTAGCCCAATTGTTTAAGGGGTAAGTTTTATCCCCCAATGATATATATGTAAATCCTTCCTAAGGGGTTAAGGATGTGGGGACAGTATTAAGCCCAATGTTAAGTAGGTACGTTGTTACACCCCGATGCAGTAGTGGGTTGGTAAAACCCTGGTCCTGTTTAAGTGTATGGTGTTGGGGGTACGTGGTTATACCCCAATGCAGTACAGTCTGGAAAAAGCCATTGTCCTGTTCTAGTGTTGTGTAATGGAAGGTAATGTGCTGGTCCTGTTAGAGTGTATGTAATGTGGAGTAATGGGTAATTTGTGTTCCTTGATGAATGAGCAGAGAAGATTTGGGTTCTATGTACACTTGCGAGAGGTGACAGCGCACTTTATGCAAAGTCGCCACTATTCTGAACTGTTCTCTCTCCAAATTGATACCATGTACTTTAGGTACATACCAGATTGGTTACTGGGTCACCCTTGTGAGCCCCTGTATAGTGTACCATAGGTACCCAGGGCATAGGTGCACCCTAGGCCTACCAGGGGCTGCAGCATGTATTGTGCCTTCCCTGGTTTGCCTTCCAAACTGACACCACAGGTATGTTCACACAGCCTGGGTAAGGTGGTGTAATCACCCCTTACTTAGATATAGTATACCTATATCTCTATATATAAATATATATATATAGACACATATGCACCTATATGTCACTCCTATGGCAGGCCTTAACAATCCTGGAGGCAGAGTGCTTGGTTTTATGTGAGAGGGTGCTCTAGCATGTGCTGAGCCCCTCTGAAGCTTTCGGAACCATCTCCTTATAGCTGTTCTATGATATAGCCAAACCATATACCATTAAGTGCATTATAATTCTCGCGGTTAATGCTAACTTTTATTTGGCTTTATCAAAACATGTTGTGTAAGGTGTCAAACGCTTTGGAATACTACCCCCCCCCACCCCCCTCCGGCAGGGGAGGCCTGGACAATAGGTTTCCTGCCCAAGGAGGTGCTATCATCTCCCAAGACAGGCTTTTGTGTATTGGGGCAGGGAGGGCTGCATTCAGCGAATGCTTTCCAGACACTGCCTGGGGCACACAAGGTGCTGCATGCATTTCCCAGTTTAAACCGGTTGCTGGGGCACTCAGCCCCAGCTCTGGTGCGAAACTGGACTGTAACCACCCCCTTCCCAGGTCTACCCATAGGAGGGACCTTAAAGGTAGTCCAGCCCCTAAACTTAGTATAAGTATAGGAACCCAGTCCCTTGGACTTCAGATTACCCTGGTCAAAACTCTGAAACATATATCCTGGACCTTCGACATCCCATTTCGACTGGAAGACGGAATATATCTCCCTTGTGGTCAAGGAGTGACTACCCTGTTCAAACAGGCACCAAAAGCAACTTTGCCGGTCTGCATTTTTGAGACTCTCGCCGGATCCCGAAGAATTTGCGACACAGGACACGGACTTCCAGACATCTCTGACCGACCTTCGCTCACAGCAAAGCTGAGACCCATGGCGGACACGAGAGACGTGGGACCGAAACTCCTGGATATCCTGCATTTTACAAGCTGCACCCACTTCCAGAGATAACTTTTAGTTGTGCATTGGGGTGCTTGAAGCCCCAGACCCGAGCACCATTTGCACCGAAGCTCAGAGGCCTCCAGTCCTTGAGTGACCTGTGGGCCCCGCTTTTCCATTTCAGCTCGACATGTCTTTGCGGTTTCTTGCCCGTTGGCTAGTAAGCCCCCCAAAGTCTTTTCTTTGAATCTAACATGCTTTCCTGGTTGCTCCCACTTCCCCATAAAGGAGAAGTCCCTCAGACCTTGCTGGTCTGCACAGAAGCCAATCTCGACATCCTGCGTGGGTTGTGGTTGCCAAGGCTTGTTGGGTCCGGATACCGACACCGCAGTCAACTAGATCCTTCGTGGGACAGCTCGAATCCAGCTCCAGGTCGACGTCTCCTGGTCCTCGTGGCTTAAGAGACCAGCTTCACCTCACCTGAAATCACCCAACATCTGGTGGCCTCTTCCTATTGCTACCCTGGTCACTGGCAAGTGACCCAGACTCTGTCCCTTATGCTTTCAGGTTCTTCAGATCTTCGATCCACCCTTGGATCCACTCTGACACTTTTCCTCTGGTCGCCTGCAGCACTTCTTTGCAGCTCTCCATTGAAAACGACGACGAAACCCGACACGAAAAGACACCTATGCACCCGGCTTTCCTGGATGAGGTAACACTAGTACTCCGGTGCTCCCGTGGGTTTTGACTCTCGAAGTGTCCTAGTTTAAAAGGGTTCCATCGTAGTCCATCCCACAGTGTCCTTAAACTGTAAATTTGTAACTTGTTTGTTTCCTTTAGAAAGTCAATGGTAACCCGCGGCTGTGTTTAGACACTGCACGCGACTCCCGTGGGCCTCCTACTTCCTAACCTTTGGTTGTTTAGAGTAGCCCCAGCGATTCCACAGGCCCCAGGCCTGCTTTCTAATTCTCACGTGGTTCTTATACCACTGTTTTAGTATATGGTTTGTGAGGCCCCTAGGGCATAACGTATACTGTGCAACCTATTGTATGCTAATTGAGTAACTTGTATTGTACTTTTACCTCTGACCTTATAAAGAGTGCAGAGGGGTTGTGTTTAGAATAAATACATATATATTTGATATATATCTTGTGTGGTGTGCTTTTATTTGGTACTCAAGGGATTATAATCGGTAAAACAACTTGCTTAATACGCTCTCTGAAGTCCATGCTATCACTAGGATAGCTTTCTATAAGGTTGACTTTACAACCACCGTCAATAAGGGTCGATTAGACTGGTGCAAGGTGCCCACTAGAACTAGTGGGCATCATATGCCAGGCTAACTTCTCACATTGGTGTGCAGCGGTGGGATAGGAGCTTGCATTGTTTTACCAAATAATCTTGAGAGTATCATTTGAAAAATCACATCAAGGTACCTGTAGGTACATATGAATCAAGTTTTATAATACATACGTTTTACTGAACTTAGCAGTTGTAGGTGTTAAGGGCTTAGCACACCTTGAGAGGTTCTAGTAGGATAACAAGTAGTGTAGGTAGTGCACACACCACGCCTCATTAGTCATGGCTTTAATAGCAGGGTCTAGTGTACCTCTGCTAGAAGACAACCCAAGGTTGCCTTTTAAATATGACTCCTTCACTTTTCAAGAAATGAGAAGCTTGTGTGTCATAAGGAAATTAAAGCAAGGATGGAGTCCAACCTTTCAACACCTGGTAGATATCTTAGTGATAGATGATTTAGAAAAAGCATCAGATCCAGATAATCAGGGTAGTAGGGAGGGGGTCCAACGTTCATCAGAAGAGGATCGGAGTGAGGTTACCCACCAGGAGAATGATAATGATGAGGATGAAGCCCAGGATGAGATTGATGAACCTGACCTGGGAAACACAGGGCTACCTGAGGGTAGAGAGGGCCTAGGAAGGCCTCCCTCTATCCCTCCACGTAGGCCTAATGATGTGCTCAGAAGAAACAGATCTCTTTCAGATGAATCTGGACATTCTGAATCATCAGTAGGGTCATCTGCCTCAGCTCAAAGGAGAATGACTTCCCCCTCAGAGAAGAGAGCACAAAGCTAGAATGACAGAAGTCAAGCTTAGGATCAGGAGGCAAGAAATTGCCCTGGCCAAAGAGACCCTGGCTCTTGAAAGAGAGAGAAAATTGTTTGGGCTAGAGCCCACTGGTGGCAGCAATATCCCTAGTGGTAGGGAAAGTTCTCATGACCATAGACACCTGAGCAAGATTGTCAGTCCCTATCAGATTGCGGATGACATCCACAAGTGGATAACTGCTTTTGAGAGGGCCTGCAAAGTACAGCAGGTGCCCCAAAGTCCTTGGGCAGCAATCTTGTGGCTCTCCTTTGCAGAAGAGACAAGCTCCTCACTGTTAGAGAAGAGGATGCTGACAACTGCACTGTCCTGAAGGGTGCTCTGATAGATGGGTTTGGCCTAACCACTGAGCAGTACAGGTTGCTGTTCAGAGACACACAGAAAATACAGACTCAGGACTGGACAGATTTTGTAGATTGTGCTGCTAAGGGGCTCTGGAAGGTTGGTTACTGGGCAGTAAAGTAAGTGACTATACAGTATTATATAACCTTCTAATGAGAGAACAGATTCTGTCAGAACCAGCAATTGCATCAACACCTGGCTGACTGATTTGACCTCTCCCCAAGAATTGGGTAAGAAGGCAGACAAATGGGTCAGAACCAGGGTGAAGCAGAAGGTACAGAACCAAGGTGGTGACCAGAAGAAGCAAGACCAAAGGGTGGGGAGAAAGCAAAAGACCAGAAGTCTTCTCAAGGTCCCCAAAAAGCTTCTAATGGTGGGGGTTCCCAACAATCCAAAAAGAAAGAAGGCCCGAAGAAACCCTGGTTCAAAGTTTGTAAAAGTAATACTCATTGGACCAGTGATTGTAACAAAAGGGAGACAGCTCCAGCCACCATAACCCCTCAGGCAACTGTTCCCCCTAGTTCAGCTCCAAGTGGTGGTTCTCAACAGAAGGGTGTAGTAGGGTTAACCCTGGGAACTGAGATGGACTCTGGCCTAATCAGAGTACCAACACAAGCTGTTTTGATCTGTGATTGGGACATAGCCATGTCTTCTACTGTGAGTCCCAATAACTTGGGCAAGTACAGACAAACTCCTTTGATTAATGATAACGTGGCTCAGGCCTACAGGGGCGCATGTGCTAGTGTCACAATGGTGACACCCAGCTTTGTGAACCCTGAACAGATCATACTAGGTGAAAATGACCTAGTGACCAATGCTAGCAATGTCACTACCACACACAGTATGGCAGTTGTTAATTTCTCCTGGGGAGGGGTAACTGGCCTCAAGAAGGTTGTTGTTAGCTCAGACCTCCCGGTAGAATGTTTGCCTGGCAATGACCTAGAGACTTCAGCCTGGTCTGAAGTGGAATATAGGACACATGCAGAAATGCTAGGTATCTCAGCACATGTGCTTGCTGTGACTAGGTCACAGGTCAAAAAATGCAACACTGAACAGGCACTGGATTCTGGAGTAATGGACCAGTTGCCTACCAGGAAAAGGAGCAGTAGGGTTAAGGCTGTGCCTTACCCCCCTGCCTCAGGATGAGGAACACTAGTATCACCACTGGGTCTGGGCACCCAACAGCACAGCTTGCCACAAGTAAGGCACATTCGAAGGTTGATTGAATGGGTATTCTGATATTCACATGCATAGAAGGCTAAGTATACCTAAATATCTTTCAGGTCCTTTTTTCACGACGGGAACGCTTGATCCCAGTTTGGTCTCATGAACACAGAGAGGTAAGAGTAGGGGGCTTGTAGTAGAGGTGAGGGCAGCCCATTAGAAAGAACATATTTAAAACCAATATCATTTCTCTTCAACAGACTACGGTCCTGATGAGAACTCGCTAGAAACACGAGTTCGAAACGCGTAGACTGCAAAAGCCAAAAGCGAGAAAACTTGTACAAATTACTATCATTGTATATAATTGTATATAATTGTTATATGGCTTTTTTGTAACATTTCATTTGTTTCAACCGAAAATAAGCAATATATTTTCTTCGTCGTTTGTTTGTTTTTTAAGTGTTGTATATAGTGTATTGGATGAATGAAGGAAGCATGTTGTTTGAATGGTGAAAAGTTGTTATACAATATTGTAAATATATGTTTTTTGCGTTGTACATAAGGTCTAAAAACGATAATGTTGGTTTAAGTAGTTTTCCAAAAAAAGTCTAAATTGAATAATAGACTCAAAGAAAAGCAAAATAAAAAGTGATTATTTGCACAAGAAACATTGGTTTAAAGTCAGATGTTTTAGCCAAAAGGGCTCAGACAATAAGAATTTATAGCAGCACGTGCACATTGTTTTGTTTATCAGGATGAGGAACAGCCTTCTGGGGAAGCTGATTGTGAGACCCGAGAAGGAACTGTCCTAGAAGAGCTTGAGCCTGATCAGGTTGAGTTTCTTGAGACAGGGGGACAATACAGGGCAGATCGGAGGCAGGCACAGTTGGACAGCCCTTCTCTTGAACCCCTCCGACATCAAGCTTCTGCTGAGGCTGCAGGGAATGCTAGTGGAACCCATAAGGTTTACTGGGATGAAGGGCTCCTGTATTCAGAGGCTAGAGACCTCAAGCCTGGTGCTTCCAGGAGGTTGGTCATACCTTTGGCATTCAGTGGCTTTCTTTTGACACTAGCCCATGATATTCCCCTTGCAGGACATCTTGGCCAGAACACGACTTGGGACAGGCTTGTTCCTCACTTTCACTGGCCCCACATGTCAGAAGACACCAAGGAGTTTTGTCGCTCCTGTGTCACCTGCCAAGCCAGTGGCAAATCAGGTGGCACTACAAAGGCCCCCCTTATACCAATAGCTGTGGTGGGAGTTCTCTTTGAAAGAGTAGGGATTGACATTGTTGGACTAATGGATCCCCAAACAGCCTCTGGGCACAGGTTTATTCTGGTGGTAGTGGATCATGCCACCAGATACCCAGAAGCTATTTCCCTTAGGACCACTACAGCACCTGTTGTGGCAAGAGACCTCCTGGAAGTTTTCTCAATAGTGGGTTTCCCTAAGGAGGTTGTATCAGATAGAGGTGCAAACTTCATGTCTGGATACTTGACTGCAGTGTGGAAGGAGTGTGGCGTGAACTTCAAGTTCGCCACACCCTACCACCCACAATGCAATGGTCTAGTTGAAAGATTCAACAAGACCTTAAAGGGTGAGATGAAGGGTCTCCCTGAAAAGCTCAGGCGGAGATGGTAAATCCTGCTGCCCTGTCTTTTGTTTGCTTATAGAGAAGTCCCACAGAAGTGGGTTGGCTACAGCCCTTTTGAACTTTTGTTTGGGCATCCTGTAAGAGGACCCCTTTGTCTGGTGAAGGAAGGATGGGAGTTACATTGTGGACTATGTACTTGGTCTCCGCTCCCGGATGGCAGAGTACATGAAAAAGGCATCCAAAAACCTTGAGGCAAGTTAGGAATGGCCGAAGGCCTGACCTGACCAAAAGGCTGTACTGACTGTTTACCAGCCAGGACAGAAAGTGTGGGTGTTGGAGCCTTTGGCCCCAGAAGCTCTCCAAGACAAGTGAAGTGGACCCCACACTATTGTTGAGCAAAAGGGAGAAATCACCTATTTGGTTGACCTTGGAACTCCCAGGAGCCCCCACAGGGTGCTTCATGTCAACAGACTGAAACCATATGTTGACAGGGCAGACATGGGCTTGCTCATGGCTACTGATGAGGGACAGGAGGAAGAGAGTGACCCTCCCCCAGACCTGCTCTCTCAGAACCCTGATGATGGTTCAGTTGATGGTGTAGTCTTGGCAGGCAGCCTCACTGACCAACAGCAGAATGACTGCAGACAAGTTCTGCAGGCCTACATACATATGTTTTCACTGACTCCAAGTCAGACTACCTGGTGCACTCATGAAGTGGACACTGGCGACAGTCTGCCTGTTAAAAGTAAGATTTACAGGTAACCTGATCATGTCAGGGACTGTATCAGGACAGAAGTCCAAAAGATGAAAATTGGGAGTCATTGAACCCTCAGAGAGCCCTTGGGCCAGTCCAGTAGTCCTTGTGCCTAAACCTCACACCCAAGATGGTGCGAGAGAGATGAGGTTTTGTGTGGACTATAAGAGGTATCAATGCTGTCACTAGGACAGATGCCCATCCAATACCCAGTACCGCTTCTGGCCGCCATAAGTGTGGCAGGGTATGCTCTTTTGTACCGCTTCTGGCCGCCATAAGTGTGGCAGGGTATGCTCTTTTGTACCGCTTCTGGCTGCCATTAGTGTGGCAGGATATGCTCTTTTGTACCGCTTCTGGCCGCCATAAGTGTGGCAGGGTATGCTCAGACGTGAGTCCCTTGCTCACTTTGCCACTGGATTCAAGCAAGCAGGGCTGAAGACGGCTGGAATGCCAGAAACGGGTCCTCGGAAGCTTGTTTCCGGTCCAGGGAAGACATGGCTTGGCAGTTCGGGCTGGACTGTTCCCATGAGGCACAGGGTCAGACTGATTTGCATATAGCCATGTCTGAATTGGGGTTGCAGAGTGGGCTAAAGAACGGTGATGGATTAAACCCAGATCTTTTGACTGGGTGTGGGTGTTTGATTGATTCAGATGCTCCGTCCATCGCCACCCCCTTTTGTACCGCTTCTGGCCGCCATAAGTGTGGCAGGGTATGCTCAGACGTGAGTCCCTTGCTCACTTTGCCACTGGATTCAAGCAAGCCAGGCTGAAGACGGCTGGAATGCCAGAAACCGGTCCTCGGAAGCTTGTTTCCGGTCCAGGGAAGACATGCTTGGCAGTTCGGGCTGGACTGTTCCCATGAGGCACAGGGTCAGACTGATTTGCATATAGCCATGTCTGAACTGGGGTGGCAGAGTGGGCTAAAGAACGGTGATGGATTAAACCCAGATCTTTTGACTGGGTGTGAGTGTTTGATTGATTCAGATGCTCCGTCCATCGCCACCCCCTTTTGTACCATCCAATACCCAGGGCAGATGAGCTCATAGACAGATTGGCATCTGCCAAGTTTCTGAGCACATTTGACTTGAAAGCTGGCTACTGGCAGATCAGACTAGCTGATGATGCAAAGCCAAAGACAGCATTTACAACCCCTGGTGGACATTATCAATTTGTGGTAATGCCCTTTGGTCTGAAAAATGTACCTGCCACATTTCAAAGGTTGGTTAACCAAGTCCTCTCAGGCCTGGAAGACTACTGTGCAGCTTATCTAGATGATATTGCTGTCCTTAGCTCCACCTGGGAAGATCACCTGATCCACCTGAAAAATGTTTTGGAGGCCCTGCAAAAGGCAAGCCTAACTATCAAGGCTACCAAGTGCCAGATAGGGCAGAGTCAGGTTGTATACCTGGGCCACCTTGTAGGTGGAGGCCAGTTTCAACCATTGCAGAGCAAAATCCAGACCATAATGGACTGGACTGCTCCAACCACCCAGACTCAGGTCAGAGCTTTCTTGGGCCTCACTGGGTATTACAGGAAATGTGTCAAGGGGTATGGCTCCATAGTGACACCCCTTAATGACTTAACTTCCAAGAAAATGCCTAAGAAAGTTCAGTGGACAGTCAGCTGTCAAAAGGAATTTGATGACCTGAAGCAGGCCATGTGCACTGCACCAATTCTGCAAAGTCCAGACTACTCCCAATAATTAATTGTTCCTACAGATGCTTGAGTTGGGGGTAGGGGCTGTGCTATCACAATTGAATAAAGATGGTCAAGACCAGCCAGTAGCTTTTATTAGCAGAAGGCTGACCCCTGGAGAGAAACGTTGGTCAGCTATTGAGTGGGAGGCCTTTGCTGTGGTTTGGGCCCTGGAGAAGCTGAGGCCATACTTGCTTGGTACTCACTTCAAAGTTCAGACCGACCAAAAGCCCCTCTTGTGGCTAAAACACATGAAGGGTGAAAATCCCAAACTGCTCAGGTGGTCCATTTCCCTACAGGGGATGGACTTTACAGTGGAACATAGACCTGGGAGTAACCATGTCAATGCAGATGGACTCTCCAGATATTTCCACTTAGAACATGAAGACTCAACTGGTGAAGGTTAGTTTAATGCCCCTGCATTTGGGAGAGGTTGTGTAGGAGAGTAGGGTCTGCTTCCTATGGTTACCCCCACTTTTTGCTGTGATTCTCTGGTTTTTCGACTTTAGTGTGGCTGTGGACCTGCTAATAAGACCCACAGCCCAGCTGTTCTCTCTCTAAATTGATACCATGTACTTTAAGTACATACCAGATTGGTTACTAGGTCACCCTTGTGAGCCCCTGTAGTGTACCATAGGTACCCAGGGCATAGGTGCACCCTAGGCCTACCAGGGGCTGCAGCATGTATTGTGCCACCCCTGGTTTGCCTTTTAAACTGACACCACAGGTCTGTTCACATAGCCTGGGTAAGGCGGGGTAATCACCCCTTGCTTGGATATAGTATACCTATATCTATATATACATATAGACACATATGCACCTATAAGTCACTCCTATGGCAGGCCTTACCAATCCTGGAGGCAGAGCGCTTGGTTTTATGTGAGAGGGTGCCCTAGCATGATCTGAGCCCTTCTGCAGCTTTCGGAACCATCTCCTTATAGCTGTTCTATGATATAGCCAAACCATATACTCTTAAGTGCATTATAATCCTCACAGTTAATGATAACTTTGGTTTGGCTTTATCAAAACATGTCGTGTAAGGTGTCAAACACTTAGGAATACTACCCCCACCCCCTCCAGTTCTGGCAGCGAGGGTAGCATTCCACCCTTCTAGAGGGAGAAGACATGTAGTTACTGGTTTACCCGGTTAAAGTTAAACAGATCCTCAGCATCACAAAATGGATGCTGCTGCCACAGACATGAGTCTGCCCTCCTGCTGCTGGACGAAACTCCGGCAGGGGAGGCCTGGACAATGGGTTTCCTGTCCAAGGAGGTGCTGGCACCTCACCAGACAGGCTTTTGTGTATTGGGGCAAGGAGGACTTCATTCAGTGAATGCTTTCCAGACACTGCCTGGGGCTCACAAGGTGCTCCATGCATTTCATTGTTCAAACCGGTTGCTGGGGCACTCTGCCCCAGCTCTGGCGTGAAACTGGAAAAAGGAAAAGGGGTGTAACCACCCCCTTCCCAGATCCACCCATAGGAGGGACGTTAAAGGTAGTTCAGCCCCTAAACTTAGTATAAGTATAGGAACCCAGCTCCTAGGACTTTAGATTACCCTGGACGAAACTCTGAAACAGGTTTCCTGGACCCTCGACATTCCATTTCGACTGGAAGATGGAAGATATCTCGCTTGTGGTCAAGGAGTGACCGCCCTGTTCAAACAGGCACCAACAGCAACTTTGCCGGTCTGCATTTTCGAGGCTCCCGCCGGATCTGGAAGAATCTGCGACACAGGACACGGACTTCCAGACATCTCTGACCCCGACCTTCTCTCACAGCAAAGCTGAGACCCGTGGCGGACACGAGAGACGTGGGACCGGAACTCCTGGACATCCTGCATTTTGCAAGCTGCATCCACTTCCCGAGGTAACTCTAAGTTGTGCATTGGGGTGCATGAAGCCCCAGACCCGAGCACCATTTGCACCGAAGCTAAGACTTCCTCACTCCACGAGTGACCCTTGGGCCCCTCTTTTGCATTTCAGCTCGACGCGTCTTCACGGTTCCTTGCCCTTTGGCTAATGAGCCCCCCCCCCCCCCAAAGACTTTTCTTTGAATCTAAATTGCTTTCCTGGTTGCTCCAGGCTTGCTCCAACTTCCCTACAAAGGAGAAGTTCCTCAGACCTTGCTGTTCTGCACCGAAGCCAATCTCGACATCCTGCGTGGGTTGTGGTTGCCAAGGCTGTTGGGTCCAGTCCGGATACCGACACCGCAGTCAACTAGATCCTTCGTGGGACAGCTTGAATCCAGCTCCAGATCGACATCTCCTGGTCCTTGTGGCTTAGGAGACAAGCTTCACCTCACCTGAAATCACCTGACATCTGGTGGCTTCTACCTATCGCCGCCCTGGTCACTGGCAAGTGACCGAGACTCTGTCCCTTCTGCCTTCAGGTTCTTCAGATCTTCGATCCACCCTTGGATCCACTCCGACACTTTTCCTCCGGTCGCCTGCAGCACTTCTTTGCAGCGCTCCATTGAAAACGACGACGAAACCCGCCACGTAAAGACACCTATGCACCCGGCTTCCCTGGGTGAGAGAACACGAGTACTCCGCTGCTTGACTCTCGAAGTGTCCTAGTTTAAAAGGGTTCCATTGTAGTCCATCCGGAAGTGTCCTTAAACTGTAAATTTGTAACTTGTTAGTTTCCCATAGAAAGTCAATGGTAATCCGCGGCTGTGTTTAGACACTGCACGCGTCTCCCGTGGGCCTCCTACTTTCTAACATTTGGCTGTTCAGAGTAGCCCAAGCGATTCCACGGGCCCCAGGCCTGATTTCTAATTCTCACGTGGTTCTTATACCACTATTTTAGTATATGGTTTGTGAGGCCCCTAGGGCATAACGTATACTGTGCAACTAATCATATGCTAATTGAGTAACTTGTATTGTACTTTTACCTCTGACCTCATAAAGAGTGCAGAGGGGTTGTGTTTAGAATAAATATATATATTTGATATATACCTTGTGTAGTGTGCTTTCAATCTGAAAGAGACACGTTAGTGATAGATTCCTTACCTTAGAATATCCCCAGGCATCAGACTGGATCCGGAAATTTTTGCGTAGCAGTACCCTTGCGCGTCGGTAGGCGTCGTCTGCGGCTCCGCATCAGTCGTCGGCGTCGTTGGCGCCGTGATGACGTCGTCGGAGTACTTAGACGCCGCCTCCGCGTGCTGACGTCAGTACTTCTTTTTTCCGCACCAGCAGCGCAGATCCAGAAAAAGTGGTACCTTAGTCATTTTTTTTTTTTTATAAATCTTTTTATTATTATAACACAAGAGTAGAAATATACATATCAGATGTCATAAACGAATACAACACAGCCGTGGATGGGCAAGTGAAGTGAAGAAATACCGTGCAGTCAGAATCAGCAAAGAAATCAATACCAGCGTAAAGCAGAAGCAAAACAATTAGATAGCAATGACCGCAGGCACCCCCCCACAGCACCCGCCCACCAGGAGTACAGGATATACGAGGCAGACATATGACACCCAGATACGTTTAGGCAAAAATCAGGAGAATACGCCACATCTCTTGTGAAGAAAGGAAAAGGGAAATAGAATGGTCCTAGAAAATCACAAAGGAAAAATAAAAAAAAATAAAAAAAAACCACAACCCCCACCCTACACCCCTGCAGATGGCTACGACCTAACCCCACTAGCAGCGTGCCTGTCGCCCCCTAAACTACGCCCCAAGGAAGGGAAAAAGTTGGAGGAGGAGAATGTTGCAAAACGATACGAGCTCCCGGACTCCCATCCCCCCGCCAAAAGCAGACACCCCCCACCGTAGTGTTAAGCAAAGTTTAGCAAATCAAAAGACAGTCCGTAGGGGAGCCGCAAACAGAAAAAGGACCTTCCCGCCCGACCCCCGGCACCGCAGAGGCAGCAAATCCCTTCCCGAGCATATCAGACTAATAATCAGACAATCAGATTCACATCTGGCCCTCGCTCCCACAGATACCGCCCAGCAAAGACAAAAGAAACCGTGCATCAAAGTCCAATCAAGTTCAGCCCAAACCCTTGCGATCCATCACGATGACCCCGTCCAGTACAAATAGGTCGCTGCGTTTCTCCACGCAGGCTCTGTCCAGCCGAACCGCCATCACAACAAGATTAATAGAAAATAGTAGTGTCAAGATTAATTTGATAGGAGGGAAAACAGGATAGACGGCCACAGAGTCCAAAAGTCAAAGCAAATCCACTGCCCTCCAGCGAAAAATCAGCAAAGCGGTTTTGATCACTCACAAAAAGAGGCAAAGGTGTAGTCCGACAGACGTTGGAGAAGTCACAATGGCTTACGAAGATAGTCACATCCATCTCGGGCGGGGTCGACATAGGGCTAAATAAACGTCCAGTTCTTTCGGGCTCGATAGCCGCCATCTTAGGGTCGCAGTAGATTTCCGTGTCTGTATCCTGCACAGGGTCCTCGGTAACAATCAAGGCGTTCTCCGCGGAAGAAGTATCTCGGCTCACCAGGAACAAAGGGCCGGAATCCGGTCCCAAGCCTATACGATCAACAATTATGATCATCTCCTGGAAGGTGGCGGTGAATCGTGTGTGGAGCTCCAAAATGGCGGCCATTACAGTGCGTAGCGACGGTGTAGTTTCAGCCCGCTCCATCGCCCCTCAAAGAGCGACCGGGTGGGTGTCCGAACCTCGGAGGTCGACTTCTCCGGGGCACAGGGCAGAAGCAATGTAGAAACCACCGTTAACACGTCCAAAGCACGATAGCAGTACCGTTGCCGCCCACGAGGAAACAAGCTCAGAAAACCCCGGGAGCTCAACGGGGCCTCCGGGCAGCGGAACCCCGAACAAATAGTCGGTACAATAGGCCACCGTAGTTGCTGGGTAGAGCTGTCACCAAATCACCATCCATAACGGGAGAGGAAAAACGCCACTTCGGGAGACCGGAACCGCCCACGGTCCGCGGCCGATGTTGTTCAACTCCAACCCGGCCGGGTTAAAACTCGAGGCCCCGGCTTCAAATCTGGGGTACGCCAAGAATGGCACACGACCTATCTTTGTCGTCCGAGCAGCTAGAAATTCCGGGATTGCACCTTTCGAGTCAGGCGCAGTTCACCTGCACGGGAGTCCGGCGGGAAATCAGGATAGGAGTCAGGATTCATGAGCTTCTGGTGGAGGTCAGCGGAGCCGGGAGCTTATGCGGCCATCTTGGTTACGAGCGTAGCTCCTCCCCCCCCTTAGTCATTTTTTGACTAAAACTTTTTACGATCCTTTTTGATCTTTCCTTCGAGTCTTCGACTCCGAACGGTGCCGGTAGGGATGCCAGGTTTTAAGCCTTGTGAGGATTGCGACCGACTGATGTCGGTCACGGACCCTCATCGTCGGTGTCTCCACTGTCTCGGCGTCGATCATGATGACAAGACCTGCTCCGACTGCCGGACCCTAACCTCGAAAGCTAGGCGGGAGCGGTCCCGCAAGCGACTCGAGCTCCGGCAGTCGGCCCCGCACCGTGAGAGGTCCGGGTCCGGACGGAGGTCGAGGGACCGGTCGTGGGAGCGGAGCCACCATAGCTCCGGCAGTAGACATCACTCCTCAGGGTCGAAGTCGTCAGGTAAGCACAAGAAGTCGAAGAGACGTCATTGCTCTTCCGACTCCCCCCGACGCTCGCACAACGCAGCCGGGGGTTCGGGTGACACCGCCCACGCGGCTCCGTCGGAGTCGAGGGCGTCGCGTCTGGCCCCACACCCTCCAGTCCCTGGGCCACGCGCGACGCCGGAGGAGATTGAGCGGTTCTTCTTGGCCATGAGGTACCTCACCCCTCCGACGGGCTCCGCGGCGCCCTCGGGCACAGCGGACCCGTCTGGAGGCCCTAGCGGGTCAGGGGCTTCGGTCCCGACGCCGTCGGGTGCTTCGACGCCGCCGGCGCCTTCGGGCCTGGCGCCGCAGGGCCCCACTGGATCCTCTTCTGGATCCGGGTCGTCGCTTGTTGACTTAACGACCTCACCAGCGCCGGTCCCTCAGGTGTCACCTCCGGCGCCGTCCTCGGGCGGTGCCGTCCCCGATACCTCCCTCGCTCCGTTTCCGGCACCGGAGCGGCGCCGCTGGTCGCTGCTCTCGACGCCGTTTGGAGAGTTCATCTTCCATGAACCGGCCCCATCATTTGACACCCCTGAGTACCAGGAGATGGGTGATGAGGAGTATTGGGAGGGGTCTGAGGACCCTCTGACACGGGAGTGTCAGTCCCAGGAGGACTGGACAGGTGAACTTGGGGAAGCCAGTGGACTGGACACCTCGCCAGACACTGGTTTTGTCTCACCTCCTACTGTGGCTACGGAGGAGGGGGCAACCTACAGTGTGGTACTGACGCGGGCGGCCAAGGCCTTGGGCCTTGAACTCCGCGTCGCGGCCGTGAGGACTAACCTCCTCACTGAGGTCCTTAAACAGCAGTCAAGCTCGGCTGAGCCTCTGCTGCTTTTTAATGAGGCCTTGACCGACGTTCTTTTGGGCACTTGGTCCAGGCCCGCTACAGGTTCGCCTGTAGATAGGAACATGGCCAGACGCCACCGCCCGGCCCTGGGCGACCCTTGTTTCCTGTCCAACCACCCCACCCCTGAGAGCTTGGTGATCCAGGCCTCCAATTCCCAGACCGCATTCCCGTCTGCTCCGCCTGACAGGGAATCCAAGAGGTATGAGCAATACGGCAAGAAGGTATTCTCCTCCCTGAGTCTGGGACTGCGGTCTTCCAACACCGCATGCCTCTTGGGCCGTTACACCCACTCTCTGTGGGATACGGTCACGGACGTGCTGCCAGAATGCCCGTTGGCGGTACGAGCTAAACTCGGCCAAGCCCTTGTGGAAGGCTGAGATGCGGCACGTTATTCTATCCGGTGTGGACTGGATACCACTGAGGGACTGGGCAGAGTGATGGCAACGACGGTGGCGATTCGTCGCCACGCCTGGTTGAGGTCCGCCAACTTCTCGGCTGATGTCCAGAACACACTCATGGACATGCCGTTTGATGGCCGTCTCCTTTTTGGCGACAAGGCAGACCATGCGCTTGAGCGCTTTAAGGACTCCAGGGCTACGGCCAAGTCCTTGGGCCTCTTGGCCCCGCGCCAGCAATCGGGTGCCTTTCGTGGCCAAGGAAGGAGTGTACTCACTCGTGCTGCCAGCCACACACCGCAGAGTAATACCCAACGCGATGGCGGCCGTAGAAACCGCCGTGGCGGCGGTCTGGTACAACGGCGAGGACAGTCCACACCTTCCCCCGCAGCATCCGCCTCAAAACCCTCCTAGTCCGTGCTTTCAGGCCCATGTGTCGCCAGTGGGGGGCAGTGTTCGCCATCACCTCCTCCACTGGCGCACTGTCACGTCGGACAGGTGGGTTCTGCAAATCGTCCGAAGGGGCTACTCCCTCCCCTTCGAGGCGACTCCCCCAGCCATGCCACCGCAGAACCACTGTGTATCGGGGGATCATTTGCGACTTCTGCAGGAGGAAGTTACGGCCCTCTTGGCCAAGGGGGCCATCGAGCGCGTTCCTGGGCCAGAAGTAGGGTGTGGTTGCTACTCACACTACTTTCTGGTACCCAAGACCGGCAAAGGGGGCCTAAGCCCTATCTTGGACCTCCGGAACGTCAACGGCTTCCTCCGGAAGGAGAAGTTCAAAATGCTGACACTGGCTCAGGTCTTAGCTGCCCTGGACCCAGGAGATTGGATGGTAGCGTTGGACTTGCAGGACGCTTATTTCCACATCCCCGTCCTGCCGGCCCAACGGCACTACCTGCGGTTCACGGTTGGCCACGAGCACTTTCAGTTTACCGTGCTCCCCTTCGGCCTTACCAGCGCCCCACGGGTGTTCACAAAGGTGATGGCGGTGGTCGCAGCTCATCTGCGCAGGTTAGGGGTTTCAGTCTTCCCCTACCTCGACGACTGGTTGTTGAAGGCGGGTTCGCCCCAGACAGTCGTCAGCCACCTCCAAACAACGGCAGACCTCCTGCACCAGCTGGGGTTCTCCCTCAATGTGCCGAAGTCACACCTGTGCCCCTCTCGGAAACTCCTCTTCATCGGAGCCGTTCTCGACTCGGCGCAGTTTCAGGTTTATCCGCCCGAACAGCGGGTTCGGGATATTCAGGCTCTGATTCCACTCTTTCAGCCTTTATCCCGGATCTCGGTCAGGTTGACGCTGCGGCTTCTGGGGCTGATGGCCTCCTGCATCCTTCTGGTGCATCACACCCGGTGGCGTATGCGGGCTCTGCAGTGGGACCTGAAGTTTCAGTGGGCCCAGCATCAGGGCAACCTCTCCGACCATGTCCTGATCTCAGAGGGCACTGCGAGACAGCTGCAGTGGTGGCTCACGGACCGCGATTGGGTCAGCGGCAGATCCCTCTCCCTTCCCCAACCGGAGCACGTAGTTGTGACGGACGCGTCCCTCCAGGGCTGGGGAGGCCACATGGGAGAGGCGGAGATCAGAGGCCTCTGGTCTCCGGCGGAGTCCCGGCTCCATATCAACCTTTTGGAGCTGCGGGCGATTCGTCTAGCACTGGAGGCATTCCTCCCCTCTGTTCGGGGGAGTGTATTGCAGGTGTTCACGAACAACACCACCGCCATGTGGTACTGCAACAAACAGGGCAGGGTGGGGTCGTGGACCCTTTGCCAGGAGGCTCTGCGCCTCTGGCAGTGGCTGGAACATCAGGGCGTGACCCTGGTGGTTCAACACCTGGCAGGTTCTCTGAACGCAAGGGCGGACGAGCTCAGCCGTCGGTGCATGATGGATCACGAATGGCGTCTGAACTCGGACGTGCCGCAAGGCCTCTTTCAGCAGTGGGGAGAGCCTTGGTTAGATCTATTCGCCACCGAAGAGAACGCGCAATGTCATCAGTTCTGCGCGTTGGAATTTCCAAGGCGGCACTCGCTCGGAGACGCTTTTCGTCGCGAGTGGAGTTGCGGTCTGTTGTACGCCTTTCCGCCTATACCACTTCTGCCCAGAGTGCTGAAGAAGATTAAGCGCAACCGGGCCCAAGTCATCCTTGTGGCTCCGGACTGGGCACGAAGGTACTGGTATCCAGAGCTACTCAGTATGTCAGTTGATCCCCCGGTTCGTCTGCCTCTTCAGGAGGACCTTCTGTCGCAGCAGTAGGGGACAGTCCTCCACCCGAACCTGTCCAGTCTCCACCTCCATGCTTGGAGATTGAGCGGCGACAGTTGAGGCCATTTGACTTGCCTCCTGAAGTCTGTAATGTCATTCTGGCAGCCAGGCGTCCCTCCACGAAATCGGTATACGCCTGCAGGTGGAATACATTTGTGGCATGGTGCACAGCAAAGGCTGTGGATCCACTTTCTGCCCCTCTTTCTGAGGTTCTTCTCTTCCTTCTTTCTCTTGCCCAGCAGGGCACTGCTCTGGGCACTATCAAGGGCTACCTTTCTGCCCTTTCAGCCTTACTAAGGCTGCCTGATTAACCTTCTTTGTTCAAGTCCCCTATTGTAAATAGTTTTCTGAAGGGCATCACACACATGTTGCCTCCTGTTCCGTTTGTGATGCCTCAGTCGGACTTGAACCTTGTTCTTACGTTTCTGATGTGTGCTCCCTTTGAGCCACATCACAACTGCCCTCTCCGCCTTCTTACTCTGAAGACTGCTTTCCTGGTTGCCATCACCTCTGCCAGGAGAGTGAGTGAGCTCCAGGCTCTTTCATCTAAACCCCCTGTTTGAGGCATGTGGGCTTCTGAATTTATATCTATGCATAGATCGCTGCTTCGTGTTGTGTCCGGATGATTGCACATTGTTGTCCTGGAAGAGTCCTGGAAGAGTCTTCGAAGAGTCTTCGAAGTATCACGAGATGGGTAGCTCCTCTCCTGGACTACAGTGCGCATGGGCCTCCTCTCCATGCTCAGATTGTTTTTTTCCGCCATTGGGTTCGGATGTACTTCTTAACTCCCGTTCGGAAAATATATTTGTTACTCTTTTTCTAGGCCAAAAGGCCTTCGGGGCGTCGGTTTTGTCTTTCGTTCGGTGCCTTGTACCTCTTTGATCAGGACGTCGAAGGACTACTGCCTTTCGACGCCGAAGGCCCATCAACGGTCGACGATGGAACAGAGTCCGTTCAAGCGCTGCCCCGTTTGCAACTCGAAATATCCACACATCGACGTGCACCCGGTGTGCAATAAATGTCTCTCACCGGACCATGACGAGGCCAGCTGCATGGCCTGTTCCAAATTCAGATCGAAGAAAACTCTCCGTCTTCGGTGCGCTGCACGACAGTCGGCGCGGGAGTCGGCACCCGATCCAGAAAACATCTTCGGAGGTGACGACGAGGAGGGTGTACATGAGGAGGATCCAGATCACCTCTCGGATCCCGCGTCGCAGCAAGACTCCAACTACAATGAGGACGAGGATGAACTCTACGTCCATGATGAAGACATCGTCGAGGTAGGAGACGACGTACAACCTATCGGGGCTGTCGACGATGACTCAAGCTAGGGGCTCGGCCCAACCGCAGTAGCGGGGCCCCATAAAGACTCTTCCACGGCTCAGGTCGAGGCATCGCCGGAAGGCCTTAGCCAAGATCTTCGTCCACGTTCTCTAGTCCCGCTTCAAGGCCCGACTAAGAACATTTCCAAAGAGCCATCGGTCGATCGGCCACAAACAGTGGAAAAATCGAAACAGAAACAGAAAGACACGAAATCGAAACCGAAAGTGGTGAAAGCAACCATCGGCTCGACGACTTCGGAACCTACCAAGACGTGCGCTTGACCCCTCGGGGTCGAAAGGGGGCGTCGAACCAAGGATCGGATCGACTACGCCAGTGTCGACGGTTAAGCACGTCACGCTCAAGCCGACGTCGACGTCCGGCGCCGAAGATGGCGACTCTTCTACAGGACTCGAGGCCCTAAAAACCATTGATCCGAAAATTATGAAGCCGCTGCTGGTCAAAGCCTTCCAGCCGAAACCCAAACTCGGACCGAAGGAACAGACCTCGTTGAAGCACAAGAGCGTGCCTGCCGCACAACAACAGCTCGAGTCGGCGCAAGGCCTCAAACACGCGGAACTGTCGAAGGCGGTCGGATCGAAGACACCGCCTACATCGAAGCAAGTCAGTCCGTCGCCTATGCTTCCGGGGCCGATAAAGTACGGACTACCACTGACAGCACGGCCTAAAACGGTTCAAGCCACAAAGGCTGCCGACTCCTCCAAGTCACCGTCAATAGCCGCACCCACTCAGCCGATGTAGTTATTTTCCAGCCACCGTCCTACGACGAACAGTCCAAACTATACATCGACTCAGAATCGGGTCGACTCACAGTTTACAAACGAAAAATCATGCCGGAAACTCCTCTGGAGTCTTACAGAATACCACTGAAGAGAAAACGGGACTCCACCGCCTCTCCTGTCCTTTTTGAACCCATTCAATCACATGGGCAAGACTATACCTACTCTCCCACACCTATCACTGAGGATGTGGAGGAAGGAGACAACGAGGACCAGTTTAACTATCCCATTTATACAGATCAGGAAGACTCCCAGCCATGGGCTGACACTGTGGACCCTGATGAACCACACACCACCCCTGACACTCAGTCATACGTGGTCAAACCTTCGCCTACTGAAGATACTGCTGCATTTAACGCACTGATTGAAAGGGCGGCACATAACCATGATGTCGACATGCACGCCGACCCCGTGGAGGAAGACTTTCTCTTTGATACGTTCTCAACATCCGAAAGATCTATCAAAACTCTGCCTATGCTCAAAGGTGTGCTCAGACATGCAAGTGACATTTTAAAGAGCCCACTAAAGCAAGGGTGGTGAACTCCAGAATTGAGAGGAAGTACCGGCCTGCGCCTCTAGACCCTACCTATATTAAGGGCCAACTCCCCCCTGGACTCCTTGGTGGTGGCTAATGCTTGTAAAAGAGCGAACTCTCAAACGACTGGTGATGCTCCTCCTCCGGCAAAGAATCCAAGATCTTGGAAGTATCTGGGAAACGTGTCGCAGCTCAAGCTGCAAATATTTGGAGGATCTCCAATACACAAGCCCTGTTAGCAAGATATGATAGGGCCCACTATGACACGTTAGAACAGCTAATGCAACACCTGCCAGATACTTATAAGGAGGGAGCATAAATGCTTATTCAAGAGGGGAAGTTGATCTCAAATGCATCCATTCGCTGCTAGGCCTTTTCCCCTCCTGTGCTGAGGCTTTTTTTGGCGTTTTGGAGTAGTGCGCGCTTAGGCCCTTGTAACTTTTTGACCACATAAGGTATCCACGCCAAATTTGCATCCTTTTCTTCCAACATCATGTGGATTCTAAAGGCGCCCAGGGTTTGTGGATTCCTTTGGAGGGGTCCCAGAAATTAACCAAAATATTGTGATTTTTTTTGTTTTTTTCAGAAAAATGGGAAAAACGGGCTGCAAATGAAAGCCTCTGGGTTTTTCCCTGAAAATGGTATCACAAAAGGGTTTGTGGGGCTGAAATCTCAATTTTCTCAGCTTTCAGGGAATGACAGTCTTTTGTCAGAGAACCGAAATTTTTCACTCAGTTTTGGCATGTTTCTGGGACATAGTCTATTTTTGCTATTTTTAGAGCTTTCCACCTCCTTCCAGTTAATGGTAGAAATGAGTTTGAAAGCAATAATGGATCCTGGAAAGCTTTACATTTTCGAAAAGTAGACAAAATTCTGAATTCAGAAAGGGGTCATTTGTCTAAATCCATGAAGGTTTCGTTATAGAAACTAACAGTTAGATATTGGAATAATTGAAAATTTGTTGAAAAAAACAGCCTTTTGTCTCAACGTTTTCACCTATAACTTTTTCTAATTTTGACAGCTCTTGGAAAGCAATATACCGTTACATCCGTTAGACCTTCCTGGTTGTGGGGATATATAGGACTTGTAGTTTCACCAAGAACCCGACGAACCCAGATTCAAAAACTGAGCTGCAACTTGCAATGGTATTTTTTCATTTACTGGGTATAGTGTACTTTGTCTTGGAAAATGTATACATGGAATAATCTGTATGAAAGACACCTATGTATTTATGAATTGGGTACGAATTATAGAGTTCAGAATCAGTATGTAATTGCACATTTTCAAACTTGGGAATACTCATACTAGCATGAGAATTATTGGTCATTTTTCATAAAGATTTTTTTTTTACACAATGTCTTTCATTCAAAGGGAGAAATGCATGAAAGCTCAATTGGTAATAACAGTTGATTTACAAATCTGAATTACCCCAAGTGTCCCGATAAAAACGGTACCTCACTTGTGTTGGGTCGGCCTTGTGCCTGCGACAGGAAACGGCGCAAAATGCAACGTGGTCACACCTAAATTTTGCAGTTACAAATTGACCCTTTTTTGGCAAAGTGCCTACCTGTAGTTTTTGCACCCTAGCTCTGCCGGTACCTAGGGAAACCTAGCAAACCTATACATTTTTGAAAAGTAGACACCCAGGGGAATTCAGGATGGGATGACTCGACTGCCTACCACCAGGTTTTGTTACCCAGAATCCCTTGCAAAGCTAATATTTTGACAAAAAAACACATTTTCCTCACATTTCTTTAGTGGAAAGTTCTGGAATCTGCGTGGATCCACAAATTTCCACCCACCCAGCGTGCCCCCAGGTCTCCCGAAAAAAATGGTACCTCACTTGTGTGGGTCGGCCTTGTGCCTACGACAGGAAACGGCACAAAATGCAACGTGGTCGCACCTCAATTTCCCAGTGAAATCTTAAGCTCTTTGGACAAAGAGACTAGCTTTTGTTTTTGAGCCGTAGCTCTGCCAGCACCTAGGGAAACCTAGCAAACCTATACATTTTTGAAAAGTAGACACCCTGGGCAATTCAGGATGGGGTGACTCGTCTGCCTACCCCCAGGTTTTGTTACCCAGAATCCCTTGCAAACATAAAAATTTGATTAAAAAAACACATTTTCCTCACATTTCTGAGGTGGAAAGTTCTGGAATCTGCGTGGATCAACAAATTTCCACCCACCCAGCGTGCCCCCAGGTCTCCCGAAAAAAATTGTACCTCACTTGCGTGGGTAGGCATAGTGGCTGCGACATGAAACAGCGCAAAACGCAGCATGGTCGCACCTCAATTTCCCAGTGAAATTTAGCACTTTTCGGACAAAAAGACTACCTTTTGTTTTTGCACCGTAGCTCTGCCAGCACCTAGGGAAACCTAGCATACCTATACATTTTTAAAAACTAGTCACCCAGGGCAATTCAGGATGGGGTGACTCGTCTGCCTACCCCCAGGTTCTGTTACCCAGAATCCCTTGCAAACCTAAAAATTTGACAAAAAAAACACATTTTCCTCACATTTCTGTGGTGGAAAGTTCTGGAATCTGCGTGGATCAACAAATTTCCACCCACCCAGCGTGCCCCCAGGTCTCCCAAAATAAAGGGTACCTCACTTGCGTGGGTAGGCATAGTGGCTGCGACATGAAACAGCGCAAAACGCAGCATGGTCGCACCTCAATTTCCCAGTGAAATTTAGCACTTTTCGGACAAAAAGACTACCTTTTGTTTTTGCACCGTAGCTCTGCCAGCACCTAGGGAAACCTAGCAAACCTATACATTTTTTAAACTAGACACCCAGGGCAATTCAGGATGCGGTGACTCGTCTGCCTACCCCCAGGTTTTGTTACCCAGAATCCCTTGCAAACATAAATATTTGACAAAAAAAAACACATTTTCCTCACATTTCTGTGGTGGAAAGTTCTGGAATCTGCGTGGATCAACAAATTTCCACCCACCCAGCGTGCCCCCAGGTCTCCCGAAAAAAATGGTACCTCACTTGCGTGGGTAGGCATAGTGGCTGCCACATGAAACAGCTCAAAACGCAGCATGGTCGCACCTCAATTTCCCAGTGAAATTTAGCACGTTTCGGACAAAAAGACTACCTTTTGTTTTTGCGCCGTAGCTTTGCCAGCACCTAGGGAAACCTAGCAAACCTATACATTTTTGAAAACTAGACACCCAGGGCAATTCAGGATGGGGTGACTCGTCTGCCTACCCCCACGTTTTGTTACCCAGAATCCCTTGCAAACCTAAATATTTGACAAAAAAAAACCATTTTCCTCACATTTCTGTGGTGGATAGTTCTGGAATCTGCGTGGATCAACAAATTTCCACCCACCCAGCGTGCCCCCAGGTCTTACGAAAAAAATGGTACCTCACTTGCGTGGGTAGGCATAGTGGCTGCGACATGAAACAGCGCAAAACGCAGCATGGTCGCACCTCAATTTCCCAGTGAAATTTAGCACTTTTCGGACAAAAAGACTACCTTTTGTTTTTGCACCGTAGCTCTGCCAGCACCTAGGGAAACCTAGCAAACCTATACATTTTTGAAAACTAGACACCCAGGGCTATTCAGGATGGGGTGACTCGTCTGCCTACCCCCAGGTTTTGTTACCCAGAATTCCTTGCAAACCTAAAAATTTGACAAAATAAACACATTTTCCTCACATTTCTGTGGTGGAAAGTTCTGGAATCTGCGTGGATCAACAAATTTCCACCCACCCAGCGTGCCCCCAGGTCTCCCTAAAAAAATGGTACCTCACTTGCGTGGGTAGGCATAGTGGCTGCGACATGAAACAGCGCAAAACGCAGCATGGTCGCACCTCAATTTCCCTGTGAAATTTAGCACTTTTCGGACAAAAAGACTACCTTTTGTTTTTGCACCGTAGCTCTGCCAGCACCTAGGGAGACCTAGCAAACCTATACATTTTTAAAAACTAGACACCCAGGGGAATTCAGGATGGGTTGACTCGTCGGCCTACCCCCAGGTTTTGTTACCCAGAATCCCTTGCAAACATAAAAGGTTGACCAAAAAAACACATTTTCCTCACATTTCTGTGGTGGAAAGTTCTGGAATCTGCGTGGATCAACAAATTTCCACCCACCCAGCGTGCCCCCAGGTCTCCCGAAACAAATGGTACCTGACTTGCGTGGGTAGGCATAGTGGCTGCGACATGAAACAGCGCAAAACGCAGCATGGTCGCACCTCAATTTCCCAGTGAAATGTAGCACGCTTCGGACAAAAAGACTACCTTTTCTTTTTGCGCCGAAACTCTGCCAGCATATAGTGAAACCTAGCAAACCTATACATTTTTGAAAACTAGACACCCAGGGCAATTCAGGATGGGGTGACTCGTCTGCCTACCCCCAGGTTTTGTTACCCAGAATCCCTTGCAAACCTAAAAATTTGACAAAAAAACACATTTTCCTCACATTTCTGTGGTGGAAAGTTCTGGAATCTGCGTGGATCAACAAATTTCCACCCACCCAGCGTGCCCCCAGGTCTCCCTAAAAAAATGGTACCTCACTTGCGTGGGTAGGCATAGTGGCTGCGACATGAAACAGCGCAAAACGCAGCATGGTCGCACCTCAATTTCCCAGTGAAATGTAGCACTTTTCGGACAAAAAGACTACCTTTTGTTTTTGCACCGTAGCTCTGCCAGCACCTAGGGAGACCTAGCAAACCTATACATTTTTGAAAACTAGACACCCAGGGGAATTCAGGATCGGGTGACTCGTCTGCCTACCCCCAGGTTTTGTTACCCAGAATCCCTTGCAAACATAAAAATTTGACAAAAAATACACATTTCCCTCACATTTCTGTGGTGGAAAGTTTTGGAATCTGCGTGGATCCACAAAATTCCACCCACCCAGCGTGCCCCCAGGTCTCCTGAAAAAAATGGTACCTCACTTGCGTGGATAGACATAGTGGCTGCAACAGGAAACGGTTCAAATCGTACGGTGGTGAATTTACATTACCTTATTGCAAAACTACCTTGATTTTGGGGGGGGGGGGCATCTGAGTTTGTGGCCCGGGGCTCGGTGGTATTCTTTGGAAAGTAGCAAACCCAAACAGTTCTGAAAACTAGACACCCGGGGGAGTCCAGGGAGGTATGGCATGCGTGGGTCCCCCAATGTTTTCTTACCAAGAACTCCTTGCAAACCTTAAAATTAGGTAAAAATAGCACTTTTCCAAACTTTTTGGTGTGGGATCGCCGTGCCGGCAAAAAAGTTCTACCACCCAGCGTTCCCCTTGTTCTCCCGAGTAAAAGGATACCTCACTTGTGTGGGTGCCCCAAAGCAGAACACCCCAAAAATGAATTTTGAAAAAAAATGGTTTTTAGTCATATTTAAGTTTGACAAATTAAGCCCCCCAGCCTGAGTCACATGCCTTTGGCCCACCCACACAAGTGAGGTATCATTTTACTCGGGAGAACAAGGGAAACGCTGGGTGGTAGGACATTTGTTCCGGCAGCGAGATCCCACCCAAAAAAGTACGGAAAAGTGGGTTTTTTGACCAAAATTTCAGGTTTGCAGGGGTTTCTGGGTAGGAAAACATTGGGGGACCCACGCATGCCATACCTCCCTGGACTTCCCCGGGTGTCTAGTTCTCAGAACTGTTTGGGTTTGGTAGTTTCCAAAGATGCCCGCCAAGCCCCGGGCCAAAAGCTCAGGTGACACCCTCAAAAAATAAGATTATTTGGCTAAAGGTAAAGTTTTGGTCGCCACAGTATGAATTGGGCCTTTTCCTAAAGCAGCCACTATGCCTACCCAGGCAAGTGAGGTACCATTTTTATCGGGAGACCTTGGGGAACGCTGGGTGGGTGGTAATTTGTGTGAGCCTAGTGATGCCACACTTTCCCACACTAAAACATGTGAAAAAACTGATTTTTTCCAAGCACAAAATGAGGTTTGCAAGGGATTCTGGGTAAAGGAACGTTGGAGGATCCACGCAAGCCATACCTCCTTGGAAGCCCCCGGGTGTCTACTTTTCAGAAATGTGTGGGTTTGGTAGGTTTCCCTAGATGGCTGTCTCGCACTGGGCCAAAAACCCAGGTAACCCCTCTTGCAAAAGCTGGTGAACTTAACATTTTCACCATTGTTCCTCAAAGACACACACATACAGGTTGGATTTGGCACGAGGGCGAGTGATGGTTCAGTACATAAAATTTTATTAACAAGATATTTCAAAAAAATGAAATGGTCTGTCAATAAATAAATGCATAAAAACCGAACCAGTGACTCGCAACTCGTGAGCTGTAAAGCCACGACAAGGCACCAACCGTTTTACAGGCCATTCACGCACCTTTCATACCTGATACAAACCAGACCATTGACAGCATCCGAATGGAAAAGCAACACATTACATCAATCACAATAATGGAAAAGGTACACCCTAATGCAGAAAGAGAAAAAAAACAACTATTACTGCACACCCATCTAATCCGCAAGCACACACACATACTGGTTGGATTTGGCACGAGGGTGAGTGATGATTCAGTACATACAATTGGATACGCAAGTAATTTCATCAAAAATGAAATACACTGCGTATAATTGAAAGTATGATAAACGGAACCACTGACTCACAGCTCGTGAGCTGTAAAGCCACGTCAAGGCACCAACCTCTTTACAGGCCATTCATACACCTTTCGTACGCGTGACACATACAAAACATTCACACCGCCAGCCGCGGACCCATCACATTTCAACACTCACACCAGCAAACAGCGCCATTCAAGGGCCCATCACTTTCACACGCCCACATTTCGGACACTGCAACTACACAAAATGATGGACTGTGTGGAGTGTCACTCAACTAGCAGTGTGTGTAGTGACCAACAGAAAGTAACTACTCACACACCGCCTGCCGAGCGCCAGTCCACCCACACCACCATCCAAGCACCAGACCATGCACACTGCCAGCCAAACACCACTCAGCGCACACCGACAGCCAACTACCACTCCACACACACCACCAGCCAAGCATCACTCCACGCACACCACCAGCCAAGCGCCACTCCACAAACACAACACCAGCCAAGCACCACTCCACACACACCGCCAGCCAAGCATCACTCCACGCACACCACCAGCCAAGCGCCACTCCACAAACACAACACCATCCAAGCACCACTCCACACACGCCGCCAGCCAAGCACCACTCCACACACACCCCCAGCCAAGCACCACTCCACTCACACCGCCAGCCAAGCACCTACCCATGCACTCCGCCAGCCATGCAAAAATCCACGCACCCCCCCAGCACAACTCCAATCCATGCACTATGCCAGCCAAGCACCAGACCACGCACACCACCAGCCAAGCGCCATTCACTCACACCACCAGTCAAGCACCTAACCATGCACTCCGCCAGCCAAGCAAAAATCCACTCACCCCCCAGCACAACTTCAATCCATGCACTATGCTAGCCAAGCACCAGACCACGCACACCACCAGCCAAGCGCCAGTCCACGCACACCAACAATCCAAGCACAATCCTGCACACACCACCATCGAAATTAGAATTTTTTAAAGAAATACCACAAATCAAATGTAGAAACCTACAAATCTGCTAACACAAATTCAAAAACTAAATGCTTTGCACTAATGCAAACCTAAAAGCAAACTAAAAAATATTACAGAAAACAGACCAGACAGTACACTTAAAAGCTCAATGAAACTCCCAAAACTTCTTTTGTGTGTGGTACGATTTAAAACAAGCTGGCACACACAATCCAGGATTTGAAGGACAGTCAGGACAGTGCATACGAGACTCCCTCCGCACTTCTCTTCGCCAACAGACTCTACATCTTTTAGTGGGATTGTCTTTTGCAGTTGTGGGAGGAATGTATTCTGGAAAGTGGCGATCTTTCAGTCTAGCCACTTCCTCCACCACTCCAAATCTTGGCACAGTTGCCTGTTCCACTAGTACAAGGCTGCCTATTATAGTCTCCTGAAACTTAACAAAAGGCATCTTTGACTCAGGACAAGATTTCTGGAAAACAACAAAAGCATTAAAGGATGCCAAGTGGAAAAGATGGATAGCCAACTTCTTGTACCAAACGTAAGCCTTTCGAAGAGCAGCATAAGGTTCCAACCTCTGATCTACTCTGTCAACACCACCCATGTGCCTATTATAGTCTAAAATGCACACCGGTTTACGCACTTCAGCAGTCTCACCCCGAACTGGCAGAGCTTCAGTGCTTTCGTCATGGATAGTAGTCAGCATGTAAACATCTCTCCTGTCTGAAAACTTCACAGCTAGAAGCTTCCCACATCGCAATGCAGTAGACTGTCCCCGCACAAGCCTTTTGCAAACAAGTTCTATTGGGAAACCTTTCCGGTTACTGCGCATCGTGCCACATGCAACAGTGCCCACTTTGGCCAACTCCTTGAACAAACGCACACTAGTGTAGAAGTTATCTACATATAAATGGTGGCCTTTGTTAAATAATCGTCTACCTAGTTCCCACACAATTTTCTCAGTCACTCCAAAAGTGGACGGACAAGCAGAAGTGTTAATGCTGGAATCCTTACCGGTGTACACCCTGAAATTATAAACATATCCAGTATCACTGTCACACAGCATATACAGTTTGATGCCATAGCGTGCCCTCTTACTAGGAATGTATTGCCTAAAAACCAAGCGGCCCTTGAACAATACCAAAGACTCGTCCACAGCTATTTCTCTTCCAGGTGCAAAGATCTCAGGAAAACGATCAACAAAGTGATCAAGGACAGGCCGAATCTTAAAAAGACGGTCACAATCAGGGTGATCGCGTGGCAACGCTAAATCATTATCAACAAAATGCATCATGCGAAGAAGAAGCATATATCGATCACGAGTCATAACTGCTGGAAATATAGATGTTGCCATCAAGGGACTAGTGGACCAATAAGAAGACATTGATGGCTTCCTTAGCAAGCCCATCAAAAAAGTTAATCCCAAAAACTTCTTCATCTCTTCAACATATGTGGGAGACCAATGGGTAGCTCTAGAATGGGGCTTAAGGCTGGCACTGTGGTCCCTTAAATACTGCTCTGCATACAAATTAGTTTGCTCCACAATCTCCTGCAAAAACTCATCGTCAAAAAACAACTGAAAAAATTGAATTGGCAAAAAATTGTCAGTATTCACTCTACACCCTGGAACACCAGTGAAGTCTGGCAATTCCGGCTGCACCATGCCAGGGGCAACCCAGACGTCATCAGTAACATCAGAAGAAGAAGCCACCCTAGCCTGCAGGCCAGATGCCTCTTGCTGCACTACATCAACGGGAACACTAGCATCCCCAGATGCCTCTTGCATCACTACACCAACAGGAATACTAGCATCCCCAGATACATTTTGCATCTCTACACCAACAGGAGAACTCACATCCCCAGCTGCCTCTTGCATCTCAACATCAACAGAAGAACACGCATCCCCAGATGCCACTTGCTGCTCAACAACAACAGAAAGACTAGCAGCACCAGATGCCTCATGCTGCTCTACAACAGGAAGACTAGCAGCACCAGATAACCCTTGGCGCACCACAGCAATGTGAAACCTTTTGGGCGCAGCCTTTACCACACTTGCCTCTTTCCGACGAGAAAAAAAGGGAAACCTTGAGGACCTAGGCTGCCGCTCACATGGCTCTTGCCTCTCTACCGGCACATCAATGTCCCTCTCTACCACAGGCACTTCATCAGCACTAGAAGAAGAATCATCATCCGATGATACCATGCGAAGAGAAAACTCACTGCCTGAATCTTCTGCACCTACCTCATGCTCCGAATCGGAGTCAGTGTCTGGACCATGGTCAGAGGAAGACTCAAAAAGCAAACTAACAACCTGCCTAGCAGTCATCCTGCGAGCAGCCATTATCCTTACAAAGCAAGAAGACTACACACACAAGTGAACAACAACCTACACTGTGCAAAGTAAGAAGTAAACAAGGTAGAGTTTTCACACAAAAATCAATACACTCAAAAACAATTCAAATCTAACCAAATATAAGAACACTCACCAGCACCTACTCTGCTGAAACACAGCAAAAAGAAAGGAAATCCCACTGGAAAGAAAAAAAAAGTATAGATTAGACAAAGTACACATCAAGCAGCAATACAAAAAAAAAGTTAACAATCAAGAAACACAAAGCCACACAAACAGCAATAACTTCACTTATCATAAAAACACATTCATCTAGGAAGAGTAGTACAAAAAACATTTACTTACCAAGCACATGCAACTACACAAGCTGCAACACCAGCATTAACTGTACCACAACCTACACCAATACAAGCAGCAAAAGCCTGGATCAAAAACAAAGTAGAAAAAAAATAAATTAATACTACAGTTCACAAACAACATAACAAATGAATAAACAACACACAAATTTACCCCCAAAATCACATCCACACAGATGGGCCATCAAAAAGGGCAAAACGGACAAAAGTATGGGTTGATTTGCCCACCGGGGCGGGGGGGGGCAGAAAATCTAAATTTAAAATCCGACCAACCTGGAAGCGACCCTTGCCCAATGGGTCACTTCCTACAATCTAAAATAAGATCCCTGGTGCTAGTGGGGGCATTTCCACCGCACAATCGCAATGCTGTGCGCGACCGTGAGGCAGAAATGCCCTGCAAAGAGACATCAGAAGAGAGGAAATTCACTTACCTCTCCCCTGATGCCTCTTTGCAGCCCCAAACCCCCCCAAATATCTCAAAACCAACCTAACACCTCCAGGCGCAGGAAGCAAATGGCTTCCCGACCGCCTGGGAATCCCTGAAGATGTTGGCGCGTGCTGTGCGTGTTGACGTCATCAGGGATTCTGGTGGGGAGGGGGACAACAGAATTACTGTGGTTAACTGTGATGCTGGACAGAGGAACTTGCATCCTTGATTTTCACAAGCGCAATCCAAAAACAATTCCTATGACCAGGAGCTTCTTTCTCCCCATCTGCTGCTCTCATCAGTCTCTGACCATTTATACACATAAGAGGCATGTGAACTCACACAGAAGATCCCCGTTTGGCAACGCCCACCAACTAGCAGAGTGCACCATCTTTCCTAAATTTACCCACTATGATGGACAGCTCACTCAAGGGACACCTGCGCACATCGGTGCAATGGCATAATAACACACACAAAGGTCACTAGAGACAAAGCAGGTGATTGAGTTGCAGCACAAATTCAGGAAAACATTCATCAGCCCAAAAACATTTGTGACCTTCCCACTATGATGGACAGCTCACACAAGGGACCCCTGCGCACATCTGTGCAATTGCATAGTAACGCACACATGGACACTGGAGACAAAGATGGTGCTCGAGTTGCAGCACAAATTCAGGAAAACAATCCTCAGCCCAAAAACATTTGTGAGCTTCCCACTATGATGGACAGCTCACTCAAGGGACCCCTGCGCACATCGGTGCAATGGCATAATAACACACACAAAGGTCACTAGAGACAAAGCAGGTGATCGAGTTGCAGCACAAATTTAGGAAAACATTCATCAGCCCAAAAACATTTGTGGCCTTTCCACTATGATGGACAGCTCACACAAGGGACCCCTGCGCACATCTGTGCAATTGCATAGAAACACACACATGGTCACTGGAGACAAAGATGGCGCTCGAGTTGCAGCACAAATTCAGGAAAAAAATTATCAGCCCAAAAACATTTGTGAGCTTCCCACTATGATGGACAGCTCACTCAAGGGACCCCTTCGCACATCGCTGCGATGGCATAGTAACACACACATGGTCACTGGAGACAAAGCATGTGTTTGAATTGCAGCACAAATAAAAAAAGTAAATAAAAAAAATCAGCCCAAAAACAATAGTGAGCTTTGCCTAGGCAGGACAGGTGTGTTTTTAGCCACTTCAGATAAACACAAACTAATAGAAATGAAGGACAGAGGCACTTGCATCCTTGATAAATATTAGCACAATAACACTATTTTCAAAATGTCCCCCATAAGCATTTTCTTTTGAAAAAACGACCATTCCTCAACATATGAGGCACACAAACACATCTAAATAATGATCCCCCAAAAAGGGGAGCGACCCTTCCCCAAGGGGCCCTCCCCGAACAACGAAAGTGGCAAAAAAAAATAAAAAAAATGAAATCCCTAATATTCCAGCTGCACGATCGCACGATCGTGCAGCAGGAATGCTCTAAAGTTGCATCGAGGGAAAGGAAAGGCCTTTCCTTCCCCTCGATGAACGTTTCAAAATATTCCCCCCTGCCCCAGCCGCAAAACAAACCTCTTTCCAATCCGACGCGCAGGAAGCAAATGGCTTCCCTGCGCGTCGGTAAACAAAAGGAACCCCCAGTGACATCAGCGCGCCTCGCGCGCTGACGTCATTGATGACGCGGGCGGGGAGGGCGGGGGGAGGCAGGGGAAGGTCTTCCCCTGCCATCCTGGCTGAAAAGCAAAAAATCTGGCAGACTCGGGGGGAGCGCTGGCGCTTCCCCCGAGGGTGGGGCTCATGACGAGCTGGGCTCGTCATCAGCGTGCGAGCGCCCTGCTCCATGACGAGCCCAGCTCGTCATCAGCCCCGAAGGGGTTAAGTGCGCGTTAGATGCAGCTGACACAGCGGCTAGGGCCATAAACACTAGCGTAATGCTCAGACGGCATGCCTGGCTCCGCATCTCTGGTTTCAAGTCGGGAATCCAAACTACTCTACTTAACCAGCCAGTTAACCCTGACTTCCTGTTTGGTCCAGAGGTGGACACCACTCTAGAAAAGATAAAAAAAGACACTGAAACTGCAAAATCCATGGGAGCTCTGCAGTCTCAACAGTTCAGGGGCGGTTCCTTTCGTCGCTCCGGTAACAGGGGAGCTTCTAGAGGACAAGTGTCGCAACAAGCCCAATACACCAAGGGAGGCACACAAACCACCTATAACAAGAACAATAGGGGTGGATATCGAGGGAACAGCACCAAGGGCAGAGGACGTGGAAATAATAACGCCAGATCCTCCGCCGCAAACAAACAGTGACGTCTTGTCACTGCCCCCCGACCATACAACACCGGTCGGGGGGGGACTTCAGCAGTTCCTGCCAGTCTGGGAAAGCATTACCACGGACAGGTGGGTGAGGCAACTTATACATCACGGTTATTGTCTGGAGTTAACATCCACTCCACCCAACATACCCCCAAGGCACCGTCCTATGTCCGCAGAGCACATGCACTTATTGCAGCAAGAAGTCATCTCCATGCTGCAAAAAGGGGCCATAGAACTCGTGCCTTTAGACCAGCAGGGTACAGGGGTGTATTCACTGTACTTCTTGATCCCAAAGAAAGACGGGTCTCTCAGGCCCATTCTAGACCTCAGCCCGTAAACCAATACATCCTATCAGAACACTTTCACATGCTCACTTTACAGCAAGTTCTACCATTGCTCAGTCAGGGGGATTTCCTAGCAACCCTAGATCTGAAGGATGCCTATTTCCACATTCCCATTCACCCCAGTCACAGGAAATATCTCAGATTCAACATCAAGGACCAGCATTACCAGTTCAAGGTCCTGCCTTTCGGGGTCACTACAGCCCCCAGAGTATTTACAAAGTGCTTAGCGACAGTGGCCGCGCATCTTCGGAGGCAACACATCCATGTCTATCCGTATCTAGACGACTGGCTTGTCCAGGCAAAATCGGCCCAACAGTGTGCCAGCCACATGTCCCGCACAATTCACCTCCTACACAGTCTAGGATTTTCTCTGAATTACCAAAAGTCTCATCTTCAACCCGCACCTGTACAACAGTACCTAGGCGCAGTGATAAACACTCTCACTGCCACAGCCCAGCCGAACTCGGCGAGAGTCAACGGCATGCAGGTGCTGATTCAAAAATTCAGACCACAACACTCACTCCCAGCGCAAGTGTTCATGCAACTAATAGGCATGATGGCCTCCTGCATCTTTATAGACCCTCACGCGAGGCTACACATGCGTCCGCTTCAGGAATGCTTAGCGCGCCAGTGGAACCAGGCTCATGGACAGCTAAAAGACCTAGTGTTGGTGACCGGTCGTGCGTACAACTCTCTGCATTGGTGGAACACACAAAACCTTTGCAGGGGACGACAGTTCCAGGAGCCTGTACCACAGGTAGTGATAACAGCGGACGCATCTCTCCAGGGATGGGGAGCTCATGTCCTCCATTATACTGTGCAGGGACTGTGGACCACGCAGCAGAAAAGGTTGCACAACAACCTACTGGAGCTGATGGCAATCTTCATGGCGATGAAGGCATTCAAGTTGCATCTCTGCAACAAAGTCGTGCTGATCCGGACGGACACCATGACTGCAATGTATTACATTCAGAAGCAGGGAGGGACACACTCTCCACAATTGTCACACCTGGCACAGTGCATGTGGAAGTGGGCCATTCAACGGAACATGATCCTCCTGGCGGAACCCCTCCCAGGCAAGGACAACCAGATGGCGGACCTGCTCAGCAGACACAGCCATCAAATACACGAGTGGGAGATACATCCCTCAGTGCTCCATCCATATTTCCAGAGGTGGGGTCATCCGGAGATAGACCTATTCGCCACACAAGAAAACGCAAAATGCCACACATTCGTCGCCAGGTTCCCACACCCGCAGTCTCAGGGCAATGCGATATGGATGAACTGGTCGAACAGATTTGCGTACGATTTTCCTCCAGCACCCCTCATACCGCTGGTGGCACGCAAACTGAGGCAGCACTCCATGACCCTCATCCTGGTTGCTCTAACGTGGGCAAGGCAAGCATGGTACACCACGTTCCTAGAACTTTCAGTGGTGCCCCACCAGCGCCTAAAGCTCGCACCCAGTCTCCTCACGCAGAGCCATGGAGACATTCAGCACCCAGATCCGCAACAGCTGAGCCTTGCGATATGGCTCCTGAAGTCATAGAGTTTGGCTACCTCAACCTGCCCCCTGACTGTATGGACATCATCAAGGAGGCCAGACGACCTACCACCAGAGCATGCTATGCGGCAAAATGGAAGCGTTTCGTCATCTATTGTTCCAATAATGATATAAATACACTGGATGCTTCCACGCAAAACATATGTTATTTGCTGCACATATACAGATGCAATCTAGCGTATAGTTCCATCAGGATACATTTAGCTGCAATGGCAGCTTCTCTCCAAAATAGACAGCACCTATCCCTTTTCCGAGTGCCGGCCATTAAAGCTTTTATGGAGGGACTCAAAAGAGTCATTCCTCCAAGACACCCGCCTTCGCCTGTCTGGAACCTCAACATAGTCCTCACCATGCTCATAGGTCCACCCTTTGAACCTCTTCACTCTTGTGAGATACAATTTCTCACATGGAAAGTGGCTTTTCTGGTGGCGATCACGTCGCTAAGACGGGTTAGTGAGCTGCAAGCCCTCACTATTCAGGAGCCTTTCATTCAAATTCATGCTGATAGGGTAGTGCTGCGTACCAACCCTAAATTTATGCCCAAGGTGGTCTCACAGTTCCACATTAACCAAACTATTGAACTACCAGTCTTCTTCCCAAATCCTGATTCGGTAGCAGACAGAGCACTACACACACTGGATGTTAAGAGGGCTCTCCTGTATTACATTGACTAAAGATTTCAGGAAAACTAAGCAACTGTTTGTTGCCTTCTCTCCGCAGCACAAGGGCAACCCAATTTCAAAATCAGGTATAGCCAGATGGATTGTTAAGTGCATACAGATCTGTTATCAAAAGGCTAAACGCACATTAACAGTTCCCCCAAGAGTGCATTCCACATGCAAGTTAGGGGCATCCATGGCTTTCCTAGGTAACATTCCTCTAGAGGATATATGGAGAGCAGCCACATGGACCACCATACACACATTCACCAAACACTACTGCGTGGATGTACACTCAAAACAGCAAGCTACTGTAGGTCAAGCTGTTCTCAAAACTCTTTTTCAGACTGCTGCAGCTGGCACGGGCAACCGCCGCTAGGGAGGGTACTGCTATTTATTCTATGCATAGATATAAATTCAGCCACCCACATGCCTCAAACGGAATATGCTACTTACCAGTATGCATCTGTTCTTGGCATGTAGGGCTGCTGACATTTATATCGCCCACCCTCCTCCCCGGTGCCTGTCGCAGCTGTAGCACTCAGAATTATTCTCAAGCATGGTCATCACTTACTGAATCATACTCCATCTCTGCCACAATGGCGAAAAACAATCTGAGCATGGAGAGGATGCCCATGCGCACTGTAGTCCAGGGGAGGAGCTACCCATCTCGTGATACTTCGATGACTCTTCCAGGACAACAATGTGCAATCATCCGGACCCAGCACTAGGCGGCGATCTATGCATAGATATAAATGTCCAAGAATCAAAAAGGGCCTTGACTCCTTACTCAGAAAGGCTGAGTCCAACCAAACTTATTAAACAAAACAAAAGCCAATCCTGGAATGTCAATTCAACAACCACAAAGTTTCAAAGAAAGCTGCTTTGATTGAAGCAAAAACAACCTATTTGTCTTTAACACCATATAAATTTATTCTTATTTTATGAAATGATCATTTTTCTTTTTTAGCACACTATTTGTCGTGCTTGGAAAATACAAAATACAAAATGCAAAAAGTTTTATGTACAATATATACAAACATATGAATATACAATTTCAAGCACACTTGGCCATTCATTCACACACAATCCTTTCAAAACAGTGGAAACAATAATAAGAAAACAGTGCGTCCAAGCATCGGTTAATAAATCAGTTCAAAATATTTCTTTTCATATTTTTGCAAATTATTGTAGTTGTAATTGTCACAAGATCTCTCGTGAATCCAAATGAATGCAAAAAGAGGTTGGGGGTAACCAGACGCTGGACAAAAAGTGGTCGACGCGTTTCAAACCCCTATAGTTAAGGTGGGGTTCTCCTCAGGACCGGATTGGTTCTGAAACAATAAAGATAACTGACTTTAGCGCGTATGTTCAAGACATAAACGACTATATGAAAGAAGGGATCAACTCCTTGTGTTCAACTGAAGCCTCCTACCTTATTCCAAGAATAAAAACGCAATCAATGACGGGCAGTAAAGTTTCCCAAAGGAATTGTATTTCCCAAAAGACGTGATGTCAGCAGCTGTGCGGAAAAAACACAATACACGCGACAACATTTACTATTGTGTCACACTTTGCCCATTCATTCGTTCTGATCATGTGCAATCGCGGGAAGGTGTGGGGAGCGTTTGTACTTACCCGCTGTCACACAGCTTCACGCTGGCTGCTCTCTCATTAGTTTCTTAGGCGTCTGCTCCTGTCCTGTAAAATGGAGCGAAATGCGCGTTAGCTGTCTTGCGCTTCAAACGCCGATGTGGTGGTGAACCGCGAAGCGGGATAACATACCAATGCGAGCGGAAGGCATCAGTCCTTCTCCTTAGGCGATGTACATGGTTGACACCACTGGAGCCCTCGAGTGGAAGTGTTGCCTCAGTACTTCCTGGGTAATCACAGATGTCAGGGGTTTCTGGGATTTGTAGTTCCAAGGCGGATCTGGCAGAGAGGTGGAACAAAACCAGGCCTGGATTAGGCAGCATGTTGGTCAGTGTGGACTTAGACAGTAGGCTTATAAATTTCCGAAATTTCGTTTAATCCCTGCGTAGCGGTGTTGAACTTCATTATAAGCATTGCCTCACGTTGAGACAGTTGGGCATCCACATCACCACCCCTGGGATCTTTTTCAATTTTGGACAGCACTGTCCAGCGCAGGTCTGTGTTTTCGTGCTTACACTTGGCCCAATGGTTGACTAATGGGGCATTTTCCACTCCCCTGCGGATGCGCGATTTATGTTGCGTAATCCTATTTCTGATTTCCTGTGTTGTTTTCCCAATGTAGACTAGAGGGCATGGGCACACAATTGCATATACAACGTTCTTGGATTTACAATTTCGGAAATTTATAAGCCTACTGTCTAAGTCCACACTGACCAACATGCTGCCTAATCCAGGCCTGGTTTTGTTCCACCTCTCTGCCAGATCCGCCTTGGAACTACAAATCCCAGAAACCCCTGACATCTTTGATTACCCAGGAAGTACTGAGGCAACACTTCCACTCGAGGGCTCCAGTGGTGTCAACCATGTACATCGCCTAAGGAGAAGGACTGATGCCTTCCGCTCGCATTGGTATGTTATCCCGCTTCGCGGTTCACCACCACATCGGCGTTTGAAGCGCAAGACAGCTAACGCGCATTTCGCTCCATTTTACAGGACAGGAGCAGACGCCTAAGAAACTAATGAGAGAGCAGCCAGCGTGAAGCTGTGTGACAGCGGGTAAGTACAAACGCTCCCCACACCTTCCCGCGATTGCACATGATCAGAACGAATGAATGGGCAAAGTGTGACACAATAGTAAATGTTGTCGCGTGTATTGTGTTTTTTCCGCACAGCTGCTGACATCACGTCTTTTGGGAAATACAATCCTTTGGGAAACTTTACTGCCCGTCATTGATTGCGTTTTTATTCTTGGAATAAGGTAGGAGGCTTCAGTTGAACACAAGGAGTTGATCCCTTCTTTCATATAGTCGTTTATGTCTTGAACATACGCGCTAAAGTCAGTTATCTTTATTGTTTCAGAACCAATCCGGTCCTGAGGAGAACCCCACCTTAACTATAGGGGTTTGAAACGCGTCGACCACTTTTTGTCCAGCGTCTGGTTACCCCCAACCTCTTTTTGCATTCATTTGGATTCACGAGAGATCTTGTGACAATTACAACTACAATAATTTGCAAAAATATGAAAAGAAATATTTTGAACTGATTTATTAACCGATGCTTGGACGCACTGTTTTCTTATTATTGTTTCCACTGTTTTGAAAGGATTGTGTGTGAATGAATGGCCAAGTGTGCTTGAAATTGTATATTCATATGTTTGTATATATTGTACATAAAACTTTTTGTATTTTGTATTTTCCAAGCACGACAAATAGTGTGCTAAAAAAGAAAAATGATCATTTCATAAAATAAGAATAAATTTATATGGTGTTAAAGACAAATAGGTTGTTTTTGCTTCAATCAAAGCAGCTTTCTTTGAAACTTTGTGGTTGTTGAATTGACATTCCAGGATTGGCTTTTGTTTTAGATATAAATGTCAGCAGCTCTACATCCCAAGAACAGATGCATACTGGTAAGTAGCATATTCCTTCCTTTCTGTCCATCCGGACAAGTTTGTGTTGCAGACTAGGCCTTCTTTCCTGCCCAAGGTTGTCACGGCCTTCCACATCGGGCAGTCTATCACCTTGCCCAACTTCTTTCCGCCACCGCATCCCTCTAAAGAGGAAGAGCGGCTCCACCGTCTGGACCCAAAACGTGCGCTCTCATACTATTTGGCTCGCACACGCCAGTTCCGGGTGGATGACCAACTCTTTGTTGGTTACATGGGCGCTAAGAAGGGAAAAGCGGTGCACAAGCGCACCATCTCTTGGTGGATCATCTTGTGTATCCAGGCATGTTACTCCTTGGCTAAAAAGAAGCCCCCTGTTGGATTGCGGGCTCATTCCACTCGGGCCACAGTGACTACAACTGCCCTGGGCCGGGGAGTGCCCTTGCAGGACATTTGCCAGGCAGCTACGTGGGCCTCGCTGCACACGTTTGCAAGACACTATTGCCTGGGCAGTCAAGTCCGGAGGGATGGCTTCTTTGGCCGTTCCGTCCTCCAGGACTTTCTGGTGTGATTATTGGTTTGCAGACCCACCACCGGGGTTGGTATTGCTGGGGTATCTATTCTAAGGTAAGGAATCTATCACTTACGTGTCTCTTTCAGATGCACATGTTACTACTTGTGTAACGATATATCTGTAAGAGACATTAGTTAGTGATAGATTCCTTACCGACCCACCCATCCTCCCCGTTCTGCGAACCGATATCTAGGGTTAAGGTCATCCCCTTTCAGGGCCCTAGTTTCAATGGCACCAGTGTTGGTTTTCAACATGGCTCTGCGTTTCTGGCACGGAAAAGCTGTGTCTAAGAACTGACGTCAGCACGCGAAGGCGGCGTCTAAGTACTGCGACGACATCATCACGGCGCCCACGACGGACGCGGAGCCGCAGACGCCGCCTACCGACGCGCAAGGGTACTGCTACGCAAACAGTTCCGGATCCAGTCTGACGCCTGGGGATATTCTAAGGTAAGGAATCTATCACTAACTACTGTCTCTTACAGATATATTACACAAGTAGTAACTTGTGCTTTGGTACTCAAGGGATTATAATTGGTAAAACAACTTGCTTAATACCCTCTCTGAAGTCTTAGCCTGATGACTGCTGGTCCATGCTACACTAGGATAGCTTTTTATAAGGTTGACTTTACAACCACCATCAATAAGGGTCGATTAGACTGGTGCAAGGTGCCCAGTAGAACTAGTGGACATCATATGCCAGGCTAACTTCTCACAAGCACTTTAACTTAAGAGGCTACCTTTTGTTGATATTGTCTTTTTGCACTGCACTATCCTTGTGAGAGATGAGTCCTAATGCACTTTTTTTCAGAGCACTTTACAGGGTTTTCCCTTTTGTCTCATAAATTTAGGGTGGTGGCAGTGAAATTGTGGTCCTTGCATTAGGGAATTTGTACATACGACAGCAAACATAGTATAAGTTTACAGCCGATGTTTTCCCATATTGCAGTTTGAACATTGCATATTTGCGCTTTTCTGCATTGGCACTTTACAGAGCCTACTCCTCTTCATTCGTCAAATTGAACCTGGATTTGCTTCTGTATTCAGTGTATTAAGCTGATAGCTAACATACTTTATATATTGCACACTGCACTTTATCTTGATTTTTGCACTAGAAATGCTCTTCCCTGTTTATGTAAGGCTTATAGTTGACGTTATCTATACGTCACTTAGCATAATGCACAATGCACTTTACTTTCTATGGTACTGTGCTGATATACTAATGACTCGTGGTTGCTGCACTGTTTATGTTCAGATGTATTTATATGTCATTGAATTAATACACTATAGCTTTTGCAAGCAAGCAATATATTTCAAATATCCCGGGGGTATTCAATTTGAGTTTTTCCATTTTCTTTTTTTCTCCAGAGGTGGAGGTGGAGGTGGAGGTGGAGGGGGAGGGGGAGGGGGAGGAGGATGTGCTCCAGGGTGCTAAGACAAGGCACCTTGTTGTTAGGGGGAGGCTGTGGTAGTGAAGGAAGGGCAACCTCACTCCAGAGATGGTTTAGGGTGGGTAGGGGAGTTGAGACGTGCAGCATTAGAAAAATGAGAGTAGGGCTAGAAGACAGATTAGGAATGTTGAGCAATTTGTTTAAATTTGGATGTCAAGCTGTAATTGGCAGGGTTTTTGTCAACAAGGGGCTTGATTTGATTTTCTTGGTACAAATGGAAGAGAGTTGGAGGAGAGAATAAGCTGGTCCAGGCTGTAAAGAGCCACGTAAGTCTAAGGGATGGCCTAATTGTTTAAAGTAATTTCTTGTAATGTGAATGGCTTCTTGAACTCACAAAAAAGAAGATCTATGTTAAAATGGTTGGAAGCCTTTTCATTCCAGGTGATATTTTGCAGGAGACGCATCTTAAATCTAACTGCCCCAACTTTACTCTCCCTAAGAAATATGCCCAAGCATATTTTGCCTCAGCCCAGGTGGCAGTGCTGGAGTGGGCATTCTTTTGTCTTCAGACTTGGATTGGGAGGTGGGTCAGGTGATTAGGGACGAGGGAGCTAGATGGTTGTGGATAGAGGTCATAGTTAATGGAATAGCTATCGTTCTGCTCCATTACTAAGGTCCAATTGGTGACGAGTGTGCACCCGTGGAACAGATATAAGAACTGCTGTTGGGTGTGTAGGGATATATAATTATGGGGGGAGATTTTAATCTAATACAAGACATTCGTCTTGATACTTCCAATAAGGGGAAAAAGCAATTAAAACCTAAAATAGGTAGACTGTTTAAAATTATTAAAGACCATCTCGCCTTACTGGACCTATGGAGGGTAGACCATCCAGGTACCGCTGAGTTCACATGTTACTCAGGGAGATTTAAAACCGCATCCATCCTGAATTTCTTTTTGATTAGTAATCAGTTCACAAGGGGGGATTCTTCGATTCTCTCTAACCCATTCTCATATCACTCATTAGTATCCCTAATTTCATACTTGTTGGCCCCCAGAAGAAAGAGTGATAGGTGGTATTTTGATAAAGCACTGTTATCAGATCAAAAATGGATTGATGAAACCCGGGATTTTATAGGGTGGTTTTTACGGAGAATGTGAATACGGCGGCAAATTTCATAGTATGGGAGGCTTTTAAGGCTATGTTTAGGGGACGAGTGGTGGCATACAGTGGTAATCTCTACAAGCTAAGAAAACTGAAGATTGCCGGACCCCAAGAAGCGGTGGAGCAGATTAGGAGAGAACTTTCAGGGAGGTTAATTAGGGAGGAGGAAAGAGAGGCACTCCATCAGGAACTATTAAAAGCTAAGGACGCGCTAAAAAGTTTTTTTCTGCTTGGGGAAATTGCTGGAAGTAAAGCTGCCCATTATAAGGGGTATGAGGAAAGTCAGCATATCGGTATTTTTTTTGCCTGGCCAATAAAACGCAACAGAGTAAACAGTCCATCCCACAAATCAGAAATCCAAGTACTAGGTGTCTGGTGAACGATAAAGATAATATCGCCGAGATTTTCATATCACATTTCAGTAAGATAAATGCGGAAGTCCAGACAGTTTCCCCTCAAGCTCTTGCGGAGTACTTTACAACAGTCCACCTGCCTAAAGTTAGAGAGGAGGACTGTATGCTTTTGTTTGAACCGATTACAATCACAGAACTAAGTGACATCGTTAAAAAAAATGACAAATGGGAAGGCGAGTGGCAATGATTGGATCCCCATCGAAGTTTATAAACTGTTTTTAAATTAACTCACCCCTTTCTTAGTATTACTGTATAACCAAGTTATGGCTGGAATGGGAGTCCCAGATAGATTTAAAGAATCAGTGATCATTTCAAATTCAAAACAGAATAAGGACCCTAAGGATCCTAGCTCCTATTGTCCAATAAGCCTACTAAATGTGGAGTATAAGCTTCTTATGAAAATCTAGACAAATAGAACTATGGGCTGTGCACGGTACTTGTTTCTTGCAGACCAAACAGGGTTTTTGCCGGGGAGATCTATGGCTGCAAATACTTTCTATCTGATTCAGGCTATTGACTATTTCTCTGCTACAAAGGAGGCTGCTGCCATCTTAATGATGGATGCTGAAAAATGTTTTCGATCTGGTGGATTGGCAGGCCCTCTTCTTTATTTTGGGGGAGTTTGGCTTTCCACTCCAGCTGATTGAGATGCTGGAGAGAATCTATAGAGAAGCCATTGCAAAAATTATTATAAATTTAGAGGAGGCGTGAGAGGTAGTAATAAGGCGGGGTACTAGGCAGGGATGCCCCCTCTTTCCCCTTTTGTTCTCACTTTTTATTGAACCATTAGCAATAAAAAATTGCGCTAACATATCAATCCAAGCCCCCTTACTAGAAATGGCCGAAATAAACCTATTTGATGATGATTTGATCCTGTACCTGAATCCGGAAAAATCAAACATCCAGAAAGCATTGGGTGAAATTCAGGCATTTACAGAATTAGGGGGATAATCGATCTAAAACAGAGGTTCTTTTATTTAATACACCAGGAACCGCGCTGCTGGAAGGGTTACAGTTTTTACCTTTTAAACCAATTTGATATCTGGGCTTATATGTAACAGTGGACTACCTTCAACTGTTTCACCTAAATTACGGTAAAACACTGGACAAAAAAAAAGTCAGTTAGATAGTTGGGCATTATTGCCCTTGTCAATAATAGGTCGAGTCTCTCTGATAAAAATGTCTATTCTTCCTTTGTTGTTATTTTTATTTTTAAATCTTCCTTTAAAGATTCCAATCTCATATTTTGATGAAGTCGATAAGGTGTTTCAGGAATTTATTTGGGCCAAGAAAAATCTCGAACTAATTTTTCTATTTTACAATTAGATGTTTAACAGGGAGGTCTTGCAGTACCTCACTTAGCCACTTATTACCAAGCAGCATTATTTAACCTTACAACTCAGCTTTTGTCCCCTCTATCGAAGTTTGATACATTTTTTAATTAATCATATGCTAAGGGAGAGTGCTATTAAATTACCAGCGTTCTTGAGAACGGCAAAGTTACCAAGAAATACAAGATGCAAGGTGGTGAATACACTATTAAACCGCATTCAGCGATCTAAAAAATATAATATTCCATCATGCCATGCATACTCCTTTCTTTGTGATAGTGAGGTATGGTGCCTCAAACTCCCACCGAAAGGGGTACAGCCTTTTATTTTGTTGGGTTTTAGTAAACTGTGTGATTTTTATAACGGTGCTAATCAGATGATGTGGGAGGTGTTTGTAACACAATTTGAAATACAAAGCCAAGACCTCTGGCTAAGTTTTAGGCAGATTTCATGCTTTCTCCAGACTAACTTCAGAGGAATTAGTGAGAATACAGGAGTAATTTATCATTATTATTTTTTGGCCTTTAATGCATAGCTATTTTTTTTAAATAAAATCTTTTTATTGACATTCAGACCAAACCGCGGCCAACAAGGTCACATTCAAGGGTTATACATTTATACAGCAGATCTTACAGAGGGTCCAGTGTTACACCTTCGTCTTGGCAAAAGATTACATTTATTCATAACCATCAGTCATCAACCTCAAGTACCTGTCTCCTTGTTTGGGGGGGTTCGCAGATGTTACCTCTGTATTCGTTCCAATTGTCACATATTTCCTCCCATTTACAGGGACACCCTCTGGCTACATACACCGTCTTCTCTTGCAACATGCACCAGTCCATGTTCCGTTTCCATCCAGAGAGACGTGGAGGCGTAGCAGCCCCCCAGAGTCTTGCAATATTATGCTTAGCCACCAATTGGCCGAGCGTTACCCAGAGCCTGCCTCTAGCTGGTAAGTCCGTTTGCTCCCATATGTTTAGAATGCATCAGAGCCAGTCATTCCGCACCCCCTCCTGCACTCATCCCCCTCACATCTGCCCATCCTTTTTAGCCGCACGTTCGATATATACACTCTATGCAGAATCTTAAGCTAGATGAGCCGCAGCCTAGACGAGATAGCCACCTCCTTCGGGGAGGCTAGCGCAGATTTCCACTCTTCCTCATCAATTTCTAGCCCATCAGCCTCCCACCGTCCCTTAAGGTCATGGAGCAGATTGGGAAGATTATTTATCAACTTCTTATAGACGAGTGAGATTGCGTGTTCCTGAATGTGCCCATCTAACAACCTATTTTCAAGGTGGGATGCTTGTGGGGGCACCGTGCCCTGTGGAATGTTTTTCTGCAGTGAGTGACGGACTTGGAGGTATCGAAAGTACTCAGTGTCTGCTAGCTCATATGTAGTCTGTAGGGAAGGAAAGGATTTGACCCTGTTAGAGTCCCATAAATCCCCTATCCGGGAGATACCGATAAGGTCCCCTTTGTATGGCCCAAGAGGCCAAGTCGTTCCGAAACTCAGAGGGGAGTGGCCAGGGTAAGCCTGTTGTGCCAGCCCATATTGCGTTGAACAATGTGCCACGATTGCATTGTATGGAGAGTCGGCCCCGTAAGCGCATGTTTGCCTGGACGTGAGTACAGCGCTGCTTCATAATTCCTCCCCCGGCAGAAGCCGCCTGTCCATGCCGTATCCGGGCTCGTTTCCGTCACAATAGGTGCCCTGGTTAATGGCCGATAAGTGTGCGGCCCAGTAGTACCTACGTATGTCAGGCAGGGCGATCCCTCCGTTGTACCACCCCAGCGTCAGCTTCTGCAGAGCTATTCTGGGTGCGCCGAACCACAGGAGGTGTCTCTGCGCCGCCTCAACGGCTGTGAAATATGAGGAGGGAATCCGGTCCGGGTAATTCTGCAGGGCGTAGAGAAATCGTGGTAGCTCCATTGTTTTAAAAAGTGCTGCCCGGCCCAACAGGGAGACCGGGAGCTTCTGCCAGACAGCAGAGTCGCGCTTAAGCCTCATAAGGGGAGGGAGCAAGTTTTTATCATACATGGCGGTCTTGTCTTTCGATACGAAGATGCCCAAATACATGAACCCGTCTGTGACCACCTTTATGGGACAGTCACGTGGGAGTACAGGGGTGGCACCCCGAAGGACATACGATAGGGATTTACTCCAGTTGATGCTGCAACCGGAGTTCTTCCCAAAGTTTGTAAAAATGTCGAGAGCCACGATCAGAGATTTCCGGGGCCTTGAGAGGTAGAGGAGTATGTCGTCCGCGTACAGGGAGATCCTGTCCTCCCAGCCGTCAGCCCATCGCAGACCTTTAAGGGAGACATCTTGCCGATCCAGGTGGCCAGCGTCTCAAGGGAAAGGGCAAACAGGAGGGGTGAGAGTGGGCACCCCTGGCGGGTCCCCCTCTCCAGGGCAACGGCCTCTGAGACCTTGTTCACAACTACCTGTGCAAGCGGCTTAGAATAAAGGAGCCGCACCCAAGAGATGAAACTGGGGCCAAAACCCAGCTTGCGAAGGACCGCCATCATGTAGGGCCATTCGAGGGTATTGAAGGCCATTGTAGCATCAAGCGATACCACCACTGCATCTTCCCCTATCGTATGGCTTCTCCCCAGCACCCCATTCAGCCGACGGAGATTAAGCGCTGTGATATGATGGGGCATGAATCCAGATTGATCCGGATGTACCAGGGTGCTAAGAACCGGCTGGAGCCTATTAGCAAGGACTTTTGCTAATATTTTTGGTTCTGCGTTTAGCAGGGAGATGGGCCTGTACGAGGCGCACAGCTCCCTTGGCTTCCCTTCTTTAGGAATCGCTACGATGGTTGCTAGCCTTTTGTCGCGGGGTAATATCCCTTTGGACTTGCTTTCGTCAAACATGCGCTTGAGATAGGAGCTAATGCCATCCGGCTTGAGCTTGTAGAGCTCAATCGGGAGGCCGTTAGGCCCAAGCGCCAGGACGGAGATCCCCGATGGCGCGTTCCACCTCTGCCGCAGTGAGCGGCGCCTCCAGGAGATCGCGCTCCACGTCAGAGAGGGCCGGCATCCTTCTGGACGGTCAGACCCCGTGCTATAGACTGTCCGAAAATGACGAGCAAATTCTGTGACTGTCATGCGGTTCTGTTACCACAGAGCCATCCAGTGTACGGATTTCAGGAGTAATTTTAAAAGCTGTTTTTGAATCAAATTTATTGGGCATTGGCAGTTGGTACAAGGTATTACGCCAGGAGAAGAACAAGAACCTCATTGATCTAATGCTTCCAAAAATCGCTCAGGAAACTAACTGTAGGTTTAGTAGACCGGAATGGATACAAGTCTGTGAGCTTGGTCACAGGGCATTGAGAGCGGCTAACTTTCAAAGAATGTCCTTCCTGTCTAGATGGGTGTCCTATTACACTCCATCTAGGCTTCATAAATGGTTCCCTACGCTACCGAATGACTGTTTTAGATGTAATCTGCCAGAGTCAGGGGACTAGACACATTTTTGGGAAGAATTTTTTGGGTTTATTAGTAGATGTGTTCCATTAGAAATCCTTCCATCAGCATCGCTGGCGCTATTTGGCTAATCCTAGGTAGTTTATCAGCTCTCACTATACGATCAATTTTTTGTGTCCCTTACCACAGCAGAAGCCAGATTTTCAATTTTACAAAATTGGAAATCTCAGAAACTACCTATACTGACTCTATGGCTACAAAAGATGGAGTGGACTTACAAATTTGAGGAGGCCTACGCAAAGAGGATAGGGGCGGTGCGGAAATTTGAGAACATATGGAAGGGCTATGTCATAAGTACACAAATAAATTATATTATGTGATTTTACCATGGAATTTCAAGGCATAGAATGAAACTAGAGGTTTTTAAGGTGGGGCCACACACCATCATAGATTTAACGCCTAGAATGCTGGTTTTATACATCATGTAAAATGGAGTATGATCTTGTTTTCTTTTACCATGCATTTTAAATATGAGACTTAATATGCAATAGGTTTTATCTTTTCTGCCTCTCATTATACATTGTGGGTCAGATTTATTATGCACTAGTGGATTATGACATTTGTTAACCTTTTGTCTATTTTTTTTTTTTATATGAGATTGGAGAGAGTGCAAATTTGTTTGTACCAAATCTGTTCCCTACGCTCAATAAAAAGATATAAAAAAGAAATACATTTGACTATGCTCAAAGAATCCGGTTTATTGACCAACTTGAGCTCGAGCCACTTGGTAAAATGGGCGATGATGACTATTGCGTACCACTGCTCCATTCGTTTTGGTATGTGACCCATGATGTCCACACCAATCCTCTCTCCCATGGCATGGATGGAGTGCAGTGGAGATCTGAAGGGACCTGGGTTTTATCAGAGTTGAAGCATAGTGTGTAATTTATTTATTTATTTATTATTTATTTTTTGCATTTGTAATGCGCACAGATACCCACAAAGGGTTTCCCGGCGCCATGGCTAAGAGAACAAGACACAGAAAGCAACTGCTGACAACAGATCGGCAACTATTTATTTAAACAGTTATTTATTAAACAGCCAGGTTTTAACTTGTTTCTTAAAACTGACAAAGTTCTCCTCTTTGCGCAAGGCTAAAGGAAGGGAGTTCCAAAGAACTGGTCCCAGGTGGGAAAAAGATTTACCTCCCATTCGGGCCAGTTTGAATCTGGGAACCATGAAGGTTGCTCCATTTGAAGAGCGGAGATTCCGTACAGGTACGTGGGGCCTAACCAATTTCTGCAGATACCGTGGTGCGGTTCCCGCTCTGATCTTGAACATGTAGGTCAAGGCCTTAGACCGGACCCGGTTCTCAACTTTCAACCAGTGTAGGTCTCTAAGGTGATTCGAGATCCTTGCTGTCCTAGGAATCTTACACAACAGCCTGGCTGCGGAGTTCTGGACCAGTTGTAACCGCCTGGTTACAGCTAAATTGGAGCCCAGATATAGAATGTTACCGTAGTCCAGCCTAGATGTTATTAGCGCATTGACTACGGTCTTCTGGGTATCCACGGGCAGCATCCAGATAATCTTCCGCAGCCATTTAATGATCGTGAAACAAATACCAGCCACTTTATTAGCCTGTCGTTTCATCGATAAAGAATCGTCGATACACACCCCTAAGTTTCTAACCTGGGTAGCTGGACTGGGGAAAGCGCCCAAGGATGGCGGCCAGTGCCTCTCCTGCCACAGTGTAGACAAAAACAATTCCCAACAGGTATTATTTAAAAGACGGTTTCAATTTGAGTATGCCACAGGCATTACTAGGAACAGAAACAAGGAGTCAAAAGGGTTTTTAAAGTGGAGTGATATTATTCATCAAGGACAAGGGGCATTCAATACGCATTTACAGTTATGACAGCACTGTAAAGATTAGATCTTGTGACAACCCAGTGGCACTTGGTGCAAGGTGCTATATACAGTTTACGTGAGGTGAAAGTGCAAGTGCTTTAAAAACAGCATTGGTGGCGCATAATTAAAGTATATACATCAATTAAAGCTTCCATTACAAAACAAGTTACAATCACTTGAAAAACAGTTTTTTGGTAAGAGCTTTAAGTGCGATATGCGTCGTATAGTTCAGGCTGTGAAGTCGACGGCGTTTCGATCCCCTTAGGTCGGGATCGTCATCAGGACGGGGCTGTCGATAAGTACAGTGGTGAAACCAAGCAATAATGCATGGTTGGCGGCACTCAGCGGTAAATAAGGCCGATTGCTGAAGGCGACTCGTCCTAGGGCTGCTCACGTAGTTGGGCAGCGTCTGAAAGAATCAAGGGCACAGAAGGCGGGAGCTCATCTGGCTTGGCTGGTCGGCAATCAATGCGGACCAGCCAAGCCAGATGAGCTCCCGCCTTCTGTGCCCTTGATTCTTTCAGACGCTGCCCAACTACGTGAGCAGCCCTAGGACGAGTCGCCTTCAGCAATCGGCCTTATTTACCACTGAGTGCCGCCAACCACGCATTATTGCTTGGTTTCACCACTGTACTTATCGACAGCCCCGTCCTGATGACGATCCCGACCTAAGGGGATCGAAACGCCGTCGACTTCACAGCCTGAACTATATGACGCATATCGCACTTAAAGCTCTTACCAAAAAACTGTTTTTCAAGTGATTGTAACTTGTTTTGTAATGGAAGCTTTAATTGATGTATATACTTTAATTATGCGCCACCAATGCTGTTTTTAAAGCACTTGCACTTTCACCTCACGTAAACTGTATATAGCACCTTGCACCAAGTGCCACTGGGTTGTCACAAGATCTAATCTTTACAGTGCTGTCATAACTGTAAATGCGTATTGAATGCCCCTTGTCCTTGATGAATAATATCACTCCTCTTTAAAAACCCTTTTGACTCCTTGTTTCTGTTCCTAGTAATGCCTGTGGCATACTCAAATTGAAACCGTCTTTTAAATAATACCTGTTGGGAATTGTTTTTGTCTACATGATACACCCATCCCAATGTGGTCTATGGGTTCCCTCCTGTTTTTCCTATAACTCTCCTGCCACAGATCACGATTTTTTCCCAGGAGAAGAATCTCCGTCTTCTCCCCGTTGAGCTTCAGCTGGTTTGTTGACATCCAGCTGAAGACCTCCTGAAGACCAAGTTTCAGAGCTGAAGGGGATGAAGACTCTGAGTTGGTAAGGGAAAAAATAATCTGTGAGTCGTCCGCGTAGGTCATAAGTTCAAGACCTACCCGCTCTGCTAAATCAGCGAGGGGGCGGAGATAAAGGTTGTTAAATAATGGACTTAAAATTGAGCCCTGGGGCACGCCATGGGGTGACGGAAAAATATCCGACTGGGCGTGTGAGGACGAGATCTGAAACGTCCGGTTGCTCAGATAAGATCTAATCCAGTCCAATGCGGTCCCTCCGACACCATCCCCACTCAGCCTGGCAAGCAGTCTGTTGTGCGAGATGGTGTCGAAAGCCGCGCTCAAATCGAGCAGGACGAGAGCCACCGTTTGTCCGTCGTCCAAAAGTCCCCTGATCTTCTCCGTGACTCCCAGGAGGGCAGATTCGGTGGAATGGCCTGCCCTGAAGCCCGACTGGGAATAATGGAGCAAGTTGTTGTTCTCCGTGTACGATGAAAGCACGCCATGGATATGCTTCTCCAAAATTTTTGAGAAAGCAGGCAGCAGAGATATTGGGCGATAGTTTGCAAGAACCTCTGGATCAGCAGATGGCTTCTTCAACAGAGGGCTGACCATAGCGTGCTTCCACGATGCCGGGACAGTTGCCAGACGGATGGAAGCATTAAGTGTCTCGGCAATAGTTCCTAAAGCACCGTCATCCAGTTGGCACAGAATGTTAATAGGGAGGGGATCACACGGAGAGCCTGATTTGTTTGCACCGGGCCACCAATAGCTGTTTTTGACCCTGCATGTGGTTTTCCCTATGCCTAAATGCCCCTTGTGACACAAATTAAGTATTCTCATCCTAAGGCTACTGGGAGGTACAACTCTTCCTCCCCTTAATAACAATCCATCCTCATGGGACAGCTAATTTTTGACCTCCCAAAAGTGTTGCAGTGGGTCAGGTAATTTGTTCTTGCATGACCACCCCTCGGTTAACATTTTTATAACCTGGCATAAAACAGTGTCCTTAGATTGTTCAGTTAGCTATTCCTCCCTTGAAATACCGTTACATTTATCAAGTACGTTGGCTATGCATGACTCTTCGACCTTGGACATTTGATCTTTGTCAGTCAGTCCAACAGGCATTCTGCTCAAAAAGTTTGCCACAACATTCTTCACCCCTGGAACATATTGAATGATGTACATGTAATCGAATAAGTGCACAGATTACCTCGACAGTCTTGGTGAAGTTGCATATAACCCCTTAGTAGTTAATACTTTTGTTAGGGGCTTGTGGTAGGTGCATAAGATGACTGCTGTCCCAAACAAATGATCGAAAATATTCTAAGGCCCAAATGCACGTTAGTGCTTCACGCTCTGACCGAGAATTTTTCCTCAGCAGGGGTCAAGGAGCATGAAGCAAAAGCTATAGTATATTCCATACCTTTAGTATCCATTTCAGCGCCCAAACCTTTTGAACTGGTGTCTGAAGTGACAATGTTCTCCAGTAACAACTCAAAACCCTGCAGGGGAATTGAAGGCATGTTGACACATATGTCCATTCAAACTTATTTTTATGTATGAGTAGTTGCCGCAAAACATAAGTCTTGCACGAAAAGTTTTTGATGAACTTCGCGTAAAAATTCCACTGGTTCCAAGAAGGATCACAGCTCATCCACGCTGTTGGGCACTGGGGCATTTTTAATGGCTTGCAGAAGTACTCTTTTGGGGCCAATACCATCGGCAGTGATCTCATGACCGAGGTTGCTAACTGAATTGCATGCAAACTTGCATTTTAAGTGCTCTGCCGTCAACCCCTTTTTATCCAGGATTTCCAACACGTGGTTGACCTTATTGTCGTGTTCTTCCCTAGTCTTGCCTATCACGAGGATATCATCCTGGAACATTAGTTTGCCAGAAACTCCATTGAAGATGTTATGCATAAGTCTTTGAAACATCGCGGCAGCATAAGCCAGCCCAAAGGGTACCCTGGTAAACCGGAAACACCCAAATGGTGTGATGAAGGTGGTTAGCTTCTTGCTGTCACAATGTAGGGGCACCTGGTGGTAGGCCGACTTCAAATCGATGGTGGAGAACCACTTAACCCCTTTGGTGGTAGCCAACATTTCGCTTGTTTTGGGGAGAGAAAACTGTTCAACAACTATGTTGTCGTTGCGGTCCCGCAGGTCCACACACAACCTCAGTTTGCCATTGGGTTGTTTGGCAATGACCAAGGACCCAACCCACACCGAAGCTTCTACTTGTTCGATGATGCCGTCCTCTAGGAGCTTGTCCAGTTGCTCTTTCACCTCATCCTTAATGAAGAATGGCAGATTTCTCACTTTATGTACAACAGGGTTGGCATACGGTTTAACTTTGATTCTGTGTTCACCACTAAAAACTCTAGGGTATTTTCTCAACAAGGATTTTGCATAGTCATGCTTGCTTAAGGCAACTAAAACGGGGTCTGGTTTGCTGGGGTAGCGTATAATTCCAAGATTACCCTGGTCCATCCACCAGAGTGCTGAGGGACCCACTTTGGACACACATAGTTTTCCTATAGACTCTCTCCCCTTGAATGCGAAGTTTAGCTTCCTGAATCCACATACATCTATTGGGTCACTTGTAAATGACCTGATGGTGATGTCAAATGCAAGGCTTGAACTTTTCTCCCAGACTTTACTGTTGACCATAGTGTATGGGGAACCTGAGTCAGCAATTATACTGATGTCAACCCCCCCAATAGTCATGTTACACACTGGTTTCTTAGTTTTGGAGGTGCTAGCTTCACTGATTCTATCCACCTGCTCGTCATCTCTGTTCAGCACAAACATGTTGACGTCGTCTTCATCAGACATGTCTTGGTAGGTTGCATCTTCCTCATCAACTAGTTTGACTGAGCTTGTGTTTCTTTTCCGGCATGCCTTGAGCAAGTGCCTGATGATTTTACAATAAGAGCACCTTACTCCGGGAGCAGGACATTTTATGTCATCCGCCATATGGGACATGTTTCCACACCTGTAGCAACACCTTTTTTTGCTAGTCTGCGATTTGTTGAATGTAGGCTTTGAACTTTTTTTTGTTCCAGGTCTGTTTTGGGCTGTGTTTGTACTCTGTCACCTTACTAACAGTGTCCCCCTCTTTTTTCTCTTTGTTCTCCAATAGAACTGCCTTTGCTCAGCTAACAGTAAGCTCAGATTTTCTTGCAATGTCTATGATATTTTGCTGGGGGTATTCGCCCTTGGCCCACAGAATGTCCTGAATGTTGAAATTAGACCCTTACATAACTATCTCGTCTCTAATAAACTCGTCATGTAGACCTCCAAAGCGGCATTGATGGCTAGGTTTTTTAGTGCAGACACAAAATCATCGATAGATTCTTCCTTTCCCTGTTTTCTATGGAAGAACATATATCTATCTACACCCACACAGACTGTGTGTTTGTAATAAGTATTGAGGTCATCTATGGCATTCAGGAAAACATCACCCTCATTCTTGGCTCTCACTTTCTTGTGTATGGTATTGTACACTTTAATTCCACCAGCGCTGAGACAGTGCAGTAGCATTTTGTATTTTTTATCTGCCTTTAACTCCTCATCGTCCTCTAATGTGGAAATGTAATTCATGAAGTACTCTCTCCACTCCTCCTACTTAAGTGAGGGTTCACCCCCTGCTGGCAAGAATGTTTGTGGAGGTGAAAGGTTCCTCACGTACCCCGATGCCATGACTTAGTGAGAGGTATGCTTTTGAAAACTTGTGATGAGAACGAGTGAGGATAGGAGTAACGCTGGTATTGATAAATGGTGTGAGAACTGGTTACCTGTAGTTGAACATCTATTGGTTGTGCTGTCACAAAGCGTGTTTATGAATTTGCGAATTCTGAGATTTGTTCTATTACGTTATTGTGCACGTGTCTCATAAGCTCTAACTTATTTTTTTTTAACGATGGCAGAAAACAGTTTGCACTTGCAGCTTTTCACAACAGTACCTGAGATTTTTTATAAGCCATCTCGTAAGGTGGTCGGGAGCATGTTGACATAAGGCTGTGTGTCCGTTATATTTCAACTGCGGAGTCAGTCGGTCGTTCAGATTTAAAGATGGCGCCACGCATACGTGCGTGGTGCGTGACCAGATTAGCTAATATGTTGACTCTAGTTTCAAGATGTCTGCAAGCACGTCACAGTGAGTGCGTCACGTCCAGTTGTCACGTGATGCTTCAGCTGATGATGACTTAGGCAGACAGCAGGCAGTTGCATGAGAACGTTAGAAAGCCGTTAAACTGACTAAAGTAATCCGTTGGTACTGTGCGTGTACACCGTTGAATTTACCCCTGAGGTAAGCTGACGGAGATGTAGAGACAGGCTGGTGATAGGGGCAGCCAATTTGGCACTTTGAGTCGTAGTATTTTGAGCGTCGCTTGTTTAAGGCTGTACACTTAAGTCTCACACACGCAGCATAAGGAAACTTAAAGCCAGACGTGCTACAACCCCTTTTTAGGTCTCGCATAGCTGCTCGCTTTGCAAGGCATGCACTATACACTATAGCGAGAGGAAACTCTGCCCACTTTCAGGCCTTATTTTTGATTAGCTCCAATCCTAAATTCTGCATTGTTATTGGTGTTTAGCTTGTTAGTTCGCCTTCTGATGGCTATGCCGTAACTTCTTTCCTTCCGAGGCTATCAGCCCCTTTATTTCAAAAACAGTTTTGTTCCCCTGCCTCTCCCCTTTCCCTCCCGTAGTCCGTGACTTCTTGGACCACCACCCCCACCCCCACCCGTTTGTGCCTTCTTTCACGTACGCACATCCGTTAAAAACGCAATAGGTCTTGTGTAAATATGAGTCCTTTGCATTTTCAAAGCTTGTTTGTTATTTGATTCGTGGGTGAATTTGCACTCTTTGTCTTGCATGCGCACAATGCCTTACATCGTACTCCTGTGCGAAAAAACACCACACGTACACCCGGCTTGTCGTAGGCCCAGGCCAGTGTTTGCAAACACCATTTGGATGTCTGGCTTGCCAAAGGCCGGGGAGCATTATCAGCTGCAGACGTGAAGAAGGAGGCCCTTTTCCCTGTAGACGCTGCCATGGTGAGTAGGATACACCGTGGTTGTGCTTTAAAACACTGTTTTAATCTACGTTCATCCTGTCCTTGGAGCGGTTCTGCTTTTCTTTTGACCGGCGGGGGCTAACGCAAGTGTTAGAAGGGGCGATCTCAGAGGGCCAGGTTATGCTCGCCCAACCACCCCAGGACCCACCTCTCCCACAGATCTTGCCGAGTCTTATCGTGAGGTCCCCACCGGGGAGGACTTCGAGTCTAGGATCGTACACACTGAGCTCACACCACACTTACGAACAGACACCACAACGTTGGGTTTCAGTAACAAGTTCTTTATAAGTAGTAAAAAGCAGGGGGCACTCTTATGTACAAATGATCGAGGGATCACAAAAGTCTTTGAGGGTTCGGGAAGAGGGAGCGGGACAGTCTTTAGCCTTTGGGCCAGTACGAGGCGTACCCTACGCACAGCTCTCAATCCTCGAGCCGGGGGATACGGAAGGTGATGGCGTACTGGCTGCTTCACTCACGTCGGGTCGACTCGGTCGTGATGACGATCTCGATGGTCCAGCCGGACCAGAGTACTCCTCGAGCCACGACGAGGTCAGCAGGGCTCGATCCGGAGAAGTTCTTGAGGAGCCGCGACAGCGTCAGCAGGGCTCAGGTGGTCACTAGTTCAAGCTCGAGCCGTGACAGCGTCAGCAGGGCTCCGAGGTCTTAGAGAGGACGAGCTGCGACAGCGTCAGCAGGGCTCCGAGGTCTTAGAGAGGATGAGCCGCGTCAGCAGGGCTCCGATGGTTACGAGTTCAAGCTCGAGCCGCGACAGCGTCAGCAGGGCTCAGGTGATTCAGTTCCTTGTTGCGGAGAGGGAGCCGGGGCAGCGTCAGCAGGGCTCAGCGATGTGAGGTTGAGTTCTTCTCAGGGTCAGCCGCGATCAGATCAGCAGGGCTTCAGGTCCAAGATACAACTGCCCGCTAGTTGTCGGGCGGGCCCAGATATAGTCCAGTGGCCCTTTGATGTCCGGACCCTCGCAGGCGGAGGTCTCAAGCCCTGGGGGCTGGTCGTTGGCGAGGTCCGGCGGTTGGCTCTTTGATCCTTTGCAAGATGGGTCCGGGAATTCCCAGACGCCCAGCGGGTCTGAAGCCAGTACTCGGGGAGGCCAGAGGTGCGATCGAAACTGGCCCCCCGGGTCGACTCGGTCGTGATGACGATCTCGATGGTCCAGCCGGACCAGAGTACTCCTCGAGCTGCGACGAGGTCAGCAGGGCTCGATCCGGAGAAGTTCTTGAGGAGCCGCGACAGCGTCAGCAGAGCTCAGGTGGTCACTAGTTCAAACTCGAGCCGCGACAGCGTCAGCAGGGCTCCGAGGTCTTAGAGAGGACGAGCCGCGACAGCGTCAGCAGGGCTCCGAGGTCTTAGAGAGGACGAGACGCGACAGCGTCAGCAGGGCTCCGATGGTTACGAGTTCAAGCTCGAGCCACGACAGCGTCAGCAGGGCTCAGGTGGTTCAGTTCCTTGTTGCGAAGAGGGAGCAGCGTCAGCAGGGCTCAGCGATGCGAGGTTGAGTTCTTCTCAGGGTCAGCCGCGATCAGATCAGCAGGGCTTCAGGTCCAAGATACAACTGCCCGCTAGTTGTCGGGCGGGCCCAGATATAGTCCAGTGGCCCTTTGATGTCCGGACCCTCGCAGGCGGAGGTCTCAAGCCCTGGGGGCTGGTCGTTGGCGAGGTCCGGCGGTTCGCTCTTTGATCCTTTGCAAGATGGGTCCGGGAATTCCCAGACGCCCAGCTGGTCTGGAGCCAGTACTCGGGGAGGCCAGAGGTGCGATCGAAACTGGCCCCCAGGGGAAGGCCAGAGGTGTGACCAATACTGGTCTATCAGGGGAGGCCGGAGGTGCCATCCAAACTCCCTGGCTTATCTCAATCGGGGAGCCCTTTACCCCCCAGCCGGGACTGGCGCGCCTTTGGAGTCTGGGTTTCGCTGGGGCCGGGGTCACGCTAGGCCCAGGGAGACAGGGATCTCGGGAAGGGAAAATGGCTGCCGGGCGTTGTGGGGCATGCAAGGTTAGGCGCTCGGAGCCGGGAGTGGGACGGGATAGCCAGGCCCGGTCGTTGGTTACGGGGGTCTGGGCTTATCGGGAGTAGGACGACCAGGTTCGGGGTGCAGGCTACGCTAACGGGGATGCTGCACAGGGGACTCAGGGTGCAGGCCTGCGCTCGCAGGGTGTGGAGAGACAGAGGCGGACCGCGCCACGAGGCCGGGTCCAACACACGTCCCCCCCAGCTGAAGGCGGGGAGAACTACCCATCCTCTTGGGGGTTCTCTTCGCTGAGGCGGAAGAATCGGGACAGGCCATCTGCGTTGGCGTGGTCAGCACCAGGCCGGTGCTCAACAGTGAAGTCCATCCCCTGGAGGGAGATGGACCAGCTCAGCAATTTGGGATTCTCCCCTCTCATCTGCATTAGCCACCGGAGGGGTCGGTGGTCGGTTTGGACCCGGAAGTGAGTACCGAACAGGTAGGGCCTCAGCTTCTTCAGGGCCCAAACCACCGCGAAGGCCTCCCGCTAGATGGTGCTCCACCTTTGTTCTCGAGGGAGTAGCCTCCGGCTAATGAATGCCACTGGCTGGTCCAGGCCGTTCTCGTTCATCTGGGACAGGACTGCTCCGATGCCATGCTCGGACGCGTCTGTCTGCACTACAAACTCTCGGGAGTAGTCGGGGGCCTGTAGGACTGGAGCAGTACACATGGCGTCTTTCAAGGTTTCGAACGCCTCTTGGCAGGTGGGGGTCCAGCTGACTTTCTTCGGCTGGTTTTTGGAGGTTAACTCCGTGAGAGGGGCTACGATGCTGCCGTACCCTTTGATAAACCTTCGATAGTACCCCGTGAGCCCTAGGAACGCCCGCACTTCCGTCTGGGTCGTGGGGGCCTCCGAGGCCACGATTGCATCGATCTTGGGCTGGAGGGGGGCTACGAGGCCGCTTCCGACCTGGTGCCCTAGGTAGACTACGGACCCTTGTCCGATCTGGCACTTGCTTGCCTTAACGGTGAGGCCAGCCCTCCTCAGGGCTGTCAGCACCGCCCAGAGGTGCTGGAGGTGCTCGGGCCTGTGGGAACTGTAAACTGCGATATCGTCCAGATATGCCGCGCTGAACGCCTCCAACCCCGCCAGTACCTGGTTGACCAGCCTCTGGAAGGTGGCGGGGGCGTTTTTCATCCTGAAGGGCATCACCCGGAAATGGTAGTGACCATCCGGGGTGGAAAAAGCGGATCGCTCCCTGGCCCCCTCTGTGAGGGCGATCTGCTAGTATCCGCTGGTCAGGTCGAACGTGCTAAGGAAGCGAGCAGCCCCTAGCTCGTCTGCTCGGGGGATGGGATGTGCGTCGGTTCTGGTGACCGCGTTGAGCCCGCGGTAGTCAACGCAGAACCTCAGCTCGGGAACAGCGCCGGGGGCGGCTGCCTTCGGAACCAGAACCACAGGGCTAGCCCATGGGCTGTCGGAGGCTTCGACCACTCCTAGGGCTAGCATCTTCGAGACCTCGGCCTTGATACAGGCCCGGACTCTGTCAGGGACGCGGTAGGCTCTGTGCCATACCGGTGGGCTGTCTCCGGTGTCCACGTCATGGACGCACCAGCTGGTGACGCCGGGGGTGAGGGAGAAGAGATCCGAGAACTGTCCCAGTAACTGGCGACAGTCCTCGCATTGCTCGGGAGAGAGGGAGGGTGAGAGACTCACTCCCTCTATGGAGCCATCTTTTTCTTTGGCGCACAGGAGGTCGGGGAGAGGCTCCGTTTCCTCTTCTTCTCCGTCATCCGTGGCGAGGAGCAAACTCAACTCGGACTGGGCGAAGTGGGGCTTGAGGCGGTTCACGTGGAGGACCCTCAAGGGGTTCCGGGGGGACTGCACATCGATGAGATAGGTCACCTGACTCTTGCGCTCCACCACCTTGAAGGGCCCTGTCCACTTGTCTTGCAGGGCACAGGGCTCCACGGGGGCCATCACCCAGACCTGCTGTCCGGGTTGAAACTCGACCAGAGTGGCATTCTGGTCATACCACCGTTTCATTTCTTCTTGACTGGCCTCGAGGTTTGCCTCGGCCAGTTCTCGTAACTTCCTAGTTTGGTTCCGGAGGGCCAGGATGTATCGAAACACATCCGGAGGGGGCTCTGGAACCGCCGTCTCCCAACCTTCCTTGACCAGGCTGAGGGGTCCGCGGACGGGGTGCCCGTAGAGGAGCTCGAAGGGGCTGAACCCCAGGGATTTCTGGGGGACTTCGCGGTACGCGAAGAGGAGACAGGGAAGGAGGACATCCCACTTACGCCTCAGGGGCTCTTCGAGACCCATGATCATTCCCTTGAGGGTCCGGTTGAATCTCTCTACCAGACCGTTACCCAGGGGGTGATAGGGGGTGGTGAACTTGTAGGTCACCCCACATTGTTGCCAGAGGGACTTCATGTATTTCGAGATGAAGTTGGTCCCTCGGTCGCTGACGACTTCTCGGGGGAATCCCACCCCGGAGAAAATCCCCATGAGGGCCCGCCCCACGACGGGGGCCGTCACCGTTCGGAGGGGAATGGCTTCGGGGTAGCGGGTGGCATGGTCCACCAAGACAAGGATAAAGCGGTGACCTAAGGAGGTCCTGGGGTCGAGAGGGCCCACGATGTCGATTCCCACCCTCTCAAAGGGGGTACTGACCACGGGGAAGGGTTGGAGGGGGGCCTTGCGCTTCCCTCCGCTCTTCCCGCTGGACTGACACGTGGGGCAGGACTTACATCGGAGCGCATGCCTGGCCAGTAGAAGTGGGTGACCAGGCGATGATACGTCTTGTCTTGTCCCAGGTGTCCCGCCAGGGGCACATCATGGGCCAGGTTCAGGATGAAGCAGCGGAAGCGTAGGGGTACCACCAGCACTCGGGCTGACCCTAGCTCGGCAGACTTTTGTTCGCTGTATAAGAGGCCGTTTTCCCAATAGACAAAGTGGGAGCCGGACTGGTCACCGGCGGCCTGGGCGGCGGCCTGCTACCGGGGCCCAACCAAGGATGGACAGGAGGTCTGTTCTAGGCAAAATTCTTCTCGGGACGGTCCTCCTTCCTGGCGCCACTGGGCCAGCTCAGGAAGGTCGTCCAGGCTCCTGGTCGGTTCGACGTCCGGGCCGAGGGGGCCGGCGTCAGAGGGGGAACTCCCTCCGGGGGACAGCTCAGGGGTTTCAGAGGACTCGGGGACCTCTGGGTCCTCAGGGGTTGGCGGTGCGGTCTCAAGGTTCACCCCCTCGGGGTTAGCCACCCGCGCGGTCATCGACCGGGTGCTCACACAGGCCTATTCGGGCAGGCCCACCATCTCCAGGTGGGTCCTTTTCTCAACCCGCTTCCATGGGGAGCTCTCGAGATCGTTGCCGAGCAGGCAGTCCACGGGCATGTCTGAACGGAACGCCACTCGTAACTCCCCGGAGACGCCCCCCCATTCGAAAGGGACTTGAGCTATTCGGCAGGTGCGGACGGAGTTGTCAGCTGCGATCACCCTGCAGGAGATGTGGGGAACAATTTGGGCTTCGGTGACCAGGTGACGTTTGACTGCGGTGATACTGGCCCCGGTGTCTCGGAGCGCCCCTATACGGTGGCCATTGACAGTCACCTGCTGTCGGTACTTTTCCGTGTTGTCGGGCAGGGGGGCTCCTGGGACCATTTCCCTATCTCCCAGGGAGACTAACATCATGGCGGCTGGGTCAGCCCCCTCGAACTCCTCTTCCCCCTCCTCTTCTAGGGCTACTGAGGTGATGTGGCGCGCTGAGGGCCCCGCAGCGGCGGGCTTCTTGAACAAAGGGCATCGGGGGTCATTGGCATAGTGCCCTGGTTGCTGACAATGGTAGCAGGCTTGGCTGACTCGGGCCCTGGCTTGGCTGGGGGGAACCCTGCGTGCGCTGTGGGAGGCGAGGTGCCGGGCTGGTTTCTGGGGGGACTGCGCGGGGACCCTACCTGGGATCCCCTCTGTCTATTCTGACTCCCCCCTCCCCTCTGACGGGAAGATCCCTGTTCATTTCGGCCAGAGTCTCCCCCGGGCCCCCGGGGGACTCTGGTGCTCACCCATCGATCGGCCTCGACGGCCAGCTTCCGGGGGTCAGCCAACTTACTGTCCAGAAGGTGCTGTCGGAGTTCCACAAAGCAGTTCAGGGACAAATGTTCATAGGCAATGAGGTCGATCAGCCCCTCGAAGGTGGATACTTTGCTGCCCTTGATCCACCCCTCCAGTGCCCGGCTGTAGAAGTTCACATATTCCACCCAGGTGGTGCCGGGGATTTTCATACATCCTCTAAAGCGTTGGCGGTACATTTCAGGGGTGAGCCCGTACCTTGTGAGAAGGGCCTCCTTCATGTGGCTGTAGGAGGTCTGTTCGGCGGAGGGTAGATCGAGCATGGTGTCCCTCCCCTCACTCAAGAATCGCCCCCACAGCCCGGCTCCCCAATCCGTGCGCAGAACTCGGTGGGAGGCCATGGCGACTTCGTAGGCCTTGAACCATTGCTGGATATCATCGTTCTTATAGTACTCCTTGACCACATCCTTGGGGATGTGGACTTTGGGTTCCACCGGGGGAACGGACTCTCGGGTCCCCGTTGTTCTGTTGTCTTGGCTCCGGGCCTTTAGTTCGATCTCCTTCAGGCCGCGCTCGTTCTCCAGCTGAAGTCTTTTCCCTTCGTGCTCTCTCTGGAGTTTCTTCTCCTCCAGTTCTCCTTGCAGTCGCAGCTGCTCGATGGCTAGCTTCTTCTCAGCCAGCTTGAGCTCTCCTTCTATTTTCAGACGGGCTAGTTCTAGCTCGTGGTTTCGGTCGCGTTCTCGGTCGGTCATCTCTTCCCGAGACAGACCTCTCTCCGTGCTGGGACTCCGCGTCGGGGACTCAGCTCTCTCAAGCTCTTGGGCGTGGGTTTCGGTCAGGGGTGCTCCCTCTCCATCGACTTCTGTCGGTGCTGGAGGTTGTGCTCCGGCCTCCACCCAGGATGTTAGGGCTTGTTGAAGGTCTTCTTTGGTGTTTAATCCCGTTGTCGGGATATGGAGATCTTAGCAGAATTGTTTAAGCTCTCGGTGCGAATAGTCTCCCAGAAGCTCCATCTGGAAGGTGGTCTTGTCGTTCGTGAGGTTCATGGTTGTTCTTCGTTCGGGTAGTGTGTCAGTACTGTACGATCCTTAGACGTAGGTTCTTATCGCGACGCTGCCACCAAATTGAGCCCTGGGGCACGCCATGGGGTGACGGAAAAATATCCGACTGGGCGTGTGAGGACGAGATCTGAAACGTCCGGTTGCTCAGATAAGATCTAATCCAGTCCAATGCGGTCCCTCCGACACCATCCCCACTCAGCCTGGCAAGCAGTCTGTTGTGCGAGATGGTGTCGAAAGCCGCGCTCAAATCGAGCAGGACGAGAGCCACCGTTTGTCCGTCGTCCAAAAGTCCCCTGATCTTCTCCGTGACTCCCAGGAGGGCAGATTCGGTGGAATGGCCTGCCCTGAAGCCCGACTGGGAATAATGGAGCAAGTTGTTGTTCTCCGTGTACGATGAAAGCACGCCATGGATATGCTTCTCCAAAATTTTTGAGAAAGCAGGCAGCAGAGATATTGGGCGATAGTTTGCAAGAACCTCTGGATCAGCAGATGGCTTCTTCAACAGAGGGCTGACCATAGCGTGCTTCCACGATGCCGGGACAGTTGCCAGACGGATGGAAGCATTAAGTGTCTCGGCAATAGTTCCTAAAGCACCGTCATCCAGTTGGCACAGAATGTTAATAGGGAGGGGATCACACGGAGAGCCTGATTTGTTTGCACCGGGCCACCAATAGCTGTTTTTGACCCTGCATGTGGTTTTCCCTATGCCTAAATGCCCCTTGTGACACAAATTAAGTATTCTCATCCTAAGGCTACTGGGAGGTACAACTCTTCCTCCCCTTAATAACAATCCATCCTCATGGGACAGCTAATTTTTGACCTCCCAAAAGTGTTGCAGTGGGTCAGGTAATTTGTTCTTGCATGACCACCCCTCGGTTAACATTTTTATAACCTGGCATAAAACAGTGTCCTTAGATTGTTCAGTTAGCTATTCCTCCCTTGAAATACCGTTACATTTATCAAGTACGTTGGCTATGCATGACTCTTCGACCTTGGACATTTGATCTTTGTCAGTCAGTCCAACAGGCATTCTGCTCAAAAAGTTTGCCACAACATTCTTCACCCCTGGAACATATTGAATGATGTACATGTAATCGAATAAGTGCACAGATTACCTCGACAGTCTTGGTGAAGTTGCATATAACCCCTTAGTAGTTAATACTTTTGTTAGGGGCTTGTGGTAGGTGCATAAGATGACTGCTGTCCCAAACAAATGATCGAAAATATTCTAAGGCCCAAATGCACGTTAGTGCTTCACGCTCTGACCGAGAATTTTTCCTCAGCAGGGGTCAAGGAGCATGAAGCAAAAGCTATAGTATATTCCATACCTTTAGTATCCATTTCAGCGCCCAAACCTTTTGAACTGGTGTCTGAAGTGACAATGTTCTCCAGTAACAACTCAAAACCCTGCAGGGGAATTGAAGGCATGTTGACACATATGTCCATTCAAACTTATTTTTATGTATGAGTAGTTGCCGCAAAACATAAGTCTTGCACGAAAAGTTTTTGATGAACTTCGCGTAAAAATTCCACTGGTTCCAAGAAGGATCACAGCTCATCCACGCTGTTGGGCACTGGGGCATTTTTAATGGCTTGCAGAAGTACTCTTTTGGGGCCAATACCATCGGCAGTGATCTCATGACCGAGGTTGCTAACTGAATTGCATGCAAACTTGCATTTTAAGTGCTCTGCCGTCAACCCCTTTTTATCCAGGATTTCCAACACGTGGTTGACCTTATTGTCGTGTTCTTCCCTAGTCTTGCCTATCACGAGGATATCATCCTGGAACATTAGTTTGCCAGAAACTCCATTGAAGATGTTATGCATAAGTCTTTGAAACATCGCGGCAGCATAAGCCAGCCCAAAGGGTACCCTGGTAAACCGGAAACACCCAAATGGTGTGATGAAGGTGGTTAGCTTCTTGCTGTCACAATGTAGGGGCACCTGGTGGTAGGCCGACTTCAAATCGATGGTGGAGAACCACTTAACCCCTTTGGTGGTAGCCAACATTTCGCTTGTTTTGGGGAGAGAAAACTGTTCAACAACTATGTTGTCGTTGCGGTCCCGCAGGTCCACACACAACCTCAGTTTGCCATTGGGTTGTTTGGCAATGACCAAGGACCCAACCCACACCGAAGCTTCTACTTGTTCGATGATGCCGTCCTCTAGGAGCTTGTCCAGTTGCTCTTTCACCTCATCCTTAATGAAGAATGGCAGATTTCTCACTTTATGTACAACAGGGTTGGCATACGGTTTAACTTTGATTCTGTGTTCACCACTAAAAACTCTAGGGTATTTTCTCAACAAGGATTTTGCATAGTCATGCTTGCTTAAGGCAACTAAAACGGGGTCTGGTTTGCTGGGGTAGCGTATAATTCCAAGATTACCCTGGTCCATCCACCAGAGTGCTGAGGGACCCACTTTGGACACACATAGTTTTCCTATAGACTCTCTCCCCTTGAATGCGAAGTTTAGCTTCCTGAATCCACATACATCTATTGGGTCACTTGTAAATGACCTGATGGTGATGTCAAATGCAAGGCTTGAACTTTTCTCCCAGACTTTACTGTTGACGATAGTGTATGGGGAACCTGAGTCAGCAATTATACTGATGTCAACCCCCCCAATAGTCATGTTACACACTGGTTTCTTAGTTTTGGAGGTGCTAGCTTCACTGATTCTATCCACCTGCTCGTCATCTCTGTTCAGCACAAACATGTTGACGTCGTCTTCATCAGACATGTCTTGGTAGGTTGCATCTTCCTCATCAACTAGTTTGACTGAGCTTGTGTTTCTTTTCCGGCATGCCTTGAGCAAGTGCCTGATGATTTTACAATAAGAGCACCTTACTCCGGGAGCAGGACATTTTATGTCATCCGCCATATGGGACATGTTTCCACACCTGTAGCAACACCTTTTTTTGCTAGTCTGCGATTTGTTGAATGTAGGCTTTGAACTTTTTTTTGTTCCAGGTCTGTTTTGGGCTGTGTTTGTACTCTGTCACCTTACTAACAGTGTCCCCCTCTTTTTTCTCTTTGTTCTCCAATAGAACTGCCTTTGCTCAGCTAACAGTAAGCTCAGATTTTCTTGCAATGTCTATGATATTTTGCTGGGGGTATTCGCCCTTGGCCCACAGAATGTCCTGAATGTTGAAATTAGACCCTTACATAACTATCTCGTCTCTAATAAACTCGTCATGTAGACCTCCAAAGCGGCATTGATGGCTAGGTTTTTTAGTGCAGACACAAAATCATCGATAGATTCTTCCTTTCCCTGTTTTCTATGGAAGAACATATATCTATCTACACCCACACAGACTGTGTGTTTGTAATAAGTATTGAGGTCATCTATGGCATTCAGGAAAACATCACCCTCATTCTTGGCTCTCACTTTCTTGTGTATGGTATTGTACACTTTAATTCCACCAGCGCTGAGACAGTGCAGTAGCATTTTGTATTTTTTATCTGCCTTTAACTCCTCATCGTCCTCTAATGTGGAAATGTAATTCATGAAGTACTCTCTCCACTCCTCCTACTTAAGTGAGGGTTCACCCCCTGCTGGCAAGAATGTTTGTGGAGGTGAAAGGTTCCTCACGTACCCCGATGCCATGACTTAGTGAGAGGTATGCTTTTGAAAACTTGTGATGAGAACGAGTGAGGATAGGAGTAACGCTGGTATTGATAAATGGTGTGAGAACTGGTTACCTGTAGTTGAACATCTATTGGTTGTGCTGTCACAAAGCGTGTTTATGAATTTGCGAATTCTGAGATTTGTTCTATTACGTTATTGTGCACGTGTCTCATAAGCTCTAACTTATTTTTTTTTAACGATGGCAGAAAACAGTTTGCACTTGCAGCTTTTCACAACAGTACCTGAGATTTTTTATAAGCCATCTCGTAAGGTGGTCGGGAGCATGTTGACATAAGGCTGTGTGTCCGTTATATTTCAACTGCGGAGTCAGTCGGTCGTTCAGATTTAAAGATGGCGCCACGCATACGTGCGTGGTGCGTGACCAGATTAGCTAATATGTTGACTCTAGTTTCAAGATGTCTGCAAGCACGTCACAGTGAGTGCGTCACGTCCAGTTGTCACGTGATGCTTCAGCTGATGATGACTTAGGCAGACAGCAGGCAGTTGCATGAGAACGTTAGAAAGCCGTTAAACTGACTAAAGTAATCCGTTGGTACTGTGCGTGTACACCGTTGAATTTACCCCTGAGGTAAGCTGACGGAGATGTAGAGACAGGCTGGTGATAGGGGCAGCCAATTTGGCACTTTGAGTCGTAGTATTTTGAGCGTCGCTTGTTTAAGGCTGTACACTTAAGTCTCACACACGCAGCATAAGGAAACTTAAAGCCAGACGTGCTACAACCCCTTTTTAGGTCTCGCATAGCTGCTCGCTTTGCAAGGCATGCACTATACACTATAGCGAGAGGAAACTCTGCCCACTTTCAGGCCTTATTTTTGATTAGCTCCAATCCTAAATTCTGCATTGTTATTGGTGTTTAGCTTGTTAGTTCGCCTTCTGATGGCTATGCCGTAACTTCTTTCCTTCCGAGGCTATCAGCCCCTTTATTTCAAAAACAGTTTTGTTCCCCTGCCTCTCCCCTTTCCCTCCCGTAGTCCGTGACTTCTTGGACCACCACCCCCACCCCCACCCGTTTGTGCCTTCTTTCACGTACGCACATCCGTTAAAAACGCAATAGGTCTTGTGTAAATATGAGTCCTTTGCATTTTCAAAGCTTGTTTGTTATTTGATTCGTGGGTGAATTTGCACTCTTTGTCTTGCATGCGCACAATGCCTTACATCGTACTCCTGTGCGAAAAAACACCACACGTACACCCGGCTTGTCGTAGGCCCAGGCCAGTGTTTGCAAACACCATTTGGATGTCTGGCTTGCCAAAGGCCGGGGAGCATTATCAGCTGCAGACGTGAAGAAGGAGGCCCTTTTCCCTGTAGACGCTGCCATGGTGAGTAGGATACACCGTGGTTGTGCTTTAAAACACTGTTTTAATCTACGTTCATCCTGTCCTTGGAGCGGTTCTGCTTTTCTTTTGACCGGCGGGGGCTAACGCAAGTGTTAGAAGGGGCGATCTCAGAGGGCCAGGTTATGCTCGCCCAACCACCCCAGGACCCACCTCTCCCACAGATCTTGCCGAGTCTTATCGTGAGGTCCCCACCGGGGAGGACTTCGAGTCTAGGATCGTACACACTGAGCTCACACCACACTTACGAACAGACACCACAACGTTGGGTTTCAGTAACAAGTTCTTTATAAGAAGTAAAAAGCAGGGGGCACTCTTATGTACAAATGATCGAGGGATCACAAAAGTCTTTGAGGGTTCGGGAAGAGGGAGCGGGACAGTCTTTAGCCTTTGGGCCAGTACGAGGCGTACCCTACGCACAGCTCTCCATCCTCGAGCCGGGGGATACGGAAGGTGATGGCGTACTGGCTGCTTCACTCACGTCGGGTCGACTCGGTCGTGATGACGATCTCGATGGTCCAGCCGGACCAGAGTACTCCTCGAGCCACGACGAGGTCAGCAGGGCTCGATCCGGAGAAGTTCTTGAGGAGCCGCGACAGCGTCAGCAGGGCTCAGGTGGTCACTAGTTCAAGCTCGAGCCGTGACAGCGTCAGCAGGGCTCCGAGGTCTTAGAGAGGACGAGCTGCGACAGCGTCAGCAGGGCTCCGAGGTCTTAGAGAGGATGAGCCGCGTCAGCAGGGTTCCGATGGTTACGAGTTCAAGCTCGAGCCGCGACAGCGTCAGCAGGGCTCAGGTGATTCAGTTCCTTGTTGCGGAGAGGGAGCCGCGACAGCGTCAGCAGGGCTCAGCGATGTGAGGTTGAGTTCTTCTCAGGGTCATCCGCGATCAGATCAGCAGGGCTTCAGGTCCAAGATACAACTGCCCGCTAGTTGTCGGGCGGGCCCAGATATAGTCCAGTGGCCCTTTGATGTCCGGACCCTCGCAGGCGGAGGTCTCAAGCCCTGGGGGCTGGTCGTTGGCGAGGTCCGGCGGTTGGCTCTTTGATCCTTTGCAAGATGGGTCCGGGAATTCCCAGACGCCCAGCGGGTCTGAAGCCAGTACTCGGGGAGGCCAGAGGTGCGATCGAAACTGGCCCCCCGGGTCGACTCGGTCGTGATGACGATCTCGATGGTCCAGCCGGACCAGAGTACTCCTCGAGCTGCGACGAGGTCAGCAGGGCTCGATCCGGAGAAGTTCTTGAGGAGCCGCGACAGCGTCAGCAGAGCTCAGGTGGTCACTAGTTCAAACTCGAGCCGCGACAGCGTCAGCAGGGCTCCGAGGTCTTAGAGAGGACGAGCCGCGACAGCGTCAGCAGGGCTCCGAGGTCTTAGAGAGGACGAGACGCGACAGCGTCAGCAGGGCTCCGATGGTTACGAGTTCAAGCTCGAGCCACGACAGCGTCAGCAGGGCTCAGGTGGTTCAGTTCCTTGTTGCGAAGAGGGAGCAGCGTCAGCAGGGCTCAGCGATGCGAGGTTGAGTTCTTCTCAGGGTCAGCCGCGATCAGATCAGCAGGGCTTCAGGTCCAAGATACAACTGCCCGCTAGTTGTCGGGCGGGCCCAGATATAGTCCAGTGGCCCTTTGATGTCCGGACCCTCGCAGGCGGAGGTCTCAAGCCCTGGGGGCTGGTCGTTGGCGAGGTCCGGCGGTTCGCTCTTTGATCCTTTGCAAGATGGGTCCGGGAATTCCCAGACGCCCAGCTGGTCTGGAGCCAGTACTCGGGGAGGCCAGAGGTGCGATCGAAACTGGCCCCCAGGGGAAGGCCAGAGGTGTGACCAATACTGGTCTATCAGGGGAGGCCGGAGGTGCCATCCAAACTCCCTGGCTTATCTCAATCGGGGAGCCCTTTACCCCCCAGCCGGGACTGGCGCGCCTTTGGAGTCTGGGTTTCGCTGGGGCCGGGGTCACGCTAGGCCCAGGGAGACAGGGATCTCGGGAAGGGAAAATGGCTGCCGGGCGTTGTGGGGCATGCAAGGTTAGGCGCTCGGAGCCGGGAGTGGGACGGGATAGCCAGGCCCGGTCGTTGGTTACGGGGGTCTGGGCTTATCGGGAGTAGGACGACCAGGTTCGGGGTGCAGGCTACGCTAACGGGGATGCTGCACAGGGGACTCAGGGTGCAGGCCTGCGCTCGCAGGGTGTGGAGAGACAGAGGCGGACCGCGCCACGAGGCCGGGTCCAACACACGTCCCCCCCAGCTGAAGGCGGGGAGAACTACCCATCCTCTTGGGGGTTCTCTTCGCTGAGGCGGAAGAATCGGGACAGGCCATCTGCGTTGGCGTGGTCAGCACCAGGCCGGTGCTCAACAGTGAAGTCCATCCCCTGGAGGGAGATGGACCAGCTCAGCAATTTGGGATTCTCCCCTCTCATCTGCATTAGCCACCGGAGGGGTCGGTGGTCGGTTTGGACCCGGAAGTGAGTACCGAACAGGTAGGGCCTCAGCTTCTTCAGGGCCCAAACCACCGCGAAGGCCTCCCGCTAGATGGTGCTCCACCTTTGTTCTCGAGGGAGTAGCCTCCGGCTAATGAATGCCACTGGCTGGTCCAGGCCGTTCTCGTTCATCTGGGACAGGACTGCTCCGATGCCATGCTCGGACGCGTCTGTCTGCACTACAAACTCTCGGGAGTAGTCGGGGGCCTGTAGGACTGGAGCAGTACACATGGCGTCTTTCAAGGTTTCGAACGCCTCTTGGCAGGTGGGGGTCCAGCTGACTTTCTTCGGCTGGTTTTTGGAGGTTAACTCCGTGAGAGGGGCTACGATGCTGCCGTACCCTTTGATAAACCTTCGATAGTACCCCGTGACCCCTAGGAACGCCCGCACTTCCGTCTGGGTCGTGGGGGCCTCCGAGGCCACGATTGCATCGATCTTGGGCTGGAGGGGGGCTACGAGGCCGCTTCCGACCTGGTGCCCTAGGTAGACTACGGACCCTTGTCCGATCTGGCACTTGCTTGCCTTAACGGTGAGGCCAGCCCTCCTCAGGGCTGTCAGCACCGCCCAGAGGTGCTGGAGGTGCTCGGGCCTGTGGGAACTGTAAACTGCGATATCGTCCAGATATGCCGCGCTGAACGCCTCCAACCCCGCCAGTACCTGGTTGACCAGCCTCTGGAAGGTGGCGGGGGCGTTTTTCATCCTGAAGGGCATCACCCGGAAATGGTAGTGACCATCCGGGGTGGAAAAAGCGGATCGCTCCCTGGCCCCCTCTGTGAGGGCGATCTGCTAGTATCCGCTGGTCAGGTCGAACGTGCTAAGGAAGCGAGCAGCCCCTAGCTCGTCTGCTCGGGGGATGGGATGTGCGTCGGTTCTGGTGACCGCGTTGAGCCCGCGGTAGTCAACGCAGAACCTCAGCTCGGGAACAGCGCCGGGGGCGGCTGCCTTCGGAACCAGAACCACAGGGCTAGCCCATGGGCTGTCGGAGGCTTCGACCACTCCTAGGGCTAGCATCTTCGAGACCTCGGCCTTGATACAGGCCCGGACTCTGTCAGGGACGCGGTAGGCTCTGTGCCATACCGGTGGGCTGTCTCCGGTGTCCACGTCATGGACGCACCAGCTGGTGACGCCGGGGGTGAGGGAGAAGAGGTCCGAGAACTGTCCCAGTAACTGGCGACAGTCCTCGCATTGCTCGGGAGAGAGGGAGGGTGAGAGACTCACTCCCTCTATGGAGCCATCTTTTTCTTTGGCGCACAGGAGGTCGGGGAGAGGCTCCGTTTCCTCTTCTTCTCCGTCATCCGTGGCGAGGAGCAAACTCAACTCGGACTGGGCGAAGTGGGGCTTGAGGCGGTTCACGTGGAGGACCCTCAAGGGGTTCCGGGGGGACTGCACATCGATGAGATAGGTCACCTGACTCTTGCGCTCCACCACCTTGAAGGGCCCTGTCCACTTGTCTTGCAGGGCACAGGGCTCCACGGGGGCCATCACCCAGACCTGCTGTCCGGGTTGAAACTCGACCAGAGTGGCATTCTGGTCATACCACCGTTTCATTTCTTCTTGACTGGCCTCGAGGTTTGCCTCGGCCAGTTCTCGTAACTTCCTAGTTTGGTTCCGGAGGGCCAGGATGTATCGAAACACATCCGGAGGGGGCTCTGGAACCGCCGTCTCCCAACCTTCCTTGACCAGGCTGAGGGGTCCGCGGACGGGGTGCCCGTAGAGGAGCTCGAAGGGGCTGAACCCCAGGGATTTCTGGGGGACTTCGCGGTACGCGAAGAGGAGACAGGGAAGGAGGACATCCCACTTACGCCTCAGGGGCTCTTCGAGACCCATGATCATTCCCTTGAGGGTCCGGTTGAATCTCTCTACCAGACCGTTACCCAGGGGGTGATAGGGGGTGGTGAACTTGTAGGTCACCCCACATTGTTGCCAGAGGGACTTCATGTATTTCGAGATGAAGTTGGTCCCTCGGTCGCTGACGACTTCTCGGGGGAATCCCACCCCGGAGAAAATCCCCATGAGGGCCCGCCCCACGACGGGGGCCGTCACCGTTCGGAGGGGAATGGCTTCGGGGTAGCGGGTGGCATGGTCCACCAAGACAAGGATAAAGCGGTGACCTAAGGAGGTCCTGGGGTCGAGAGGGCCCACGATGTCGATTCCCACCCTCTCAAAGGGGGTACTGACCACGGGGAAGGGTTGGAGGGGGGCCTTGCGCTTCCCTCCGCTCTTCCCGCTGGACTGACACGTGGGGCAGGACTTACATCGGAGCGCATGCCTGGCCAGTAGAAGTGGGTGACCAGGCGATGATACGTGTTGTCTTGTCCCAGGTGTCCCGCCAGGGGCACATCATGGGCCAGGTTCAGGATGAAGCAGCGGAAGCGTAGGGGTACCACCAGCACTCGGGCTGACCCTAGCTCGGCAGACTTTTGTTCGCTGTATAAGAGGCCGTTTTCCCAATAGACAAAGTGGGAGCCGGACTGGTCACCGGCGGCCTGGGCGGCGGCCTGCTACCGGGGCCCAACCAAGGATGGACAGGAGGTCTGTTCTAGGCAAAATTCTTCTCGGGACGGTCCTCCTTCCTGGCGCCACTGGGCCAGCTCAGGAAGGTCGTCCAGGCTCGTGGTCGGTTCGACGTCCGGGCCGAGGGGGCCGGCGTCAGAGGGGGAACTCCCTCCGGGGGACAGCTCAGGGGTTTCAGAGGACTCGGGGACCTCTGGGTCCTCAGGGGTTGGCGGTGCGGTCTCAAGGTTCACCCCCTCGGGGTTAGCCACCCGCGCGGTCATCGACCGGGTGCTCACACAGGCCTATTCGGGCAGGCCCACCATCTCCAGGTGGGTCCTTTTCTCAACCCGCTTCCATGGGGAGCTCTCGAGATCGTTGCCGAGCAGGCAGTCCACGGGCATGTCTGAACGGAACGCCACTCGTAACTCCCCGGAGACGCCCCCCCATTCGAAAGGGACTTGAGCTATTCAGCAGGTGCGGACGGAGTTGTCAGCTGCGATCACCCTGCAGGAGATGTGGGGAACAATTTGGGCTTCGGTGACCAGGTGACGTTTGACTGCGGTGATACTGGCCCCGGTGTCTCGGAGCGCCCCTATACGGTGGCCATTGACAGTCACCTGCTGTCGGTACTTTTCCGTGTTGTCGGGCAGGGGGGCTCCTGGGACCATTTCCCTATCTCCCAGGGAGACTAACATCATGGCGGCTGGGTCAGCCCCCTCGAACTCCTCTTCCCCCTCCTCTTCTAGGGCTACTGAGGTGATGTGGCGCGCTGAGGGCCCCGCAGCGGCGGGCTTCTTGAACAAAGGGCATCGGGGGTCATTGGCATAGTGCCCTGGTTGCTGACAATGGTAGCAGGCTTGGCTGACTCGGGCCCTGGCTTGGCTGGGGGGAACCCTGCGCGCGCTGTGGGAGGCGAGGTGCCGGGCTGGTTTCTGGGGGGACTGCGCGGGGACCCTACCTGGGATCCCCTCTGTCTATTCTGACTCCCCCCTCCCCTCTGACGGGAAGATCCCTGTTCATTTCGGCCAGAGTCTCCCCCGGGCCCCCGGGGGACTCCGGTGCTCACCCATCGATCGGCCTCGACGGCCAGCTTCCGGGGGTCAGCCAACTTACTGTCCAGAAGGTGCTGTCGGAGTTCCACAAAGCAGTTCAGGGACAAATGTTCATAGGCAATGAGGTCGATCAGCCCCTCGAAGGTGGATACTTTGCTGCCCTTGATCCACCCCTCCAGTGCCCGGCTGTAGAAGTTCACATATTCCACCCAGGTGGTGCCGGGGATTTTCATACATCCTCTAAAGCGTTGGCGGTACATTTCAGGGGTGAGCCCGTACCTTGTGAGAAGGGCCTCCTTCATGTGGCTGTAGGAGGTCTGTTCGGCGGAGGGTAGATCGAGCATGGTGTCCCTCCCCTCACTCAAGAATCGCCCCCACAGCCCGGCTCCCCAATCCGTGCGCAGAACTCGGTGGGAGGCCATGGCGACTTCGTAGGCCTTGAACCATTGCTGGATATCATCGTTCTTATAGTACTCCTTGACCACATCCTTGGGGATGTGGACTTTGGGTTCCACCGGGGGAACGGACTCTCGGGTCCCCGTTGTTCTGTTGTCTTCGCTCCGGGCCTTTAGTTCGATCTCCTTCAGGCCGCGCTCGTTCTCCAGCTGAAGTCTTTTCCCTTCGTGCTCTCTCTGGAGTTTCTTCTCCTCCAGTTCTCCTTGCAGTCGCAGCTGCTCGATGGCTAGCTTCTTCTCAGCCAGCTTGAGCTCTCCTTCTATTTTCAGACGGGCTAGTTCTAGCTCGTGGTTTCGGTCGCGTTCTCGGTCGGTCATCTCTTCCCGAGACAGACCTCTCTCCGTGCTGGGACTCCGCGTCGGGGACTCAGCTCTCTCAAGCTCTTGGGCGTGGGTTTCGGTCAGGGGTGCTCCCTCTCCATCGACTTCTGTCGGTGCTGGAGGTTGTGCTCCGGCCTCCACCCAGGATGTTAGGGCTTGTTGAAGGTCTTCTTTGGTGTTTAATCCCGTTGTCGGGATATGGAGATCTTAGCAGAATTGTTTAAGCTCTCGGTGCGAATAGTCTCCCAGAAGCTCCATCTGGAAGGTGGTCTTGTCGTTCGTGAGGTTCATGGTTGTTCTTCGTTCGGGTAGTGTGTCAGTACTGTACGATCCTTAGACGTAGGTTCTTATCGCGACGCTGCCACCAATGTTAGAAGGGGCGATCTCAGAGGGCCAGGTTATGCTCACCCAACCACCCCAGGACCCACCTCTCCCACAGATCTTGCCGAGTCTTATCGTGAGGTCCCCACCGGGGAGGACTTTGAGTCTAGGATCGTACACACTGAGCTCACACCACACTTACGAACAGACACCACAACGTTGGGTTTCAGTAACAAGTTCTTTATAAGTAGTAAAAAGCAGGGGGCACTCTTATGTACAAATGATCGAGGGATCACAAAAGTCTTTGAGGGTTCGGGAAGAGGGAGCGGGACAGTCTTTAGCCTTTGGGCCAGTACGAGGCGTACCCTACGCACAGCTCTCAATCCTCGAGCCGGGGGATACGGAAGGTGATGGCGTACTGGCTGCTTCACTCACGTCGGGTCGACTCGGTCGTGATGACGATCTCGATGGTCCAGCCGGACCAGAGTACTCCTCTAGCCACGACGAGGTCAGCAGGGCTCGATCCGGAGAAGTTCTTGAGGAGCCGCGACAGCGTCAGCAGGGCTCAGGTGGTCACTAGTTCAAGCTCGAGCCGTGACAGCGTCAGCAGGGCTCCGAGGTCTTAGAGAGGACGAGCCGCGACAGCGTCAGCAGGGCTCCGAGGTCTTAGAGAGGACGTGCCGCGACAGCGTCAGCAGGGCTCCGAGGTCTTCGAGAGGATGAGCCGCGTCAGCAGGGCTCCGATGGTTACGAGTTCAAGCTTGAGCCGCGACAGCGTCAGCAGGGCTCAGGTGATTCAGTTCCTTGTTGCGGAGAGGGAGCCGCGACAGCGTCAGCAGGGCTCAGCGATGTGAGGTTGAGTTCTTCTCAGGGTCAGCCGCGATCAGATCAGCAGGGCTTCAGGTCCAAGATACAACTGCCCGCTAGTTGTCGGGCGGGCCCAGATATAGTCCAGTGGCCCTTTGATGTCCGGACCCTCGCAGGCGGAGGTCTCAAGCCCTGGGGGCTGGTCGTTGGCGAGGTCCGGCGGTTGGCTCTTTGATCCTTTGCAAGATGGGTCCGGGAATTCCCAGACGCCCAGCGGGTCTGGAGCCAGTACTCGGGGAGGCCAGAGGTGCGATCGAAACTTGTCCCCAGGGGAAGGCCAGAGGTGTGTTCAATACCGGTCTCTCAGGGGAGGCCGGAGGTGCCATCGAAACTCCCTGGCTTATCTCACTCGGGGAGCCCTTTACCCCCCAGCCGGGACTGGCGCGCCTTTGGAGTCTGGGTTTCGCTGGGGCTAGGGTCACGCTAGGCCCAGGGAGACAGGGATCTCCGGAAGGGAAAATGGCTGCCGGGCCTTGTGGGGCATGCAAAGTTAGGCGCTCGGAGCCGGGAGTGGGACGGGATAGCCAGGCCCGGTCGTTGGTTACGGGGGTCTGGGCTTATCGGGAGTAGGACGACCAGGCTCGGGGTGCAGGCTACGCTAACGGGGATGCTGCGCAGGGGACTCAGGGTGCAGGCCTGAGCTCGCAGGGTGTGGAGGGACAGAGGCGGACCGCGCCACGAGGCCGGGTCCAACAGCAAGCAAGTAGAGGGACGTTAGAGTCCAAACTTTGGAGGGCAGTTGGGTGCCTTCTTAGACCAGTACGGATCGGGACTGGTTATGGCTTACCCTCCGCCGCCTTCCCCTCAGTCAGGCGTGGTTCTCACCTGAGAGCATGCAATGTTCATGGTTTAGGGCAGTGAATCGCCCCAAAATTGCGAGGGACGTACTTACCACAAATGTGCCGAAGAGCATCGGTTGAAGCTGCTCATTGCCAACATATTGGAGGCGACAGCATTTTGTCTGTGTGCATGCGAGTGAGTGGCAAATGCAGAAAGCCTAGTATTTCATTGCAGTTTCTGATTTTTTTACCCTCTCGTTTGAGAACTGCAGTTGCGTTTTGCTAAATGCCAGGAATGGCACACCTCTCAGCTACGACCTTTACTCCCTGCCTACCGCATCCCCACCCTCTTCCCTCCTTGTAACTCTCGTTGTTCGTTTCAGTCCTGTTGCTGGCTGCTTTCTCTGCTCTCTCTATCCCCCCCCCAACTACAATCCCCTCACTTTCAGCAGTACAAAGTGTTTGTTTTCACTGCTGGGGTGCCCCTTAACCATAAAAAGGACTTGAGAGGTTTACATTGTACAAGTCCCGGTGAAGCTCCCTCTTTACCTGAAATGACTCCTCCTCTTTATGCATTTTTTCTCTGCACCAAGGCTGGTAATAGCCAAACACACACACACGAGGGCCTCTTGAGAACAGGATGCACAGATACACCCGATTAGAAGCATAAGAGCCCGCCTCACCAACAGCAGGTCCTGTTCCAGCAGTGCCCCCCCCAGAGCCCCCACAGCCTCTCCCGCCTGCAGCAGTCGGCGGCCTCAGCCAGAGTCCGGACACCAAGCGCTATTTGCACTACCGCACCATGGACCGCACTATGAACCGCCCTTCCTATACCATGGACACTGGGCTGGGGGCGAGGCTGAAGTAATCACGGATGTCCTGGCCTTCATCCTTCTAGGGACTCAAACAGTAAGATAGCTACTTATCTCCCCTGCTATTGTGTGTTTTCACAGATCCTGTGCCCTTTATAAAAAGGGGGCATTGCCAACCACATCCCTATAGAAACCACAGTGCCCACCCGTAACTATGTCTTTACTCGTCTATGACCCGGCAGTGGCTGGTGTGCGCGTCCGCAGGAAGGACACTCCATGGCATTATAAGACCCAGGTCTGGTTACTGCCAAGGTGATGTGTGTTTTCAGTCGCTGAGTTTTGGGGCAGCAGGGGGCACCGTACCAGTAAAACAAATCGAGTCCAGTAAACAAATAAGTCCAGTACGAAAAACAAGGTTCCACATAAAATGTCCTGCAGGCAGCCAGAGGAGAGTTGTGTCCAAGGTTACTCGATGGCTTGTTTAACCTGACCTGGAAAGAAAGAGATTGGCACCACCACACAAGAGCAGAAGCATCATAAGTTATACAATAGCGTAAACCAAACCTATATTACATGGGGAAGATGGAGTTATCAAACTGTGGCGTAGAGTGTACAAAACTTAGAATGGCCAACGTACTGAGTGAACCCTATGCGATGAAATGCTCTGAGTGCCCAGTAGTCAAGATTCAAGGAGGTTTGTGTGAGTCAAAGTGATCATCTAGTGAGAACCAGATTTTCCCTAGTGGCGGTCTCCACGGGGTGGAGGTTAAGGATATATTGTCAGCACCTCTCAATTGAGATACCCAGTTCAACCAGTGAGGAAAGGAGGCTTTGTTCGTGCTTTTCCAGTTATTAAGTATGATTTTAACCCCAGCCGTCAGCAGCAGGTCCAGTAGGGCTTTGTCGTCTTCATTGAGTGTGACGGCTTTGGCAAAACCTAGAACAAGCGTCGCAAATTCTCTCGGTAGTGCTATATGGAGGACTTCATTTATAAAACCAAAGATTCTGTCCCAATACGAGGTAACACAGGGGCATTTGAAGATTAGGTGTTCCAGATCTCCTCCCTCACCTGAACAATTCCAACACGTGTCATTGGACTTGATTTTATGCAGAAACAACCTCCTAGGTGTCCAGAAGGCCTTATGTAGATGCCAAAACTTGGTCTGTGATAGTGTGGGGCATATTTTGTGGCGAGTGGTGGACTCCCAAGTACTGGCCCAGATTGCTTCTGAGTTAGGTGTAGAGGAGAATGAGTCCCAGTAGCGTTGGAGAGGTGCATTTAGGGAGGACGATTGTGGCCGCATTAATTTATACAATCTAGAGACTTGGTGTCCCAGTTTGTTAAGGGAGGAGATTAAGCCTAGTAGGGAGGGAGTGACGGCCTTCAGGTTAGCCTTCGTTAGAGCTACTTTAATGTGCAGGAAGTTATAGAATTCAATAATATTGAGTCTGAACTTATCCTGAATTTCTTTAAAGGTTAGTGGGAGCGCGTTTTCGACGAGTTGGTGAGGGAATAAGACACCACTGTCTACCCAGGAGGGGTAGTTTAGAGGTTTCCCTTTGTATGTAATGGCGGTATTGTGCCATAGTGACTCCCAATGCGATTGTCGGAATTGCTGCGGTAGGTATTTACTGACTTTTAAAAGAGCCATTTTAAAGTTTTTGAAGATAGGGCCCGGGCCTAGGTTGGGACGGGGTTTGACGGTGAGTAGGGCGCAGGGGTTGAGACCCTTCAGTATTGACTTTTCCACAGAGAGCCACACAGGGCTATAGTCAGGCTGGGAGGATATCCAGTGCGACCCCTGTTTTGCTAAAAAGGCTAATTGGTAGATTTTAAAATCCGCCAGGTTGACTCCTCCTAGTTTTTTATCCAACCGAAGCTTTTTTAAACTGATTCTTGCTTTTTTGCCCTGCCAAAGAAATGCCGAGATGTTTTTATCCAATTTAGTATGGAATTCTTTGGAGAGGACGAGTGGGAGCATCGTGATAAGGTAGTTAACCAGGGGGGATATCATCATTTTTATGGTTTCAATACGGCCCCACCAGGTGATGAAACGGGGTGACCAACCGTCCAACAGACTTTTGATTTTGTCCAGGGTTTTGTTTTCGTTATGTTTAAGGGTACTCAATATCTCATCCGTGAACTCAATTCCCAAATATTTAATCACTCCTGTTTGCCAGAGTAGGCCGGAATCGCCCAGCACTTCTCTCGAAGTGTGGACATTAAGAGGTTTTACTTCGGATTTATCCCTATTTAATTTGTAGCCGGAAAGGGATGAGTATTTGTCTATCGAGGACATTAGAGCAGCAATGGAGTTAGCAGGGTTTTCCGTCGCGATCAAGATATCGTCTGCATACGCTGCTAACTTGACTCGCGTGTCCCCAAAGGAAATACCTGCAATGTCCCCGTTGTTTTTGATATCTGTAAGGAGGGGCTCAAGGGCTAGTAGAAAGAGAGCTGGTGAGAGAGGGCAGCCCTGTCTGGTACCTTGGTATAGGCGGAAAGGTTCCGAGAGGGTACCGTTTATAGCTATCCTGGCCGAAGGTGCAGAGTAGAGGGCCATCACCATCCTGGTAAAAGGGTTCGCCAAGGTTGAAAGAGTACATACATTGGCGTAGAAAGGGCCACGAGACCTTGTCAAAGGCCTTTTCCGCGTCCAAGGTTATTGCTACCATTGGCACGGGAGAGGACTTTGCCTTTTCTAGGATATGACATAGTAGTCTCGTGTTGTCGTTGGACATCCTGTTTTTTAGGAAGCCAACCTGCGAGGGGCTAATTAATTTGTGGAGAATGGAGTTTAGTCTGGTCGCTAAGATTTTAGCATAAATCTTGCAATCCAGATTTATCAAGGATATGGGACGGTAATTTTTAGTGAGTAGCGGGTCCTTCCCTTCTTTTGGCAATACTATAATCGTGGCCTCACTCATTGAGGGAGAAACACCGCCATTGGTTGCAGTGGAGTTAAAGAGCTTAAGGAGCGAGGGGCTAATTTGGTCTGCAAAGGCCTTATAGAAGGGTGCAGTGAAGCCGTCTGGACCGGGGGCCTTATTATTCTTCAGGGTGCTAATTGCTGCTTTGATTTCTGAACCAGAGATTGGGGTGTCCAGATGGGATCTGTCAGATTCAGAAAGTTTCGGGAGGTGGAGTGAAGGGAGGTAGTCCGCGCAGGCCGATTCGTCTAATAATTTGTCATTTTTGTAAAGATCTTCGTAGAACTTTTTAAAACTGTCAAGGATATTAGACTGTTTGGTGTGTGTGACGTTGCTGGAATCTTTAATGGACGATATGGTAGTCAGTTTCTGTTTGTGTTTGAGGTAGGAGGCCAACAGTTTCCCTGCTCTGTTACCCTCGCACAGTTTTAGGGCCTTGAAGCGATTAATCCATACCCCCGCCCGTTTGCTGGTGATGGTGTTATATTCGTATTTTTTCTTGGTTAACGTATCTAAAACTGTAGAGTCGAGCGGGTTGGATTTGTGTTGGGCTTCCAATGTGCCAATCTGATGCTCTAGAGACTCTAGTTCTTTATTGAGCGCTTTGTTTATCCTTGCCCTAATAGTGATAATGGCCCCGCGAATTGTGGCCTTCAGAGCATCCCACAGGGTGGTAGGTGTAACGTCGGGAGTGTCATTTATGGAAAGATATTCCTCAATGGCGTCCGATATTATTAACTTGTTCGTGGGGTCTGAAAGTGTCTCTTCATTGAAGCGCCATCTCCTCGGTGGGAGAATCGATCTGGAACCAGCCAGTTTGGTGCGGATACAGGCGTGATCAGAGACTAATTTGGGGGCTATCTCTGTCTCCTCTATAAGATGAGTGAAGGGGCTTGAGACCAAGATGAAATCGATACGTGAATAGGAATTGTGAGGTGCAGAGTAAAACGTGTAATCCCTACCGTCTGGATTTTGTAGGCGCCATGAGTCTTTCAGGTGGTATCTATCACATAGGCGAAGGAGGGCGTCATGCGAGCGGGAGGGGTGGAAGGCACACTTGGATTGCCTATCGAGGATTGGGTCCAGGGGGAGGTTAAAGTCACCTCCCACTATCAACAGGTCATCCGTAGGGATAGGTTCTAATGAGCGGGAGACAGAGTCCCAGAAATCCGGGTCATCTGCGTTTGGGCTGTAGATATTTAGTACATGAATGGGGTCGTCCTCCCTAAGAAGATTAGTAATGGAAAGTCTGCCTACTTCGTCGTGGGAGTGTGAGACTAGAGTAAGGTTCGCTTTTTTCGCTAAGAGGGTGATAACCCCTCCTTTTTTGTGAGATGCTGGTGAAGACAGGATGTGTGATGCCCAATGGATGTTCAGGAAGCGTAGATCATCCTCGGACAGTTTGGTTTCTTGCAGTAAAATAATGTCCCCCTTGGATTTGGTAATATACTCAAGAACTTTCCTCCTCTTTACCGGATGATTTAGGCCCTTAACATTAAGAGAGACTATCGTGAGATCATCGGCTAGTGAGTTTGTCTTAGCCATTTGGGTTGAGGAACATCGCCGAGATAGTGCGCTGTGATCTGCAATGGGTAACTCCCCAAGCTGCACAGTGTGGACAACGTGAGGGCCATTGTGTGAAGGTATAGTGGACTGCAACGAAATACAATTGACATTTGTGGAATAGGTAAACATAAGAACAAAACAGCACAGAACATAAAAAAAGACTAAGGCTCTTTGGAATCTTTCAGCTCCATTTTCTCCCCTCCCTGCCCCTCCCCCTCCCCCAAACCCCTCCCTCTGTCCCACCCCCCCCCACCCCAAATACGTGCATCGGGAGTGCGACGGCAGTCCCGTGCAAGGCGGAAATTAGGGATACATAGGTGGTAGCTAGTAGCTTCCCTAGCTTAAGATAATACAATGGTGGTATTAATCTCGGTAATTTTACATATTTTAACTAGTATAAAACTGCCGTGACGATGAACGGAGAGGTCCGTGAACTATAACAGTAAGCATGGGTGGTGAATAGGGAGCAAAGGCATTACTCAATAAGGCGAAATGGATATAACTATAGCACCTATAACTATCTGTGACGGCGAGCAATAAAGAGCATTACAGAGCAGTAAAGAACTACAATACAACATCAAATTTACATCACTCTATCCAGGCGCAGACCTATTTGCATTAAATCTGCCTTAGAGCCGTAGTCACACCCACCGCAGGTAACTGAATTTTAGTGAAAGTAACATAGCCTATAGGTGGAGCGTACAACATGCGTAAGTAGAACACGTAAGTATAACAATGTAATGGGGCTCAAGGCCTACTCACAGTACAGATGTGGTTACCTGCTGCCGCAAGCGCAGGGCCTCATTTATGAAATTAGAATACGAAAGGTAGGATTGAGGATAGCATGACAATGACATTTGCGCTTGAGCCTAAATGCGGGTGAAATCATGTCTTTCTCTTGTTCGAGAGGCCTAACGCTAGGTCCATTTCTTGTTCGTGACGGTCTTCCAGAAGATCAGCAAGGACTTTGGGGACGTTGATTACAACCTTGAATTTCGCTGGTCCAGCAAAGGAAAAAGGAATGCTTTTGGATCGTAGCCTGTCTCTGAGCTCCAGGAAACCTTTGCGTATTGATACCGTGTCTCTTGAGTAGTCTTGTGTGAAGATGATTCTATGGCCTTCCCATGAGATGGAGTGGTTTCTTCTTGCGAATTGGAGGATCATCTCTACGTGCTGAAATCTGAGCGGTTTGCAGATCGGTCTGGGGCCATTGGAGTTTTTGGTAGCGAAGGTGGGGATCCTGTGCGCCCTATCCAATTCCAGGCCGTGTGGGAAGACCAGTTTGGTTATCATGGGAATCCATGATTCGAGGAATGCCACGCAGGAATCCGCATCTTTCTCGGAATTCTCTGGAACGCCAAATATCTTGATGTTACCTCTTCTGTTCCTGTCCTCCAACTCCGCGTTGTGGCGTTTCAGCTCTTCCGTAGTCTTTTCTAGACATTTGATTTTGGAGATTGATTTTTTGAGATGTCCTCCACGTCGCTTATTCTTTGTTCAGCCGCACCCAGGCCCGTGTTAATTACACTTATATCAGCTCTGATCGCAGTGAGCTCAAGTTGCATTGAGTCGGTATTGGATTTGGTGGATTTAGAAAGTTCATGTAGATCTGCCAACTTCCTGAGAATCATTTCCATATTGGCTGCCATATCGGCCTTACTTTTGATGGGCGAGTCCAAAAGAGAATCTGGTTTCACCTTTTTAGGGTTATTCCTGCCCTCTATATTCGCCATTGTTGCCTGGTATATGTTCGCTTTCGTTGGGAGCCTGCTCGACCTTAACCGCTGTAGGAGGGCACCGCTGGTTGATGAGGCTGGGCACCTATGTGCAAAGAGACGGCAGTGGAACTACTAATACTTTTGGAAAGTGATCGCGTTTGCTGGGAGCCAGCCAGACCTTAGTTACTGTAGGAAGACACTGCTGGCTGTCGAGACTGGGCACCCACGCAAAAGGAGAGACGACTGCAGGATTACTTACGCCCCTGTGGCCACCTGAGTGGACAGGACCAGGTTCCAATGGATGTATGACCCTGGATATTGGTTACTGGTTTGCGGATGAGCAGAGCGCAGAGACCGATCAATGCATATTAGCGGAGGTGTGCTGCTCTTGTAGCTCATGGGTATGAATCTCCTCTTAGGGTGTTAGTGCAGCCTGTGGCAATGAGGTCGGTCAAGAATCCCCACGTGGGCTTAATGATATAGGCACAGGCACTGGCAATCATAGACAGAAGTGGCGAGGCAGGTAGGGCTGCACATACCTTCACTTGGAAGTAGGTTAGGACTCTGGATGGCAGAAGATGGCAGCAGATGGGTTTGTGAAGGGCCCAGAAGCTCACCGTGGGTCTGTGTGTTTATTCCTCGTGGAGATCGCTATCGGCGCCGGCGCCATTTTAGGGTCAGGCGCGTGGAGCCGGGTGATTCCTTCACAGCCGATCACCTACCTCTCTCCGATGGCATTTGAACACTGGCTGTGGTTTATCCAGGGGCTGTGTATCCTTTACCGCCGGCGGGGGTCGTTTGCAGACAGTAAGAGCACCTTCAGCTCTCTCGGGGATCAGGCGCTGCAGCCGCGACAGGGCGCCGCCATTTTGGGCAGAGCCCGGGGCGAGGGTCGCGCGGCCGCCCGAAGGCCAGTAAAGTCCCTCAAAAGTGGTCTCAGACCGATTTCAGGTCATCGGTGTGTGCAGCGAGGGACCGGGTGCAGGTGCTATGGATCTGGGCCGAATCGCGCCGCTGGAAGCAGTGGTAGCACAGAGCTCGCTCTCCCTTTCCGCGGAGCACTCGGTTCAGGCGGCCATTCCTCCTGCCGTCCAAGCCACGCCCCCGTTATGCCATGTTTTTTAAAGTGCACTTACTTCCCAAAGGTCTGACCCTGTTGCACTGGGGAAGATCTCTAAAATATAGCAGATAAAAGGAGAACGCTACTGATCAAAAAAAAAACAAATTCTATAAAATAACGGCAGGTGGTTAGCTTGGTGCAAAATTGCAATTGTTCCTATGTATTTCTTTGTTATGCAGTGTGAAAGTCTTTCTTCTGGTGGTTAATCGGCTGTGAAATTTTTCGTCTAGGTTATATAACGTGTTAATAAGGTTTAATTTAAAGTATGGTATAAGGTAGTAATAACTTCTCTAGCCAGTACTGCAGCTGCTTCTCTGGTCCTGTCACTAATTCCTCATTGTAAGTCTTCTAGGCAGAGCTGCAGCTGTGCCTCTATTCATACATCCACTACACTCCAAACCAAAATACCTAGGTAAAAGACATTGTCATTTACAACCCCAATAGCTCTAACTCTACAAAATGCGAGACCTAATGCATTGCAAATGCTTGTTAGTAAATCAGTCACCAGTAATCCAGTAAAATGATCAAAACACATTACTTGGCCTTTCTTTCAATCTTGCAGTCCATTGCATACAGTATTCATGCTGTAAGTGCAAGCTGACTGAGATTTTATTTTTCCATTTTTTGTGTGTTAACTTGAATTAATTTTTCCTTTAATTCTTCCTGCAAAACCTTCTATTATGTATAGCCTATTGTGTCCATTCCTGGACACCATATGTTTCCTTACGCGTTGTCCCTGCGAGGACACCGTACGGATGTGTTATCACCAGCTGTCCGTTATGTTGACGTTTGGCAGATGGTGACCGCCTGAACAGCTTCTTCAGGTTATGCTCCGTGCCGGAGCCTGTGTTGTCCTATATCAATAAAGAACTTAACTGTACTTGTTCCTGTCTGGAGTTCTGTACAAAGGCGACGAGGGCCAACACCGGAACCCACCTTCAAAAATAAATTAAATATAACAAAAAGGCAGATCTACTGGAAAATTAAGAAGAAAGGAAAATAAACTGTGGAAAAGAATTTACAAGGACGACAACCTGCGACAAAAAAAATATTGGAAATAAAAACAAGCGAAAAAGTTCGTAGAAATGTATTTTAAAACAAAACGTGGATGGTGACACCGTGAAATGTGAATCAAAATTAGATAGAAATCAAAGGAAGAAAAAAACGGAACGCAAATAGCAGGAATGAATGATAATGCAAACTAAGCAATGAGAAAGTGTTGGTACCGCACTTGACAAAGATCACATTGAAAAGCTACAAAGTGAATCACCTCAGAAGGCTCGTGGCAGTTAAACGATCTTCCAAACTGTCCGCTGTGGGTAAACGTCATCAGCAGATGCAATTTGCGGCGAGACGTGCTACGCAGGCAATCGTCGGCCAACTTGAGGAAACAAAGGTTAGCAGTCTAGTTCAACCGTGACGTCAGACGCTAAACACGTGCAGCCATTTTGAAGACTGCGGAAAAAGTAAACAATCAGTCAATTTCACACACCGGAGACACCGTGCATGCAAGCTGATACTCATAACGATTCCCAAGGAAAAGAAAAGAAACGTTAAGATAGCGCAAGTAAGATAAAAATTATTTAAAAAGTGCATATTGTGTGAAAACATGGCTAAATAAACTTTTTTTTAAAAATAATTACAAGACAGTATAGTTTGGGAACAAGCACTCCGTGCAACATTCAAACCTACAAAAAAAAATAACAAGCCATTATAGGTGCATGCTCTCTTACTTCAATAAGAAACCGCACAATATAATATTACAGTACAACCCAAATATAGATTGAAGATAAAGGGACAAAAGCTTATTTTATATACTCACAAGGGCAATAAAGTACAGAACTTTTCTCCTCCATAGCAACATCTCCTAAACCCCTAGTTAAAAAATGGCATCAGGTCACTTATGGAATCTATCCCATCCACAGTCATTCCTCCCAGGCAAAGATGAACCATTACTCAAATGAGAAGAATGGAGGGAGTACTTTGAAAATTATATATCGCAATTCGAAGATGACAATGAATTTACGTCCCCAAAAAAAAATACAAACTCTTATTACATTGCCTAGGTGCCGGTGGAATTAAAGTATATAACAACATTAACAAAAAAACAAGAGGGGAGAGTGAGGATGATGTCTATAAAAACGCGATCGACGACTTACATACATACTACAAACCAAACATGTGCGTAGGAGTGGATAGATATAAGTTCTTCCACACGACGCAAGGTGAAGAAGAGTCAGTGGATGATTATGTGTCGGCACTTAGAAACTTGGCATTGAACTGTCGGTTCGGCGACTTGCATGATGAGTTCATCAGGGACTAGATTGTGATGCAGGGATCTAATGAAAACATCCAGGACAACTTATGGGCTAAGGGAGAATGCCCACTCCAAAACATAATAAACATTGCTAGGAAAGCAGAACTAACCGGTCGGTGCGCAAAAACTGTGATAGCAGAATGCAGTGTAAAAAAAGAGAGTGCAACAGTCAACGGAGTGATGCAAGAAAAGCGCACACCAAGACAAACCTGGGATAACAAGACAACCAAACCGGTATTCAACAGACAAACTAGCAGTGAAAGGAAACGTTGTTATAGGTGTGGCGATATATCACACTGGGCAGACGCCAAAAAATGCCCTGCCAGAGGAGTGAAAAGCACGTTCTGTGGAGTCATAGGACACTTCCAAAAGGCATGCAGGAGGAGAAACACACGATCCGTTAAACTTATCAATGACGAGGGCACATGCCACCAAGGAACTTCAGATGAAGGAGAAGTCAGTATGTGTGTGCTTAGTATTGAAGACGGACAAGTAAACGAGGTCAGTACAAGTAAGACCACTAAGACTAAAAACCAGTATGCAAAATGACAATCAGGGGTGTAGGGATCAGAATTTTCGTTGATTCAGGCTCACCCTACATGATTGTATATAAAAGGGTTTGGAAAGAAAAGTTCTCAGCACGCATTGGAGACCACCTAGAAAAGGCAGACATATCTATAAAGTCATTCACAGGTGAACCCATCAATGTGTGTAGATTAACAAAACTCAAATTCACTTATAAAGGGAGAGAGTCAGATGTGTAACTGTATGTAGCAGCCGTTGGTCCATCAGTACTAGGATGGATGGATCAGGGTGATCTAGGGATCATCCTTGATTCCAGCAAGTCTGACCCTGTCCTAATTGTACAAAACATGGACAACTACAAGAAGACCTAGTTAGATATGTACCCTAAAGTATTCAATGGAAAGATTGAAGCATTAAAGGGATACCAACACAGGATCCAAGTAAAACCGCAAGCCATACCTGTCGTGCACAAAACAAGGAACCTTCCGTTTGCGGTAAAGGATGAAGTAAAATCACAATTAGAAAAGCTACTAAAGGAAGGTATCATAGAACAGGTGGAAGCCAGTGAATGGGTTGCGCCTTTGGTCGTAGCAAAACGCCCCAAAGGCAAGCTCAGGTTATGTGTGGACCTGCGCAACCTAAATAAAAACATAGTCGTAGAACAATTTCCCCTTCCTAAAATAAGTAAAATGCTGGCAACAACAAAGGGGATCAAATGGTTTTCGACAATAGACTAAAGTCAGCATACCACCAGGTACCGCTACATCGTGACAGCAGAAATCTCACTGCTTTCGTCACACCCTTTGGGTGTTTCCAGTTCACAAGGGTGCCATTCGGCCTAGCATCCGCGGCGGCCATGTTTCAAAGACTTATGAGCAATATTTTCAAAGGAATTTCAGATATACTGATATTCCATGACGACATCCTCGTAATGGGAAGGACCAGTGATGGACAAAATGAGAAAGTAAAACAGGTACTGGGAATATTGGAAGCCAAGGGGCTCACTGCAGAGTACAGCAAATGTAAATTTGCCCGTGATCCAGTGGTTTACCTGGGACATGAAATCAATGGTAATGGAATCAGCCCAAAAAAGGACTTACTTGATTCTATAAAGAATTCGCCAGTACCTAGAAACAATGAGGAAATGCGTAAAACTCGACAAGACCCAGGGGTGAAAAACGTTGTTGCAGACTTTCTGAGCAGATTACCAGTGAAAAGTACTGAAACAGAAACATCAAACGAAATCGAGGAGTACTGCATAGCCAGTTTAAAAGAATGTTTCCAGGATATTTTAAAAGAAGAGTTGCTATGTGAACAATAAAAGGACGTTGACATACGCCAAGTAATCTAAATGTTGGTTATCTAAGACTCAGACATTTTTATGAAGTAAGAAATGAACTGTCCCACGAGAATGATTTATTTTTGAGAGGGGTAAGAGTCGTTCCTCCTACTACTCTTAAAAAGAAAATTTTGCACCTATGCCACAAAGGACACTTAGGCATAGTAAAATATAAAACAGAGTGAAAGAAAACTACTGGTGGCCGGGTGTAAGCATAGAAGTAGAAAGGATGGTCAGAGAATGTAGCATGTGCTTACACTCAGACAAAACCCAGATAACTTTCAGACCACCTCTCCACCCCATCACTTGCCTCGCTATACCTTGGGGAAGGGTGGGGGTGGACATCTTGGGACCCATACAGGAACATGATGAACAATTGTATATAATTGTCATCATAGACCATTTTACAAAGTGGCACGAAATTAAGTTCACTACCAGAGCGGATTCAAAAACTGTGCCTTCAAGGCATACATTTCTAGAAATCAAATAGTGCACAAAACCACATCAGTGTACCACCCGTCAGGTAATGGTGCAGTGGAACGCTTCAACAGAGTTCTCAAGGGTATCATACAACTGGCCAACAGCAACAGGTTGAGTTGGAAAAGAGAGCTCCTCAAGACCTTGTGGGCCTACAGAATCACACTGTGTGACACTACTTGGCACAGTCCATTTGCACTCATGCGAGGTAGAACACCACTCACCAAAGACAACGTGGGGTGGACATTAGCAGCCAAAAGAATGCACTGGTCTGCCGACCAAGTAAGGAAAAGAGTTGAGCAAGCGCAATACGATGTCAAAACCTGGTATGACGCTAAACACAACTGCAAGCCTGTGCAGTTCTCTGTAGGAGACATGGTAAAGGTAAAGAAAAGTAGGCACATGGGGATAGGGCAGGATAAGTATTCCCCACCCCTTAAGGTAAACGAGGTATATTGTAATCCTGCTCTTTTAAGCGATGGAAGAGTGTGGCACTTCTCCACTCTCTCCATGTGCAGACCATCTCCAGTGAGCACAGACATGACACCCCCTAAAGATTCGGGCAGTGAACAGGCTTACACCAGAAAACACAACTAGGCACTATCAGCCTCTTCTGACGGTGAGCCTGACCTCGAAAATGTCAACCCAAGAGTTGAGACACTAAACAAGGTGACATCCACAACAATCCACAACACAGCCACACACAAGTAGGGTAGTAAGGTTATTGCCCCCCATTCCGGAATGCGATAGGTCTCCCCAGATTGCTGCAAGTAGATGTAGTAGGATAGTGTTGCCACCATTAAAACTCAGTGACTATGTTTGTGATTAAGCCTAGGCTTTTGCCGCTGACCGCGCGACCCGCAGGGGAGAATGGGCGGGGCAGCACCCTAGTCCCACACAACGGGCGAGCAGAGCATCCTATCGCGCCCCTCCCTGCGCCCACCTCCTTATCATGAGCCAATGGGGAGGGCTCACCTGGGAGGAGGGGCGCCCCTACGGTATTTAGCACTGCAGCGCCAGTACTCGGCCTCTCTCTCCCGTCTGGATTCTCCCTTGGCTCTGCGCTGTTGTTCTCGCGTCGTTTCGCGTCTGTGGATCGCTTATTAAGGTATGTGGCTTCCAACTAGCCTTCCCCCCCGGCCCGGTCCCTGGGTATGACCAGGTTGATGGGGCCCTGTGGTATCGACCACGGGGGGGGGGGGTTGGTGGTGGCTGGTCGCGGGCTAGGTCGGAGGGGGGGCAATCGGCCGTGTGTGCGAACTTAGATCGGGTTAAGAGGGAGAATCCAGTCTTAGGTGGACGCGGAGTTTGTAATCGACCGGCATCGAACCTCCTCGGTGCTCTCGAGCCTCTTCCAAGATATATCGCAGTTTAACTTCCGCTAACCCGGTGAATTCTAGAATTGAGGCGGGGCACTCGGCAGCGAGGACTGGGAGGCGGTTTTAGTAGTTCCGCTATCTTGCGTAGCATGTGGTACCGGGAATATAAAGATGTTACGAACACGGGCACGTCTGTCTTATGGCCCCTATGGCACAGCTCAACGGTTAATTTTGGGTTGGTTGGCGCCATATTCGGCCGGCACTGGGTTAGCGCCATTTCTGGCGACATTAAGGCAAGGAAAGGTTCCCAAGAGTGCACAGAAGCCTTGCGAGCCTTTGAAGAGCTGGCAGAGCATTTGGGTGTCCCCCTGGCTCCAGGGAAAACAGGGGCCTTCCCAGATACTCACTTTCCTGGGCATCAAACTAGATACCATTAAAATGGAATCCAGGCTCCCAGCTGACAAGGTTAGGAACTTGAGGCAGGACATTAGTTCACTGGTTGGCAGGAGCAAGGCAACACTCGAGGTGGTTCAGAGTCTTTTGGGCAAATTGAACTTTGCAGCACGAGTTATACCTGCAGGCAAGGTGTTCTCTCGCAGGCTAGCAAAGGCTACGGCTAACATTGGAAAGAAACATCACCTAGTGCGCCTGGGTCCTGGGTTGAAAGCAGACCTTTAGATCTGGGATGAATTTTTGAGGAATTTTAATGGCACCGTGATATGGAGGGCCCCTTGGGAAAGCAGCCAGGAACTTTGCCTGTTTTCAGATGCGTCTGGTAGAGAAGGTTTCGGGGTGATCTTTGGTGAGGAGTGGTGTGCCATGCGGTGGCCAATGGCTTGGCGCAAGAAAGGGGTGACCGCGAACATAACAGTGCTGGAGCTATTCCCCATGGTGGTGGCACTACATTTATGGCCGGAGGGACTGGGCAATAGGAAAGTGGTTTTTTGGTCGGATAACATGGCCGTGGTCCAGGCCATCAACGGGTTGTCCGCCAACTGCCCAATGGTCCTGAGCCTGCTCAGGGAATTAGTCAGGGCTGGTTTACAGAGTAACACTGAGTTCAGGGCAAGGCATATCGAAGGTGTGAAGAATGTGGCAACTGACGCTCTCTCTCGCTTTCAGTGGCTCCGATTTCGAGAGGCCTGGCCGCAGGCGAGGGAGGCGATGACCCCATTCCCAGCACCACTCTGGCGACTCCTTCAGTGGGGGAGCGGTTGAAGATGATGGGACAGCGTTCTATGGCTCAGGCTACCTGGAGAAGATATGGGGCCCAGCTGACCACTTTCCGGGCAGTAACACTGTCCCTGGGAGCATCCGCTCTAAGTCCCGTAGAACAAGTTGAGACTTTTGTGGTGTGGGCAAAGGAGACTGGCAAGGCACATTCATGGGTGTGCGGCCACCTGGCGGCACTCAAACATGAGACCAAGCTTAGCGGAGACGAAGATCCCATGAGTGCATTCAGGATTAGGGCAGCGTTGAAGGGGTGGGCCCGTGAGGAAGTCAGGTCCCCCGACAAGAGGGTGGGGATCGAATTCCCCGCATTGCAGCGTATGATGGACATTTTGCCGTCAGTAACCAATTCAGCGTTCGAAGCCCAGCTTTTCTCAACAGCCTTTTGCTTAGCGTTCTTTGGCGCCTTTAGAGCTAGCGAGTTAGTGGCCAAATCCAAGTCAGATAGATCGGGGAGAGCCCTGGACATGATGGATGTTTGTGCTAGGAAATTCCCTGGTACTGTGGGTTCGGAAATCCAAGACGGACCAGGCTGGGAAGGGAGTTTCAATCACATTGCAGGCGCTGGAGGACTCCAGATATTGCCCGGTTGCCACGGTTAGGGAATAACTGAAGATCAGGCCACTATTGGCAGGTCACTTCCTAATCCATGCTGATGGCACACCGCTGACTAAATTCCAGCTGGAGCGCGTAATGGCCGCAGCCTTGGCCGAGGCAGGTTTGTCAGGGACAGGTCAGAAATTCTCCAGTCACTCATTTAGGATAGGGGCAGCTACAGCCGCATTCAGGGCCGGGTTGGGCGAGGAAGGAGTCAAAAGGGTAGGGAGGTGGTCATCCTCTTGCTACCAGCGTTACATCCACCCTTAAATACCGCTGGCTGCTACGATTTACTAAGTGATTAGTAATATGTGACATACTTTAATTAAAAGCTACGCTTTTGGGTGATCAGGTCGCTGTATTTATGTGTCATCACGTCTTGCAAGTGGAGTTTGCAGTGCTCACGTAGAAATGTTTATGTATAATGTCTATGTCGCATCACGTCTTTCGAGTGGAGTTTGCAGTGTTCACCAATAAACAAAGTATTAATGTAACGGCGTTTGGTCTTCTCCCTCCTTTAGTTGTGGCTTCAACATTGTCTTGTTTCTCTGGAAGCAGACGACAGTAAGGGTACCTCTGCGGCAGAAGGGTACAGTAAGGGTACCTCTGCCTGGCACAGTAAGGGTGCCTGAGCCAAGGACCTGGAGCCGAAGGAGGTTCCGGGAAACCGCGACGGCGCCCCGTTAGTCCTTCGGGTGGTCGGGGGGCCTGAACCGACCGGGGGTGTGCCCCACCGCTCCGCCCTGACAGGGGGGGCAGGAGTATAACGAAATGGTAATGTGCTGCACCGTCAGAGCATCGTCTCGCCGTGCAAGATGGCTCCTTAGGCATGTGGGTCAGCGAGGGGCTGCCTGCTTTGGATCGCCTGTAAGATGACCCACCATAACGTCATACCTGTGTTGTACGAAATAAACCTGCAGCAGTTCTTTCCCACAAATATGTCTCCTGAGTTTCCTTTTGGGAAGTGTAAGTGTGTAATTGGCAAGCGAAGGGAGCGCATGGCGGTGTGGGCACTATGTCTTAAATGTACTTATCAGCGCTATGGTTATATTTCCTTTGTTCCTCCTTCCCTCCTTCCGCTCCTACTCCCTCTCTGTTCTACATTCCTTCGGGGGAGGATGTGTTATGTATAGCCTATTGTGTCCATTCCTGGACACCATATGTTTCCTTACGCGTTGTCCCTGCGAGGACACCGTATGGATGTGTTATCACCAGCTGTCCGTTATGTTGACAGTTGACAGCTGGTTATGTTGACAGTTGACAGCTGGTGACCGGGTGAACAGCTGCTTCAGGTTACGCTCCGCGCCGGAGCCTGTGTTGGCCTATATCAATAAAGAACTTAACTGCCCTTGTTCCTGTCTTTGTACTTGCAGTCTTGTAGTATATTCAGTCACGGCGTAGCGGATTCTTCATATTTTCCTTGAAGACGTATTTATGGTGGGTTCTCGTGTTGGTGATCGTCACCAAATTCTGTAAACAACTCTCTGTAGACGTGAAGGTGGAGTTTGAATAAGTTCTTTATTGAATTCACCAACACAGGCTCCACTGGAGGCGGAGCGCAGAGTAAGCGACCACTCCGTGAGTCATTCAAGGTGCCAACTGACAGCTATTGACAACAATAGGCTATAGCGTGTCCACGCAGGGACAGTGGAATGCACTGACACGTACGGTGTCCTCGTAGAGACAACACCCTTCTCTGCGATACGCTGCAGAGATGCAATGGGACTCGAATCTGTCTCTCTTGGAAGAGTACAGTAATTTTAAGCAGTTTTCTTTCCTGACTACTTCTCCGCGCAATACCTCCATCAGTTGCTATGGCAACACAGCACAGGAAATCCAGAGACCGCTCCGTTTCAGCACTCAAAACTCACATTTTCAGTTAAAAAAGTACATCTTTGCTCAAGCTCACGCTTCAGCCCGTCGAGTTTTCACACTGAGGAAACCTGGAGTGCCAATTAATTATAGCCCTGCAAGAGATACATATTTCAGTCTCTGCAGTTGCTGGGAGCGTAGTGTGGTGGCATCAGTGCATCAATACAGTGATGTCACCGCCCCTTGCACCAGCTAGAACTCCCTCTAACTGAACAAGTAACGTGGTGGGAGGTACAATAATTATAAAAAAAGTATTACACATTTAAAAACAAGTTTTAAAAATGGAAACCATATTTGTGAAAAAACAAGAAACACACTAAAGTCTTAAAGATCCAAATGTTTTCCTCTGAGAAGCTAGGATTTATAGTTTTACAACGCTGTGTATAATGACCAGTTTTTTTTCTCTTTCTGTATATGAAACATTTTGTCTCAAGCCTCCAGTAGTGCACTAGACGGTGGGGAGAGGATGTGGTGCAGCTGTGAAAACTGCTGACTGGGGAGCTGTGGCTTTGTGTTCGAGCCTTTGCGTCTGCTCAACATCCTGTGAATCTGGGCAAATCTCCGCCGTGCTTGCGCTGTATTCTATTGAGTTAAACCCCAAAATTATTCTATTAATTTAAATTAGACACAAAAAAGCAACGATCTCGGAGGGGTGGGCTAGCAGTTTTGTGGGAGGAGCGAGAGGGTGGGAAGAGACGATACAGTCAAGTGACGCGTAATGTAAATTAAACAAAAGACAAGCAGTGTGCGTGTGGCTGCTCGCTCCCGAGGCAATACTCCATGGGAGTTAACTTATGAGGAAAGGTAGCACATGCACCAACCAGTAGCCATTTGCAGGCTTTGATTTTTGAGTGGCACACACAAAAGCCAATTCAAACCGGTGGGACGAGTCAGACCCCCACAAAGTACATAGAATAGATCATCTTGCAGCTCAAGCGCTGTAGGAGTGACCTAAATATGGATTGGAGGAGTTTACTGTGGACTTCATATGGCCACGTTTTTGGAGTTGTCCCATACGATATTCCAACTCATGCTAGAGTGGTACATCATCATGGTAAAAATCCAAATAATTACGTAGTATTATCCGAAATAGAGTACATTTAAAAATGACATACCTCATTTCTGTTCATTTGATTTTTCTTTTTTTTCTTCTTTTTTTTAATTGAGAATTCATGTAACATAATAACAAAGCAATATGAATAAATTTGGCTGAAAAAAAACTTAATACAGTGTAGGCAAACCACAAAAATTTACAATAAAGAATAAATAAAACAAAAACATGGTGTGTAGAGGTCAGTTAACGAATTACATTGCTAGTATCTGATTGAAATGAATGGCTATAAGTCATGAAATGTTATTGATATAGATATTGATATTGATGTTAATATTCGTATGGTAAACATAGTGCCGGCTACCACATACAAAAAAAAAGAAAAAGTAAATATAGCAAATAAAAGCATTAAGAGCATTGCCGTAGCCATAATCCTGAAAATCAATAAGTTTGCTACAATCTACTAGTACGCCAAGCAGCCACTGGTGCCCATATCTTCATCCCCAATTCTCTTAATTTTTTTCCCTTGAGTTGATACAAAGCCGCCTCCACATTATGTATACCCAATAATCTGGATAACCACATTTGAAAGGTTGGAGCCTCAATATCTTTCCAAGCTGCTGAAATTAAAATTCTGAGTACAGCTGTGGAGATAAAAATTAAAGCTTCAGTCTCAGTATTTAATTTCAATTGACTTTGGCATCCTATAATCATGAGTGTCGGAGACAAGGTTATCTGAGCATCCAGCAGTCCTAACCAGAATGATTTGATCTCTTGTTTGATTGATTCTAATTTCTCGCACTGATAAAACATATGGATAATGTCAGCTGGGCCTTTGCAGCATCTGGGACAATTACTGTTCTCCCTCTTGCCCCAATCATAAAGTTTAGAGGGGGTATAATAAAGATTGAATAATGTTTTAAAGTGTTGAGCTCTTAAATTGGAGGAGCGTAAGAATCGTCTATCCATTTCAAGGGCTCTGTCCAAGTCAATATCCGGATCCTCCAGCTTTGAAGCCCAGGCTGCCTCAGTTTTGCTCATGTCGTCCTGGGATTCCTCCAAAAACAGCCTGTATACACCGTTAATTCTAGGTTCACCCACCTTCAGATAGTCCAATATCTTACACCTCTCCCTTAAGATAATTCGGGGCCTTATTGATCTGATGGTACTGACCACCTGAGCATATTTATAATCTTGTATACCCTGGAGGGAGTGCCTTTGTCTTAATTCTTCCAGAGTTCTGCACTCATCCCTGACAATAACTTGCCCCAGTGTCAGGATACCTTTTCCCGCCCAGTGTCTCCAGGACCCATCATTTCTTAAATTGGGAAAGAGGCCAGAATTCCAGAGTGGGGTGTGGTGATTATATTTGGGAATTGCCAGTGCTTTCTGAGCTTCTGCCCAGACCCCCCATATTCCTTCGAGTGTCTTAAGTCTCGACTTGCTATAATATTTCCTTTCTGTTCTCCTTAATAATACCCCGGTAGCCTCGCTGCCAAGTAATAATTCAAAGATAGATGGAATCGAGTCTTGTCTTCTCGGGGAGTTTGAGCTGCTTCCCACTGGTTCAAATAAAATAGCCATCTGCGTAAGTAGACAGGACCAATGATAGTATCTTACGTTTGGCATTCCCAGACCACCCCTTTCCTGAGGCAGAGATATATATTTCATGGATCTTCTAACCTTACCATATTGCCACAAGAAGTTCATAAAGATGGATTCTATTTCTTTAATAATTTTCCCCTCTATTTTAAAGGGGATCGACCGAAATTTGTATAACACCTTGGGGAACATAGTCATTTTGATAACATTGGCGCGACCAATTATTGAGAGTTGTAGCGTGCCCATTCTCTTCAGATTCTCCCTCGTGGATTTCATAAGAGGAATAAAATTGTCTCTGATTATCAACTCCGGTTGTGCGTTGATCGTTATCCCCAGGTAAACCACAGAGTCAACGAATCTGGAGTCTGACTTGTTTATGTTCTTGGAGCAGAGCACCTGTGTCTTACCCACATTTAGACGATAGCCTGATTGTCTGCCAAATTTGCTAGTAATAACCACTACTTCTCGCATAGCTGCTTCGGGATCAGTAGTAATGACAGCTAGATCATCAGCATATGCCAAAATTTTTGTTTGAAATCCATTCGTAACTACCGGTTTAATTGCTGTGTTGTTGATAATTTGGCGTATTAGAGGATCAATATATAGTGCAAATAGAATGGGTGAGCATGGGCATCCCTGCCTCGTCCCCCTCGTGATAAAAATCTTATCTGAACTCTCACCCATCATTTGAATTTTCGCCACTGGGGTGGCAAACATGGCCTGAATAGCCTTCATAAGCCTTGGTCCAAACCCCCTTTCGGCCAGCACACTCCACAGGAATTCCCATCTGACGCGGTCAAAAGCTTTCTCCGCATCTAGGAGGATCATTGCGACCCCTCCGTCCCCGGCAGCATGGATATTAAACAACGTGATAGCTCGTCTGATGTGATCTGTGGTTCCCCTACCAGGAATAAAACCATGCTGCCAGGGAGAGACCAGGGACCCAATGATCCGTCCCAAGCGGGTTGCCAAGATCTTAGCGTATAATTTATTGTCCGTATTTATTAGAGATATGGGTCTATATGAACACGGATTTTCCGTGGGCTTGCCTTTTTTATGGAACACCACTATATTGGTGTTCATCCATGACTTGGGGATTAAACCTGTATTTATAACCCCGTTGAAAAGGTCTAACAGAAGTATAGATGTTTCTTCAAAAAAACTTTTGTAGAACTCAATTGGTAAACCATCGGGGCCGGCAGCCTTCCCTGCTGCTAATTCTTGTATGGCCTCCGAGAGTTCATCCATAGTAATGGATTGTTCTAAAATTTCTCTATCATTCTGAGCCACTTTGATCCCCAATCCTGTCCACTCAGCCATTGGCTCCTCTGTCACCACATCTTCCTGATACAATGTTTGATAGTATCTTTTGAAGACATCTGTAATGTCCTTTGGCTCCTCGTAGATCCTGCCCTGCTCTACTATACGTGAAATAATATTTTTCGAGGTCGCTTGTCTAATACGTAGTGCCAATGCTTTCCCATCTTGTTCCCCCGTCTCATACATATTCCTTCTTTGTGTTTGATATTCAGCAGCAGCTTTTTCGGCTAATTGCTTTTGTATCTCAGCTTTGATAGTGCTCACTCTTTCTAGGCTTATGGTGTCCGGCCTTCTCTCAGATATATCTTTCCTATGCTGTTCCTCCGCTGCTGTTAATTTATTCATTAATTGCTCTCTTTCTAAATTGAGTCGTTTCCAATTACGAGAGGTTGCTGCTGCTGGTTTCTCCCCTTAGGGCAGCTGTATAGCTGTCCCAAACAGAGTTTTGCGATGCGCTGTATCTATTAGCATCAAAAAAGGCCTGTGACCAGTTCTTCATATATGCTATATATGTGCTATCTATTAAGAGCTTCTTATCAAAAGTCCATGGTCTCTATGGTTTAGCTGGTCTATTCGAAGCTATTGTTAATAACAATGGATTATGGTCTGATATTATCATAGGTAATTTGCTGATTTCTACTGTGCTAATCTCAGTGGTGGTAATCATGAAATAATCCAGTTTGGAATATTTCTTAAATGGATGCGAAAAATATGTGAAGCCTGCATTCCCTGATTCAATACTACCCCAGACATCCCTCAAACCATGTGAATCCATCATTGAGCGTACTGTCCGATATACCCGGGGTTTACGCCCGGTATATCCTATTCCCCCTTCGAAATCTGCAGAGATATTAAAATCCCCGCAAACCACTATGGGTGCTGGCCAGCTTGCTAGCTCCTTCTCAATATGATTGAAGATGTCCGGGTCGTCACTGTTAGCCCCGTATATACTACAAATAGTAATACCAGAATTCATTTCGCATAATGCCCACCGCCCCATGGTGTCAGCATTGAATCGTTTAGCTCCCCCCAGACCGACCTTGCCAATGATAGCGACCCCCCTAGTAGTAGACGTTTGGGAGGAGCAGGATAGAATCTCGAATCCCTTTATGTTTAACCAATGCCTCTTCCCCCATGGCAAATGGGTCTCCTGTATACACATGATATCTGTACGTGTAAATTTAACAAATTCCTCTAATCTTTCCCTTTTTTTCCCAATCGTTTAGACCCCCTATATTCATAGAGCAGATCCTAAGTTTTGACATACTTCTGTTTTAGATCATTCCTTCGGTTCAACCGTCCACATGATATAGTAAAGACACGTTTGACTACATACCTTGTTACAACTTTGAATCTTGATCTGATTATATTTACAATAGTATCATGAATTCTCTTTTTTTAATTTGCACCCCCCCTGCACCAACCCAACCCTCCCTCCCCATCCCCTTCCACCGCCCAGTCCCTCCCACCCCCCTCGACCTCCCATTGAGGCATCGTGGGTCCAGCCGGATCCAGGTATGGGCGTCTGTGTGGTCCAAGCACCACAACCGCTCTCAGAGCCTCCGGCCCCGCCATTGGAAACTGAAGAGAGAGCGCCAAAGCAGAAAATAGTAAAGGAGGAAAAAACAAACCATAAAAATAAAAGTTTAAGTCTATACCCAAATATTAATTAATTTTTGGGTCTCAGGCAATTAACTAGCCCCCTTGATATTTATCAGTTGTCTTTCCTTACAGAATCCGATATTTCTTTCAAGTACCCTTCCGCTTGGATTTCGCTGTTGAAAAAACGCGTAGTACCTTTAAAAATTACTTTCAAGCGAGAAGGGTTTTGTAAGTACACAGTAGCACCAGCTTTTTCAAAAGGGGTAAAAAGCTGCCGCATTCTCCATCTTCTTTCAACTGTTGAATGTGCATAATCTGGTCTTACAAAGAAGGAGAATCCATTATGTTCCCGTTTACTGGTAGGTCGTGCTAGATCGTAGATGGCTTCCCGTAACAGAAAGTTACCAAAATACACTAACATTGCCATTGGGTTTGTGGTGAAGTTCTCGGCCTGTTTACGTTGTGTGAGGGGAAAGCGATGGGCCCGCTGGATTTCTTTATCCATGTCCCAGGATTCTAATTCAGGAAAAGTTTTTTTTCAAAAGATTGCTTATATATCCCCTAGGATCGTTTCTCTCCACGGCTTCCGGAATGCCAAGAAACCGGAGGTTGTTTCTTCTGGAGCGATTCTCCTGGTCTTCAACCTTGAACATTAAGTCTCGAATAATCCCTTCTTGAGATTTTTCTTGCTTTTGGAGGCAGGCAACATCTTTCTCTAAATACTCAGTTCGAGTTTCTAGAGATGCCATCCTTTCCGATATCTCGGTACAAGTACTGCCTACTTTGTTGACCACTCCTTCTAACTTCTGAATAGCAGCATGATTCCTCTCACTGTCTTTCTTTATATCCTTATGAAAGTCTCTAATAGTCATCAAAATATCTTTTAAGGAAGGCTCAGCCAAGTTCTCTTTTCTTATAGCCAAGCCATGTTGTAGCTGGTTGTCGCTCCCATTTAATTCCTCTCCACTGTGCTGAGCCGGTATAGCTTCGTCAGAATAATTGGATTTATTCCTGCTTTTGCTACCTTGCCCAGTTATACTTCCCTGGTCTGAACTTTCTTCGAAGTTTGACTTATTAAGACGTAAGTTCCTAGTTCTCCTTTTCTCAAATTTTTTCCCCCGCGGGGTATTACCTTGATCTGGAGCGCTGGATTTCTTGGCGTCTAAGGAGTCTGTACCTTCGGGTGTTGAACCTCGAGCAGGATTGATATTATCATCACTAATCTCACTTGTTGTGGATAGACCAGTCTCATATATGTCTGCCACCGACCCCTCAGATGGATTTTCCGCTTCAGATTGTCTCAGCTTCGCGATAGATGGATTACGTATGGAGATGGGAGTCTCAATATAACCAGATTGCTTTATAAGAGACTTTGTAGATGTTGTTTCAGGGTCTGGTTCCAAATATTTCATTCTATTCTCATCATTCTTAGATAGTTCAACCAATGCTGGATGTACTGAAGCTTTTTTCGCCCCTTCCTTGGGTATAGGGCTGAAGATGCTGGATATGCTAGGCTGTAGTGTAGTGTTTTGGTCAGTAGCGGTGGCTTTAGCGTTTGCTTTCAGATTCTTTATAGTTTGTAGTCGCTTGGCTATTTTTTGCCATTAATTCTGCGTCATCTATTGCTTCGGTGCTTTCGTCCTTCTCTTTATCTTTACGTTGGACTTTCTCTTTTTTCAGCAAGATATTTTTTTATTTTTTTCCGTAGTTTTTTCATTTTCAATTTCCAATTCTTTATCTCTACTTTTGTCTTTGTCTCTGTCTTTATCTGGGTCTTTTTCTTTTCCTTTTTCTAGGCCTTTCCGTTTAGGTTTGTCTTTGTCTTTATCTTTCTCTCTCCCCTTCCCGTCTTCTCGTGATTTATTTTTGGTTTCCTTTGCCTTGGCCCCACGAGTTTCTGGTCCCTTTGTCTCTAATCGTTTATCTATGTATTTATCCTTCGATTTAGAGGAGTCAACAGCATTGTCAATTTCATTATCAGATGTATAGGCATCTCCCTCTGTACTCCTAGAGGGTTTCGTTTGATTACTTAAGTCCCTTGATAGTTCCAACTTATTCTCTATTTTTTTTCCGAGGTTTCCTAGATTGGTCTCAAAATGCTTTATTGGCTCCTTCAGCGCTGACGACGAAACTGATGCTCCATCTCCAGCACAAGCCCCATGAACCAGGTCTTCCATAGCTGAACTTCTGCTAGATATTTCACCAGGTCCTAAGATTGAAATACAAAGCGATTGGGTGTCGAACGAAGAGGCTGTGGTGAGCGCTTCTCCTCGCACCTCAATCTTTGTCACTTTCTGTGCTTTCTGTGCGCCTCGCACTCCCTTAAGCAGCTTCGCTTGGACAGGGAGCCGTGATCTTAGCTGTGCCTTGCACTCACAAAGTACATTGTATATACAGCTTATCACATTTGTGAGGTGATGGCCTCCAAGCTCGATTTGAATAATAGCTTTCGCCGATTGATATCTAATCCGGCCAAAGATAAACTGTGTATGTTCGTTTGTGAGTCGGGTTTCCAATATTAATCTCTGTTTTGACTGCTGCTTCAACTGTCCAAACAAATTTTTACTCTTTACTGACGCACCTCTCATTGCAAGCAGCTTAGGAGAGTTTTAGATTTCCCCTAGCCCTCTCGACTGCAATACTGAATTAACAGGCTGTCAGACTATCAGGCCACCCACTGTCTTCAGTTCAGCTCAGCTCTGCCCATTTCGATTAGCTCAGCTCAGCTCTACTCAGTTTTAATCCAGTTCAGTGCCATTTAATTGCCATTCATGATATGAGGTGCAGGCTTATTTTAACCCGTTTATCCTAGCCGACTGCAGACATTACTAAGAAGAAGGCTGCAGAACTTAGACCAGTCTGAGCAACTGCTGTTAAAGAAGAACACTGTTTGCTTTTTCAAAAAAAAAAAAAAAGAATCTCAGCAGTTCCGACAGACAGGTGATGAATATCCCCCCTCCCCTGCTGCAGAGAGGAGAGAGAGGAGAGCGTTCAAGGCTTCTGTACCAAACAGTGAATGACGTTGCGATAAAGCGGTCACTTTAACTAATTGAGGGCATACTGAAAAGTTCGGTAGTTCTGTAAAGGCTCCATGGATAGACAACAAACAGCAGATTAGTCGTGTCTCGCGCTGTAGTGACACTAATGCGTTTCCTTCTCGTATCTACAGCTGTGGAGGGACACTAACTTCCACAGAGTCGAACACCAACAAAAGCTATAGCGTGATGCTTGCCTCGCCATGCTCCATGCAGTCTCACCTCCAGTCTTTGGCTCTCAACCCCGTCTCCAGTGCAGCATGCTTGGTTCCGTCGCCTCCGGTAAACACAGCGGGTAAATGCAGGTGAGAGCAGCCGCTCGCCGGGTCCGCAGGTCTGCTCGAAAAATGTGCAGAGTTTTCTTTTGGTCTTTTTTCCGCTCCCCCTCCGGCGGGCTCCGTCACCAATGCAGCAGCCGCAGCAAGATACCGGGTTCGCTTAGGTGATCAGACCCAGGTGCCGAAAAACCGAAAGCTGAGAAGCCGAAGAGCCGCTGCTGCTGCTGCCCGGGTCTTACTCTCTCATCCCCTCGCATACAGCCGGTGCCTCGCCAGGCATCACTGCACCATAGAGAACTCTACGGTCAATGCGCTTCCATTAATACGAGGAGCGTGGTCGTAGTAAACCACAGTAGAGCATACGGCTGTACTCCAAGGCGGGTCACAGAGACCTGAGAGCGTTGTTACGGCGTCCTATCACTCAGGCGCCATCTTGCCTCCTGTTCATTTGATTTTTCATTGTCGACGCATGGTGGGTACACAACGAAAAAATCATTATCGATTTCCACCAGCTGGACCTCCACCTGAATGAAGATGAAGAGGTTATATTTATTTTCTGCCCTTAGTCTAGGGTCCAGATTTCAACAGTCTACATCCAAATCCAAGGGAATCTTTTAAATTCCCAACATGTTTTTTTGGGGGGCAGGGAAGAGGAGTAGTTTGCAGGTTTGGCCTGGATATCTTTTGTGGAAAATTATGAAGGCTTCTTCATGAAGAGTCCCACATGTAAAAAGTTCAATGAAAAAGGACTTAAAGCCAGTATTTCTAACGTTGCGTACTAACACATGAAAAGAAAGGCATAAATAAATGCTGTTTGCTTCGATTACCGCATTACGATAAAATGGATGTGCTTTGCCAGTGCTTGTTACGCAGGCATAATTTTAAATTTATTTTATGTAATATGATTCGACACATTGTATGTATTGTAATTTGACGTCTCTAATTGCATTGCAAAGTTTTTTATATTCAAATAAACATATAGCCAACCAGTAGTTCATTCATCAGTGGGAGGTCTACACTGCACGCAGTAAAAAAGTAAGATTGCTTACATTTAAAAAAATGAAATGCTTCACATATGTTTCACATATTTATTAAAATATTTAGGTGAAAAATATTGTTTTAATTGGTCCATGGTATTAGAAGCACTTAGAGGCAGAACAGTACACTAAGTAGCATGACTGTGTGATAAATATTCCTCAAGGTTGAGCCAAATTTTATTGACATTATCTCCAAGCAATGGCAGAAAGGTACTAAAGCATAGCCTCATATTTGTGACTATTCCAAGGTTGTTCTTCCTGGCCTAAAAAGGGTTTCGAGCCATGGACTGGAAACCCTTAGTAGTCAGTGTTAATCCTATCCCTCTTTTATTGGAATTTGACTTTTTTTCTTCCAAACAAATAGAAGATATGAATTTAAAGCTCAATGAATGGACATTTTGATTATTTCTAAAGTTTGTGATAATGTCAAACCTGACTGCTGCGATCTTGTAATTCAAGATAATTCTGACTGAAAAATGTTGTTTCTTTGACAGCATTAATATGGATCCTTCAAGACCCCCATTCAGGGGTGCTGCTTTTCGCATGCCCTTCATGGGGCGCATGCCTTCACCTATTCAACAAGACCCTAAAGCAGATGCAATGTCTTTTGGGAGAGCAATCCCGCTGTCGCGTGGCCCGCCTTTGGAAATGGCACGAGGAGCTTGTGCACCAGAGGCGCAAGCGAAGCAGGTAATCACTTGAGAGAGAGTCGTAGGTATAGACTTAACCATTGCACCATCAAGCACAAGACAAGTACTGAAGTGAGAAGCAATGGATGTCATGGTGGTTTGATAGATGGGAGGTGCAGAGGAATAAAATGCTAATGTTGTGAGTACTGCTGACTGCTTGACTTGTGAGTTGACATTTGGGTCCAAATCCAGGGTCTATGGGGAAAGGAAAAAAAGCTGAAACAGAAAAGCTGCCAATTTAATTTGACTGACACGACTCGCTAATGAACTGCTTCCTGAGTACTAATGCTAATTTTCTGTGTTTTTGAAGGTGCATCCTTCTATGGCAGAGGTCCTGCCCTCCATGTTCCAGAGCTTAGGGTTTGAGGCCCAGTCAAAGCCTGCTGGTGGGTTAGCGTTTCCTCGTGGTAAGTTTGAAAGACTAGCAGGTACAGTTCTTCAAACATCAGTTGTGCTTGTGCCTCGTTTTTTCTTCTGTTTCTGCGGATTCCATCTTTTTGACAAATAATCTTTCGTTGAGATTTATATTTGAAGATTTGCTTAGAAAAATACAATCTTAAAACGCACAAAATTAAGTTGATTAATCAATTTGCAATTTTTCTAACGCAACTTTGGAGTGTATTCTGTATAGTTGGAACTAAGTGGTATATTCTTGTGAGAATTTCTCCAGACCTTTTATAAAACCTTTGAATAAAAGATAAAATTGTGCTATCCGGAAATAAGTTTTATCATGGCTTCATGCCTTGGAAAAAAAACCTACACCAAAATTAATGAATTGGTATTGAATATAAATTGAATTTATCTAATTTTTCCATTTACGAACATAGACAATCTGCCTTTTTCATCGCCATCTTATTTCTTCAGTTTCCAATTTGCATCTGCCTTCTTTTTTTTACATTTATCCACTGCCTTACTCTTCGGTTTACCTTTCTTGATTTCCGTTTATCATTTCCTACATAGTCCTTTAGCCCTGCTCCAGAAGATTGTTTCTATTGCCTATTCCAAAGAGCACTGTCAATATTTTGATTATTTTTACTAAATGCACAAACACACCTGGTGAGCTTTGCTTGATCTGCGCCGCCTTCGTTCTTCTCTGTAAATGAGCCAGTTCTCATATGGCCACAGACTGCCTAAAAACCCCACCCTTCCTTTATCAAACATTATTAACGTGACATGAGAGGGATTTCTTTGGAAGCGGGGGTCGTACAACCCCCGGCCGTATTTATTAAACATACAAATAAACAAAATTGAAATAAACAATATTTACATGATTACACAGAAAACTTTCCATGACATTGATTACAATTGATAAATACAGATATCAGATGGATAACCTTAACATAATTCTAGTACAAGGTATTTCCTATCCAAATCTAACATATTAACTTTTTTTTAAGTTTGATTTTATTGAGAGAATAAAAGATTAAAGAGGCAGGCAAGAAAAAACTGTAATATGGGTATGGCAATGATATACATCATAAAGAAAAAGAAACAATTGTAAATACAAAATGTACAAGGAGGCAAAGTTAAACATTGCAAGTAAAATCAGCGAACATAATAAATCTCAGAGCAAAGTAAGTAATCAAAATATGACAAAACCTGATAGAATAATCATTAAAGCAAAAATATTAGGGACAGAGGCAATGGAGGAAAGATCAAGGTGGTTTACGTACTTCAACTGAGTCAGGGTCTGGAGAGTTGACTGTGGGAGCAGACGATGAAAGGTATTCCACTAAAGGGAGCCAAAGCAGGTCTCTTTTAATTGCCAGGGATATGGGAGAAACAAAATTGGTATCTAGTCTATGGTGAAAGCAAACTGCATTCCACCAAGAACGGTATGAGACATTTTCGGCCTGTTTCCAATTAGAGGTAATAGTGTGAAATGCAACAGCTAGCAGGAGGTCAATTAATAAATGGTGATATTGAGATTGGGGAAGCTCAGGAGAAAGAGAACCTAGGAAGGAGTGAAAAGGGGAGAAAATGATCTTTCGGATTTGAGCCCACACTAAAGTCCAAAATTGGGAGATAGGAGGGCATTCAAATAACATGTGTTTTAAGTCTGCAGAGGGGCAGGGGCATGACCAACAACTAGGGGAAGTTTCGGATGAGAATTTTGATAGGGCAAGTGGCGTAAATAAAATTCTATTGTAAATAAAATAAAGAGTTTGGGTAGTAAGAGCAGCTCTAGAGGCTTTATGAAGTTTAATCCAAATTTTATCCCAAAGAAGAGTCGGCCAATCTTGAGAGAAATCGGATTCCCAGGTAAGCTCAAGTTTAGTTTTTGGCGTATCAGTGAGAGACCGAAAAGAGTTATAAAGGGAGGATGCAGAAGGAGAAGATTCCAATATTAAAGAAGTGGATCTATGATTTAATGGGATGATATCAGAAAGTGGTAGCGATTGGAGATATCGAGTGAGGACTGGATGCAATACGTTGTATTGTGAACGAGCACTGGAGGGCAAAGAGAATTTGGATTGAAGATCTGAAAAGGAAATAATAGTGCCATGAGAAAGAAGTTGAGATATCCAACTTAATCCACGAGAATGCCAGGCCTTCCAGTAAGGGGGTACGGTTGCGGATTTTGAGCTGGGTATTGTACCAGAGAGGTTGTTCAGTAATTGAAAGGTGGGAAGGATAGGATGAAGATAGGAAAGGAGAGAGGAGCTTATGAGAGTGAGAAATAATAGGATTACAAAGACTGCACGTGAAAGAGAGAAATTCACGAAAATTGAAAGGAGAGATGAACCAAATGGGAGGACGAAAAGGAAAAGCAGATGATGGCCAATGAGCTGATTGTTTCAGAGAGAAAGCACGATTATAAGCTCTGAAATCTGGAAAACAGACACCGGCCTGAGATTTATCTGTCCGTAAGGAAGCAATAGCAATTTGAGAACGTTTGCCGTTCCATACAAATTTTAATAATAAAGAGTCAATTCTTTTAAAATAGAAATCTGGTATTCGTATTGGAATCATAGAGAGAGTATATAGGAAGATAGGAGAAAGCATCATTTTTATAGAGTTAAGACGACCCCACCAGGACAAGAAGAGCGGGTTCCAACGGGTGATGGACACATCCATCTTCTTGAAAATATAATCAAAGTTTATTTTAAGAGTGTCAGTTAAGAGAGGAGCAAACCAAACGCCTAAATATTTATTTTTATTGGGCTGCCAGGAAAAACCAGATTGGGAGAAAAGATGCTTCTGACAGATAGTATTCAGAGGAATAACATATTAACCTTAATCATACAGTAATTACTTTTCTGCGTATCCTATTTGGGCCTACGACAAGGTCACTAACTGGTGTCAGATCCTTATCAATTAACCACGCCCTCCTGTCGGAGTGCGCATGCTCAGAGAGCCCGTTTTCCATGAGGTTACCCCCCCCCCGATTACCCCCGTACGCTCTATTAACTCCATTAAAGGGGGGCCCTTGCATCTCTTCGCCGTTTTCTGGCGTCATTGTGCACGTGCGGGGTGGCCAACCAGCCTAGAGAAAGCGTGACTCCCTCCTCCCCCGCACCCATCTAACCAACAGGCTGTAACTGCCCCCGGAGTTCTAGGAGAGACCACTTGTCCCTCCCCTTGGGCGACCCCATTCAAGAATGGCGCGGCCCTCTAAGGACCTTAAATTTACTGCTCACCAATCATGACCTTACCGCCACAGGCCAGCGTAGTTGACCGACTATCTGGACCCCCCCCCACCCTCCTACACTGAAAGGTCATGCCCTGTCCTTCAAACTCACTAGCCAGGCCATTATATTTTCTAACAGGATTTCATTCCCTACCCTAGTCAGGTGGACCCAGTCCTTTAAGAAACACAGCTCCCCCTGATACACCCGTGTGCGATCGTCTGTAGCTGAGGAGACCTGAACAATTTCCCTATTTTATTGTTGAACCTCCTTGCCGAGTGATTCAACGCTTTTACAGAAACTTCCCCCCTCCATTTAAATCTGGGTACCATCTGAGACCATACAATGGTGCAGCCCTGACATGTCTTAGCTAGCCACCCCACTTCTGAGATTGTCTTCCATCAAGCCTCTTCTACCCAGATTTACCAGATCGTTCCCACCCAAGTGTAGGATAACTATGCTGGGTGGAGCCCCATGTTTACCCAAAAGATCTGTAACGAAACGCCTGAACTGACTAAGGCAGAGACACCCTTTTCCATGGAATGATACTCTAAAACCGGCCTGCTCAACTCTGTGTCTGTAATTTCCTGAAAGAAAAACTGTATTCAAATGTTTTACATATGAATGACCAATGACCCAAACATCATGTGATCCTGCTTCCTGCTTCCTGTGGATGTGCCCGTCCTTGTATTGTATCTTGCTGCTGGTGCGCCGACGCCAGTTTCCCCCTGCGTGACAGGTTTGAGAAACTGAAATGTAAGCAGAGATGGAACATGCATCAGTACCAGTGAGGAATGCCACACTCACAGCATGTGTAGCTGCACATAGCACTTATAACAATTGGAGGACCACCTCACAATCTTTTTTACACTGTTGCTGTGCTAGCCTCTAGCTGTTGCTTCTGTGGCCGCCCCTATTCTGAACGAGTGTGTCCCAAAGCTCTTAGGATCCAAACCTGCCCTATTTATTGCCATGTCTATGACCCTCTTAAACTGGACCCTGGTGAGCGGGGTCCCATCTGCATGTATTAGTAGCGCTCCCCCCATTGCACTATTCCTCTGTCTTAGGAATGTCTCCAGCTGAGTCACCGGGCAGCAAGGATTATCACGTGCGCGGTGGAGTACTGTCCTTTCGCCACTGTTTTGGATTTTGCAACCGATATTAGTTAAGTGTCGTCCTGTACTTTTGCATGTTCAAGCTGCAGCCCTCCTTGTACATCCTGTTTATTATGCGCCACCAACTCCCCTATCCTAAAGGCTCCATAAAAGGCCAATGAATAGCAACGCCTCCCCTGTCGAGCTGCAAATGCCATCAAGGGCTGCTAATAGTAATGTCAGTAGTTCTATCCCGATTGGGCGTCTTGTGTCTGGTGCTGACCCCTGGAGGCGTCGCCAACCCTTTAGTGCCTTTCTAACAATGAAACTATTAGTAGGATCCCTGCTGCCCTTGATTTGTGCAAAGAAAGAGATTGCTGCCACGTGTTGCCTGGCTGTCTCCGCAGAGCGCCCTTCCTTATTCACAGTATCTAAATACCGCAGGAATTCCCCTGTCTTATGCCACCTTTCTACCCAATCCTGCCCTCAAAAAGCGCAGTAAGCCCAAAATGCCCCTTCATAAGCTTTCCTGGTCTTGGGAGCTAGGCTAGCTGCCACGAGGTTCTGTAGCTGGGGCACCAATCTGCCAAAGTACTTCCGGGAAGAGTGTTGGTGTTGCCTCCACAGAGGGTAGGTGTTCCCTGAAAACCTGCATCTTGAAGCGAGAGAGTGTGTCATCAGCATTATTCAAGACCCCCGGGATATGTTTAGCCTTAAACTGTATGTTCAGTTTCATACATAACAACACTATTTCGTTAAACAGGCGGAGGATCATTTTACACCGTGCTGCCTGTTGGTTGATGCATTCTACTACCGTCATGTTGTCTTTACTCATGATGAGGCCAAACAGTGAGTGCCACCCAGATGGGAAAGAGTTCCAGGAAATCAATGTTGGCTGTCACACCATTCTCCACCCACCATGTCGGCCAATGTTGTGCCACCCATTCATTCCCAAGTATGGCATCAAATCCCACACTGCCCGCAGCGTCAGTCCATAAACCTAACTCCGCAGAAGTAGTGGGAGGACCAGGCCACACCACCCTGCTGTTGAAACCCTCCAGAAATGCCATCCAAATACCCATGTCCTGGCTAACCTCAGACGTCAGTCTTTTGTGATGGTGTTTTTCTTGGAGACCTGTCATGACCTGTAAGATGGAGCAAGAGAATGGTCGTGCCATAGGTATGACTCTTAGTGCAAAATTCAACTGACCCACTGTCTGTTGTAGCTGATGTAAGGTTACTTTATCTTTTGCCAGGCATTGTTGTAGTGCTGTCTTACATTGCGCAATTGTTTCCCTAGGTAACCGGAAACACCCCTGTTCTGAGTCGAATTCAATGGGCAGAAATTCCATTGTGGGCGCTGGGCCCACCGTCTTCCCTGGCGCCAGGGGAACCCCGAAGGCATGCATGAGCACGCAAAATTCCTGCAATGCCCAAGCACACTCCCGGTAGCCCGCCGACCCCAGAAAAAGAAAATCATCAAGATAATGCATGACATATTGATGCCCCTTCGCCTGTCTTAAAACCCATTCCAAAAATGAACTGAATTTTTCAAAGTAAGCGCAGGAAACTGAGCATCCCATGAACATGCACATATCCATGTAGAATTTGTCCTGAAATTTAAAACCCAAAAGGCGGTAATCAAGAGGATGGACCAGCAGCAAACGGAAGGCAGACTCAATATCTGATTTCGCTAGCAATGCCCCGGGGCCCAGACCCCTTAGCATATCCACTGCCTGGTCAAAGGAAACATATTTAACACTACAGATTTCCTCATTGATGGCGTCATTCAATGAATTGCCTCTAGGGGCTGACAGATTATGAATCAACCTGAACTCCCCCTCCTCCTTCTTGGGGACCACTCCAAGGGGTGAGCAAACAAAATTGTGTTCAGGGATGTGATCAAAAGGACCAGCTATTCTGCCCAAGCGTAATTCTTTTGCAATCTTTGTTGCTGCCACCCCAGGATTGGTCCTTACAGAAAGCTGATTTTTGCAATCTGGTGTCCCTATGTAATCAAATGCAGGAATCCTAAAGCCATACAGAAAACCTTCTTGTAAGGTCCTAGCCATTGCATGATCTGGGTACTTGTTTAACCAAGGAGGCATAGCCATAGCGTCAATGGGTGAGTGTGTCACAAGTTGTGTCCTCTCCTCACTCCTGTTTCTTCTTTCCCCTATATCCTGATTTTTTGAGGCATTTTGATTCTGGGTGAGATGGGTTAGCGCAGATAGAGCATGCGTTGCTGAACTTACAGGTGCCCTGGGCCCTGGTGCATGTCCGGCTATTAAAATCCCAAAATATCCCCCCCCCCCCTCCCCGGAATAGGGGCAGTGCCCGTGGTTCAGGGTTGCCGAAAGGGCTGAGAAGCTTTGAATGTGTGACCCCTGTTTAAATTTTGCATTGTGTTACTGATCCAACCATGCGATCGTGGCGACTCGGTCCCAGGAAAGTGATGGGTCAGATGCCCTAGCCTTCCTGAAATTCTTGTCATATTCCTTCCACCCTATGCCCCCATATTTGTCATGAGACACTGCGCCATTCACTAGGAAGCATCCAATCTTTCTGTTTCCTTGAATAGTCCTATTTCCCTTTCGTCCACGAGTAGAGAAAACATATTAACGTAAGCACCAGACCATACCAATTCTTTCATTTCCCGTGTTACATGCCTGGCAAATGTTCTCTTCTTGTGTGTGACTCGCCCCCGCCCAGTAATGGCAATGTCACTTCTTTACCTATTGCAACCACTCCAGATGTCTCAGTCAGCTTGTCCTTCCCATGGCTGCTCACTAGCACATCTTTGTTGTTTTCTGCTAAAGGAACCCCCCCTGTTGGTTGCAGAAGGAGTGAGTACCTGGCCCCTCGGTTGGCGTTCCGCCTGGTGTTGCAATAATCTTTGCCACCATCTTTTTTGCCTCAGCCAGGGGGTCCTACCCTACCTCCTTTGCCCCCACAGAAGTTGGCAACATCCCTACCCTCCCTAACCAAGGGAGAACTGACGCTATCTGTGCCACTAATTCCTGTGGGACCTGATTGATGTCTGTTGGGACACCACCCCGACAGGGACCGTTGAGACAGGTGTTGGCGACCACTGAAACAGGACTGGAATATGCGTGAGGACCACTGGGATAGGTGTCTGGGCCACTGGGACGGGTGCGGGGACCAATGGGGTATGTGTGGGGACCACTGGGATAGCTGTGGGGGCCACCGGGTCCGGTATGCAAGGTACCCCAGTCGGACCCCCGCCCGTAGGAACCTCACCCGATAGACTGGGCCTATCCCCGCTACCCCCCTCCCCCCCCAGATGAGTGACTGGCACCGGGGCTCTTTCTTGGGTCTTCTCCTTCTTGGGCCTAGCCCGCCTGGGGAGTGGATCCAATTCACCCCTGGGTTTTGGTGGCACCATGGTTCGCTTAAGTCTCCCAACCGCTTCACTCTGCCCTTCAACTCTTTCTCTGAGTCCTGCCAGGATCTGCCCTAGTTTCTCAACCTTTCCCCATCTCCTATCCATAGTCGCATCATGGACTCCATCCTGTGTTCCATGCGGCAACGCTTTGACCTACGATTACTGCCCATAGCAAATGAGCCCCAATTGGAGGATCCCTTATAAATGGCAACAATAACACCCCAAACACAATGTTATCTATACCTCAATGCTTTCTCTCACTGAGAGGCTCTCCACAATATTTGCCTGGCCTGGAAACCTGTCCAGGTCCTTACCTGTGCGCTTTTGGAGGTACACAAAACGGCCGTAAGCACCACGCAACTGGAGCCAAGCCACACCAGCTAACCTGGGTGTTGGGCGAGTAATCTCAAGCCCGTGCGGCCCACAGAAGCAGTGAAATGCAGGCATGTCTGTGACCTCTGTGGTGATGTTCTTGTGCCACCTCCGATGCGCCGGTGAGGGTGAGTCTTTCTGAACCTGGCTTCTGTAATTATGACAAATAGAATGTTATATATCTTGAAATCTCATCAAAAATAAAATTGCCTTTTAAAATACCTCCACACAGTATAGCTTAGGTCCGTGATGCAGGTGTAATGGGACAAGTTAGGAGAGATAGCAAACAAACATCAAATAACTGAACTCTAATGGGTGCAAAAATAGATAGTCCACAATATAATATTTTAGAAGAATATATCTTTATTCTATTTTATTAGGATATTTTTAATTCTTTACCATTTATAAAAGTGGCAGATGCATTTGGTCACATTATTTACAATTATTATTTACATATACATTTTTCTAAACAAAAAAGGCAGATATGTATGATGATGGCTAGCGGCAGAATAGAGACTACGCGCGTTTCGGCACTGCTGCCTTCATCAGGACACCGTCTTTTAGCATCATTTTTATTTCAAAAGCAATCGTTTGGATGAGATAAACAGGAAGGCGGTCGAAAATCTCATATGTTGATTGACAGTATAGTTGAACATCCAATAATAATCTATTATTCACTTGATTTTGGATATTTCACCAGTTCCGTGTTTAGGTTTAAAATAGACTTCAAATTATCATGAGCGGATTAGTATATAAGGTCGCATGCGGTCAATCTGTTGATACAAGTTGATTTATCTGTACCAGCGTGTTTAGTGCTTATCGTCGGTTGATAAATCTTCTATATTTGCTCGGGGACGCCTGACGATATTATCGTATTACGCCAGCAACGTATATGTCATGATATATGCCGCGTTTCCGCAGAGCTGAGCAGTCTAATGGCGGGCAGTGAAGGACTGGACTATTTAAGGCCCAGCGGTGCCAGGGGACAACACCTGAAACCTTCGTGGGTTACCTGTTCTGGCGCACAAATGACAGAGACACGGGACACTTCCTTCGGCGTCAAAGATCAGCGTTTATTACTGCAGGGAGGTAAAAGTCACAAGAAGTACAACAGAGTGTAGGTTCTGTGAGTCTGCTTCGAATTGCAAATGTGGATCGCTCCTTTTATACACATTTTAGTCATTGCACAACATACGAACAAAAGGTTACAACTCAGTTCCCACAATAAACTTCAAAAGGACTTCTTGAAACCCGGAACATAATTACAGTAACATTGCCGGTTCCCAACTGTAAAAGCACATCTTCTCACCGTTAGGCCCATTCCACGCTAGTTGTAAACGAACGAAAGAAAGAGACAAGAACAGCTGCCAAGAAGACAGACAACAGTAGAGAAAAGAGTGTGAGGGTAATATCGGAAGCATGATCACAGGATCAAAGGATTCGATCCTAGCACATGCACGGCTGAAACAATAGACCGGCACGGCAAGATTACCCTCGAGCGGAGCCATCTGCCTTTGCAGTGTCATTCCCCTGGTCATAAAAGACGCATGAAAGGAATATGCGTCTTCCGTAAGGCTTGGGAACTAAGGGTCATGACGCGGTCAGTTGCCTGCTAGCTAACTACGTGAGGGCAAGAAACAAAATGGATGCCGTATCTAAAATGGAACCCGAGGGTTCAGATGAAGAAACGCGTAAATAAGGCGAACCCTTCCAAATAGTGTAGCGAAAACGCGTACACTTACTAAACTCGTCATTTACGGTTCATAGATACCAAACTTGCCCATATTCGATCATGCCCAAAACATCATAACGATTCTCACGGAACCTCAGCAGCTATCGTTTCGTGTGTGTCTAGCTTGCTCCGCGTATATTAAGCTCCGCGTATATTAAGCTCCAAAACCGCCAAGGGTGTAATGGGACAAGGCTCACTTAGCCCCTAAAATACCCCCTTAAAAGGAACTTGGATGCAGACCAGATCTCTCAATTTGTTCTGCTGGCAGCAAGTGCACACGAGCTCCCCACCGTCTGTTTAAAATCGAGCCAATTCAGATACTGTCCTGTTTATGGTAAAGCTGAACACCTGCTGCCCCAGGAATTTGCCCTTACCGAATATTCCTGGAAATATCACTTTACTATGATGTCTCCTACAATCCCCGACTACCGCGCGCCTCCCGCTCTCTAAATGGGGACGGGGACCTGATAATCCCTGCTTGCACCCAGAGCAGGATCGGAGCCCTTCCCGGCAAGATTTAAATACTGTCCACTACGGGGAAAGAACCAGCGACCATAGCGTTATTACCTCCACACTCCAATCAACTGAGCCAACAATCAGCTCACTGCGGCTGACACTATTCGCGGCACGACCAGGGAGACTCAACACAACGGGGAGCAGGACAAAGCTCCGCCACACGTAGCGCAATGTGGGCCTATCCCCCTCTCCCCCCCCTACCCCCGAGTACCTCAAAGAAGTGCCGCGTGCGCTTCTCGATACCCGGCAACTCCTTATCTCTCCCGACGGTGCATTGAGTGCAATGCGGTGAAGCTTCCTGACTCCGTGCTGACAATCACTGTGCCGCCCGAAATGCTGTCCACGCCGCGACCTGCAACAGGAGAGAGAACACAAAAGAAGGAGGCGCAGCAGATCTCCCCTGCAATGCAGTACAGCTTCCGAAGCCTCCAAATCCCGATGACACCGACCTCCGAGCCGCCAACCTGACAAGATAAAACAAGAAAAAGAATTACAGCCTCACTAGAGGCTGAAGAGGCAGGCCGTGGACTGCGGAGTCAAAGGGGCAGAGTCCCGCGCTCCCTGGCCTTTTAACCCCTTACATGCCAGGCCGGTTCTAACCGGCCTGTCTTTTGCTCCCTGGTGGCCCGGAAGTGATTCTATCACTTCCGGGTCACTGGGAGACCCGGGGTCCAATCAGCATTAAGGCGCGCCTGTCGCGTCATTGTAACGCAACAGGCTTGGCCCAACACAGAGAGAGGGTCGGGGCCGGTGCGCCCGCCATACTTGTGGCGGGGCCGATGCCGGCCCCTCTTTTCTCTTCTTTTTTCCTAGGTGATCTATTTCCAGACAATTATATTACCCCTCGGATATTAAGTTTATTTGCCCATTCAACACGTGGAATTCAGCATTACTTGCTCCTTGCACACTAGTTACGTGCTCTGAATAGTACTTGCCGCTCTCACACTGACATGCTAGCTCCTTCTCAGCATAGAGTCTTGCAGGCCATGCCTCTGCGACTCTCATCTTGCATCCCCAGTGCTTCCGACTTTCCTCAGTTCATGGTCCTGGCAAGTAGCGTCCTATTACTTATTGCTGGCCTCCCTTAACTGGTACTTTGCTACCATGTTTTTTAAACAGAGAAATGAAGCTTCAGCAAAAGTGATGGGAAAAGATTCTCCCATAGCTCCGCTGTAAAAACGAATATCATTTCCAAACCTCCAATAAAAAAAATCTATCGGCTAAATTTAAAAAAAAGAAAAACTTAGTCTCACAAAAAAATTGAGAATATGCTTGTTTTGTTCTTTTAGTGTAGTTTGGCAGTGCCGTTGCATACCTGAATTTTATCTTGATTAAATCTTTTTTAAAAGACTGACTCATTAAATGCAGCTCTTATTGTATCTGTTCCTTTTGGTATATTTCCCCCTTGTGGCGCTCCTTTGTCTACGATGGCCCGGCTGCACAGTTTCCCCTACCTCCGCACCACAGTTTCCCCTAGAAAAGCATCATGGCACCAAGCCTACTTCATCTCTCACACCCAACTCTTCACATAGAATCCCACAGTGGTAAGCCTTCAAAGTCCCATTTACTAGGGACTTCTAGCCGCAGATTCCTTACCTTAAAATATTCCTCAGGTGTCAGACTGGATCTGGACATTTTTTAGCTATCCCCTTATGCGTCGGTAGGTGGTGTAATTCGCCTCTACATGGCTTTGTTCGCGTTGTCTGCGCTAGAAGTAACGTGCTGTGTGCCTAAACATGCACGACCCCAATGACCTGACCTCATTTCCTTATCTTCCGTGCCATTAGTGTGGATCCGGATTAAGTCCTCCTCAGTCACTTTTTGACTGACTGCTTGTGATTCTTTTGTTGACGACTAAAGTGCCTTTTTAGAAGAAAAAAAAAATTATATATTTTTGGAGATGTCCTCGCAGAAATCCACCAGGCTCAGCCTTGTGGATCCTCTCTGCAATAGTTCTTGGTGACAGACCCCCACTTGGTGCGTTTCTCTGGTGCTTTGAGAGAGACTATGAGTCTGCATCATGTGCTGAATGCAGTACCATAAACCTGAAGGCCATCCACGAGTGGGCCATGAAGCTCTTTACCGTTCGCCATGGGACTCTGCGCCACTCCAGGTCCCATTTGGATGGGAGATTTTGGGACCGCTTCCAGAGTCACTTGTGTCGGTCCTTGTCACACTCCAAGACTTCATCGGGTATGTCCCATAAGAAGTCGTCCAAGGAGTCAAAGCTTTGTTTGACTTTTGTGCATCGTTCCCGTTCTTTGGACGGCACAGGGGAAAAATGCCACAAATCGCAAACTTACTTGCAGGTGGTTTCTGTGCAGTCAGCATCGGAAACCCGGGCTGCTCTGCTCCGAACCCCGCTAGAGCACTTTTTGATCCCACCGGTTGTGGAGGGTTTTCAACTAGGGTTCCGACGAATGGGTCCGCCCTTGGCATCAGTCGACCCCTTAGATTGACTTAGATTGATAGATCCAGATCGGCTGAGGCTGCTGTGGACCATTCCAGTGGTGATGTTCCCATTGCCGCCGACCTCATTGTGATGTGCGGCTCCGATACAGAGTCGGATTGGCGTCGGTCAGGCACACAGCTTTAATTGGAGATTTAACCCTATTTCACTTAAGGGCTTACTAAGGAACACCAATGGAGGGGTTCTGAGGATTCCTGTCCCTACACTGACCCCCTTGCAGAGACCCTAGCCTCCTCTCTCTTCTCACAGTGACTACCGAGAAAGGGGCTTTCTTTGCAATGGTGGTCTGGAGGGCGTCTGATGTCCTCAACCTGAAGCTGCCAAGGGTTGAAGACAAACCAAATGTGTTGACGGAGGTGCTTCAATGGAGGGTATCTCCATTTGAACACTTGCTAACCTTCATAGGAGCCCTTACTGAGGTCCTGCTTGGGGCCTGGGTCAAGCCCTGTACTTGCACCACTGTGCACCTGGCCATTGTTTGCGCCATCGCCCAACTGTCTCGCACCCAGCCTTCCTCTCCCAGCATCCCAGCACCCCACCCCCGAGAGCCTGATAGTCCATACCTCAACTTCCCAAATCAATGCAGGCGTGTTCCGTGCCACACCATAGGATAGGAAATCCAAGAGGCTACACACCTTCAGTAAGAGTTTTCTCTTCTGTCAACATGGCACTGTGGTTCATGACGACCAAGTGCTTATTGAGCCATTATTCCCAGTCTGGGTTCCGCAGCAACCACAGCACCAACACTGCCCTCATCGTCGCCACCAATGACATCAGGATCCTGCTAGACAACGGAGAAACAGCGGCCCTCATCCTTCTGGACCTGTCAGCCGCCTTCGACACAGTCTGCCACCGCACACTATGAACACGCCTCCACGACGCCAGGATCCAAGAAAAAGCCCTGGACTGGGCAACCTCCTTCCTCTCCGGCAGAACACAGAGCATCCGCCTTCTCCCCTTCCACTCTGAAGCCACCGAGATCATCTGCGGCGTATCCCAGGGCTCATCCCTCAGCCCAACGCTGTTCAACATCTACATGGCACCATTTGCCCACGTCTCCCGACTGCACGACCTCAACATCATCTCCTATGCCATCCAGCTGATCCACTCCCTCACCAAAGACCACCACGCTGCCAAAACCAACCTCCACGAAGGAATGAAGGCCGTCGCCGAATGGATGAGGAACAGCCAACTGAAGCTAAACTCGGACAAGACGGAGGTCCTCATCCTCGGATCCACCCCCTCGGCCTAGGACGACTCCTGGTGGCCGACCACACTGGGAGCAGCCCCAACACCCACCGACCACGCACGCAACCTAGGGGTCATCCTCGACTCCACCCTCTCCATGACTAAGCAGGTCAACGCCGTCTCTTCCTCCTGCTGCAACACCCTCTGCATGCTCCACAGGATCTACAAGTGGATCCCTACTGAAACGAGAAGAACGGTCACCCAGGCACTCGTCAGCAGCATATTGGACTACGGAAACACCCTCTATGCAGGAACCTCGGCCAAAATCCTGAAACGGCAGCAACGCACCCAGAATGCCTCTGCACGCCTGATCCTCGACATTCCTCACCGCAGCCTCCCCACCTGAGACCTGCACTGGCTCCCCGTCAACAAGAGAATAACCTTCAAGCTCCTCACCCACGCACACAAGGCACTCCACAAGACCGGACCAGATGTCTCCGCTTCCACACTCCCACCCGCCAGCTCCGCTCCGCCAACCTCGCTCTCGCCACAGTCCCCCGCATCCGAATAGCGACCTGCGGCGGCAGATCGTTCACCCTCCTAGCCGCCATGACCTGGAACACCCTCCCCACCCAAATACGGCAGAACCAAGACCTGCTGACCTTCAGAAGACTCCTCAAGACCTGGCCCTTCAAGCAGTAGCAGCATTCCCCACCCCCAGCGCCTTGAGACCCTCACAGGTAAGTAGTGCGCTTTACAAATGGACTGATTGATTGATTGATTGGTTAATTGATTCCTATTCTCTGTGGGATATGGTTGCGCAAGTGCTGCCTATGGTCCATGGGTGTGGCCCGGGCCATACTCCCTCCAAGCTACTGATGACAGGCAAGACGCAGCAAAGTTCCCAGCCATGTAAGTTTTAGATACAACCAACTCACTGGGGAGAGCCATTGTTTCTTTGTTGATGCTTCCACATCACAGCTAGTGGAGGAATATTGGCTTCTCGAGGGGGGTGGGCGGGGGGTGGGGGGGATGTCCTAGCGTCACTCATGGCAATGCCCTTCAAAGAAGCCCATGTCTTTGGAAACAAGGTGGATTTGGTCTTGGAAAGATTCACGGACAGTAGGGCCACTGCTAGGTTGTTGGGGCTCTCTGTGCTCCCACGACAGCCGCGTTCCACCTTGCGCCCTTCCGTGGCTACGATAAGGGCTAACAGCCGCGCTCTTCCCTCTATAGCCACGAAGGCCAGCAGGCCCTGTTTTTTCATGGACGCGGACGTGGCTTCCACAAACCTCGATGGACCCAAAGCCAGAGGTCCGCCTTTGGCCTTACCAGTGCAGCTTGGTTGTTCACCAAAGGGATGGCAGTGGTTGCACAACATCTGTGGAGGTCAGGGGTTTCAGTCTTCCCCCTACCTTGATAATTGGCTTTTGAAGGCGGGCTCTCCCAGTTGGCCACCACCTCCCGACTACAGGGATGTCCTGCATAGCTGGAATTCACTATCAATATGCCAAAGTCACATCTGACTCCCTCTCAGATGCTCCTTTTCATTGAAGCTGTTCTAGGTACAGTGCTATATCAGGCTTATCCTCTGGAACAGCGAGTCATGATATTTGGGCTATGATACCGATGCTTCAGCCTCTATCCTGGATTTCGGTAAGACTGACTCTGAGGCTGATAGGTCTCTTCACCTCTTGCATTCTGTTACTAAACATGCCCATTGGCATATGCGGCCTCTGCAGGTTGACTTGAAGACCCGGTGGGCGCAGCATCAAGGGAATCTCCCTGACCTGGTACAGATTTCTAAGGGACCTGCAAAAGACCTGCTGTGGTGGCCCACGAATCACGATTGAGTTAGCGGCAGACCTCTCTCTGCTCCTCTCCCAGAGCATATAGTAGTGACAGATGTGCCACTTTTGGGTTGAGCGGCCAAAGGTTGAGATCAGAGGGCTCTTTTCTCTGGTGGAGACTCAGCTCCACATCAGTCTGTTCATGAACAGCACCACTGCCATGTGGTATTGCAACAGAGTGGGATGGTGTCGTGGACCCTATGTCAAGAGGCTCTGCATTTCTGGATATAGCCAGAAAGTTAAGACATTTTCTCGGTGGTTCAACATCTGGCGGGCTGTCTGACACTCAAGGAGACTAACTCTGCAGTTGATGCCTAGTGGATCACAAATGACTTCTTTATTCGCAGATGGTGCAAAGTCTCTTTCGGGAATGGAGAGAATCTTGGGTTCGAGGCATGTGGGCTGCTAAATTCATATCTGATGCATAGATCGCCGCCTAGTGTTGGGTCCGGATGATTGCACATTGTTGTCCTGGAAGAGTCTTCGAAGTATCACGAGATAGGTGGCTCCTCCCCTGGACTACAGTGCGCATGGGCATCGACTCCATCCCCAGATTGTTTTTTTCCGCCATTGGGTTCGGATGTGGTTTCGACGTCTCCGTGTCGGAACCGATAAACTTTCATCTTAAGGCCAAAAGGCCTTCGTTACCTACGTCGGTATTGTTTGCGTACGGTCTCGAGCGTCGCCCGGCTCTCTAAGCCGGATATCTCCGGAGTCGACTAACTCCTCGGACATCGAGGCCTTCTCGTCGCAGCAAGATTCGACGAACTTAACATGGAGCGGAGCCCGTTCAAGTTCTGCCCCGTCTGTGGATCCAAATATCCACACATCGATGTGCATCCGGTCTGTAATAAGTGCCTTTCGCCGGACCACAACGAAGAAAACTGCAGGGCCTGCTCCAAGTTCAGGTCCAAGAAGACGCTCAAGCTTCGGCGCGCGGTGCGCCTTGAGGCCCAGCGAGCAACCCCGGCACCCGACAACATCTTCGGCGACCCCGACGAGGAAGGCGATAGCCATCATCTCCAGATTTCGCCACCGTCGACGGAGGTCCTGGCCGATCCAGAGGAATACGTCGGAGGACAGGACCCAGACCTTGAATACTTCGAGGAGGTAGGGGACGACGAAGAAGTTTATGGGGCCGTGGAAGATAGCTCAGAGGAAGAGCTATGCCCCGAGGTCTACGTTGTTGAGGCTCAGGTCACGGGATCGCCACACGGCCTTACCCACGACCATGCACCGCTCTCCCCGGCCCCGCCTTCTGGCCCGGCCACGGACACTCAAGCGGAGCCGCAATTGCCCGTTTCGAAACCGAAACCGAAACTTTCAGATCCTACGGGACACAAGATGGCCGACGTTCAGTCGAAATCGAAACCGAAACCTACGGACGCGACAAAACCTAAAATGGCCGACGTCCAACAAAAAATAACAAAGCCTGCTCCTTCATCGACTCCGTCGGCCTCCGGCACACAAAAGTCGAAGAAGGCGGTTGAGTCGACAACGCTGCAGAAGGTACACAAAGAAACCTCCTCCAAGAAGGCCGTCCACCAGCCGTCGACCTCGGTTGCTCCGGCGCGGACACCTAAACCTCTTGAGACGCCTTTGGGCGCTGCTACGGCGCCGTCCGGTAAACGCACGGCCGACCCAAAGTCGACTAAAAGCCACGAACCAAAGGCCTCTAGCTCAACGCATCGGCACAAGGATGCGGGATCTGCAGCATCGGCGCCAAAGCCTTCAACAGAGCCCCGAAGCATTGCGGCCGAAGATTCGTCGACGCCAATACCGTCGACAACACACAACACCGACGACTCGGAAGATCGGCCGTCGGTTCCGAAACCCTCTGCCTCCTTTACGAAGCAGGTTACTGACTCCCTTAAGCGTATAAAGGAAAAGGCATTATCGTCCACGGCTTCCACGCCATCGGCTCCGAAATCAGTGGACACACCTCAGCAAGCTTCTTTACACTCTGCCACCGAAAGTGGCCCCAAAGGCCTTCGCGACCACGTCGGTGCCAAAACCGTCGGATCCACCAACGCCAAAAGGCCTCTCGGATCCATATCTTGCTTCTGAGGAACAATCTGCCCATTGTATCGATGCCCACACAGGAAAATTGACCCTTTATAAAAGGAAAATCACTTCCCAGCCACTGGAATCGTATGTTATTCCACTAAAGAAGAAGAGGCCGGCACAAGACGTCCCTTTACTTGTAGAGCCTATTCTGCCTCCACCGAGAAGGAGTCCATCGCCTTCCCCCAACCAATCAGGTGGGGATGATGACGAACAGCAGGACCAATACAATTTCCCAGTGGACAATGACCCTGATGTTCAGCAGGACTCATATGGCGACGCTGGGGACCAAAGTGGGCATCAAGTGGTACATGATCCACAAGGTTTTGGGCCACGTACATCTCCAACAGAGGATTCTGCTGCATTTAATGCTTTACTCGAACGGGCAGCAGCAAATCATAATGTGGACATGCATGCTGACCCGGTAGAAGAAGACTTTTTATTTGACACTTTCTCCGTCTCGGAGAGAACAGTTAAAATACTTCCTATGCTTAAAGGTGTCCTTAAACATGCCCCAGAGATCTTTAAGGAACCTACCAGGGCAAGGGTGGTGAACCCACGTATCGAGAAAAAATACAGGCCAGCACCTGGAGATCCTGCATATATTCGAGGACAGTTGCCCCTGGACTCGTTGGTGGTCGCAAATGCCCGCAAGAGGGCGAACTCCCAAACAACGGGTGAAGCTCCTCCCCCAGACAAGGAGTTGAAAGTGCTTGAGGCATCAGGCAAGAGGGTGGCAGCGCAGGCTGCCAATGTATGGCGTATCGCAAACACGCAGGCACCATTGGCACGATACGATAGGGCGCATTACGACACCCTAGAACAGCTCCTTCAACACCTACCTGATGAGTTTAAAGAAGTAGCCGAGACACTCATACAAGAGGGAAAGCTTATCTCCAACGCTGCAATAAAGTGTGCACTTGATGTGGCAGATACAGCGGCTAGGGGGATTAACACTAGCGTCATGTTGAGGCGACAAGCTTGGCTTCGTATATCTGGGTTTAAGCCTGACATCCAAACTACAATCCTCAACCAGCCCGTCAATCCTGACACCCTGTTTGGTCCAGATGTAGACACCACCCTTGAAAAAATTAAAAAGGACAACGAGACTGCTAAGTCCATGGGGGCGCTTCAGTCTCAACAATTCAGGGGAAACACTTTTCGTCGCTCAGGAGCACGCGGTGTTACCAGAGGACAATTGGGCCAACAAACACAATATGCGAGGGGTGGTGCGCAATCCTCGTACCCCAAGCAGGGTAGAGGGGGTTACAGAGGCAACAGTGCCAAGGGCAGAGGCAGAGGAAACAACAACTCCCACTCCTCTGCCGCCAACAAACAGTGACTCCCTGTCACTGCCCCCCGACCATACCACTCCGGTCGGGGGGAGACTCCAGCAGTTCCTGCCAGTCTGGACGTCCATCACCACGGACAGGTGGGTGAGAAAACTTATCCAGTACGGTTACTGTTTAGAGTTAATATCCACGCCCCCCAACATTCCCCCAAGACACCGTCCTATGTCGGCAGAGCACTTGCACTTATTGCAGCAGGAAGTACTGGTGATGCTGCAAAAAGGCGCAATCGAGCTCGTACCGGTAGAGGAGGAAGGAACAGGAGTCTATTCCCTGTACTTCCTCATCCCAAAGAAGGACGGATCCCTCAGACCTATTCTGGATCTACGCCCCCTCAACATGTACATACTGTCAGAACACTTCAACATGCTGACACTGCAACAAATCCTTCCCCTGCTCAATCAAGGGGACTTCCTAGCAACCTTGGACCTCAAGGATGCTTATTTCCACATACCACTCCACCCATCCCACAGAAAATACCTCAGGTTTACCATTCTAAACAGGCACTATCAGTTCAAAGTCCTGCCCTTCGGGGTAACTACTGCCCCCAGAGTGTTTACAAAGTGTCTGGCGACAGTGGCGGCGCACCTCAGGAGACAGAACATACATGTCTACCCGTACCTAGACGACTGGCTTGTTCAAGCAAAGTCGGAAAAACAGTGCGCCGCGGACATGTCCCACACTATTCAGCTCCTTCACAGCCTGGGGTTCTCGCTAAACTACCCGAAGTCGCACCTTCAACCAGCCCATGTGCGGCAGTATCTGGGCGCGACAATAAACACCCTGACTGCTATGGCTCAGCCAAACCCAGTCAGAATCGACAGCATTCAGTCGCTGTGCCAAAAATTCAGACCACAACACTCCCTCCCAGCGAGAGTGTTCATGCAGTTGATAGGCATGATGGCCTCCTGCATCTTCATAGTCCCGCACGCGAGGCTGCACATGCGCCCGCTCCAAGAATGCTTGGCAAATCAGTGGACACAGGCTCAGGGACAGCTAACAGACCTAGTGTTGGTGACCGGTCGGGCATACAACTCTCTGCATTGGTGGAATCCACACAACCTTTGCAAGGGCCGACCGTTCCAAGAGCCAGTGCCACAGATAATCCTAACAACGGACGCATCTCTCCAAGGGTGGGGAGCCCATGTGCTCCACTACACTGTGCAGGGACTGTGGTCCACCCAGCAGCAGAAGTTGCACATCAACTACCTAGAATTGATGGCAATCTTCATGGCGCTTAAGTCCTTCAAAGTACATCTGTGCAACAAAGTCGTGTTGATCCGGACGGACAACATGACAGCCATGTACTACATCCAGAAGCAGGGAGGTACTCACTCTCCACAGCTGTCTCATCTGGCTCAGAGCATGTGGAAGTGGGCCATTCAGAGGAACATCTTCCTCATGGCAGAACACCTCCCGGGCAAGGACAATCAGATGGCGGATCTGCTCAGCAGGTACAGCCATCAAATGCACGAGTGGGAGTTACACCCATCAGTACTCCACCCGTACTTCCAGCAATGGGGTCATCCAGAGATAGACCTGTTTGCCACAAGAGAAAACGCAAAATGCCAAAGCTTTGCCGCCAGGTTCCCTCACCCAGAATCGCAAGGGAATGCGATATGGATGAACTGGTCAGGCAAATTTGCGTACGCTTTTCCCCCAGCGCCTCTCATTCCGCTGGTGGCAAGAAAGCTAAAGCAACACTCGATGACTCTCATCCTGGTTGCTCCAACATGGGCACGCCAACCATGGTACACCACGTTTCTAGAACTTTCCGTGGTACCGCATCAAAGACTGCATCTCACATCCCGGCTCTTGACGCAGGACCATGGCGACATTCAGCACCCAGATCCGCAACAGCTCAATCTGGCGATCTGGCTCCTGAAGTCTTAGAATTTGGCTACCTCAACCTGCCTCCGGAATGCATGGACATCATCCGGGAGGCACGTAAGCCCACTACCCGAGCTTGCTATGCAGCTAAATGGAAGCGGTTTGTCATGTACTGTGCAGACAACAAGATCAACCCACTAGATGCATCCATTCCTAACATCATCTGCTATTTGTTACATCTTTACAAATGCAATCTGGCGTACGCTTCCATTCGGATACACTTATCCGCCATAGCGGCTTATCTCCAGAATAGGCAGCATCTCTCTGTTTTCAGGGTGCCTGCCATTAAAGCCTTCCTAGAGGGACTGAAACGAGTCATTCCTCCAAGAACACCACCAGCTCCAGTGTGGAACCTCAATGTGGTCCTCACTAGGCTGATGGGTCCACCTTTCGAGCCACTGCACTCCTGCGAAATTCAATTTCTAACATGGAAAGTGGCTTTTCTCATTGCTATTACATCGCTCAGACGTGTTAGCGAGCTGCAAGCGCTCACAATCCAAGAACCATTCATCCAAATACATTCAAACAGGGTGGTGCTCCGCACTAACCCCAAATTCCTTCCTAAAGTGGTGTCACAGTTTCATCTCAACCAAACTATTGACCTGCCTGCATTCTTCCAAAACCCACAAACAGTAGCAGAAAGAATGCTTCATACATTAGACGTTAGGAGGGCGCTAATGTACTACATTGACAGAACACAACACTTTAGAAAGACACAACAACTTTTTGTTGCCTTCTCAGCACAGCACAAAGGCAACCCCTTTTCCAAAGCAGGAATAGCCAGATGGATTGTTAAGTGCATTCAAATCTGTTATCAAAAGGCTAAACGCACTTTGACAATACCCCCAAGGGCGCACTCCACACGCAAATTGGGGGCCTCCATGGCTTTCCTTGGGAACATTACCTTAGAGGATATTTGTAGAGCAGCCACATGGTCTACACCACACACATTTACCAAACATTACTGTGTGGATGTGCATTCAAAACAGCAAGCAGCTGTAGGACAGGCTGTTCTCAAGACACTTTTTCAAGCTTCTGCAGCTGGCACGGGCAACCGCCGTTAATGGAGGGACTGCTATGTATTCTATGCATCAGATATGAATTTATCAGCCCACATGCCTCGAACTGAATATGCTACTTACCAGTATGCATCTGTTCTTGGCATGTAGGGCTGCTAACATTCATATCGCCCGCCCTCCTCCCCGGTGCCCGTAGCGGCTGCAGATACTCTCTCTCTAGATTCATCATTAGCATGGACATCCTTTACACTGTTTCACTCCATCTCTGCCACAATGGCTAAAAACAATCTGGGGATGGAGTCGATGCCCATGCGCACTGTAGTCCAGGGGAGGAGCCACCTATCTCGTGATACTTCGAAGACTCTTCCAGGACAACAATGTGCAATCATCCGGACCCAACACTAGGCGGCGATCTATGCATCAGATATGAATGTTAGCAGCCCTACATGCCAAGAACAGATGCATACTGGTAAGTAGCATATTCATTAAATCTATCCACCACCACTGAGAACGTGCAATGTCAGCATGTTTGCTTGCTGGAGTTTCCAAAGCAGCTGTCGCTCTTAAGACTCATTTTGTCTTGAGTGGAGTTCAGGACTCCTGCATGCATTTCTGCCTTTACCGCTGCTGTCCAGAGTTCTCACGAAGATCAAGAACTACCCGGGCCCAAGCCATCTTATTGGCTCCAGACTCGGCATGAAGGTTATGGTATCCCAAACTCCGGAGCATGAGCATCTGTCCTGCAGTCATGCTGCCCATTCAAGAGGATCTTCTTTCGCAACAGCAGAACCTGCACCTGTCCAGTCTCCACCTTCATGTGTGGTGATTGAGTGGCAGCAGTTGAGGGTGTTTGATCTCCCTCCCTAAGTATGTGATTTAATTCTGGCAGTCAGGCTTTCTTTTAACTGAACCATCTACGCCTGCCCAGAGGACAAGTTTGTGGCTTGGTGTACATCCAAAGCAGTTGATTGTCCTGCAACCTTTTCTGAAGTTCTTTTTTTCACTCTTTCTCTAGCCTGGCAAGTCTCTGCTTTGAACACAGTAAAATGATATCAGTCTGCCATTTATGCTTTCGTACAGTTGCTGGATCAACCTTCCCTGTTTAAGTCACCAATTGTGACTAGATTCCTTAAAGGTTGACAACATAGGTTTCCGCCTATGCCCTTCATTATTGCCCCCTGGAATTTGAATTTAGTTCTCACCTTCCTTATTTGTTCCCCTTTTGGGCCGATGCGCAGCTGTCCTCTACGGCTCTGAACTCTCAAAACTGTCTTCCTTGTAGCAATAACTCTGCCAGAAGGTTTAACGAATTGCAGGTGCTTTCATTTATCCTTCCCTACCCCTCATTTTCCGAGATAAGCTGGTTCTTAGAACTCGAGCATCCTTTTTGCCAAAGGTGGTCACACCTTTTCCCATCGGGCAGATCATCCTCCTGTCTACCTTTTTCAACCCCCACCCCCCATTAATCTAACTAAAAAAGACAATAGACTCCACCCCCTGGATCCAAAAAAGCGTTGTCATTCTACATCGATTACACCAAAGATTTCCGGGTGGACGATCAACTTTTTGGTGGTTTTAAAGGGGCAAAGAAAAGAAAGGCAATTAAAAAAATTAGCCATCTCTTGATGGATCGTCCTCTGCATTAAGATCTGCTACTCAGTGGCCAAGAAACATCCCCCTCAGGGCTCATCGGCCCATTCCACCAGAGCTAAAGCTGCAACCACTGCTTTAACTAGTGGGTCCCAGTCCTGGACATCAGTCAGGCCTCTACGTGGTCACCACTGTAAACATTCACCAAACACTACTGCCTAGACAGTCCGGTCCAACGAGATGGGGATTTTGCCTGTTTTGTCCTCCAGGACTTCTTAGTTTAAAATGGTCAACAGACCCACGTTCTTACTAATCCTTCCAGTCCTTCAGGACCTCACTTTTGGCACATGTCAATTCCAGAGTGGATGGCGCCACGCTTCGCTGAAATACTCCACCTGCTGGTGCTCAAGGAAGGAGATTGCTCAAAAGTTTCCGGATCCAGTAAGGTAAGGATCCTGCAGCTAGATAGAATCTTTACCAGATAAGGTGCTTTCAAAGGTAAGTAACTTGTTCATGTCCAACATACTCAACTCTCTCAAAACCAGTTTTTTTTAAGATAATGTCTTACCATTGTCATTCATCAAAGCTCTCTCTGGGGATGCTGTACCCCTACTTTACATTGTCAATGCCTCCCTCACTCAAGGCATTTTCCTAGAGGCTCTCAAGACTGGTCAGGTCCACCCACTCCAAAAGAAACCTACAGTAGATTGTAATGTCCTCGCAACTACTGGCCCATCACTCATCTACCACTCATCGAGAAGATCTTTTGAAAAAGCAGTCTATGTACAGTTCCAAGATCACAACCAACAGTCTGGCTTCAGATCATGCCGCAGCATGTATACCGCCACCTTACACTTCATAGATGGTGCCCTCTTTACCACTTACGATGGCCCCTTGTAGGAGGCTGGCTTGTTATATGGTGCTCACTTATGTAAGTGTAGCACCCTGCACTAATACAGACAACCCTTATGGTGATTTTAGTGGTGTTACTCAACCATAGAAACCTCTTTAAGTGGTAGCTGTGGAGAGCAGCCTTCAAGCTTAGTCCAGAAGGAGTGTAAAGCAGCTTGTTTTACCAGAACTTAATCTTATTGGTATAGATTAAATTTAAAAAAAACCACACAAGGTATTTCTAAAAATATGTAATTATTATAAGACACTCACTAACACATAACCCTATCTCCTACCCGGAGATATAACACAATTCACATAATACTTTGCAAATAAAACAGGTAAGTAGCACAAATGCACGATCGTCTCCAGGGGGAGACCAAACCATATACTAAAATAGTGGAATGCGAACCACGTCTCAAGACCAGAATGGACCCAGAAGAAGAGCCGGGGACCCAAGGAATCACCCAAGGGGAGTATCTAGGAACCCCACGATGGTAGTCTGCATTGTGGGAACACAACCGCGTATTCAAGCCAATGGGTAATTTGCGGTTGCGATTTTAAAGAAGGACCCTTCCCAGCCCTGAAGAAACCCAGTGGAAGACAGGAGGTTGGAGAGCCACCCCACCCTTGCATACCCTAGGAACCAGGATACTTACACCAGGGAAGCCGGGTGCATATGTGCGAAGTGACGTTTGAACTGCCGTCGAACCCAGTGGAGGACTTAAGTAAGATGCCGCTGACGAAGAACGTGAAAGTGTCTGGTGGGACCCAAAGGTGGATTCAAGATGAGAAGTACCTGCAAGCAGAGGGGACAAAGTCTATGCCACTCAGGAGTGACAAGGAGGCATGGAAGAAGAATGCCTACCGATGTCACAAGATGCAGGAGAGTTGACGTTGATCTTGGAGCTGCAGCTGTGTGGACCAGGCGATGCTGAAGAAGACCAGGAGCCGCTCACGAGCTGTCCCACGCCGGATGTCGAGAGCTGAGGGGTCGGTGTCTGGCAGGAGCACCAATAAGCTTTGGCAACAGCAATCAACATGGTAAGCGAAAAAGGTGCAGTGTCGGGACTAGCAAGGTCCGATTGAAATACCACGAGCAGGAGGGTCAGAGTACGCCCCGAGCAATTGGGGGAGCCCACTGGAGTCCAGAAGGACCCTCGAGGCCCCAGAGGCTGGAGGCACAGGAGTCGCAAGAGGACCTCGAGCAGTTCACCAAAGATACAGGCCCACAGTGCAAGAGATGCAGTGAAGACAAAGATCTTGACTGCAGGAGATGTTCGAGGCTGGAGCTTCTTGGAGCCCGAAGATCTCTGGTGAAGAGAGTCTACCAGCCTTGGCAACGGCAAGTCGATGCAGTGCACAGAGGTACGGTTCCTGCGGTCCAGATGAAGGATACTGGCCTCAAACTCGGTAAGAAGACAGTGCAGGCCTCGAGGGAGTTGCAGAACCACCACCTGTGTTGCTGAGCCTTTCGGAGTCTGTGGGAGTCCAGGATCAGCAGACCGGTTAGCTGTGTTGCAGATGCAGTGAAGTGACTCCTTTACATCAAGGGAGATTCCTTCAGGTGTCTGGGATGTCCACAGGCCATGGCAGAATCCTGTATGGAGCATGGGCACGGATGTTGAAGCAGCCTTGCAGGACGATGAGACCAGGAGCAGCAGGAGTCTTCCCAGTTGCAGTCTCTCCCTGTGACAGGATATCTATTGTTCTGCCTTACCCTGCTCTAGATTGGCTCAGCAGCAGGAGGGCAGAAAAATTTCTCTGGTCGGTAGCAGTCCTAGCTCGCTGTCTAGTTCTGGAAGACTGGTACCGGGAGCACTGAGGGCCTCCCAGATTAGCTTTACATGCATGGAATCATACCTCCCACACCGTTTATTGTGTGGGGGTATGATTCCGACATGTTTGATACCAAACATAACAATGTTCGTCATAGCCGGTTTAGTAATAATCAACTCGTAATGACGCATGGCCGCTATATGTATCTTAATGGCTGATTAACTTACAACCCGGAAGAATGGATTCTGCAGGTTGTCGGGTGCCCCGCTCATGCAGGGGCACCCTCACACTCATAACGGAGCACCCTGCCTTCAGGATTGAAAGGCCTGCCTGTGGGGGTGACTTATAGGTTTTAGGTGCAGTGAACTCGGATACAAGGAAACTTATATCTGTTGTAAGTGGTGCTGGCACCAGCTTACACAGGCTGCAATGGCAGGCCTGTAGTCACAATTTGAGTGGTCTCTAATGAGTGGCATAATACATGCTTCAGTCCATTGAAGACCCCTGGTGTACCTATGCCCTGGGTACCTTAGTGCCATATAGTAGGGATTTAGAAGGGTACACCAGTAGCCAATCTGGAGGGTGTCCAAGTTCTCACTATGTCCAATTTAGAGGAGAAAGCACAGAGGCTGGGGTCCATTTTGTGTTTTTTTATTAGCATTTTAAAACATCATACATTACGATACTGCGTCTCAAAACAATTAGCAGGCGAGGGAAAGGGGAAAAAGAAAAGGGAGGAAGGGAGCCAGTACAGTATTCACAGCTGATATGAGGAACAGAGCACCTCAAAGTGAAGACCGGGTAGTACATGTTAGCACAACATTTCCAAATATCAATCACAGTATTCAGCTTTAGCTTGCAAGACAAATGATTCAAGTATCCAGAGCGTCTCTGGTAATCATTCAAGGGTGCAGGTTGATGCTGCATAATTGTTCAATTTCCCCTAATCTAGCTTCTCCTATATGACCAAATTGGAGGTTTCAGTGCTGTGTTACCAGTGTTGTTGGTGGTGGTGACCTCTCTATCTTCGTGAGAAGAGGTCGCTCCCCCACGCTCCCTGGCCGGACATCGTATCGCTTGCTCTAGCTGCTTGAGCAAATCAGATTGCTGCCTGGGTATCGTAGTGTGACTGCTTGGCAATATTAATTTTGCAGAATAATTATTGTGCGCTCGCATTGCTGGACTGTAAATTAAATACATTACTGCATGATTGCATCGTAGCTCGGACTGCTTGCCTGGTTGGTTGTTTGTTTGTTTAGCACTGCCATTTTGTTTGTTCTGCCTCGTAGCGAGGCTCCCCAGCACGCACCCGCCTCCCAGCTGCTCCTCCCTCCCACGGACTGTCTTCAGCTTGCTCCGGTGATTATAGCTCTGTGACCTCTCTATCTTCGTGAGAAGAGGTCGCTCCCCCACGCTCCCTGGCCGGACATCGTATCGCTTGCTCTGGCTGCTTGAGCAAATCAGATTGCTGCCTGGGTATCGTAGTGTGACTGCTTGGCAATATTAATTTTGCAGAATAATTATTGTGCGCTCGCATTGCTGGACTGTAAATTAAATACATTACTGCATGATTGCATCGTAGCTCGGACTGCTTGCCTGGTTGATTGTTTGTTTGTTTAGCACTGCCATTTTGTTTGTTCTGCCTCGTAGCGAGGCTCCCCAGCACGCACCCGCCTCCCAGCTGCTCCTCCCTCCCACGGACTGTCTTCAGCTTGCTCCGGTGATTATAGCTCTGTGACCTCTCTATCTTCGTGAGAAGAGGTTGCTCCCCCACGCTCCCTGGCCGGACATCGTAGCGCTTGCTCTGGCTGCTTGAGCAAATCAGATTGCTGCCTGGGTATCGTAGTGTGACTGCTTGGCAATATTAATTTTGCAGAATAATTATTGTGCGCTCGCATTGCTGGACTGTAAATTAAATACATTACTGCATGATTGCATCGTAGCTCGGACTGCTTGCCTGGTTGGTTGTTTGTTTGTTTAGCACTGCCATTTTGTTTGTTCTGCCTCGTAGCGAGGCTCCCCAGCACGCACCCGCCTCCCAGCTGCTCCTCCCTCGCCCCTGCCCCCTCCACTATCCACTTATGACAGATGGTGTTTCGTGCAGCGTTCAAGCGCAGCGGTCGCGCCCCATGCGCGCCAAAGGCGCGCCAAAGGTATAGCCAAAGGTAAGCCCGTCTATGCCCGTCCGCGCCTGGACCGCGCCCAGCGCCAGACCCTCTGGTCCTCGCCATACCCACCCCACTCGCTTAACGTATGACACCGCCACTCTCCTCGCCCTTAACCCCGGACACACACCACAATGCTACGAAGCTGCCCCGGGACGTACCCACGGTCCCTTCGCCTGCCACTCCTGCAAATTTACCAGCATCAATACCCATACCACATCCACTAACCCCAAACACAGCTCCGACTCTAACCACCTGAAGTGCATCCTGCTGAACACCCGCTCGGTCCACAGACACGCCACTGAACTCTGGGATCTACTCGACACTACATCACCGGACATCGCCTTCCTTACTGAAACATGGATGAACGCATCATCAACACCCGACATCGCCATTGCCATCCCGGACAACTACAAGATCATCCGAAAAGACCGCACCGTCCAAACAGGAGGAGGCATCGCCATCGTCCATGAGAACACCATCAAAATCACGACCAGCTCCGACGATAACCTTACAACCGCCGAACACCTCCACTTCCAGATCCACACCGACCCTAGGACCACACTCAGAGGCACTCTCATCTACAGGCCTCCGGGAACCCGTAAACAATTCAGCGAAGACTTCACTGACTTCATCAGTCCACTTGCCCTCGCCTCCGAGAACTACATTCTACTAGGAGACCTCAACTTCCACCTGGAAAAGAAAAACGACAGCAACACCACCACCCTTCTTGACAACCTGGCCAACCTCGGCCTCAAACAACTTGATGACACCCCCACCCATGTAGCCGGACATACGCTCGAACCAATCTTCACCTCCAGCAAACACATCTCCTTCGATCGCACCACAGCTGTCCATTGGACGGACCACAGTTGTGTTCACTTCAGCTACAAAACCACCTCGACCCACAACCCCCCACAACCTATTCCCCGAAGAAAATGGAACAAAATCACCACCGACCAACTCCTCACATCGCTCAACCAAAACCCACCCGCCCTCTCATCGGACCCAAACCAAGCTGCCATCAAATTCAAACAATGGATCACTCACAGCGCTGACGAATTAGCACCCCTGAAAAACCATCACACTAAACAAGACAGCAAAAAGGCCCCCTGGTTCAACGAGGACCTTAAGAAATCCAAGAAGCTATGCCGTACTCTCGAGAAAACATGGAGAAAAAACCCAACCACCGACAACATGACCACCTTCAAGGCAGCCACCCGCAAACACCACCAGCTGATTCGATCCACCAAGAAATCAGCATTCAAGATTCGACTCGACAACAACGCCCATAACAGCAAGGAACTATTCAACATCGTCAAAGAATTCACCAACCCCACCGCAGCCTCAAACAACATCACTCCCTCCCAAGACCTCTGCGATTCATTATCCTCCTTCTTCTACAACAAAATTGCCGACATACACAACAGCTTCGAAAACAGTCCCAACGAACAATCCTCTCCACCCCCCTCAGAACCTAAACCGCCCTCTAACAACCTCAGCACCTGGAACCCAATCACCACTGAAGACACCATCCTCCTAATGAATTCCATCCACTCTGGCTCGCCAACCGACCCATGTCCCCACCACATCTTCAACAAAGCAGACTCCATCATCGCACCCCATCTCCGTGATATCATCAACTGCTCCTTCAACTCTGCTACCTTCCCAGAAAGCTGGAAACACGCCGAAGTCAGCGCCCTCCTGAAGAAACCCACAGCAGACCCCTCTGAACTTAAAAACTACCGCCCCATATCCCTCCTCCCATTCCCGGCCAAAGTCATTGAGAAAGCCGTCAATAGCCAACTCGCCGCCTTCCTCGAATCCAACAACTCCCTCGATCCCTCACAGTCTGGCTTTCGAGCCAAACACAGCACCGAAACCGCCCTCATCGCAGCAACAGACGACATCCGATCACTACTGGACAATGGAGAAACAGTGGCCCTCATTCTACTCGACCTCTCCGCCGCCTTCGACACTGTCTGTCACAACACCCTCATACAACGCCTCAACAACATCGGCATAAAAGGAAAAGCCTTGGACTGGTTCATCTCATTCCTAGCTGGGAGAACTCAGAGAGTCCAACTTCCCCCATTCAAATCAGAGGCCACCGAAGTCATCTGCGGTGTACCACAAGGATCATCACTCAGTCCCACCCTCTTCAACGTTTACATGAGTCCACTCGCTTCCATCGCGCGTCAACACAACCTTAACATCATCTCCTACGCTGACGACACCCAGCTGATCCTTTCCCTCACCAAAGACCCCAACACCGCCAAAACCAATCTTCGCGAAGGCATGAAAGAAGTAGCCATATGGATGAAAAACAGCCACCTAAAACTTAACTCAGACAAAACGGAAGTGCTCATCCTAGGATCATCCCCCTCTGCCTGGGACGACTCATGGTGGCCTTCGGATCTGGGCTCAGCACCCATACCCACAGACCACGCACGTAACCTAGGCTTCATCCTAGACTCCTCCCTCTCAATGACCAGACAAGTCAACGCCGTCTCATCCTCCTGCTTCAACGTACTTCGTATGCTCAAAAACATCTTCCATTGGATCCCCACCGAGACAAGAAAGACTGTCACCCACGCACTGGTTACGAGTCGACTAGACTACGGAAACACCCTCTACGCCGGAATTACAGCCAAATTACAGAAAAAACTCCAATGCATCCAAAACGCATCAGCAAGACTCATTTTGGACATCCCTCACCAAGATCACATTACCGGCCACCTGAAAGACCTCCACTGGCTTCCCATCAACAAGAGAATAACATTCCATCTCCTCACCCACGCACACAAGGCCCTCTACAAACTAGGGCCCAAATGCCTCAACACTCGACTATCCTTTTACACACCCACCCGCCAACTAAGATCCTCCAATCAAGGCCTCGCCGCAGTTCCGCGTATCCAAAGATCCACCATGGGAGGTAGATCCTTCTCCTTCCTGGCGGCCAAGGCCTGGAACTCACTCCCCACTCACCTCCGCCTTACACAGAACCACATCTCCTTCAGAAAAGAACTTAAAACCTGGCTATTCGATAAATAATGAACCCCCTCCCCAAGCGCCTTGAGACCCTCTGGGTGAGTAGTGCGCTATACAAATTCTTGAACTTGAACTTGGTTGTGGGTGGGGAGGTTGTTGCCCTTGACCGCAAGTGTGTTAAGAGCAACTTTGTAAGGGCATTAACTTCCAGTAATGGGCCACTTGTTCCTGACAGTACGACGCATCTCGCGGCCACTAAGCAACCATTAGGCAGGGTTCCTGGTTAGCAGGATCCCAGCCAGATAAGTCAGAAACAGCACAACACCAGGCAAAAAGTGAGGGTAACTATTAAAGCAGATCCTACTTTCCTACACCCTCTGCTTCCTGATACTGCTGGACCTCTCAGTTGCCTTCGCCAGTGCACCATCCCACACTACTATGCACCGTAGAGTCACACATGGGATTCACCAGCAGTGTCCTTAACTGGTTCTACTCCTACGTTTCCAACTGACACAAGTATGTTCTCATGGGCACCTCCATATCACAAAAGATCCCTATTTCATATGGAGCCTCCCAGAGTCCCAAACAGTCTGTCGTCTTCAACCTTTACCAACCTTTACATGGAGCAGTGTAATGCTCTACTCACAGAAAAAAGCATTGGGATTCACCAGTATCTTGATGATAAACAACTCTATTAGAAAGTCTCCTCTGGTTCAGACATCCAGCGCCTCAAACACTGTTTCCATATCATTCAGACCTGGATGTCCAGCAGCTACCTCAAGGTCAACCCAAGCAAGACAGAATTCCTATTATTTGTCAAGAAAACCAAATGAGGTAGTGTACAAACCTGGCTCAATGTCCTGAATCTTGACCGATTCAAACGCTAACTCTTGCCAAATGCCAGATCACTTTAATTCACGCTAGACATCAACTTCTCCTTCAAGGAACTCATTGCCAAAAAAAGAGACTGTCTAGTACTAGCTCTTTCTTCTAAATAAAGTCAAACAGTTTCTTCCAGAAAGCTACTTGAGAACTGGTTAAACAATGTTTCGGAGCACGCATGCACTTTTAGAGTTTAGTTTTAACCCCTTCGCTGCTAGGCCTTTTCCCCTCCTGTGCTAAGCCTTTTTTTGGCGATTTGGGGTAGTGCACGCTTAGGCCCCTGTTACTTTTTGACCACATAAGGTATCCACGGCAAATTTGCGTCCTTTTCTACCAACATCATGTGGATTCTAAAGGTGCCCAGGGTTTGTGGATTCCCTTGGAGGGGTCCCAGAAATTAAGGAAAATACAGTGAAATTTTAGTTTTTTTCAGAAAAATGGGAAAAACGGGCTGCAAATGAAAGCCTCTGGGTTTTTCCTTGCAAATGTTATCAAAAAAGGGTTTGTGGGGCTGAAATCTCCATTTTCTCAGCTTTTAGGGAATGACAGTCTTTTGTCAGAGAACCAACATTTTTTACACTGTTTTGGCATTTTTCTGGGACATAGCCTATTTTTGCTATTTTTAGAGCTTTCAACGTCCTTCCAGTTAATGGTAGAAATGAGTTTGAAAGCAATAATGGATCCTGGAAAGCTATACATTTACGAAAAGTAGACGAATTCTGAATTCAGAAAGGGGTCATTTGTCTAAATCCATGAAGGTTTCTTTATAGAAATTAACATTTAAATATTGGAATAATTGAAAATTAGGTGAAAAAAACAGCCTTTTGTCTCAACGTTTTCACCTATAACTTCTTGAAATTTTGACAGCTCTTTGAAAGCAATATACCGTTACATCTGTGTGACCTTCCTGGTTGTGGGGATATATAGGACTTCTAGTTTCACCAAGAACCCGACGAACCCAGAGCCAAAAACTGAGCAGCAACTTTCAATGGTATTTTATTATTTACTGGGTATAGAGCACGTATTCTTGGAAAATGTATACATGGAAAAATCGGTATGAAAGACACCTATGTATTTCTGAATTGGATACAAATTATAGAGTTTAGAAACCGTATATATTTGTAAATTTTCAAAATTGGAATACTCATACTAGCATTTGAATTATTGGTCATTTTTCAAAAAGATTTTTTTTTTTACACAATGTCTTTCATTGGGAAGGGAGAAATGCATGAAAACTCAATAGGTAATAACAGTTGATCTACAAATCTGAATTTCCCTAAGTCTCCCGATAAAAACGGTACCTCACTTGTGTGGGTCGGCCTTGTGCCTGCGACAGGAAACGCCGCAAAATGCAATGTGGGCACACCTCAATTTTGCAGTAAAAAATTTACCCTTTTTTTGGCAAAGTGCCTAGCTGTAGTTTTTGCACCCTAGCTCTGCTGGCACCTAGGAAAACCTAGCAAACCTATACATTTTTGAAAAGTAGACACCCAGGGGAATTCAGGATGGGGCGACTCGACTGCCTCCCACCAGGTTCTGTTACCCAGAATCCCTTGTAAAGCTAAAAAATTGAAGAAAAAAAAGCATTTTCCTCACATTTCTGTGGTGGAAAGTTCTGGAATCTGCGTGGATCAACAAATTTCTATCCACCCCGCGTTTCCCTAGGTCTCCCGAAAAAAACGGTACCTCACTTGCCTGGGTCTGCCTAGTGCCTTCGACAGGAAACGGCGCAAAACGCAACGTGGTCGCACCTCAATTTCGCAGTCAATACTGGTCCTTTTTCGGCTAAGTGCCTACCTGTAGTTTTTTAACCCTACCTCTGCCGGCACCTAGGGAAACCTAGCAAACCTATACATTTTTGAAAAGTAGACACCCAGGGGAATTCAGGATGGGGTGACTCCACTGCCTCCCTCCAGGTTCTGTTACCCAGAATCCCTTGCAAACCTAAAGAATTGACAAAATAAACGCATTTTCCTCACATTTCTGTGGTGGAAAGTTGTGGAATCTGCGTGGATCAACGCATTTTCACCCACCCATTGTTCCCCCAGGTCTCCCGAGAGAAATGATACCTCACTTGCCTGGGTCTGCCTAGTGCCTGCGACAGGAAACAGCGCAAAACGCAACGTTTTTGCACCGCAATTTCGCAGTGAAAACGGGCCCTTTTTTGGCAAAGTGTCTACCTTTCGTTTTTTAACCCTAGCTCGGCAGGCCCCTAGGGAAACCTAGCAAACCTATAAATTTTTTAAAACTAGACACCCAGGGGAATCCAGGATGGGGTGACTCAACTGCCTCCCACCAGGGTCTGCTACCCAGAATCCCTTGCAAACCTAAAAAATGGACAAAAGAAACGCATTTTCCTCACATTTCTGTGGTGGAAAGTTCTGGAATCTGCGTGGATCAACAAATTTCCACCCACCCCGTGTTCCCCCAGGTCTCCCGAAAAAAATGGTACCTCACTTGCCTGGGTCTGCGACAGGAAACGGCGCAAAACGCAACGTGCCCTTTTTTGGGAAAGTGTCTACCTTTTGTTTTTGATCCGTAGCTCGGCCGGCCCCTAGGGAAACCTAGCAAACCTATACATTTTTGAAAACTAGACACCCAGGGGAATTCAGGATGGGGTGACTCAACTGCCTCCCACCAGGTTCTGATTCCCAGAATCCCTTGCAAACCTAACAAATTGACAAAAAAACGCATTTTCCTCACATTTCTGTGGTGGAAAGTTCTGGAATCTGCGTGGATCAACAAATTTCCGCCCACCCTGCGTTCCCCCAGGTCTCCCGAAAAAAATGGTACCTCACTTGCCTGGGTAGGCATAGTGCCTGCGACAGGAAACAGCGCAAAACGTAATGTGTTCGCACTGCAATTTTCCAATGAAAACGGGCCCTTTTTTGGCAAAGTGTCTACCTTTTTGTTTTTGAACCGTAGCTCGGCCGACCCTAGGGAAACATAGCAAATCTATACATTTTTGAAAACTAGACACCCAAGGAAATTCAGGATGGGGTGACTCAACTGCCTCTCACCAGGTTTTGTTACCCAGAATCCCTTGTAAAGCTAAAATATTGACAAAAAAACGCATTTTCCTCACATTTCTGTGGTGGAAAGTTCTGGAATCTGCATGGATCAACAAATTTCTACCCACCCCGCGTTCCCCCAGATCTCCCGAAAAAAATGTACCTCACTTGCCTGGGTCTGCCTAGTGCCTTCGACAGGAAACGGCGCAAAACGCAACGTGGTCGCACCTCAATTTCGCAGTCAATACTGGTCCTTTTTTGGCTAAGTAAAGTCTAAAGAGAACTAGGGTTTTTTAGAGTTAGGGAAATACTAGGCGCACTGCACACGGTAGTGTAATGATACTGATAGGTCAGGGTGCAAATAGGTGAGGGGATAAATGCCCTAAACCCCTCCAATTGTGTGCAGAGCACACAACATACAATGACAACAACGAAAACCTAATGCACACCAGTACTAGAAAGTATAGTGAAAGATGTCTCAATGGACATTAGTATGTACAAGTAACAACATTCGCAGAAAAGGAAAACGAAGGTGATGCGATTCCTCTTTTATTGCATAGATGGCCAGCCGACACGTGTTTCGTCGTCAAGCGGTAACAATGCTTGCACGACTCCTCAGGGCTGGGGAGGATACAAAATACATAATGGAATATAATGTCCACATGACATTTTACGAAAACTTATTTCATGATTATTTGTGTATCTAATTGATTCTAGTGCAAGTGCAGGTGCAGGTGGAAATCATGATAGTGGCGAGTGACTGTATTGTGGAAGCACACAAAGCCAAAAATAGCGGCCCCAGAAGGTGTCCCGATGGCGGTGCATGAAGGAACGTGATTCCCAATGGGCACGTCTGTGACGCGGTCTATATGACTGGGGAGAGGTTAGTGAAAATCTAGTTCCCGTGACTAAAATGTGAGCGGTGAATGAAACGGTAGTTCAAGGACAAAAATCATTTATCATTAACGTCATCCTTGGGTTAGTTTATACCAAACAAAAATAAAATTAAATATAAAGTTAAAAAGGCGAAAGAAAGGGGTGCGCTTCCTACCTGTAGCGCGAAGGTATTGAACCACAGGTCTGTAGCATTACCAAGGAGAGGGAAACAAAGGGGCAAGGGAACGTATCAGAACCAATGCTTACATGGCATCGCGCCAGGATACTATTTTTTTAGTAATTGAGCGCGCTATAAAAGCATTTAATAATAATAATAATAATGGTGAGACGATATAGAGCACTATAAACAAGTCGTAAGCAGTGTTAGGGAATAATAACACTGACAAAATGAAAAATGTTGAAAAACATAATGGAGCTCACCGCTTTGCCGGTGATACTTCCGACCCGGCCCCGCTCGAGACCAGGTTAAATCTTTTCATAGAACTTTTGTGTAGCTCCAAATTCGTTGTGGGTTCATACAGTAATGGTGCTGGAAAGGAGCAAATAAAATAGCGCATTTGTAAAACACCAGGTGCTATCTGAATCGCAAAAGATATATATGAGAAGGGGGCGCACGAAGTAAACAATATGCACAACATTGTTTTGGGTGTCTCACCTTTACGTTAGGTAAATAGTGCTCTGACCGCCTGTAGATCTTCGGTGTCACACAATGGTGAATGCATCCACTCAGAAGGTTCTTGATTGTAAAGAATTATTAACTCCCCATTTGTAACTGAAAGTCCTGTAGTTACTTTCAGGAATAAGATCTGTGGGTAACAAGAAATGGAGTGAGAGCGTCAGTAAGCTCGCTCCTGAAACCCATGTATGTATAATCATTGAGGTATTAGTAAAAGGATCGGACCGTGATGGCTGCAGGTCAGGACGATAGGCAAGAGCATAAACGTACCCGTTTGAGTAGCGAGAGCCGGCAGGACGAGTAATCCCACGTGAAGGTTCCGGGTGCGGACACGTGATGCCGACCCGGAAGTAGTTATATACTCAAGTGAGGAAGGACCCGTATGGGAAAGACTAGAGCGTCAAGTAACCCGGAAGCGGGTGCGCCTCCAGGAGATATTAAAACAAATTGGACGATCATGAAAAAAATCGGATTTGTTTAAATGTATAGTCCCGATGGTCTTTGGAAAAAACGGGTATAAAAATAAATAAATATAAAATAAACATGCAAAAGTATTAGGTCATGCATCCGATCCACACCATGCAGTGGTGTTGGTGGTACGATCTATACAAATTTTAAAATTTGAGTCAAATTATTTTTGTATTCTCATCGGGACACCTTCTGGGGCCGCTATTTTTGGCTTTGTGTGCTTCCACAATACAGTCACTCGCCACTATCATGATTTCCACCTGCACCTGCACTTGCACTAGAATCAATTAGATACACAAATAATCATGAAATAAGTTTTCGTAAAATGTCATGTGGACATTATATTCCATTATGTATTTTGTATCCTCCCCAGCCCTGAGGAGTCGTGCAAGCATTGTTACCGCTTGACGACGAAACACGTGTCGGCTGGCCATCTATGCAATAAAAGAGGAATCGCATCACCTTCGTTTTCCTTTTCTGCGAATGTTGTTACTTGTACATACTAATGTCCATTGAGACATCTTTCACTATACTTTCTAGTACTGGTGTGCATTAGGTTTTCGTTGTTGTCTTTTTTGGCTAAGTGCCTACCTGTAGTTTTTGAACCCTAGCTCTGCCGGCACCTATGGAAACCTAGCAAACCTATACATTTTTGAAAAGTAGACACCCAGGGGAATTCAGGATGGGGTGACTCAACTGCCTCCCACCAGGTTCTGTTACCCAGAATCCCTTGCAAACCTAGAAAAGTGACCAAAGAAACGCATTTTCCTCACATTTCTGTGGTGGAAAGTTCTGGAATCTGCGTGGATCAACAAATTTCCACCCACCCCGCGTTCCCCCAGGTCTCCTGAAAAAAATGGTACCTCACTTGCGTGGGTAGGCATAGTGGCTGCAACAGGAAAAGGCCCTAATCGTACGGTGGAGAATTTAAAATAACCTATAGCAAAATTACCTTCTTTTTTTGGGGGGGGGGGGACCTAAGTTTTTGGCCCGGGGCTCGGCGGCAAACTTGTGAAACTACCAAACTCAAACAGTTCTGAAAACTAGACACCCGGGGGAGTCCAGGGAGGTATGGCATGCGTGGGTCCCCCAATGTTTTCCTACCCAGAATTCCTTGCATACTTTAAATTTAGGTAAAAAAATCACTTTTCCAAACTTTTTTGCGTGGGATCTCCGTGCCGGCACAAATGTCCTACAGCCCAGTGTTCCACTTGTTCTCCCGAGTAAAATGATACCTCACTTGTGTGGGTGGGCCAAAGGCCTGTGACTAAGGTGAGGTGCTTAATTTGTCAATCCCAAACACTACAATTTTTAAAAATTCATTTTTAGCCTGTTCTGCTTTGGGGCACCCACACAAGTGAGGTATCATTTTACTCGGGAGAACAAGGGGAACACTGGGCTGTAGGATATTTGTGCCGGCACAGAGATCCCACGCAAAAATTTATGGAAAAGTGTTTTTTAACCTAAATTTTAGGTTTGCAGGGATTTCTGGGTAGGAAAACATTGGGGGACCCACGCATGCCATACCTCCCAGGACTCCCCCGGGTGTCTAGTTTTCAGAACTGTTTGGGTTTGGTAGTTTCCAAAGATGCCCGCCGAGCCCCGGGCCAAAAGCTCAGGTCACCCTCCCAAAAAATAAGGTAGTTTTGCTAAAGGTAATTTTTAAGTCTCCACCGTAAGAATTGGGCCTTTTCCTGTTGCAGCCACTATGCCTACCCACGCAAGTGAGGTATCATTCTTATCGGGAGACCTTGGGGAGTGCTGGGTGGGACGAAATTTGTGTGAGCCCAGTGATGCCACGCTTTCCCACACAAAAAAGTGTGAAAAAACTGATTTTTTCAGCTTAAATTAAGGTTTGCAAGGGATTCTGGGTAAAGGAACGTTGGAGGATCCACGCAAGCCATACCTCCTTGGAAGCCCCCGGGTGTCTGCTTTTCAGAAGTGTGTGGGTTTGGTAGGTTTACCTAGAAGGCCGTCTAGCATGGGGCCAAAAACCCAGCTAACCCCCCTTTGTAAAAGCTGGTGGTTTTCACATAGGCAAATTGTAGACATCTCTCCTGTCTGAAAACTTCACAGCTAGAAGCTCCTCACAACGCAACGCAATGCACTGCACTGTCCCCGAGCAAGCTTTTGACAAACAAGTTCTTTTGGGAAACCTTTACGGTTTGAGTGGATTGTGCCACAAGCAACAGTGTCCACTTTGGCCAATTCCCTGAACAACCGCACACCAGTGTAGAAGTTATCGACATACAAATGATGGCCTTTGTTAAAAAATCCACTACCAAGTTCCCACACAATTTTCTCAGTCACTCCAAAAGTCGACGGACAACCAGGGGGTTAATCCTGGATTCCTTACCAGTGTATACCCTGAAATTAGAGACATATCCAGTCAGACTGTCACACAGCATATAAAGCTTAATTCCATAGCGTGCCCTCTTACTAGGAATGTATTGCCGAAAAACCAAGCGGCCCTTGAACAACAGCAAAGACTCATCCACTGCAATTTCTTTCCCAGGATAAAAGATCTCAGGAAATCGATCAACGAAATGATCAATGACAGGCCGAATCTTGAAAAGACGGTCACAATCAGGGTGATCTCGTGCCAAAGCAGAACTATTGTCAACAAAATGCATCATCCGAAGTAGAAGCAAATACCTATCACGACTCATGACTGCCGGAAATATAGCTGTTGCCATCAAGGGACTAGTAGACCAATATGAAGCCATTGATGGTTTCCTAAGCAAGCCCATCAAAAAAGTTAAACCCAAAAACTTTTTCATCTCCTCCAAATTTGTGGGAGTCCACCGGGTAGCTCTAGCGTGGGGCTTAAGGCTGGCACTGTTCACCCTCCAAAAAATTTCAGCATACAAATTAGTCTGCTCTACAATCTCTGCCAAAAACACATCATCCATAAACAACTTGAAAAAATCAATAGGCAAAAAGTTTTTAGTGTTCACCCTACACCCTGGAACACCAGTAAATTCAGGCAATGCCGGCTGCACCATGCCTGGTGCAACCCAGAGGTCAGAACTTTCAACGTCAAGTCTTGCATCCGCAGGCTGCCGCCCAGCTGCCTCTTGTCTCACTACACCAACTGAAAGTCTAGCAGCCCCAGGCTGCAGCCCAGATGTCTCTTGCCGCACTATTGGCACAGCAATGTCCTCCGCAACCACAGGCACTTCATCCACACCAAAAGTAGCTTCATCAGCACTCAGAGTGTCTTTATCATCAGATGAAGCCATGTGTAGAGAAAACTCACTACCTGAATCTTCACCTCCCACCTCTGGCTCAGAATCAGAGTCAGTCTCTGGACCATGGTCAGAGGAAGAATCAAAAAGCATTCCAACAACTTGCTGAGCAGTAATCCGGCGGCTAGCCATTATCCTTACAAATAAAGGAGTCTGCACAAACAACTCAACAACCCCAACACTGTGCAAAGTAAGTAAAAAAAGTAAGCCTTTATCACAAATATCTATATTTAGAAAAAATATACAATTCACTTACAAGAGACAACTACACTCACCAGCACCTACTCTGCAAAGACACAGCAAATAGGCAACGATATCCCACTAGAAGGAAGAAAAAAAAAACTTACATCTACAGAAGTACACATCAAGAACAAATGCAAAACATGTTTTACAATCAGAAAAAACAGAAACCAAACCTACTTGTATTTTTACACACTTTACAAAAAAAACAATAACATTAGAATTGAACAAAAAAGGTCTCTTACCAAACACATGCAACTACACAAACAGCAGACCAACAGAACCACCAGTAACGGAACCGCACACTGCAACAATCTAAAGAGAAAAAAACCCAATACACATTAGAAGAAACAAAAACAACACACATTACAACAGGCTACGTCACAAGGTATGTCAGAAATGGGGTGTCTGTCCCCATGGGGGGCAGAATAAAAATCATTATACACATAGGTCCCGTGGAAGCAAACCTACGGAGGGCAGAGAGGCCAAATAAAGACACTAATCTGCCAGAACATACTTTTGAAAAAAATGGGCCCAAGGAAGCGACCCTTGGCCTAGGGGTCGCTTCCTATAAAAAAAACAATCCCTGGAGTCTAGTGGGCTTTTCTATCCCTCCCTGGGTCCAGAAACGGTACAAAAAACAGCCGATCTGCTCCCGGGGGGGGGGGGGGGGGGGCAGAACCTGTCTAAAATATTCATATAGCCCCCTCGAAGCGACCCTTGCCCAAGGGGTCGCTTCCTTTATAAAAAAACAAACAATCTCTGGTGTCTAGTGGGCTTTTCTGCACCCCCCTGGGTCCAGATTCGGCCCAAAAACCGGCTATTCTGCCCCAAGGGGGGGCAGAAAACTCTAAAAAAAAATGTTGGCCCCTAGGAAGCGACCCTTACCCAAGGGGTCGCTTCCTTTACAAATAAAATACAATCCCTGGTGTCTAGTGGGCTTTTCTGCCCCCCCTGGGTCCAGATTCGGCCCAAAAACCGGCCGATCTGCCCCCAGGGGGGGGGCAGAAAAGTCTAAAAAAAATTGTGGGCCCCTAGAAAGCAACCCTTACCCAAGGGGTCGCTTCCTTTATAAATGAAGTACAATCCCTGGTGTCTAGTGGGCTTTTCTGCCCCCCCCCTGTGTCCAGATTCGGCCCAAAAACCGACCGATCTGCCCCCAGGGGGGGGGGCGCAGAAAAGTCTAAACAAAATTGAGGGCCCCTAAGAAGCGACCCTTACCCAAGGGGTCGCTTCCTTTTTCACTAAAATACAATCCCTGGTGTCTAGTGGGCTTTTCTGCCCACCCCCTGCCAAATAAAAACGGCCGATCTGCCCCAGGGGGGGCAGCAAAGTCTGTAATTTAATTTGCCCCAAAGGAAGCGACCCTTGCCCAAGGGGTCGCTTCCTGCACACATAAATAACATAAAGAAACAATCCCTGGTGTCTAGTGGGGGCATTTCTGGTGCAGGATCGCGACGCAGTGCGCGATCCTGAACCAGAAATGCCCTGCATTGGGACATCAGGGGAGAGGAAAGGCACCGAGAAACGGCCCCCCGCCCCACCGGAGAACAAGAAACCTACCTGGTAGCTGGACGCGCTGGAAACAGCGCTTCCTGATGACGTCGGTGCGCGCTGACGTCACCAGGAAGCGTGGGGGGGCCAGGGGGTGGCAGCGGAAAGTCTTCCGCTGCCACCCCAGCTGAAATCGAAACGATCGATGCACCGGGGGGGGGCGCCAGTGCTCCCCCGAGGGCTGTGCTGATGACGGAGCGATTCCGTCATCAGCACAGCCCAACCGATGCTGATGACGGAACTGCTCCGTCATCAGCGTCGAAGGGGTTAAATATGTAAAAAGAATGAACAAAAAGTCGATTGGGCTCTTGTTGTTTTTTTCTTTAATTTCATCAAATTCCTTATCGACTTTTTGCTGATTATTTTTACATATTTAAAACTAAACTTTAAAAGTGCATGCGTGCTAAGAAACATCGTTTAAGCATTGTTCAATCTCCGATTGAGTTAAGGGAAGTAGGGTGTTCTCTTCCCCGTCTTTTGGATGCACCAAACGTATTATTTGTTGGGCCAATTTGTTTGTAGATAACTATATGAGCTCCAGTATATCCTACACACCCAAATGCATTTACTTGAGAACTGCTGTTGAACCCCCATGTAGTCTTGCATATGGATGGTGTAAATGCCCTCCGTTTTCTGTGGGTTCATAGACTCCACACAGGCACCCCTTAGGGGGATCTTACAGAGCACCGCAGGTTTCATGCAGGGCCTGAAGAGATACAATTGCATTACAGTCATCCTGCTGGAACCACATTGGCTCTCCATGTCACCCCGTACTATCTCCAAAACCAGCAGCATGATTTACAAAGTCACCACAACCAGCACCCTGCTTATCTTGCCGACAAGCTCATCATCACTGGTGGTTCTTGGCACACCCTCAGCCAGGACACAATCCTGCAGCAGACTAAGAACTGTAAGATTTTCCCAAGAATTTGGTGGGGCAAGATTCTACCAGCAAAACAAGCCTAAATGACTTCCTGAATACTCTTCTGGAAAGAGACAAAAATAATAGAGACCTTTGCGAAAAGGGTATTTTCTTCAATAAGTTAGCCGTACACTCAGTTAATGATAGCTTCCTCTTGGGCTGTTACTCCCACCTTCTCTGGGACACTGTGGCTGAGATTTTCCACACCGTCCCTGAAGACCTACAACGCGTTCTGACCCAAGGATGGCCTTGATGCAGCTAAATTCACCATCTGTTCTTTCCTAGTCACCACAGATTCCATATATCTGGCCATTACTTCCAGTGTAGGCATCATTTTCTTTGCTCGTTGAGATCCATGGGTTTCTCCAGTGACTTTCAGTCGTCCCCTATGCACATGCTCTTTGATGGAACTAGATTTGTTGAGGATAAAGCAGATTCAGCTCTGTAGTTCTATAAAACTAATGGGGCCACAGCTTGTTCTTTAATCTTGTCTGTGCCGTCAACCACATCAGCCAGTTCGATCCTTCCTCTGTTTTGGCAGGGACATCCCATACAGCCTGTCACTTCAGCCTCCGCAGGGTTCCCAGCTTGTTGATGGCAGAGGCCAGGGTACTGACAAGTCCTATGGTAAGAGACAGCAAGTCAGTCTACTGTCCCCAACACAGCCCCGCCTGCTAAACCCCTTTAGTATGTCCTTAGTGGAGCACAGCCACTTGGTTAGAGGCAAACTCTTACAGCTTTTACCAGGTTGGCAGACCTTAACATTAGGCAGGTGGTTCTCGCAGATTATTCAAAGGGGGCATTCCCTACCTTTCCTCTATGCTCCGCCAGACCTTCCACTGTCCCCAAACTGAATGTGGTAGGACCATTTCTTCTTTTTACTGCAAGAAGTGCAAGCCCTTTTGGCCAGCGCAATAGAGAGAGTACCTCCCACCATAAGTGGGTCAAGATTTTACATCCACTATTTTTTGGCCCTGAAGAAGGACACAGCCTTTGGCCCATTTTAGACCTCCATCCTCTCAAAGCCTTCCTCTTGAAGGACAAATTCACAATGCTCACCTTGGCCCAGGCCTTGCCTGCTCCCGACCCTGGAGACTTGGTGATGGTGTTAGACCTGCATGACGCCTATTTCCATAGATCCGTATCGCAGGCCAATTGGCCCGATCTATGGTTTGTGGAGTGACAGGAAAATGTTCAGTTTGTTGTGCATCCCCTTGATCTCACCAGTGTCCCTCAGTTGTTCCCATAAGTGATGATGGTGGTAGCACATCTTCTGAGGTAGGTGGGGACCCAGTCCTCCCCCACCTCAATGACTGGCTGCCTTGTCCCAGGCAGGCATCAACCACCTCCAGACTATGGAGAACCCCCTTACATCTTTGTGGTTCCCTATTAACGTGCAAAGTCATACCTGACTCCTTCTCAGATGTCCACCTTCATCAAAGCCATTCTGGACACGGTCCTGTTCCGTGCCTTTCACACGTTAAGAAGACTCCAGGATATTCAGGCTATGGTCCTGATCTTTCAGCCTGTGTCCTGGATTTCTCTGAGGATGACTCGAAGGCTGCTGGAACTGATGGCCTCCTGCATTCTGCTGACCATGCACCCCAGGTGGCATATTTGGTCTCTGTAGTGGGATCTGCAGTCTCAGTGGGCCCCACATTACTCTGTCTATATCCAGGTCACTCCATCTACATCCAGATTTCGGAGGAGGGTGCAAAAGATCTGTAGTTGAGGTCAGTGGGCCTTAATTGGGTCAATAGCAGATCCCTTTCCCTACCTCACATAGAGCTGATGGGGGTTGCTGATGCATTACTTCTGAGTTGAGGTGGGCACCATGAAGAGGTGAAGATCAGAAGTCTCTGGCGTAGTCCTGGTTCCATATTAACCTTCTACAGCAGGGGGCCATCCGCTTGGCTTTGAGAGCCTTCCTTCCATCCATCCATCCATCCATCAAGGAGAGGCTGGTATAGGTGCTTACAGGCAACACCATTGCCATGTGCTATTTCAACAAACCAGGCAGAATGGGGTCATGGAACCGGTACCAGGAAACAGTCTGCCTCTGAAATTGGCTGGACAATCAAGGAATTTTCCTAGTGGTGACGCATGTGGCCGGATCTTTGAATGCCAGAGTGGCCGAGCTCCGCCGTTGGTGCCTTGCGGATCACTTGTGGCATTTGCACCCTGAATTGGTGCAAGGCCTTTCCTGAAAATAGGGAGAACCTTTGCTCAATCTAGTTGCCACTGCCTAGAGCACGCAGTTTCAGCAGTTCTGTGAGTGTCCAAGAACTCTCTCGCTACGAGGTTATTTCCACGTAGGATGTAACTCGGGACTCCTGTATGCCGCTGCCAACCAGGCCCAAGTCGTCCTAGTGGTTCCGGATTGGGCACAGAAGAAATGGTATCCAGAGTTCCTGGGCATGAGCTGCCCCCCTGCCCCTCCTTGACATTTCTCCTTAGGTGCGGCATACTATAGATCGACCCCCTATGAGCAATGTTATCTGACTTTTTGTTGTTTGCTTTGTCCATTGCCTGGCAAGTTATTGCTCTGGGCACAGTTAAAGGGTACCTTTCGGCGTTTTTATGGTTTTTCAATCAGTCCTCATTCTCTTCCAGGGGATACTCATCAATAGTCATAATCACTGAATAGTCCTGCCCACGTGCGGGATCCCGGACCAATAGCCAATAATATGCATATATCTATATATATATATACACATATAAATAACCACGAATGAACGAATTGTTTGGAGACAAGGTATCCAGGTTGATATCAGGGATTTCACCGATTTTACTCGCACAGTAAATCAAATTTGAGAATAGACAATATCCAACTTTAAAAAACAACCTCTGTACAGGAGTGAATGTCTGGTATTGGTGACCTAGGTTCATACGTTTATTAAATGATAATATGTTAGTGATTCTAACGGTATATACCATGTTATGCGAACCCTCATTTAAGTATTTTACTTTTATAAAGTGGTATTGTACTAGCATATTTTAATGAAATGCCAAATTTAGGGATGAATGCGAGTTCTATCTGATAGTATGTCTTCTATGTCCTTGTTACACATACACATTTTTTTAACACGTGACATCATTGTAATGTTACTGGCACTTGAAAAGGTTGCACCCGCACATTAAACATTGTCAGGTGAACAAGGCTCGTGGAGCCGAAACGTCTTTGACATACCCGCACTGAAAATAAATTGAAGAAAAGACTTCTGTGGTCCGTGTCCGTGAGTTTTTCTGGTGTGCCCTGGCTGGTTATCCCGGAGCGGGGCGAAACTGCGGAGTACTGAATCTATAGCCGTGTTGGATTTGAACCGGCTCCACACGGGACCCCACTCAACTTTTGGTCGGCGATCAAATCAAATTTGCCTCTCGGACTTGTTCAGGGAGTTTTGCTGTAACTCCGGAAGGAGTAGGACGCCTGACCCTTACTGACCGGAAGAAGTAACCCAGTGACGAGCGGATCAGCTTGGTGTGTGCATCGCTACTCGGGCTCGAGTGGTGAGCCGGCGGAGATTGAAGTCCGGTAAAAAGAAGCAGCACCGAAACCAAGTAAGCTTCTCTGGTTGTCCGGTTACAGTTTTGCGAGTGGTAGAAGTTAACAAGCGGAGTCCTTTAACCCCTGTGTTTTTTGTACCAGGAAGCTTAGGAGCCGCTCATAATCAAAGGAGGAACAGTATTGCGGAAATATGTCAACTGACAATGTTCGGGACCGGGAAACGTTGGCAGCTACCACGTTTTCCGATGATGTTCCCCTCCCTGCAGACATCCGGGGGAGGGCTACTACTGACACTAACAGTGGCAGCACAGCCAAAATTAAGAACCTGTTTAAAACATTAGAAAAAAAGTCCCGCCAAGAACAAGCTAAGTGGTGGGAGTCCAAGTCCCTGCAGCGTTACTTGGAGGTAAACCGCATACCGCGTGGATTGCGGATTCTGACGGCGCCTACATACGATGAGCCAAACCCTAACCTTATGAAAGAATGGGCTGAGATTAATCTCGATGCCTCACGGCGTCAGGTACAGGTCTTGGTCAAATATGCTGACATTGACAGAGCGGTATTGCTGGGTGAAATAGCCGCAATACATGACGAGATCTCTGCATTAGGTGAGGACGAGGAACGCGATAAATTACTGAAGGCTATGAATGAACGCCTTAGGAAAGAAGAAGTAAAAATCGTGGACAGGAAAGCTTATAAATTTCAGCGTGACCGCAACGATTATGAGATGGGCCAGATCTTCACTTTTGCGCGCAAGTATGATGATGCGCGAAAGGGCACAGCTAAACCCATACCTAAAACAAGAAATCGTAAATTTCAGACGGAAAATGCCACACTCAGTGAATCCTCACTAACGACACTTAGTTCAGACCCTGACACCGAATCTGACTCAGAACGTCACAGATTGGAACAGGCAACTGGTACCTCCAAACCCACTCCAGGCCAGGAAATCGATTTTTTGTGCCAAGAGAGACTAAAAACCTTGAGATCTCATTCACGGGCCGGGAGAGGAGAAAATACCGTAACTACCAGAGGCGCCAGAGGCGGTGGGCGTCAAAGAGGAGGATATCAAAGGAAATGGAAAAGAGGTGGAAGGGGTCAGGGATCTGTAGCCCCTCAGCAATAAATACAACCACCAACAAAACCATCGTTAATCTGACTTCGCTAGTTCTTTCCAATAAGGAGGAAGAAATCTTGCAATTAGGATTAACTTATGCTGCACCATGTGACTTTGATTACCCAGCGACCAGATGCGACTTATATAAAGCAGTGAGAAAGCTTAAACTCCGCAAATTCTTTGCTTTAAAAGAAAAACCGAAAAACATCCGGACTCAGACGTCTGAACAACAAAGTGAGATAATAAATGCTTCACAAGGCACCAAAATTATAACGGAATTGTGGCTAACAGAAGGAGCAGGATATGATCCCATCAACTTAGGGATAGGAAATTCAGAGGAATTTGACGAACATGGAAATAGATCTTCATCCAGTACAAAGTTCAAACCCGCATCTGTGTTTTGCCCAATTTTGCCTAGAGACAATTTGGACATTTTCCATGAAAATGTGGTAGCTGATCTGAAGGAATTACAAACACGCATAGGAAAAACTAAAAAAAGAAAATTTGACAGCAGGCTGCAACAATACATTGCACTTACCACCAAACTAACAAAGGAAAAAGATCTCATTGTTAGAAATAGCGATAAAGGAGGTAACGTTGTTTTAATGACCAAAGGTGAATATGACAAAGAAGCATATGCCCAATTGAATGATCGTAATTGTTATGAGCGCATACAGATCAATTCAGTAACAACCATGAAATTGGATTACCACCGTAAGCTATCCAGGTGGAAGTCATTAAAATTGCTGTCTGAATCTGAATACAAATATCTAAAAACTGACAATCCTGTGACACCAGTGTTGTATTTTATCCCTAAGATACATTATGACCCTGTCCATCCACCTGGCAGGCCCATCATTTCTGGCAGGGGTGGCCTATTGGAACATACTTCCGTATTCATTGACCATTTCTTACAGGGTTACGTACAACAGCTGGGATCCTATGTTCAGGACACTGGTGACTTTTTGCTTAAAATCAAGGATGTTGAATGGGTCACAGGCGATTGGCTAATCGCCTTAGATGTATCCTCTCTCTATACCAGCATTATGCATGAGGATGGCATCAGAGCTGTTGACCATTACCTCTCTAGAAGAGGACCTGAATTTTCTGACCATAATGCAATGTTGCTTGACATGTTGAGATTTGTTCTTAATAACAATGTATTTCTTTTCAATCACCAATTGTACCGCCAGTTACAGGGCGTGGCTATGGGGGCCAGTTTCTCCCCAAGCTTCGCGTGTCTCCACATGGGAGCTTGGGAGGAACTGGTCCTTGGCCACGAATATCGCCACAATATCCGCAACAATTTGGTTGCGTGGTTTCGTTTTATTGACGACCTCTTGGTAATATGGCGTGGTAGCAAGGAAGGGGCACTCAAATTCATAGAGGAAATCAATAACAATGAGCTTAACCTCAAATTTACGGCAACTCTTAGTCAGGAAAGTGTTACCTTTCTTGACACCGAACTCTATATCAGAGAAAACCATCTAGAGTCTAGGCTCTTCCGTAAATCAACTGCGGGCAACAGCATACTGCACGCAGCGAGTGCACACCCTTCTCATCTGATATCCAGTATCCCATATGGGGAGATGCTGCGATTGAAACGTATCTGTAGTAACTCCATGGACCTAAAAATTGCACAAGACCAATGTATTGTGCGATTTTTGGAGCGTGGCTATTCGAACCAGGCGCTACAAAAAGCAAAAGACAAGTCCATGATACCTTCTCGTGATGATCTTCTCACCCGAGCCAGCAGTAGACAGACTGCAAAGTTATCAGCACATGCACCAGGGGTGGGAAACTGTTTCCGAGTTATCACTGGGTATAACAGACAACACCAACAGATACGCAAGATACTCAACAAACATTGGCCTTTGGTCACGCATGATTCCATCATTGGCAAAGATCTCCCCAATCAGGTCTCCCTTACCTTCAGCAGAGCACCCTCATTAAGAGATCACTTGGTAGTCACTAACCCAGAACCCTTTGCGAAATCGACGTGGTGCCAAGAGAATAGGGGTTTTTACAAGTGTAGGATTTGTAAGGCCTGCATCCATGGTCAGAACACCCGAACCTATAAGGATGGTTTCACTGATAAGGCACACAGCATATCTCAGGTATTAACATGCAAGACCGAATATGCTGTGTATATTTTGGAGTGCCCTTGTCAACTTAGGTATGTGGGCAGCACAAAGAATGCTGTCCACTTACGTGTTCTTCAGCACCTTCGAGCCATCACCCATGGGGATAACACCTACCCGGTGGCCCGACATTTTAGAGAATGCCACCAGAGCAATAATAGTGGTCTTAAATATTGGGTAATTGACTCCATTCCATACAGCAAAAGAGGGGGAGACAGAGATTCCAATTTGAGAAGATTGGAGACTAAATACATCCTGCTGCTTAACACTAAGTCACCATTCGGCCTTAATGTCACGGAGGACCTGTACACGTGTTTACCCTAAAGTTATGATTGGTCATCCGGCTGGGGACCACAATCTGTAAAACAAACTGTCAAACTTTAGTGTTGTTTTAAGAAATGTAGTTGAACATTGATAAGGTCCGTTCATTATGGGATGTGCTGTTTTCTGTTAGTTTAAGGTAGTTGGTTTTGATCACATGTTTGGTGTTTTCAATATTTTTGAACTGTGCTGGGTTCTTGAACCAAGTCAGCCCAATAACACTATTACTATGTACTTGCACGCCTGGTACACAACAAGGACGTCTTTGAACCTGCTCGCAAAGTTGGTGTTGAGGGTAGGCATGGTACTATAGGATCACAGGAGGTAGAACTCCTAAATAGTTTCCTCCTTTTTCTCTCCGAATATCCCTTGACACAATGAGGTTGGATTGCCTAATAACTTGCTACTCAAAAAAACCTTTTCCTTCCCGAATTACTTGCTAATTGGTATCATGTTCATGTACTTGTCGGATTTCACAGTATAGCGAGAAGCTACAGTTTTGCACATTTTTGCGGTATTTGCACATTCAAACTGCTTGTTTGCACATTTTCTGCGTAATTTGCACTGTAAATTGGGTACATCAACATGACCCTCTTTGCTGATTTATGCATTTGCACTTTATTGTAAATATTGCCATGCTGTGACTAATCCGTATTTGACTCATGATTACGAATGAACGAATTGTTTGGAGACAAGGTATCCAGGTTGATATCAGGGATTTCACCGATTTTACTCGCACAGTAAATCAAATTTGAGAATAGACAATATCCAACTTTAAAAAACAACCTCTGTACAGGAGTGAATGTCTGGTATTGGTGACCTAGGTTCATACGTTTATTAAATGATAATATGTTAGTGATTCTAACGGTATATACCATGTTATGCGAACCCTCATTTAAGTATTTTACTTTTATAAAGTGGTATTGTACTAGCATATTTTAATGAAATGCCAAATTTAGGGATGAATGCGAGTTCTATCTGATAGTATGTCTTCTATGTCCTTGTTACACATACACATTTTTTTAACACGTGACATCATTGTAATGTTACTGGCACTTGAAAAGGTTGCACCCGCACATTAAACATTGTCAGGTGAACAAGGCTCGTGGAGCCGAAACGTCTTTGACATACCCGCACTGAAAATAAATTGAAGAAAAGACTTCTGTGGTCCGTGTCCGTGAGTTTTTCTGGTGTGCCCTGGCTGGTTATCCCGGAGCGGGGCGAAACTGCGGAGTACTGAATATAAATAACCATATATATATATAGATATTATGCATATACATATGCAGCCTGAAAAACACCATATTAGGCTCCAAAACTGCCATTATTGCATGTAAAACATTTACATTTGACCAAATAAAGACATATAAATTGCCATATATGATATATGAAAAGAAGAAAACTGCCCTGAGTTTCTTTGAAACACACAACCTTTATTTTCAAAGGTAAAAATAGGCAGGATCATAGATGCAGGTTTAGCCTAGACAGGCTGCATAAAAAAACCATTGGAAAATTGGCGCCGTTCCTTTAAGACCTCCAGGAACCCCCAAGCTCTCATCATGCACCACAGGTGACAGTTAGGTCAGTTCTTTTTTGCGGCTCCTTATGTGAGGCTCTTGAAGCATAGAGCTCGCTAGTGATATTTTATCACTTCTTTCTGGTAGAAACTTCATTTTTTTTACTTCACTCGACGTCTTTAGTCTCAATCTGACTAATTCGGCAATTGTTTCTGAATTTTGCCTATTTTTTCCAGTCAAAATGCCGGCCTTATTTAATAAGTGCCCGGCCTGTAGTAAAAAGGTGGCCAAGTCAGACCCTCATTCGGTCTGTATTGCTTGTTTGCCTTCATCCCACAAGCCAGACCAATGTTACCACTGCAGCAAGTTTTCCAAGAGGACCCTTGGAGAGAGGGAGAAGATCAAGCTGCATTCCCTTCATGAGAGAGGAGAAACAGTGAGTGGACGAGAAGAGCATCATTCCAGAAAACCCTCTTCTCATCCTGAAGAGCGCAAGGAAAGAGGTGAAAAAAGAAGGTATCGGTTTCCTTCTCCGTCGAGGGACAGATTTTCATCCAAGGTACCTCTGTGCTCAGAGTCGGCGTCGAAATCGCCTTTGAGACGTCCGTCGACGTCGAAAAATCCCTCGCCGTTGAGACAGGGTGAGAAGAAATGGAGGATGAGGTCTCCATCCACGCGTAGGCGGTCCAAGTCTGGCTGGCCTACGACGGCAAGATGGCGGGACTCGACGTCGAAGTTCGCGGCCGAGAGGCTGTGGACCGACGTCCAGATCGCCGTCAACAGCAAGAGGTCCACTGGCATAGACATCGAGCCGAAACACCATGGGCTTCGACGCCGAAGAGAACCAGTCACTCGACGTCGAGACACATGCCGTCGACGCCAAAAAGATCGCCGTTGAGGAGATCGACGTCGAGATCAAGAAAAAGGCCTTCTGGGTCTAGGAGGTTCAGATCCAGGTCGACGTCGAGGAGATCTAAATTGGCTTCTCCTCCAGCGAAGAGACCTAGGGCGACGTCGAAGGACCGTTCGACTTGTGACGCCCCGATGGGGTCTTCAGGGAGTGCTTCTTCCTCCCCAGGGCTTCAGATCGTACAAGTATCTTCAGAGCCCTCACCAGCACGACGAACCAATATCTCGCCAAGATGGCTAGGAGATATCAGGGAGTGGAAGATCCGCAGAATTAACCTACTGCGGTCTTCTTCAAGGTCAAGGTCACCTTTGATACAGTCGGTGCATTCTTCGGGGAGACGCGAGCGGACCACACTGAGAAGGTCCCCATTGGTGAGGAGGAGATCATCAGTCTCTCCTAGGAGTAGAACATCAAGCCACCGATCTTCTAGAAGACGAAGCTATAGGTCTTCCACAGGGTCGTCGGATTCCAAGGCGGACTATTCTCCCACTCTTTCCTCATCTCCTCCAAGCCGAATATCACCCATCGATGATGTTCTAACTTTAACGAGGTTCTCTGCCTTGGGGCTGCTAAACTCCACATTGAAATGCCGGTCTCTACCACCAAAACATCGGTGATATTTGAAACCCTGTACCAAAAGTCCTCCTCTAGACCTTTGCTTCCTCTAGTGCCTGGATTGCTGGAGCCTGCGTTGCACAAGTTTCTTACTCCAGCAGTGGTGGGGGCTGTACAGTCTAGGATCTCAAAGAAATATAAGGCTCCTGATAATGACCCCTTCTTCCTGACCCTCCACCTGACTCTGTTATTGTGTTGGCGGCACGAAAGAATCAGACAGGGGCAGCATCATCATCTGTGCCCCCTTACAAAGACAGTAAGTAAGGCTGTGGACTCTGTAGGGAAGAGAATGTGTACTACCTCGGCTTCCTACATGAAAGTAGCCAGCGCCTTGGCCCTGCTGGGTCGATATGATCGTTCATTATGGGACTCACTGTCACATTTCACAGAGAATCTCCCTAAAGAGGACAAACAAGATTTTCTTGACATCCTGCATGAAGGTGGCCTAGTAGCCAATTAGGTGATCAGTGCAGCGGCGGATGCGTCCGATCTAGCTGCACATGACTACTCGCATGGGACCTGTGCTTGAAGCTCAGCATGCCTGAGGCTCACAGGACTGAAACCTGAAGCACAGCATCGGATTTTTAACCTTCCGTTCAATGGGTCATCACTCTTTGGATCTCATGCCGATGATGAGATGTCTCGAATGAAAATCGAGCTTGATACGGTTAAAGCTGTGGGTCTCGAAAAGAGGAAGGACTTCAGGCGACGGTACCGTCCTTACGACCGACGACAAAACCAACAGAGGGTTCAAATCCCTCAATGGCCCTCAAAACAAAACCAAGGAAGGTCACAATTCTCCCAGCGTCGTCCTGGTAGAGGAAGAGGTGGCAATTCAAGACCGTCCACGCCTGCTGCCAAACAACAGCAACAGAAGTGAGCGCTTGCTTCCCCTATCTCCGTTACCCACTCCGGGGGGGGGGGGGGGAGTGTACGGTTTTATCTGGAAGAGTAGACAAAGATCACACTATACAGATGGGTGCTGAATAATGTAAAGAATGGGTACACCATCAAATTCAAGTCCCCTCCACCTTCCATTCCTCCTCAAAAGACTGTCACCCATCGTATAAAGAACGCCATCGAGGAGGTCCCATGGCAACAACGTCGGCAAGGGATTTACTCCCGATATTCTTTGGTCCCAAAGAAAGGACCAAACAAGGAGTTCAGGCCTATACTAGATCTCAGATGTCTCAACAGATTCATACTCCTGGAAAAGTTCAGAATGCTGGCATTACATCAAATAATACCGCTTCTGCATCAAGGGGATTTGATGTGTTCCATAGATCTTCAAGATGCTTATTTCCACATACCAATCTCTCCAAAGCATTGGAAGTTCCTGCGGTTTTGCATCCAATCAAACCACTTCCAATTCACGCTCCTGCCTTTCGGGCTGAAGTCGGCTCCCCGCACTTTCTCAAAGTGCATGGCAGTAGTAGCAGCTTTCTTGAGGAAACAGCACATATTCGTCTATCCTTACCTAGACGACTGGCTTCTCAAGAGTGCGTCTCCCACTCTTCTGCAACAATATCTCGAGCAATGTATTCATCAGTAGCATCGGCTCGGTCTACATGTAAACTTAAAGAAGTTCATCATCAATCCAACACAGAGGATACACTATCTTGGCACAATTCTGGACTCAGTCAACGCAAGAGCGCATCCTTTGGAGGAGAGACTATCATCCATTCTCCTCAAGTGTCGAACTCTCTTGAAGACACCTCAGCCTATGGCCAGCAGATTTCCTCCTTACTGGGGTCTATGGCCTCGTGCATATTTCTCGTTCCAAACGCCAAGCTTCACATGAGACCTCTGCAGCAGACTCTGGAGGATCAGTGGTCCCAGATCTCCAATCGCTGGGAGGACAGGTTGTCTATACCTCTGTCAGTCCGACTCTCCATCAGCTGGTGGATGCGACGGATTGATCATATTGTGGGAGTCCCCTTTCAAGAGGACAGGCCTCAACAGACTGGTAACGGATGCTTCCCTTCAGGGATGGGGCGCTCATATGGTATCATTGCAGATCCAAGGAATGTGGTCAGAGAAAGAGCAACTATATCACATAAACATGCTGGAGCTCAGAGCTGTACATCTAGCTCTCAAAGTGTTCTTCCCGTCAATAACATCGACCTCTCTGCTTGTTCAGACGGATAACACAACATTGAGGTACTACCTGAACAAGCAGGGCGAAACAAGATCCAGACCCCTGTCTCTGGAAACACAGACAATCTGGAAATGGCTTCTGGCACGAGATATGAGAATATCTGCAGTCCACTTGCTGGGCGTCCTCAATGTTCAAGCGGACGACCTAAGCAGGCACTTCGCAGAAGCACACAACTGGGTGTTAAAACAAGAAGTGGTACAAGACCTCTTCCACAACTGAGGAACACCAGACATCGATCTTTTTGCAGACGCAGGAAACGCAAAATGCTGCATCTTCGCCTGTAGGTACCCGCAACCAGGGTCCAAGGGGAATGCTCTGTGGATAGACTGGTCAGAGACCTTACTCTACGCCTTTCCACCGATTCTACTCATTCCCTTGGTGATCAGGAAGCTGTACGAGGCCAAGGCAGACATGATCATGGTTGCACCAGATTGGCCTCGCCAGTGGTGGTATCCGGACCTTCTTCACCTATCCAAAGTACCACACAGGAGGCTCCCATGTCATCCCGATCTGCTGACCAGGGCGAGCGGCAAGGTGTTCCACCCCAACCTGCCGTCCCCGAGGTTAGCAGCATGGCTCCTGAGTTCATCCAATACGGACATTTAGGCCTCTCACAGGGCTGCATGCAGATTTTAAAAGAGGCCAGGAGAGCTTCTACAAGAAAGTCTTTTGCTTTTAAGTGGAAGCGCGTTTTCATGTGGTGTACTGCTGAAGGTCATGACCCTATTCGAGGTCAAGAACAGGTCACCTAGCAGCGATACCAGCATGTAGAAAGTCTCCCACTCAGGCTTCTTTCTTTCAAATGCAAGTTGTTAAGGATTTCCTGCAGGGCCTTAAAGTCTATCCTCCTGTTAGGGCCCCTTCTCCCCCTGGGAGCTAAATGTGGTCCTATCTAAACTAATGGGCCCCCCATTCGAGCCCATTCATAAGGCTTCCTTACAACACCTATCATGGAAGACTGCTTTTCTCGTGGCAATCACTTCTGCACGCAGGGTAAGCGAGATACAGGCCTTATGCTCTACAGAGCCTTATCTCGTTTTTCATGCGAATAGAGTGGTGTTACGTACTCACCCGAGGTTTCTCCCTAAGGTGGTCTCGGATTTTCACATTGACCAGTCAGTCACTCTTCCCACTTTTTTTGCCAATCCGGACACTCTAGCTGAGAGACCTCTGCACTCTTTGGATTTAAAACGAGTGTTGAAATTCTACCTTGATAAAAAACAAAGAGTGTACGAAAGTCTGACCAATGGTTTGTAAATTATGGTCCTTTGAACACAGGGTTTCCTGCCTCTAAAAGATCCATTTCCAGATGGATAGTGTCATGCATTTTGTTATCTTATCAGTTGGCACAAAAGCAGCTCCCGGGCAAGCCGAGAGCACATTCTACAAGAGGCAAAGCTGCTACAATAGCAAGGCTTAGGAATGTACCAATTCATGAAATTTGTAAGGCAGCCACATGGGGTTCGGTTCATACCTTCGCACGCCATTACTTCCTTGATTCTGACACTCCGGTGGATGCTCAGTTTGTGCAAGCATCCCTGAGAAATTTGTTTGGGTAATGTCTGCTTATAAAATGTTTTGGTAGGATGGTATTCGCCCGCAGGGAATGGGGATGGGCTTGCTAATCTATTCAGTGCTTATGACTATTTTTGAGTACCCCCTGGAAGAGAAGGATAAGTTACTTACCTGTCATCCTAGTTCTCTTCCAGGGGTATACTCATCAAAGTCATAAGCAACCCTCCCTCCTCGCCGGACGAATACCTGACCTATATATGTACTTGTTACCCATGCTGTGATTACACTGTTATAAGCCGTCCAAAAGAACTGACCTAACTGTCACCTGTGGTGGATGATGGGAGCCTCGGGGTTCCTGGAGGTCTTAAAGGCATGGCGCCAATTTTCCAATGGTTTTCTATGCAGCCTGTCTAGGCAAAAACCTGCCTCTATGATCCTGCCTGTTTTTACCTTTGAAAATAAAGGTTGTGTGTTTTAAGAAACTCAGGGCAGTTTTCCTCTTTACATATATCATATATGGTGATTTATATGCCTTTTATTTGGTCAAATGTAAAAGTTTTACATGAAATAATGGCAGTTTGGAGCCTAATATGATGTTTTTCAGGCTGTATATGTATATGCATATTATCTCTCTCTCTCTCTCTCTCTCTCTCTATATTTATATATATATATATATATATATATGTGTATATGTATATATATATATATATATATATATATATATATATATATATGGGTATTTATGTGTATATATGTAGATATATGCATATTATTGGCTATTGCTCCGGGATCCCGCACGTGGGTGGGACTATTCAGTGCTTATGACTATTGATGAGTAACCCCTGGAAGAGAATGACTGATTGGACAACCATGAAAACGCCGAAAGGTACCCTTTAACTGTGCCCAGGGCAATGACTTGCCAGGCAATGGACAAAGCAAACAACAAGAAGTCAGATAACATTGCTCAGAGGGGGTCGATCTATAGTATGCCGCACCTAAGGAGGAATGTCAAGGAGGGGCAGGGGGGCAGCTCATGCCCAGGAACTCTGGATATCATTTCTTCCGTGCCCAATCCGGAACCACTAGGACAACTTGGGCCTGGTTGGCAGCGGCATTTAGGAGTCCCGAGTTACATCCTACGTGGAAAGCACCTCCTAGCGAGAGAGTTCTTGGACACTCACAGAACTGCTGAAACTGCGTGCTCTAGGCAGTGGCAACTAGATTGAGCAAAGGTTCTCCCTATTTTCAGAAAAGGCCTTGCACCAATTCAGGTTGCAACTGCTACACGTAATCCGCAAGGCACCAACGGCTGAGCTCGGCCACTCTGGCATTCAAAGATCCGGCCACATGCGTCACCACTAGGAAAATTCCTTGATGGTCCAGCCATTTTCAGAGGCAGACTGTTTCCTGGTACCGGGTCCATGACCCCATTCTGCCTGGTTTGTTGAAATAGCACATGGCGATGGTGTTGCCTGTAAGCACCTATACCAGCCTCTCCTTGATGGATGGATGGAAGGAAGGATCTCAAAGCCAAGCGGGTGGCCCCCTGCTGTAGAAGGTTGATATGGAGCCAGGACTAAGCCAGAGACTTCTGATTTTCACCTCTTCATGGCGCCCACCTCAACTCAGAAGTAATGCATCAGCAACCCCCATCAGCTCTATGTGAGGTAGGGAAAGGGGTCTGCTATTGACCCAATTAAGGCCCACTGACCTCAACTACAGATCTTTTGCACCCTTCTCCGAAATCTGGATGTAGATGGAGTGACCTGGATATAGTCAGAGTAATGTGGGGCCCACTGAGACTGCAGATCCCACTACAGAGACCAAATATGCCACCTGGTGTGCGTGGTCAGCAGAATGCAGGAGGCCATCGGTTCCAACAGTATATTGACTGTGTGCAGGTACGCAGCACTACATGGATAGCCCTGCCCTACCACAGGAATCTATTAAGGATTGCATTGATTTGGGCGAACAATGTTCAAGGGATATTATACGGTAAATTTTGCAGCCGGTAAAGTAACCAAGGCAAGGAAACCATCTTAAAGATTGCTGATTGACCATACAGGGACAGCGGCAAATGAGACCATGTGGTTGTCTCTTTCGCACAGCTGGGAGCCATGGGGTAATATTATGTGTCCAAGATGTTATGGGGCTTGGTGAAATAAAAACTCCTAGGTATTTAAATCCTTCTGTCGTGTGAGACAACTGCGCCGCCTAAATTCCTCTCCTCTGGTCCTCAGATACAGGGAAGAGTACCAGTTTTGCGGGATTGTCTCCCAGGCTGGAGATCTCCCCGAACACCCGAAGAATTCGAGAGCCGTAGATCCAAGGATTAGTCATGAAAAAAAGCACATCATCTGCATACAGCGCGATTCTGTCAGATCGCTCTCGTGAACATTCAAACCCACGAATCAATGGGTCTTGCCGTAGCCAAGCGGCCATGGGCTCTATGGGCAAGGCGAATTGCAACAGGGACAGGAGGTAGCCCTGCCTCGTACCACGACAAATGGGAAAGGATGCCGACCTGTGTCCTGCCACCCTCACGGGGTGGTGAGCATGCCATGCATCGGACCACCCCAGTGTAATAGCTAGGAATTGGAGTTTGGATCTACCTGTTTGGGGCTCCTGCCCCGACTCACATTGATGATCCAGGGGTGATATAACATCATTCGAATCACCGCCCAGCAGCGTCAGACCCTCTGGGAGTTCCCCCACTCCTGTGAAATTCTATCTGTGAAGGCGTGCCCCAGGGGAGGAGGAGCATAGCTACTGCCTATGGTTACGCATTCCCCATGTAATGTGCCTGAGATTATAGTATATCGGCCCACGGGGGTCTAACCACTGTTTGGATAAACTGAACTAAACGGGACGCGATGATGCACTAGAATAGAAGTGCCCCTAGAGCCCTGTGTGGTATACTGTTGTGTACCCAAATCTGGTGAGGCATGGGGTTTTGTTACCAGGAGGTGAGTCTTTTGCAGGAGAAGGATGTCTGCCTCGCAGCATTTGGTCTGTCGGAGAACGGCACCCCGCTTGATTTTGTCGAGCAGGCCTCTAACATTCCAGGATACTATGTTTAGTTTACCCAACTGAGGAATATGTGCATGTGGAGTCATCTGTCGTCTATTCGGATCTCTGTCTCAGTTCTGCTTGCGAAGGTATGATGCGGTCTCTGTGTGCGTATGATAACTACAACAGCATTAACTTGGCAGGACTGAACTCCCCTCCTCCTCACCCCCATACTTCCACCAACAAGGAGAATCTGTCACAGTGGAGAAGGGTTCGGGACCCCAACAGGGGGATCCCGGAGATCTCCGGCAACCATACCCAAACTTCCCAGAACAGCTAAACATAACGGTTCAGGGGCTTAGCAGTTCCTTGGATGGCCCCCAAGCCGAATTGGTTCTCCCAGCAGTTCCGCATAGATGAGGAAAGTACTATGCTGGCCGGGGCCAAACGTCGGAGAAACTATGTCGGCCCCTAGCCATTATGATGCCTCGTCCTGGAACTTGGTGCGCCAGTTGGATCTGGACCTGTGTCTCCTTTTGGAGCCACCCCTCTTTTGTCTATTTCTCTGCGATCCTTGTGAGGAGTCTGATTCCAGCTGTGGCGGGGTATGTGGTTTGAGGTGCATTGTTTCGTCCACCCAGGCGAAGATTGCTTCGGGGGTATCGAAGAAGTGTGATTTTGTATTGTACGTGACCCCCATAGCGCAGCATATAGGATATAACCCTCTTGTGGTCCAGCACACACAACTGTAAGCAATATATCCAAATTACTGGGAGTCCAACATAAGTTTATCAATAGTTCGCACTGTGAACATATCAAGCAGAGGTAATGCATGACATTTAATCACTACATCCGGCAGCAGTGTTTAATTTCAAGTATTCTTTATTCCTTTTTCTTCATCTTTAAAAGAAACGCCTTTGAGTGAACAATATTGTAGCCAGCGCGTTTTGTTCATTCTAAGACTTCTTAAGGGCTGCAAAGTGTATATACAAACAATATTTACAAGATGTTCAGTTATATACAAATTTTAAAACTATACATTTTTACAATCTTATTCGGATGTGCTCAAAATTGACAGAACAGCATCCACAAAATACATTGAACTGTCAATATTACATTGACAGTGTAGTGTGATTTATGCAAAGCAGAAAACTCAAATTTCTTAATTACATATATGGAAAGTGCCCCCTTACAATATAGTTAATACAAGGAGGGCTATTGGACTCACTCCAAAATGCAACCTAGTTTCTGTCATCTTATTCATTGTTGAGAGATTTTGGAAGTTAGGACTTTTCCACTACATTCATATGCATCCTATTGGACAATTCCTCCCTTCCTATTTCATAGTAGGAGTTTCTGAATTTAGAGATTTTTGCATATCAATTCTCAACACCCAGTTGGGCTAATGCAAAAATATATATAATGTGTCCTGTAACATTAACTAAAACCAAGTAGCTAAAGCTATTCTAACACTGAGTGACAGGGCGAGGCATCAAGACAAAACATACCTCCTGTTAGAAATGGGGTAGCGAATTCTACGGGGGTAGCATGGTGCAGAGCGGGCAGGCCAAACTCCTGAGGACTTGTGTGAAGCATCCACGCAGTACACACAGGCGACACCCAAGGCACACCACAAAAAGAGACACGACACCAGTTCTGGTGAAAAAGAATAACTTTTGTATTGGGTCAAATGTGCAAAAGTAAACACAGTAGTCACTATACTGCGCCAACTGGCGCCAGGGCAATATATACACGGGGATTATTTACAGGGTAAATGAAAAAGAAGGTAAGTCCATCAGCTTCAGTGTCACCACAAAAACGTAAGCATTAACATTTGGCATAGAACATCACTAGGCATCAGAACCCATCAGGCCTATAACATCAGGTGCATAACCATGATAAGGGGCCACATTACATAAGATCAAGTCAATAAACATGACTCTCTGCTCGGGGCAGACTAGACCATATCATTTCCCCATAACAAGGGCATCAACCGAGCTAGATCGTAGGAAGGCAATACTGCCATTATTCAGGGTAACATTTTAACAGCATACATAAAGTACCAACATGTCACCATAACCACTCCTCTGCAGGTTCACTCTTGCAGTAGGGCAAACCCTTTCTGGGGTAACATCTGGCGCTACTGCGCCTGGGACCCCCCTACTCTGGGACTCTAACCATCAAAGTGGCCCCCTTCGTGGCCATAACGCTGGGTCACTGGTACACCCCGGCGCTCCCTCCTCTGGGGCTCGGAAATCCATAATGGCCCCACGTCGTTGCAGCTGCCCACTGTCCTGCTGGGCAGCTTTGGACAGCAAATCAGGCCTGTGCAGGGAACATGGCAGCCCCTCCTCTGGGTTTGAATTAATGGCCCCCAAATCGTTGCAGCTGCCCACTGTCCTGCGGGGTAGCTGTGGAAACCCACACAACCACTCCGGTCCTCCTGGAATAATCACTGGGGGGCGGGCACCGATCATGTGCCCCGTTGCCCCCCCTCCACCAGTTCCCCAATGAGCCCCTCACTCACCAGGCTCTCGGGCGGCTGCCGGATGTCTTCCAGCAGGGGACAGGCTCCGGTATGCGCCTCGACAGTCCCCTGCTCCTCCAGGACCTCTCCTGCCGGCTTCCTCCTGACGGGTGGTGACTTCTCTTGGCAGGAGGCGTGGGGGCACCGGCCACGTCGGCAGCACGCGGGGATCTCCCCAGGTCTAGGAGCCCGGCCAGCAGCGGCCCTCCTCCTCAGCCGCTCGGGTCTCAGGGGCTTTCCTTCCCTCCTTGGAGCCCCGACCGCCGCCACACCTCTTCTGGCTTCACCCGGGCCCCCTCCTGGGACCCAGGGTTTCGGCACGGAGCCAGCGAGGCTCTGACGTCATCCAAGCCCCGCCCACTCTCAGGCAAGGCTTCCGGGTCGCCGCAGGCAGCGTGGTGGCCCTCAGCACTCTCCGGCAGCACTCGGCCCGGGCCGGCGGTGGTGATTACGTGCCATATAGAGGCACGGGGTAGGCTCCCGCTGAGTTGAAGAATAACGCGCGTCACACACGCGCAAAGGCGGTGATAACACGGGGTAGGCTCCCGCTGGGGTGAAGACGCTGCACTCTCCCTCTTCTTAGGCCCAGCGCGGACCCTACCAATACCGCGGCGGCTCTCCCTCCACTCCGGGGGCCTCGGCGGTGCAGACCACACTCGATCTTCCGCTTGGGCCGATCCGGGGCTGCAGCGGTGATTCTGGACCACGGCGTTTGATTGCAGGTACCCGGCAGCGGCGGTGATTTCGTTTTTGGCGGGAATACACGGGGTGGGCTCCCGTCAAATCCTCTACTGGAGGATCATGGGGTGCACACCCATTTCCTCTCTTCTTCTTCGGCCGACCCCCAGGCGGCGGCTGTGATCCGGGCCTGCACTCCGTCCCACCGTGGCGCTAGGCGCTAGGGAGCAGGCCGCAGGGCACATGCCAATCCAATATAGCGCTCTCTCCCTAAGGCGCTAGTCAGCAGAGCAGCAGGCACTACTGGGCAAGGTCAGCAGTCAGTGGGTACTCATCAAGACACGGCGGTAGGCTTTAACCATCCTCCACTGTAGCGTGGCACTCCTCCTGTACAGCAGCCTGTACTGCTGCAGTGGGGCTTCCACTAGCCCTGGGGACAGCAGAGGGGTTTTAGTGGGGTGCAGGGTCCAGCACACAGGCCCAAGTGGCGGTTTCCCCTGGCAGCAGGTGTTCTCACATTCATGTCCCTGCTCTGACTGAGCACATGGTGGCACAGCCCCCTATTTATATGCCCCTCACCCCACCTACCAGGCAGTGCCAGAAGCTTCTAGAAGCCTCTGGGGAACTGGCTCTAACTGGCTCAGGGGAAGGAGTAGAGCACCCTGGGTGCCAGACTTTCCCTCCAAATGCTGGGATGGCTGGGTACCAAACAACTAGACCGCTAACCCACTGCAGTCAGGTGGCACAACACACAGCCATGGCATCCATTTGAAAAGCGTCATGCTACCAGGGTACATTTCTACTATGGGGAGTTAACAACTGCACACCATTACATTACATTTAACATGGCGTCTCACACCACACATGGCCTATACAGTGTTCTACCATGGGGGAGACATCCTAAAATTGGGGGGTGAAAAGCGAAAACTTTTGGGAAAAGGGCCAAGTCCAACACCTCCAGTTTGTGTGTCAAGTACAATATGCTCGTAATTCATTCAGTCAGTACGAATATTGTATCATGTCGAGTATTCTGTATAGTAACAGGGAATCTATAAAATGTCGCAAAATGGAGAAGCATCTTTTAGGAAACATGGAAGCAGTAAACTATGGTGCAATTTAAACAAAACATGTGACTATTCTTGTAGGTGCTGGACCACCAGAGGGTTATGTTATTTTGAAAACTTGTTTTCAAATTGGATTAGAGAGGGGTTGTACTCCAGGTCCGTTGCACCGCGTGTATTTTTATAATTTGCCCAACCGACATGGATATTAGGTGCGGCAGTGCTTTACCTCGACCCCTCTGTTATGTTTCCAAGCATAAAGGATATGTTGAGTTCCCAGAACCTGCATTTGGCAGCTGTAAATGACTGGCACTGCTGCTGCACCAGTCTGGTGTAGTCCGGGAAGATCATTATAGGGCGTGATTCAAAAAAGCAACTGGTCCTTGTGAGTTTGTGCAGACTGCAAGATTGCGTCTCGGTAAGTGTAATTTACCAGTTTGGCAATCACCGATCTCAGGTGTTCATCAGGGGGATGCTTGCACCAAATGAGCTCTCTCCACAACAAAGCAGAAGTACAGAGAGTCGTCTGGTAGGAGGGCTCTCAGCCAATTTGTAAGGAAACGATTCATAGATTCGTCCTCGGACTCTTCTGGGAAGCCAACTAAGCGTAAGTTGTTGCATAAGGATCAACCCTCAGCATCCTCAACACGGGACGTCAGCTCCTGTACCACCACCGTGAGCTTGTTCACTTTCTTTTGCAGGAAGGCCACAGTATCTTCCACAGTGGAGACACGAGTCTCAGCAATACGGTCTACTGCCTTGCTGAGGACCTGGCGTAGGAATGATACCTCTGTCTCCACAGCTCCAATCTTCGCATCCAGGGTATCTCATGCCTGGGTGATCGCCGCCAACAATGCTGCGTTGTCAGGGACCCAACCACCGGTGATGCCTCCCCCTGAGCCACCTGGGGTAGTGGCAAATTGGTCTAGAGTACCATGTTTGGGGCCAGGGCCTGCCTGTTTATCCTTGCCCATGTTGGATGGTAGGGCACGGGGGTGAGTGGGAAACACTCAGCAGAAAGCCACCTCTCTTTGAGTAGCGGCGGTCCCACACCCACATCTATGGCAGGGTGGTCGGGTCAGCCACTTCGGTTGGATAGTCCGTTTGGGGCGCCCCACCAGACTCCTCCCAGAACGGCACCATGGGCCCGGCCTCACGGAATCTGACCTCCCGGGGCCACAAGCCGCACTAAGCCTACCTTGGCCACCTCTGCAGCCCTAAGAGGCTGGCCAAGTAGACTCCGTAATGGGATCAGACTCCTCTGACCCCCAGCCCACTAGCCGCCCCAGTTAATTCGCTCCCCCGAGGTCTGAGGCCACCGCCCCACTAGGATGGAGCCATGTAATAGAGGTGTAGCCGTCACCTCCAGGAGGGTATTAGGTGTCTGCGTTGCTCTCTTAGCTGTACTCCATGACCCCCTTATCTCTTATAGCTCCTGCAGGCGGCGCCGTCCCGGTCCGTTAGGCTCCAGGGGGCCCTGAGGTACGTAAGGGGACCTGTGAGTTGTCGCACCACAACCCTGGGCGCCTCTGCCCCCCCCCCCCCCCCCCGCCCAGCCGGTCTCACCAATTTTTGGGGCCGAATGCAGCCCCTGCGCAGCCCGGTCGTGTCCGTCCCCATGATCACCCACAGCAGTGCCCCCTCATCTCTTGGCAGGGACTTCTCGCTGGCTTGCAGCCCCCAGCTATGATCGCAGACCTGGCCGTGACCACGCTTCAGTTTTTTGCGGCCCGATCAAGGCTTGATCGGCCCACCGTCGTTGCTCAAGACGGGACTCCGTCCGACCCCTTCGACCAGCACTGCTCAAATTGATCGCTGGGATCCGGATTCAGGTAGGATTCCGGCGGATTTTGGCTTGGGCGGCCGGAGCCTTACTAGGCTCCATCCGCCATGTTGGCTCACCAAGCCCGCCCCGTGATGTTTTTTTGAAAGGCTTACAACATTGTTTTTTTTCCCCCTCAGGCAGTGTTTCTTGTCACCATAATGTCGGCACAGCGAGTGAGTGAGCTTCAAGTTATCCAGTATTGGGGTATCTTTCATAGATTCACATGCTTGAATCATTCCCCATCGTCTAGATGAGAGTCTCATGGTAAAATAATCAAGCAGTGCTCAATAGATTTCATAGGCTGTAATGGCCCTGGCCTTCTTATTAGTAGCCTATCTATGTTCTTTTTAAAAAAGGACCTAATGTTGGAACACAGCCAATCAGCTGTCATCACCTTCTAGTACACTCCCAGCAGAGGCAGATTCCCTCAGATTTTCTAAGCACAAGTGGGAAGTAAGAATTCCATAAACTAAAGAGCACTACCTTTAGGGGGAGGAGGGTGGGTTGCATGTGAATCTATGAAAGATACCAATACTGGATAACCACAGTTATAGATGCGTAACTTATTTTCACATCCAGTATTGGGGTATCTTTCATAGATTCATATGTTTGAATCAGAATAGCAAGCAGTCGTTAGTGGAAGGAGGGAGACATGCAACCCATAAATCCCACATGTTTTTCCAATATAACAGTGACATTTGTAACCATGCACATACCCTTTCAATTCTAGACAGCTTGTAATACTTGTTTATAAACAAAACCGGAAGGCTTAACATACTGTTATATTCAAGATGCATCTAATTAAGTGTTTAGAAGAACAAACAATACAACATTTAAGCCAATCTTTAATTTCTAGAATTACCAAAAAATTTGCACTCGCAAAAGATAGTAGGCAAAGCTAAGCAACTTTAATGAAAATAAAATTCCTCTTTTACCAGAAAAGAGACCCACTCTTAATTGATGAGATGAGGCAGTACGGCTTGGTCCACAGCTGCATCTTCACGTTGCGTGGACAGCCTAAAAAAAAAACTGACAAGCGCTCAGAAGTGACACCCTTATTGGCTTTGCACCTCATTTCAGGAGCACAATGGTGTCAGTGTGGAACTGCACGTCGCCACCTGCCGGCGCTCAGAGGTACTGCTCAAAAGTTTCTGGCCCCAGTCTGATGCCTGGGGAATATCCAAAACATGAGTATTCTGCTGTAAATAGATTCTCTACCAGAAAGGGCGTTATTGAAGGTAAGTAACCTGTTTGTCTCCACCAACTCCTGTTATACCCCAATGGGACTTTATACCTTGTTTTGACTTTTTTAATGGGTGGTGTTTATGAGCCCATTCATAGTTGCTAGCTACCCATGTTGACTTGTTTTCATTGTAGATGTCACTTCGATGAGGAGCGCCACTGAAATGTAGGCACTTTGCATGCATCTGCTTTTCACTTGCTTCTTCCCAGACAAATAACTCCTCAAAACTGAAGTGTTTTTCCTTCTCAAAGTGATCCAACCCCTTTCAATCTTTGGCAGTCTGTTTCCCATACTTTTTTCCATCATTCCCCTGACCTATCTATAAGGAGAAGAGATTGCACTGGCTCCACCTGTGGAGTGTGGTCAGTTGTTATATTGTCCACTCCAGGGTCTGAGGACCAATTCCTTAAGGGGTATGCAGGTATTAAGATAGTCAAGACAGTTCATAAAAGCACTCTTCCCCACTGGATAATAATCAGTATGAAAATGTGCTACTCCCTTACTAAAAAGGAATCACCAGATGGAATCTTTCTTCACTCCACCAGAGCAAAGTCTTCAACATCAGTGCTTTCCTGGGGTATTTCTATGGCTGAGGTTTACCTTGCGGTGGCGTGGGCTTCTCTTCATACCTTCCCTGAGAATTAGTTCTTAGATTCAGAGGTACCCGTGTGAAGCCATTTCTCATGCTCTGTGCTCCAGGATTTCTTCGTTTGACCAATAATCCATTCCCACCAGCTGAGGGCGGGAGGGGCTGTTTTTTATTCTATTCAACAGGTGAGGGACCTGCAGGTAGTAGCATCCATCACAAGAAATTACTTCCCTTCACTAATTCTCTTTCTGGTGGTTATTCGGTCCATCTGCAGATTACTCACCAATACTGCCCTCCTCCACAATCTGAAGAATGGTTATAGGAACCATTAAAAAGCTTCTGTACTGCACTAACTCGAAGCGATTTTAGTTTCCTGGTCTCTTACTCTAAGGGCACAAACAAAGTGGATGAGTAACTAATGCTGGTGTTTGGGCTATATGGCTTCAGTGACACCTCCTAGGCATTGCTTCTGTTGCAGAGATGGAGTCAGCAGTCCCTACCCACATGGTAGAGCTATGGATCCAGTCTGATACCTGGGGGATAATCAACAGAAGAGGACATCTGCAAGTAAATTATCCACCAGAAAGATTGTTTCCAAATGTAGGTACCATCTGGTATTTATTCTGGGGTAATTCTACCTCTTTCTGATTTTGTGGGGGGTAACACACATCTTTTATGTTTGGTGTATGACCTGCACAGTGCCATCACTCTTAACACTGAATAGAAGCCTCTTAGTTATGGTGTCAATATTATCCATTGATTTCATGCCAAGCATGTAGGAAAGTTACCCCCTTTTTTTATTTCAAATATTGATGGTTATGACTGCTACTGCACTGGGGTCTGCTGCCTACACCCCAGTGCCTGTGCTCTCTACTAAAACTGTTATGTTCGACTTGGTAATCCCAAATTGGTAAATGCTTTACCCCCTTATAAGTTCCTATTCGATTAAACCAGGGGCACCCTGGGCATTCGTGGTAAAGTGGTCCCCAGGGCTGCAGCACGAGTTTGTGCCACCCTGATCAAGCAATGCAACGTAATGACCAGGCCTGCCATTGCAAGAGCAGTGTAAACTGCTCTAACTTAACTGTGCCCTCACCATGTCGTGCACAGTCACCTACACTGCCTTTAATGTATGGAAGACACCCCTAAAGAAGTCCTCAGCCCAGGAGGAAGGGTGTATTATATTAAAGGTGTGCACATATAAGTGCATGCCTATATTTTCCTATACTGGTGTTCCCCACTGGAAACCACTATATGTGTTAGCTGTCCATAGGATGTCAATCAGATCACCTCCGTCTCCTTCCATGCTCTGAAAATACTAAGAAGGATTCTCCCATTCATTTCAGCGGATTTGAGGGAATTGGTGGTGTCTGCCCCTTGTTCTGTCCAGAGCTGATTATTGTAACAGGCTCTTTATGGATATCTGCAACAAACGCCTAAACAAGCGGCAAAAGGTTACATAACGCCGCACCTCGTCTATTGCTAAACATACCTAAATATTCATCGGTCTCCACAGCTCTTAAAGCTGCACTGGTTGCCAGTGAAAAGGCGGATAGAACTTAAGTCGCTCTGCATTGCATTTAAGGCAACTCACGATGCGGGGCCAGCATTTTTAAAAATTAACTTGCAGCCTTATGCCCCTTCCCGTCGGCTCCGCTCAGCACATTCTCACAACCTGGTAATTCCCAGTTTTAGAAAGTGTGCGTGGGGTGGAAGGAGCTTTTTGGTCAGCACGTCCCAGCTTTGGAATACACTGCCGGTGTAGATTAAGAAAGAAAAGCAACTGTTACCATTCAGGAAGGCTTTAAAAACATGGCTGTTCAATCTTTGAGTTTTTTTTTGTTTTTATCGGTCTTGTGCTGAACTAGCGCCATGATTCCTTCGGGTAAATGTCTTGCGTTTTACTTTTCATTTAATTTCTTTTCACCTCCCTTCTCCCCGGATGGCAAGTGGATTGGCACATCAGAGCGGCAACCTTTGAAGGCTACACGACCTAGGATATGCATCTGGGTTATCCCCTGGAGGAGAAAACAGCCCTCCCCTTGCCCCAGGCTCCCATGCTCCTGGGCAGGGCAGGACATTAGCTATGCAGGAGGTGTACACCCCCAGTAAGGCTGGCCACACCTCCAAGGTGAGCAGCCTAGTCTCTATACTTATAGGGTGGTGTCTGGGTAAAAATGGTAACCTACAACGCTGGATGTGGTCACCTCAGGGGTGGAGTAGCTGCAGGGCTAGCTGCCCATTGGCTATTAGCTCTCACACCCCTTGGCTAAAATTCGACGAGAGAGACCCTTGTGGAAGCCAGAAGCACCCTCAGACTCCCCTGTACTACTGGCACTAGTCCCCTGCAAACTGCAGGTAAAAACACTCACCAGATCTAGAGAATCGCTGGCCCTCTGTACCTCCGAGGTATTGCTCCAATACTGGTGGTCCAGTACATTGTGGGAGTTGTGGTCTTGCCTGCCCAGAAGTCTTAGGCTGCTACATTACTCCCCCGGAACCTGTGAAGTTCCTCAAAACGTTTGGTTGTTCATATCCCTGCCAAGGCTTGTTGGTCACCAGTCCTGTAACCGACCCCCACACTCGAGGCTGCAGCTTCAAATAACACTATGCAACCATCAACCGACGTCATCAGCTGTGTACCTGTTGTGTTTTCGCATTTTGTTTCTTGCGGCACTGTGAAAGTGGTAAAACAGCCCCTCCCGATGCTCCCAATCAGCACCAAGGACAACTATAACAACTCTGCACCTGGACCTCACGGTCTAGGTAAAACTGATTTGACTGTTGTGGCCTGGTCTTGGGGCCTGCATAACCTTACCCCTAGAAGGTCCAAGTAATTGAACCTGCGAGAGACTGATTGTCACTAGTGGATTTTGCCATTGACCGCAATGTTGTTTTTGCTATGTATTTTACTACACTGATTTGATATTGCTTCAAAAATCGAAAGCTCTGGTTATAGGTTGCAGGAAACACGTGTCTAGGGATACGAATTGAAACTAATAATACAGCACTGGCTGTGAACACTTTGAATTGAATTGAGCGAGAAATAATGAACTACATGAACCATCATGCAAGAGGTCATTACATTGGGGCGTGTCTGGTGCGCTCCCACCCCCCTAAAAGTATAAAATTCCTGTGAGCTGACGAGCTCGGGAGCTTGCGCCTTCATGCTGTGAGTGGAACTGGTCCTGAGAGATGAGGCAGCACGCCCTGCAACCTATGAACTTTGCTTTTTTCCCTACTGACAATTGAGGAATCATGAAACACGTGTCTAGGGATACGAATTGAAACTAATAATACAGAACTGGCTATGAACACTTTGAATTGAATTGAGCGAGAAATAATGAACTACATGAACCATCATGCAAGAGGTAATTACGTTGGGGCGTGTCTGGTGCGCTCCCACCCCCCTAAAAGTATAGTTGAGGAATACCTGTGATTTTCTGTCCGCCGGCCAACTCAGTTCAGCATCTGGTTGTGCCTGTGTATTTTGGCCACCACGCACACTCACAACACAATTAAAAGGAGCTACTATTACCCAATGTAACGGTACTCAATTCATCCACCTTAGAAGCTGGAAGTGTGAGTTGGTCCTGCCAGGATGTGAACTGAGTGTGTGTGTGCGTGTGTGTGTGCGTGTGCGTGTGTGTGCGTGTGCGTGCCTGTGTGCGTGTGTGTGTGTGTGTGTGCGTGTGTGTGTGTGTGTGTGTGTGTGTGTACGTGTACTGCCAGAGATTTACAGATGGTGATGAGCACGAGGCTGACGTCACTGGCTCTTCCCAACTTTAACAGCCTGAGATAGTCCTTGGCCAAACTTAACCTAGCAATTGACTGACCTTACCCCGCCATGCCAGCACTCAGCTCTTCAGTGAAAACCCAAAGCAACCCTAGCAGCCATTAAAGCCGAACGTAAATATAAACTAGAGACGATTGCATTTACTGCAAACTCACTGCCTCGATATATATAAATTATTCATATAAGATAAAATCACGTTTCAAATCTGTCCATTCTGGAGAGCCAATCAAGTGCCTGTGCTGCAGCAACACAAAATCAGCATCGTAGGATCCCATTCATTTTCAAAATTCAACAATTTCTCAAAGTAATCGGAGGTTTGGCCAGAGGTACATACAATTATTAAATGCACAATAAAACTTTAGAAGGGCCTTAATATTCACATACATGATTGTGACGCTGTACTGTTAGCGGGTCACATAGTCACTGATAAAAAAATAAAACGAACACGTTTTACATTAAGAAAAGTTTGTCAATGGTCTAAAACATGCCTTTAAACTAAGCTATTCTGAGGGTTGTGCCTCTTCCAGTATGGGGGCTGAGGGTCGGGCAGGGTTTTACGGTTCCCACTAACCATCGCTGCAGCTGCTGAGAAATGTGCATTGTTTTCTGATTAAATTGTCCCCTACTAACCCAGAAAAGATAAGCTGTCTCCAAGTTTTGAAATGTAATATCAACAAATATTTCCAGTGCCCCCGTTTGGCGCCTCTGCCGCCCTCACACACACTAGCGCAGCCCCTTGGTGGTGGCACCCGTGGGATCGTATTTTTTTATTAGTGAAACAAGGCACAAGATGTCATCAGAAGATATTTTTTTGTTTTACAATTTAAATCTTTATTTATTTTCACACGTTAAAAAAATCAGAGATCAGCGCCTTTTCGCTGCCAGTAAACACTTCTACACACCTGGAGATCAGGAAGTGACGTGGGGCGGAGTAGGTAAGTGGCCCGCCGTAGGTAAAGTGGCTTATTTGCCTATTTCTTAGTTCTGCACATAAAGCGTCCCGTTACTCAGGCGGTGAACTCGTGGCGTAAATCCCAGATTGTCTAAGCGCTACGGGATAATGCAGATGGAAGTAAGCGCTCTCTATACAGAGACTTGTTAGTACTTAACATAGACACATACTTGTAAGCCTCTTGAAGCTACATTTCGTCCTCTCTGTTAGCTGGAAGCAATACAAGTTCCCTAAATTGGATTATTTTCAGTTGTCGCCCATACACAGCCTGAAGCGCCGCCATCACAGAGAAAGGGTGTTCTGGCCGGACCCAAAGACAGGCAGGCCCCTGCGTGAGATCCGAAGAGAACCGCTGAGTGGAAACGGTGGAAGCCCTTCAATCGTCTATTTATAAATCTTTTTTTGTTCATGATTTAGGAGCTCACCATTGTGAAGAATGAAAAAGCTAAAAGAATAAAACCAGATTCAGCACATGTCGACCAGGGGTTCTTTTTGAAAGTCCACAAGCTATGATCGGAACATTTACCCGCTTCCAGTGTAACCGCCGGATTGGGTGGGGGGTATAGAAGAACAGTTTTCTGCACCGGGGAAAATGTTTTACAAAAGAAGCTAAAATAATGAAACCGGATTCCGCACACGACGCCACGGAATTCTTTTTTAAAGTCCACAAGCTATGATCGGAACATTTACCCGCTTCCAGTGTCACCGCCGGATTGAGTGGGGGTATAGAAGAACAGTTTTCTGCACCAGGGAAAATGTTTTACCTACCAAGAAACAGCAAGCATTGGCCGCATGCTCGGTGGGTAGGGGGAGAAGCGGGAGTTGTGTGCGCGCTCGGCCAATGCACACAAAAACAAGCATTGGGTGCGGCCGAGAGCAGGCAGCGTTTCCCTTCGGGAGCGTGCGACCAAATGGCGTTGCACGCTCTCGCAAAGAAATCGCCAAAACGTGCACGCGCTGTATCGAAAGCAATGCAACACGTGCACGTTTTTGCCTGGAACGCTGCATCCATCTCAAGAGGTCTCTTTCCTCTGCAACGCATGCGCGTTGCGGAGGCGAGACCTAAAAAGGAAGGAGGTGCCAGCACAGGGCAAGCACAGCAGGCCAACAGGACGGCAGTGTGATGGAACACAATCCCAGGTGCAGTGAACCAGATTATTGAAGCACAGAGATCCACCCAGCACAGTGAGGGGGTAAAAGGCCTCCCAAGACCCACAGTAGGGCAATAAGACGGAACAGTGGCTAAGCAGAACTGAAAACCTCCTCTGTGGTTATTCTAGCAAGCAAGGGATGAAGCTTGAGAGCAAATATGCACTAGGTTCATCTCATCTAGAGACCACCCACTAAGGCAACACTGGAGGGCTGCAGGACTTCCCAGGACTGCATCTCGGTTAGTAGTGGGCTCAGTCTTCCAACACAGCTTGCAGCGTGCACAGGGTCCAGCTAGAAGACAATTCACATCCACAAGCCTATGAAGGACCGGTGCGGCGGAGAGCAGTACCCCCCTAAAGCAAGCAGCATGTACTGCCTCAACCGCCGATTGCAGCGGCCTTGAACGTAGGGGGGAGTGGATCCAGAGCCATCCCACGTGCGCAGAAGGGCCCGGCCGCCGGCCATGGGGGCTCCCAAAAGCAGGATACACGGGCCGCTGTCCCAGCAACCCCTGCAGCCAAGGGAGGTCTGCGGCCGAGTTGGGAAATGCAGGGTGGAGCTCCTATGCCGACCGCGGCTACAGCCACAGGGTGATGCAAGCCAGGTAGCGCACCAGGCAGGGAGGTGGTAGGGTGACCAACCGTCTGTAAATTTCCATACAAAAAAAAAATTAGAATTTAATGCAGTCACAAACTCAATATCAAACTAAATATACATTTTGGCCCTACATTTACACTCAATGACTGTGCTCCATGCCAAAAAATGCTCTCTTGAATAACGATGAACAGAAATCAAATTTTGTGACCCAACTTTTACTCCAGTGCTGAAAGAAGGGCTCCATGCTACGTGTACATACTCTCTGACTCCAAACTCATCTCCACATGCCATAAAGTGAACAAACGAAACCTTGCATAGTCAATACCTAACCCATGTGAAAACAAATCATACGTGCAATGTTAACGAAATAATTCAACATACCTCCACCAGTGGCGTATTCCGCATTTTCCAAACCATGCGTGTGTTCAAATAAAACCACGCAAATTAATCGGATTTTTGTAAAACGTCTCGCATGAAAAACCCACATCATATGAAACTGAAAAAAACAGAATGAGCATAAACTAAATACTCTGGTTAAAGTGTCCCAAAAAATTGCTAAAACATATACAATTAACAACCTACTCATTGATTCAATACATACAATATGTGTGTGGTTACACAACGTAATTATAAAGCAATTATGCATTCAAAACTATTTATACATTTTGCTGGAAAATAACATCACAACAGTAAACCTGCTCGTGTTATCTGTGTATCGAGCTATACCTGGAAAATGAACCTTACAGTGACCTATAGCATAAAACTGTTTTCTTAACCATACAAACTTTCAAGTACAAGCATCTCATAACAAGGAAGCAAAGAATACTGTGGATGCAAGAGTATATATTAAAGTAAAAGTGGTAGAATGCGCACCAATAGTGTAATATAATTCAACATTTTGCAATGCTCAAGGCAATATATGGTGCGTGCCGGAACTCACTTGTTGAACTTTTTTAGATCTTCCATATACAATAAGCTGTGCATCCTGGGCTCCGGTACTTAACGAGCCTCTAGCTTCTTTCTTAATAAACATATTAATGCCATGGCCCTGAAAATAAATGTGGTTCAATAATACATGTACATTATTTAGAGCAAGTATTCTAATAAAGGCACATTCACATATTTCTACAGTGTAACTAACATGAGAGAGCACGCCTTACAGTCTCTCAGAATGTATGTACTCATTTTGTGATAGAGCGACACCACTCTGCTAATACTCTTGGCATGTTCAATCGTATTTTCTGTCAATATACTGATTTAACCCCTTATATTAGTCTTCTGGTTAAATACCTTTGTAACTACTACACACAACAAACTAACATAGAATAAACAGCATTTGTAGATCTGCAGGGAGCATTATATTGTAGCCCGCCGTAGTGGGCTATACTGGCTATTAACAAGGGAGCGGGACTTTAATGGCTGGTATTGCCCAGGGCAGAATTTTCTAATAAATAAAACAAAGGCGTCTCTGAGCTCAAGGTGATTTAAATCCTCTTGGGCTCCAAGAGGCCTTTGTTCACAGCAGCAGCTGTGAATGCAAAAAACCATTTGAATGTTGCTCTGCGGGCTTCTACCTTCCTGTAGATGCCCAAATCACTCGTGTCTGCATTGGAGTGCTCAACATTGTAATGTTCTAATATTTATTGCCATTGTTAGGGGCAACATGACTGACTCATGGCTTCAGCTCTGGAGAGTCATTGACCTCCCCACTCAAAACAGTAGTAATAAATAGCATTTGACCATCTGCATATATAGTGAAATTAATGAAATCTTTATTTGATTATACAATATAATCATAAAAGAGTGAAAATTAAGCACACACAAATTCACAGTTTATAAATATACATAATAAAAATCAACGTCATAACAATGTAGCAAAATGTTCGAGGCATGTGGGCTGCTGAATTCATATCTGTGCATAGATCGCCGCCTAGTTTTGGGTCCGGATGATTGCACTTTGTTGTCTTGGAAGAGTCTTCGAAGTATCACGAGATAGGTGACTCCTCCCCTAGACTACAGTGCGCATGGGCATCTTCTCCATCCTCAGATTGTTTTTTTCCGCCATTGGGTTCAGATGCGAACTCCAACTTCGGAATCGAAAACAAAACTTTCTAAAGGCCAAAAGGCCTTCGATTTCGACGGTATTGTTCTCGTTCGGTACCCCTCTACTCGATCCAGCTTTCCATCTTCCATCGGTCGTCGACGCGGGCCGTTGGGCCTTTTCGACGCTACGTGAGCCGACCGTCGATGGAAAGAAGCCCTTTTAAAAGGTGCCCACAATGCCACTCCAAGTTCCCACATACTGACAAACACTCAGTATGCAACAAGTGTCTTTCCCCAGACCATAGGGAAGAAACCTGCCCAGCCTGCGCCCAGTTTCGGTCGAAGAAAACAATACGGATCCGACGGGCCGCCAGGCAAGAAATGCAGCGACAGGCACCGGAACCGGACAACATCTTCGATGATGACCAGGAACTACCGGACGCTCAAGACTCTGACCTAGAGATCGTCACCGTCGAGGACTACTCGGACTCCGATGACGAGATCCCGCCGGGGCAAATCGTGAGTACACAGCCCCCGACACCAATAAGCCCGTTACAAAAGGCTCCGGTCGAGGCATCGCCAAAAGGCCTTAGCCAAGATCCTAAAAAAGTTTCGCCAGCCCCGCCACCCGGCTCGGCTCCGAAATCGAAACCGAAAACTTCAGAGACCCCCGGGCCAAGTACCATCACCCCGAAGAAGGTTCCAGAGCCAAAAAAGGTCATCGACCCGAAGGGCGTCGACACGAAAAAGGCCATACAACCAAAATGTGTCGACCCAAAAAAGACTGTCGACCACAAGAAGGCCGCTCAGCCTAAAAACGTCGACCCCAAAGAGGTAGTCGAAACGAACAGGGGCACACAGCCTAAGGGCGCCGAACCGAAGAAAGTCGCCGACCCGAATAAGCCTACCGGTCCAAAATCCACCGACCCGTCGAAGGTCGCCGAAAAAAAGGGGACCATACCGAAGCCTGTAGCACGGCCGGAAAAACCTGTCGCCCAAATATAAGTGCTCCGAAAACACCGGTCGATCCAAAGAAGAACGTCGACTCGGAAAAGGACACTCATCCTCAAAAGCCTACAGAGCACAAAAAACGCATCGACCCGAAAGCTCCAGTCGACCCCAAATCACTCGTCGACCCTGGACAAGGGCCCGAGCCGGAAAAAATCAAAAAAACACCAAAGGTCATCGAAAAAGAAGGTGTTACCGACCCAAAAAAGGCTAACACTCAACCCAGGACTGTAGAGGAAGAACTCTTCCACCCAGATCCATCAGACGACCAAGCTAAAATATACATCAATCAAGACACTGGTAAAGTTACCATCCTGCACAGAAAGAAGAGGCCTTTGGACTCTGGCTCACATTCCCCTATTCTATTGAAGAAAAAGGACTTTGGGACTTTTCCCCCTAGACCGTTCATTCCTTTTCAGCCTATCATGCCTACTACACCCTTTCATCCTTACATTCCTTACTCTCCTTCTCACCACGGGGACAATGAGGGTAACATGGGGGATGAGCCACAACCTCAATATGATTTCCCACAAGATCCTCAACCACAAGAGGAACCATGGGAGGAGCCAACAGACCCTTACAACACCCACCCCATCCCTGATGTACCCTCTTATCCTACAAAGCCGTCACCTACAGATGACACCGTAGTCTTCAATCAACTCATAGACAGGGCAGCACAATTCCACAATGTAGATATGCATAATGACCCTGTTGAGGAAGACTTCTTATTTGACACCTTCCCCACTTCAGAAAAAAGTGTTAGAACACTTCCCATGTTAAAAGGAGTCCCTAAACATGCACCTGACATATTTAAGGATACAGCCAGGGCACGGGTAATTAACCCCAGAATAGAAAAGAAGTATAGGGCAGCTCCTACAGACCCTACTTACATCAGGGCACAGTTACCACTAGACTCACTGGTATTGGCTAATGCACGTAAACAGGCCAACTCCCAAACAGGGGAAGAGTCAAAGAGTCAAAAATACTGGAGGCATCAGGCAAAAGGGTAGCAGCACAAGCCTCCAACTCATGGAGGATTGCTAATACACAAGCCCTACTGGCTCGTTACGACAGGGCGCATTATGATCAACTCGAAAGCCTAATGCAACACCTGCCTGAGCCCTTTAAAGCACAAGCTGATGACCTCATACAAGAGGGAACATTTATAACAAATGCCTCCATCAAATGTGCGCTTGACGCAGCAGACACCGCAGCTAGGTCAATTAACACTAGCGTCTTATTACGCAGACATGCATGGCTGCGTATTTCCGGTTTTAAAAATGAGGTGCAGTCCACCATTCTTAACCAACCTGTCAATCAAGATTTTCTATTTGGCACTGCTGTCAACACCATTTTGGATAAAATGAAAAAAGACACAGAAACCGCAAAATCAATGGGGGCATTGCAATTTCAGCAACACAGAGGCTCCTTTCGGCGCTCCTCATACAGGGCAACTACACGAGGAAATACCTCACAAACATCTGCCTCATACAAAAGTAACACACAAGGTTCCTTCAACAAGAACACAAACAGAGGAGGTTATAGGGGCAACAGTAATAAGGGAAGAGGACGTGGAGGCAATAACGCCAGAGCCTCCACTGCCACAAAACAGTGACTTCATTACGCTGCCTCCAGACCACTTAACACCGGTCGGAGGCAGACTCCAACAGTTCCTACCTGTCTGGCAAGCAATTACCACGGACAGGTTGGTGAGAGAAATTATACAGTTTGGTTATTGCCTTGAACTGACTTCTACACCACCAAACATACCACCCAGACATCGTCCTATGTCCACGGAACACATCACCCTGCTCCAACAAGAGGTGAAATGCATGCCAGTCCCTTTCCACCAGCAAGGGACAGGAGTATACTCCCTGTACTTCCTTATTCCCAGAAAGGACGGCTCCCTCAGACCAATATTGGATCTCAGACCCCTAAATCAATATATACTATCGGAACACTTCCATATGATCACACGACAGCAAGTGCTCCCGTTGCTCCAACAAGGAGATTTCCTAGCAACACTGGACCTCAAGGATGCGTATTTTCACATACCCATCCATCCAGCCCACAGAAAATACCTCCGGTTCACAATAGAAGGTCAACACTAGCAATTCAAGGTTTTGCCCTTCGGGGTTACCACGGCTCCAAGAGTGTTTACAAAATGCTTAGCGACAGTGGCAATTGCAAACACAACAGTGATGGACAGAATGTGGATCAATGTCACACATTCACCCCAGTCCAAAGATCTGGGCCCAAATCCATCGTTTTTCCACTCCACACCACCCTGGGTTAGACAATGGTGATATGCAAATCAGCGCTGACCCTGTGCCCCATGGGAACAGTCCAGTCCGAACTACAAAAGCCATGTCCTTCCCAGAACGGAATCAAGCATCCGAGGACCGGCCCGGTTTCGAGGTAACACCTCTCATCAGCCCGGCTAGCTTGACTCCAGTGGTGTGGAGTGTCTGGGACTCACGTCTGAGCATCCCCAGTACACTTAGAGCGGTAATTGCAAACACAACAGTGATGGACAGAATGTGGATCAATGTCACACATTCACCCCAGTCCAAAGATCTGGGCCCAAATCCATCGTTTTTCCACTCCACACCACCCTGGGTTAGACAATGGCGATATGCAAATCAGCGCTGACCCTGTGCCCCATGGGAACAGTCCAGTCCGAACTACAAAAGCCATGTCCTTCCCAGAACGGAATCAAGCATCCGAGGACCGGCCCGGTTTCGAGGTAACACCTCATCAGCCCGGCTAGCTTGACTCCAGTGGTGTGGAGTGTCTGGGACTCACGTCTGAGCATCCCCAGTACACTTAGAGCGGTAATTGCAAACACAACAGTGATGGACAAAATGTGGATCAATGTCACACATTCACCCCAGTCCAAAGATCTGGCCCAAATCCATCGTTTTTCCACTCCACACCACCCTGGGTTAGACAATGGCGATATGCAAATCAGCGCTGACCCTGTGCCCCATGGGAACAGTCCAGTCCGAACTACAAAAGCCATGTCCTTCCCAGAACGGAATCAAGCATCCGAGGACCGGCCCGGTTTCGAGGTAACACCTCATCAGCCCGGCTAGCTTGACTCCAGTGGTGTGGAGTGTCTGGGACTCACGTCTGAGCATCCCCAGTACACTTAGAGCGGTAATTGCAAACACAACAGTGATGGACAGAATGTGGATCAATGTCACACATTCACCCCAGTCCAAAGATCTGGGCCCAAATCCATCGTTTTTCCACTCCACACCACCCTGGGTTAGACAATGGCGATATGCAAATCAGCGCTGACCCTGTGCCCCATGGGAACAGTCCAGTCCGAACTACAAAAGCCATGTCCTTCCCAGAACGGAATCAAGCATCCGAGGACCGGCCCGGTTTCGAGGTAACACCTCTCATCAGCCCGGCTAGCTTGACTCCAGTGGTGTGGAGTGTCTGGGACTCACGTCTGAGCATCCCCAGTAGACTTAGAGCGGTAATTGCAAACACAACAGTGATGGACAGAATGTGGATCAATGTCACACATTCACCCCAGTCCAAAGATCTGGGCCCAAATCCATCGTTTTTCCACTCCACACCACCCTGGGTTAGACAATGGCGATATGCAAATCAGCGCTGACCCTGTGCCCCATGGGAACAGTCCAGTCCGAACTACAAAAGCCATGTCCTTCCCAGAACGGAATCAAGCATCCGAGGACCGGCCCGGTTTCGAGGTAACACCTCTCATCAGCCCGGCTAGCTTGACTCCAGTGGTGTGGAGTGTCTGGGACTCACGTCTGAGCATCCCCAGTACACTTAGAGCGGTAATTGCAAACACAACAGTGATGGACAGAATGTGGATCAATGTCACACATTCACCCCAGTCCAAAGATCTGGGCCCAAATCCATCGTTTTTCCACTCCACACCACCCTGGGTTAGACAATGGCGATATGCAAATCAGCGCTGACCCTGTGCCCCATGGGAACAGTCCAGTCCGAACTACAAAAGCCATGTCCTTCCCAGAACGGAATCAAGCATCCGAGGACCGGCCCGGTTTCGAGGTAACACCTCATCAGCCCGGCTAGCTTGACTCCAGTGGTGTGGAGTGTCTGGGACTCACGTCTGAGCATCCCCAGTACACTTAGAGCGGTAATTGCAAACACAACAGTGATGGACAGAATGTGGATCAATGTCACACATTCACCCCAGTCCAAAGATCTGGGCCCAAATCCATCGTTTTTCCACTCCACACCACCCTGGGTTAGACAATGGCGATATGCAAATCAGCGCTGACCCTGTGCCCCATGGGAACAGTCCAGTCCGAACTACAAAAGCCATGTCCTTCCCAGAACGGAATCAAGCATCCGAGGACCGGCCCGGTTTCGAGGTAACACCTCTCATCAGCCCGGCTAGCTTGACTCCAGTGGTGTGGAGTGTCTGGGACTCACGTCTGAGCATCCCCAGTACACTTAGAGCGGTAATTGCAAACACAACAGTGATGGACAGAATGTGGATCAATGTCACACATTACCTCCTCGTCCTGGTCTCCCCGTCCCATTCCTGATACGTGAGCAGCTAGTCTGCTCTACAGAACCCCTACCTAGCTGAGCTGTTGGCACTACCCCCTAGGATGACGTCACCATCACGTGACTACTAAAGGGGGAAGTGCCGGAAGAATCAACCTGTTTTCTTTTTTCTGCAGTCTACGACCGCGTTCCTGGCTGGGCTGTTTCCTGGAGGCTTCCTTTTCTGACAGAAAACGGGTAAGTCTCCCTGCTGTTTGTTTGTTTTGTACGGCGGCCTGCTCTAGCGGCCGCCTCTGTTTTAATTTCACTGCTGCTTCCCCCGAGCTGCATTGGGCTTCCTTTCCTCATGGGGGCATTTTTGTTCCTCGCGGCTCGCGTTAGCGGCCGGCTTTGTGTTGGGGGCGCCTGATTGCACGCGGCTCGCGTTAGCGGCCGTTTCTGTGCTCTGTGCTTCTGGGTGCTCACCTGGCTTGGGTTGGCCTGCTCCAGCGGCCGTTCCTGGGCTTTCTCCGGTCCATTTTCGCCCTGCTTTAGCGGGCAGGGGCTTTTCCATGGAGTTTGGTGTCTTGCACCGTTTAAGGGGGCGATTTTGGCGGCTGGCTGGGCTTCTTATACTGGCCCGGTTTTCTTTCCCCTCCCACAGGTGTTCGGGTCCTCGCCTATATCTGGGGTCCTTTTTGGGATGTTTTTTGTCCTTGTTTTTTGCCTGTTGGGAGTGTTGTTTGGACTTGTTCTTCTGCAATGGATTCAGTCGCTTCTTCTTCTGCGACCCCTCTGGATGCCCTGCGCCTCATTATTAATGAGGCTGTGGCTGCTGCTTTCCTGGCTAGGGACGCGGCTGAGCCTCCTCCCAAGGTGCCTCGTGTGTCTTTAGATCCACAAGATGCTCCTGAGGGTGACATTGATCCTGGTGAGGATGAGGGTGTCCGTGGTCGTTTTGTTCAGGGTGCTGAGCTCGCTGACCTGTTTGCCCATGTGAGGTCCAACTTGGGTTTTTCTCCTCCTGCGGATGCTGTTGTTGAGGATGACTTTTTTACGCAGTATGTCCAGCCTGCTCCGGATTCTTTGCCTTTGCATGGTGCGGTGCGTAATGTGCTGTCCCACGAATGGAAGGAGGTGGACAAGTCTTCTTTTCCTCGTTTCCTGTCCAGACGTTACCCTCTTGAGGGTTTTGCTGATGAATTCCCTCAGGCTGTGAAAGTGGACAATTTGATGGCTGGCCTTTCCTCTCAGGGATTGGTTGTTTCTGAGGACGCCCTTCCTGCGGACGCTGTGGATAAGCGTGTTGAGGGGGCGGTGAAGCGTTCCTATGCTGCTTCTAATTTCTCTGTCCGGGCGACTGCGTATTCCAACTATATGGTTCAGTCTCTCCTTAAGGACTTCCAGTCCCTGTCTGTTCTGCTGTCCGAGGGCGAGGATGCCACTCCTCTTCTGTCTTTGATGGAGTTGCAGGTGCGTTACCTGTCGGACATTTCCTTTGACAATTTGGCGGCGGCGGCCGCCACTTCTGGTGCTTCCATTGCTGCCCGGCGTCATATTTGGATGCGTTCCTGGAAGGCGGACTCTTCGCAGAAGTCGGTCCTCCTTAAGTTGCCTTTTGAAGGTTCTAAGGTGTTCGGTCCTCAGCTGGAGGGCATGGTCAAGCAGTCCGCGGAGAACCGCAAGCTGGTGGCTCCGATCCGTCCTCCTGCTCGGGGGCGTGGATTTGGTTATCGTCGCGCTTTTGGGCCTCCTGCTCGTGGCGCTGCTCAGCCCTTTCGTGGCAGGGGTCGTGGCCGGGGGGCCCCTGGAGGTGCCAAGCCCCGGGCCGCTGCTGGTGTTGCCACCCCCGCTTCCTCCTCTTCTCAATGACTGTCTGCATTTACCCGTTGGTGGTCGACTCCAGCGCTTCCGCGCCCAATGGTTGTCGGTTCCGGATGCCTGGGCGGTTCAGACTGTTTCGGAGGGTTGCCGGATAGAGTTTTCATCTCCTCCTCCTCCGGGTTTTGTTCAGACTCCCCTGCCCCGTCTTCCTTTGCGAAGGGTGTCTTTGTTGGCGGGTGTTCAGCTCCTGTTGGAGAAGCGGGCTATTGTGGAGGTTCCGCCGCTGGAGAGGGGCGAGGGTTGCTACTCAATCCTCTTTCTGGTTTCCAAGAAGGACACTTCGGATCTTCGTCCTGTTCTGGATCTGAAGCGTGTCAACCGCTTCGTCGTCCATCGCCCTTTCAAGATGGTGACCCTCCAGTCCATCCTGCCTCTGGTCCTTCCGGGTGGCTTCCTGGCGTCCCTGGATTTGATGGATGCGTACCTGCATGTTCCTGTCCATCCTGCCGACCAGCGTTTTCTGCGCTTTGCTGTGGGGACCCATCACTACCAGTTCCGGGTGCTGCCTTTCGGCCTGTCCTCTGCGCCCAGGGTGTTCACCAAGCTCCTGGCCCCTCTGGTGGGTATTCTTCATTCTATGGGGCTGCTGGTGTTTCCATATCTGGATGACTGGTTGATTGTCTCTCCGTCTTTTTCGCAGGCTCTGACGGATGTGGCCCAGGTGTGTCATCTGCTGGGTTCCTTTGGGTTCCTTATCAACCACCGGAAGTCCTCCCTGGTGCCCTCTCAGTCCCTGAAGTTCCTGGGGGCTTTCTTCCGGATGGACCTGGGCATGGTGTTCCTCTCCCAGGAGCGCCAGTTGACTTTGTTTCGCCACCTTTCTTGGCTTCTTTCCCAGTCGCAGGTGTCTGCCCGTCTCTGGTTGCGGAGTCAGGGGGAGATGGCGTCCACTCTTCATCTCCTTCCTTGGGCCCGACTGCATCTGTACCCCCTGTTGCATCATGTCCTGTCTCACTGGGATCCCGCCTCCTTGGACTTCGAGACTCTGATCCCTGTCACTCCGGGGATTCGGGCGGATCTCCAGTGGTGGTTGTCTCCTCTCTCCCTTTCCGGGGGGTTCGATCTCCTCCCCCCTCGATCTGTGGTCGTGTTGTCCACGGATGCGAGTGCTTTGGGATGGGGGGCTGTTCTGGGTTCTTCCAAGGGTCAGGGTCGGTGGTCCCGATTCGAATCCCTCCAGTCCTCGAACTGGAAGGAGCTGAGGGCGGTCTGGCTTGCTCTCCTTTGGTTCGCTCCTCTCCTTCGGGGTCGGGCGGTCTCTGTGCAGACCGACAATCAGGTGGTTCGCGCCTATGTGAATCACCTGGGGGGCATGTGTCATTCTCTCTTTCTCCTGTCCCGGGAGATCGGCCTTTGGGCCGAGTCGAATCTGTTGTCTCTGACGGCGGTCTATCTTCCGGGGAAGGAGAATGGGCCTGCGGATGCTTTGAGCAGGGTGTTCCCCTCCTCGGTGTCCCTCTGTCTGTCCCCGGTTCTGTTCGGCCAGATTGTCCTTCGATTCCGCCTCCCTTGGCTGGATCTTTTTGCCTCGGAGGATTCCGCCCTTCTTCCTCTGTTTTGCAGCATCATTCCGTCTCCGTTGGCTTGGGCGACCGATGCTTTCTCGATTCCTTGGTCGGGGGGTCTGCTGTTTGCCTTCCCTCCGTTTGCCTTAATTCCGAGGGTCCTCAGGAAGATTCGTTTGGATCGGGCGGAGGTTCTCCTGGTGGTTCCGGAGTGGTCTCGGCAGTCTTGGTTTCCCCTTCTGCTGACTTTTGCCGTTTGCCCTCATTGGAGGTTTCCCCTGTCTCCCTGCCCCCTGCGGGCTCCTCTTCTCAGTCTTGCCTCCCTGCGTCGCCTCCGGCTGGGGGTTTGGCACTTGAGAGGTTGAGTTTGCTGGGTCTGGGTTGCTCGTTGGAGGTTGCCCAGTGTCTTCAGCTTTCCCGGCGTCCTTCCACCTTGAAGTCTTATGCCCGTCACTGGAAGTCTTTTTCCACCTGGTGTCTTGGGAGGGGTCTCTCTCCTGCCTCCTGTGAGGCCGTGCGGGTGTTGGACTTCTTGCGGGATGGTTTTGTCTTGGGACTGGCGGTTTCTTCCCTGCGGGCACAATGGGCTGCCGTTCTTGCCTTTCGGGGTTCCTCTGTTTCTTCTGTCTCCCCGTTGGTGGCTCGCCTTCTGAGAAGCTTCTTGCTTCAACGTCCTGTCTCCCGTTCCCCTGTGCCTCCTTGGGATCTGCCCTTGGTTCTTCGGGCTTTCACGGGTCCTCCGTTTGAGCCTTTGGACTCCGTGGCCCTGAAATTCCTTTCTGCCAAGGTTATCTTCCTGGTGGCCATTACCTCTGGGCGTAGGGTTGGTGAGATTGGTGCGCTGATGGCTTCTCCCCCCTTCTTGCGCTTCTGCGCTGACAAGGTCGTTCTCCGTCCGAGTCAGTTTTTTCTCCCTAAGGTGATTTCGACTTTTCACTGTCAGGAGGATATTGTTCTCCCTGTGTTTTTTCCGGCTCCTGCCTCTCCTGAGGAGGAGCTGCTCCATTCTTTGGATGTGTTGAGGGCTCTCCGCATCTACTTGGAGCGTACGGCTGGTTTCCGTAAGGTTGATTCCCTGTTCGTCACCTACGGCCTGTCGGGTCTGGGGCTTCGCCCTTCTTTGTCCACCTTGTCTCGTTGGGTCAAGGGCGCAGTGGTTTCTGCTTATGATTCGGTCCACTGCCCCCTGCCTTCTTCTGTTCAGGGTCGGTCGACTCGGAGTGTTTCGTCCTCCTGGGCCATGTTCAAGGGTGCCTCTTTGCGAGACATTTGCAATGCTGCTACGTGGGCTTCTCCCCACACTTTTGTTGCCCATTATCGTCTGGAGTTGGGGATGGCGGCCTCGGCTGCTTTTGGGACTAGTGTTCTGTCTGCAGTACTTGATTTGTAGTTTTGTACTGTTTTGATTGATTAAAATGGACCTGTTTTTCTGTCATTCTTCTGGTCTGTTTTTTTCTTACAATCACCTTGTGCTTGGGTATGGGCTCACGTATCAGGAATGGGACGGGGAGACCAGGACGAGGAGGTAATGCCCGGTTACTCACCGGTAATAACCATTTCTCCGAGTCCTGGTCTCCCCGTCCCATTCCTGAGCCCTTCCCTCCCTCCCTGGTTTGGGTTTTCCGTGGGTGATTGTATGTGTTTCGTTCTGTTGTCTTTGGTATTTTCAGGTTGATTCTTCCGGCACTTCCCCCTTTAGTAGTCACGTGATGGTGACGTCATCCTAGGGGGTAGTGCCAACAGCTCAGCTAGGTAGGGGTTCTGTAGAGCAGACTAGCTGCTCACGTATCAGGAATGGGACGGGGAGACCAGGACTCGGAGTAATGGTTATTACCGGTGAGTAACCGGGCATTCACCCCAGTCCAAAGATCTGGGCCCAAATCCATCGTTTTTCCACTCCACACCACCCTGGGTTAGACAATGGCGATATGCAAATCAGCGCTGACCCTGTGCCCCATGGGAACAGTCCAGTCCGAACTACAAAAGCCATGTCCTTCCCAGAACGGAATCAAGCATCCGAGGACCGGCCCGGTTTCGAAGTAACACCTCTCATCAGCCCGGCTAGCTTGACTCCAGTGGTGTGGAGTGTCTGGGACTCACGTCTGAGCATTCCCAGTACACTTAGAGCGGTAATTGCAAACACAACAGTGATGGACAGAATGTGGATCAATGTCACACATTCACCCCAGTCCAAAGATCTGGGCCCAAATCCATCGTTTTTCCACTCCACACCACCCTGGGTTAGACAATGGCGATATGCAAATCAGCGCTGACCCTGTGCCCCATGGGAACAGTCCAGTCCGAACTACAAAAGCCATGTCCTTCCCAGAACGGAATCAAGCATCCGAGGACCGGCCCGGTTTCGAGGTAACACCTCTCATCAGCCCGGCTAGCTTGACTCCAGTGGTGTGGAGTGTCTGGGACTCACGTCTGAGCATCCCCAGTACACTTAGAGCGGTAATTGCAAACACAACAGTGATGGACAGAATGTGGATCAATGTCACACATTCACCCCAGTCCAAAGATCTGGGCCCAAATCCATCGTTTTTCCACTCCACACCACCCTGGGTTAGACAATGGCGATATGCAAATCAGCGCTGACCCTGTGCCCCATGGGAACAGTCCAGTCCGAACTACAAAAGCCATGTACTTCCCAGAACGGAATCAAGCATCCGAGGACCGGCCCGGTTTCGAGGTAACACCTCTCATCAGCGGTAATTGCAAACACAGGGTCAGCGCTGATTTGCATATCGCCATTGTCTAACCCAGGGTGGTGTGGAGTGGAAAAACGATGGATTTGGGCCCAGATCTTTGGACTGGGGTGAATGTGTGACATTGATCCACATTCTGTCCATCACTGTTGTGTTTGCAATTACCGCTCTAAGTGTACTGGGGATGCTCAGACGTGAGTCCCAGGCACTCCACACTACTGGAGTCAAGCTAGCCGGGCTGATGAGAGGTGTTACCTCGAAACCGGGCCGGTCCTCGGATGCTTGATTCCGTTCTGGGAAGGACATGGCTTTTGTAGTTCGGACTGGACTGTTCCCATGGGGCACAGGGTCAGCGCTGATTTGCATATCGCCATTGTCTAACCCAGGGTGGTGTGGAGTGGAAAAATGATGGATTTGGGCCCAGATCTTTGGACTGGGGTGAATGTGTGACATTGATCCACATTCTGTCCATCACTGTTGTGTTTGCAATTAGCGACAGTGGCAGCACATCTCAGGAGGCAACACATCCATGTGTACCCCTATCTGGACGATTGGCTATACAAGCGAAATCGTACCAACAGTGCGCAGCGCACACATCTCAAACACTTCAGTTGCTACACAATCTAGGGTTTTCCATCAACTACCCAAAATCGCATCTGCAACCATCCCACGCACAGCAGTACCTGGGAGCCACTATAAATACCTCAGTGGCAAAAGCATATCCAAAATCAGCAAGGATAGCCAGCATGCACATACTCATTCGCAAATTCCTGCCACAACACTCTCTGCCAGCTCGAACCTTTATGCAGCTCATAGGCATGATGGCCTCCTGCATATTCATTGTCCCCCATGTCAGACTCCAGATGCGCCCATTACAAGAATGCCTAGCACGGCAATGGAACCAAGCTCGAGGACAACTAAAAGACCTAGTGTTGGTAGACGCGCTCACAACTCTCTGCAGTGGTGGAACCCACAGAACCTTTCCAAGGGGCGACTGTTCCAAGAGCCGGTTCCACAACTAGTACTAACAGCGGATGCATCACTGACCGGTCGGGGAGCCCATCTCCTTCAGTACACAGTACAAGGGCTCTGGACAAACAAACAGAAAAAGCTGCATATCAACCAACTAGAATTGCTAGCAATATTCCTAGCCCTGAAAGCATTTCAGAAGTACTTGTACAGCAAGACGGTGTTGATCCGGATGGACAACATGACCGCAATGTACTATATCCAGAAACGGGGAGGAACGCACTCTCCACAGCTGTCTCATCTGGCACAAAGCATATGGAAGTGGGCGATCCCCAAAAATATTTTTCTCCTAGCAGAACACCTTCCAGGGAAGGACAATCAGATTGCCGACCTGCTCAGCAGGCACAGCCAACAACTACACGAATGGGAGATTCACCCTCAAGTTCTCCAACTATTCTTCCAACAGTGGGGTCACCCAGAAATAGACCTGTTTGCCACAAAAGAAAACTCCAAATGCCAGTACTTTGCCGCCAGGTCCCCACATCCGTTGTCACAGGGCAATGCGATATGGATGAACTGGTCAGGCAGATTTGCGTACGCTTTTCCCCCAGCACCGTTGATCCCGCTGGTGGCACGCAAACTGCGGCAACACTCACTCACGCTAATACTAGTTGCTCCCACATGGGCGAGACAACCTTGGTACACAACGTTCCTAGAACTTTCAGTAGTTCCTCATCAAAGACTGTGCCTTGCTCCCCATCTTCTAACTCAGAACCATGGATAAATCAGACACCCAGATCCCAATCAGAGGAACCTAGCGATCTGGCTCCTGAGGTCTTAGAGTTCGGATACCTTAAATTGCCCCCAGACTGCATGAACATCATTAGGGAGGCAAGACGACCAACCACACGAGCGTGCTATGCAGCTAAATGGAAGAGATTTGTTATTTACTGCAACAATAACCAAATCAACCCATTAGACGCTTCCATACAAAACATTATATGTTACCTGCTGGATTTACAAAGATGTAACTTAGCACACTCTTCTATACGATTACACCTCGCTGCTATAGCAGCATACCTTCAAAACAGGCAACACCTTTCACTGTTTAGAGTACCAGCAATCAAAGCCTTCATGGAAGGTTTGAAAAGGGTGATCCCTCCAAGACACCCCCCCCCCCCCCCCTCCCCAGTCTGGAATCTAAATATAGTACTTACCAGACTTATGGGCCCTCCTTTCGAACCTGTACACTCATGCGAACTACAATTCTTAACGTGGAAGGTTGCATTCTTGGTTGCCATTGCCTCACTCAGAAGAGTGAGCGAATTACAAGCGTTAACAATCCAAGAACCTTTCATGCAAGTACATGCCAACAGGGTGGTTCTTAGAACCAACCCCAAGTTCATGCCTAAGGTTGTATCAAATTTCCATATCAACCAATCAATAGAACTGCCAGTATTCTTTCAAAATCCACAGTCAGTAGCTGAGAGAGCCCTACACACATTAGATGTGAAGAGAGCCCTACTTTATTACATAGACAGAACTAAATCATTTAGAAAGACAAAACAACTATTTGTTGCTTTTGCACCACAACAAAAAGGAAATCCTATTTCAAAGTCAGGAATAGCCAGATGGATAGTTAAATGCATTCAAATATGTTATCAAAAGGCAAAATGCACTTTAACCGTCCCCCCAAGAGCACACTCTACAAGAAAAATGGGGGCATCCATGGCTTTCCTAGGAAATATTCCTCTCGAAGACATCTGTAAGGCAGCCACATGGACCACCATACACACCTTCACAAAACACTACTGTGTAGATGTGCAAGCAAAACAGCAAGCTGCTTTAGGCTAGGCTGTCCTCAAAACTCTTTTTCAAACTGCTACAGCTGGCACAGGTGGCCACCCCTAGAGGAGATACTGCTATACAGTCTATGCACAGATATGAATTCAGCAGCCCACTTGCCTCGAACGGAATATGCTACTTACCAGTATGCACCGGTTCCTGGCATGTAGGGCTGCTGACATTCATATCGCCCACCCTCCTCCCCGGTGCCTGTAGCAGCTGCAGCATTATCTTTGGCATGGCCATCTCTTACTTTCCTATCTCCATCTCTGCCACAATGGCGAAAAACAATCTGAGGATGGAGAAGATGCCCATGCGCACTGTAGTCTAGGGTAGGAGTCACCTATCTCGTGATACTTCGAAGACTCTTCCAAGACAACAAAGTGCAATCATCCGGACCCAACACTAGTCGGCGATCTATGCACAGATATGAATGTCAGCAGCCCTACATGCCAAGAACAGATGCATACTGGTAAGTAGCATATTCCATATAAATACTAAAAAGCACTCCAAGGTGCTGCACCCAGAAGAGCGGTTCACAGGTTTACAATACAGTATTATGAATTCATCACTTTATTCCAGTGTAAAGTACCTTTCAGAATAGAGGCGGCAGCCAGCATAACTGCATGATCAGATAAGAACCTAAGTATAAAAAGGCAGGCTTGAACTGTTGAAATCCCCCCCACCCATTTATAATAGGAATGAAATACTTGTCATAAAAACTCATACAATTTACAAAACACCGAATGCTCCAAAGAAAAATGTGAGCAACCACCACAAGGGCAAACCTCAGCCATTTTTGCTTCAAACTGTCCAGGTGGAAAACAGATAAGTGATCGAATAGACCCCAATCGAAATTTAGTCGAAATAAATCTTTCTCATAGATGGTTAACAACAAGAATGTAAGGTTCAGGACCTGCCACAGTTTGCAGGGATACAAGGGATCTAAAGGTCTCCCTCATAAGCACCTCTGAATCTCTAGCTTCTTTTAGATGCTATAAAAACTGATCTCCAACTGCCTTTCTATCCCCTTTGCTAAGGAGATGCGGCTTATGAAACAGGTCAGGGTACCTCAAGGTCCAAGCAACAGACTCAGCATAACTCAGCCATGGTTTTGTGAGACCGTTCTCGCACCCAAAGCAGTCGTCAGTCACATCCCTATTGCATCCTGTGTGATATCCAGACCACACTGAGATCCACAGTAGCCTGGGATCCAGTTTCACAGAATCCTCCAAGTTGTCGAGGCCCAGTTCCTTATGCGCAAATAATGGCTAGCTATTAGGAACCAGACCCAACAACCGCCAACAGAAGCAATTCTTCTCTTGCTGTAAAGCTTTAAAATGTCGATATCCCCAAATGGCTGCACCATACAGATGCACCTAAAGGCATTTCATTTCATAGATCTGGAGGAATGGTAATGTGGGTCTATTATCAATCTGTTTGGAGAATTTAAAAAAAGAGCACTACAGGCTAGGGAAAAGCAGGAACACCTCTTAGACAGACATGTAATGCAATTCAGGTAATCAAAAGTAACCCCCAGATAGGGGAAATCGGGTACCCTGGTAACACTGTTACCCTATATTTATTTATTAAGTCTTGTATAGCGCGAACGTGACCCACAAGGGTATCAGAGCGCTTTACAATAGAAGAATAAACAGTGGAAGAGGTAGTCAACACAAACAAAATGTCAATTTGTCATAATAGAGCAATAGCATCTGCAGAACAATTTACATTAGACATTGTGCTATCAGCCGCACAGATCTACATCCAACGAAAACATTAATCAGCAAACAATTGTGGAGCAACGGGGGATGTGATAAAAAGACATACAATCAAATACGTTCCATACTTCGATTTAGGACATGAATTTGTTCATCAATATACTTTTTACTTCCTTTTTAGGTCTCGTGGCGATTACAGCACGAAGCGCTGTCTCGCCAGAGATCTATTGTTACCAACGCAGCTTTCCAGGAGACAGCACCTGGCCGCGCGAATTTCCTCTTCGAGGAGCCGATCGGAGCGGGCCACGCGCACGCGAACGCGCTCGCTGTGGCCAGCTGCTGTCTCCTGGGAAGCTCCAACACCACACACACATGCGCATACACAGAGACACACACACGAGCGCCCATGCACGCACGCACACATACAGAGAACCCCCCCCACTCCCTCTGTCACACACAGACACACACACACGAGTGCACCGAGACCCCCCCCCGCCGTCGCACACATACACACACACGCGCACACACACGTGCACACACACACACACACACACACAAGTGCACCGAGACCCCCCTCCCCCTCTACAACTAAGGCCCACTTACCGCCACTCCGGACTTCAGCCGCCACCGCGGGGCTCTCCCTCGGGCATGGGAGCCCCGCGTCACCAGCACTGCTTCTCTGGCCATCCGTGGGCGCGTGCGTGGGCTTCCTAAGACGGAAGTCCCGCCCCACGGAAGGTTTCGGTTTCGTGTTGTGGGAGCAGAGAAAAAATTATTGTAAGTACCTGCGTGTATTTTTACTGTTGTACCCGAATCATTAATGTACTAAGAATCATCAATGTTGGGTAGTACGGGTAAGAAACATTAAGCATGATCTACCCCTAGCCTTCGCATCCTTTTGTTTGTAGAGGGTCGTGCCCAGGCTTGAATGCTGTCACCCGTATATGACTGCGGCTATCGCAGTGTCGTGTCCCAGTGTGCATTTGTGTCTCATGTCTCACGTCTTGTCTTGGTTACTGTGTTAGACTTTGTAATGATGCCAGTTTGTGTTTCTTTTTATTGCTTTTAATTCTAACAGACGAGTGTTTCCGTCGCTATTGCTATATACCCCGCCCACTTCAAGCCCCGGATGTACACATATCTAAGAGTTTTAGAAGCGGGCAGTTAGAGGAGGGTGCACGGATGATGTCTCTTGGCCTCTTGAATAGTAGATGGACCTGGCCCTCGTGAAGCTTGTTGAACGCACATGGCTCGTATGTTTCCCCATCTCCTGCACGTCTGCTTATCCCGTATTTGGCATTAGCTGTCAGAGTTGTCATGTTGTTCAGGAATACAGATATGAAGGCAGGAGTATAGCAGGATGTAACGTTGCTGCCTCGAGTACTCCGACGTCAGTGCAGGCTGTGTGTCTCGTCCTTCTGCCCCCCCTGCCTCATGGCAGCAGCTTTGGCAGGAGGGGGTCGGGTCGTGCCCAGGCTTAAATGCTGTCACCAGTATATGACTGCGGCTATCGCAGTGTCGTGTCCCAGTGTGCATTTGTGTCTCATGTCTTAGTGTGCATCATTGTCTTCCTGGCGCTGTGTATTCTTTTCTCCTATCCCCGTGCCCTGTTCCTGTGTCTCCCTGTCAAAGTATGGTTAAGGGTCTCCCTTCTCCAGTGAGGGTATTGGTGCTTGCTTGTGCCATTGCCTGTCACTGTCCCTCTGTCTCCGCGTGCATTTCAGTGCCACCTGCCTCAGTGTACGTCTGTGTCTCCATGGTATTGGCATGCCCTGTGGCAGAAAGAACGGAGTCTCGGTCCCAAAGCGCGTTGGTGTTTAACAGTCACCGAGCATGTCTCCTCTCCAATTGAGCATGTTAGTACTTCCCATTACCGTGCGCTGTCACTGTGCCCCTGTTCCATCCTCCCTGTGCGTATATCAGGGTGTCTTTGCGTCTGCCAGAGTATGTCGGTATATCAACACGAGTGTCCGTTACCGTCTTCTGTGTCCCTATCTACGGTCTCTGAATGAGCCTATCTCTTCCTGCCCCAGTACAATTTCAGTGTTGGCTGTTAATACTTTGTCACACTGTTCTGTGCTCGTGCCTGTTAAACGCCCTGTGACAGTGTCTCCTTCAAACAGTGCTGTCCTTGATACCCTTCATTGCACTGTCAGTGTCTCATTGCCCAGTTTTAGCTCGTTAGGACAAAAAGCATGAAATAGTCACAGCAGGGTCTCCCTATAGTGTGCTGTCTCCCTATAGTGTGCTGTCTCCCTATAGTATGCTGTCACCCTATAGTGTGCTGTCACCCTATAGTGTGCTGTCTCCCTGTACTGTGCTGTCTCCCTGTACTGTGCTGTCTCCCTGTACTGTGCTGTCTCCCTGTACTGTGCTGTCTCCCTGTACTGTGCTGTCTCCCTGTACTGTGCTGTCTCCCTGTACTGTGCTGTCTCCCTGTACTGTGCTGTCTCCCTGTACTGTGCTGTCTCCCTATAGTGTGCTGTCTCCTCTCCTAGAGTGTAGTCAGTCTTCCGTGCCCAAGTGTAAGTGAATGTCGGCCACTTGACTCAATGCCTTGCCATCCTAATGCACATAAGTGTCTCCCTAATTGAACATGTCAGTGTCTCATCTCCATTCTGTCCGTTTCCAATGGCCCAGTGTACTGCATGCGACTCCTGTTTTAGCGGTCACCGTCTCTTGTTCCAGTGTACAATGGTGTCTTATTCTCCAATGCTCGCATAAGCAACAGCTAACCATTCACAAACAATGTTTATATACCAATTGCAAATTAAAGAAACAAAATTAATGCAAAGCATTGTCATTTACAATGCCAGTAACTCAAACTTTAATGCTGCGAGACCTATTGCATTGCAAATGCTTGTTGAATACAGTAAGGGAGGTGATTCCACGCACTCGGGGTGGTAGAGAGTTCTAAATCTTTGGAGCAATCCCTGAGAAAGCTCTACAGCCTGTTCTCTTCTTCCTGAAGGATTGGGGTTTCAGAAGTAGAGTGCTCGCACTTCGTAGTTGTCTGCAGCCTCCTGATTTTTCAGAGGAGGGAGGACACAGGAACTGATTTTACCATTGATTTATAGGCGGAAAAGTAATGGTGCCAGCACATATCCCTGTCTGACCCTTCATAGGAGGGCAAAAGATTTGGAACATTTCCCACCCATGCCGTATCTCACTGATGCATTCACATCCTAGTACATACTAATAATACATGTTTGCAGTCAGACTGAAAATGAATGTGACTCAACACGTGCTAACGGATTCACGCATATATTACTTGGAGTCCAAAGGTCAAATCCTGTGTTGTTACCGCATTAATGCTTCATTGTATTGAGAATAACATTGCTTGTTTTCTTGGATTCAATCCTGTAATCGGTTAACACGAGAAACCAACTGTGGCCTTATTCACAAATAATTTTTAGTGAATGTATCTCACTGTACGATTTAACCCCTTTGAGATCTGGTTGTTCACATATTTTTGTTAATAACTACTGCACTTTAAAAGGAACATGGCATAAAAAAGCACATGCACATCTGTTGAGTGTAATATGATGTTTGTTACCAGAATCTTTAGTGCTTTTGCCCTGTACTACGTCAGTTGTTGAGAGGATTCTCTTGTTAGAGGCCTTTATGATGACCTACAACTCGTATGGGGTTTTTTAACGGCTGTTATGGTCTTCAGCAGTGGGTTATATTGCTTTTGTAACCATCTTTGTTCATGTCTCAAGTGCATACATCTACTTCTGATGGTGTCCAGCTTTATTACTCTGCCTCCGTTGCTAATTGTTGGTCTTTTTAAGCTTCGAAGATGCAGACTCTCTTTTTTTCCCAACATTCACACGTATGACAAGTTACCTTTAACCCGCAGATCGTTAAGCTTCAGGTATGGTTAGGGCACAAGTTTCTTTTATTTGAAGTGCCTCTCGTAAATCAAGTCCCCGCACTGCACAACGGTAATAAGTAGCATATTACACTCTGTTGATGAGCATGTATACTATTGGGGCCTATTCAGTGATTTTCCTGTTGGCAATCATTCCTACTATATTTTCAAGCCCACATTTGGGAATGCCATGTGATATATCCGCTTGTATTCCCCCTGTGTGGAGTTCTACATAGCATAGAGCAATGCACAGGCGAAATAGACCCTCATGGGCAAATGCAAAATTGTATTGTTTTTTTGATCAGAGAAAACATTTATGGCTGTGGTGAAAGCTGCTGCACCCCCACCAAAGCTGAGGGTGATACAGTGCTCTTCCAAGCCTTAAACAGTAGCCACAAATGTGTGTTGTATATAGCGCACTACTGCCTGAGGGCGCCTAGACGCCCTTGGGCAATAGAGCGCTATATATAAACAAATTTTATTTCATTACTCCTGCCCTTGGTTGGGGTAAATATCTGCCCATTTCGATGTGGGGCGGGCGCAAATAGTCGTAGAGTAGTTGTTTGAAAATACTTTCTTTTTTGGCATTACCAAATGTCCAAAGCAAACCACTCTCTGGAATATCTACTTCCCACCCTTTTAGATGGATTCACAGTTGCTGATTTCTCTGCTGTGGGAGGGAAATTGACACTAGTCAATGCATTTACGCTTATAAGGAACAGAAATCCTCTGTGAATTTCTGGCAGGTACTCACGCACTTTGCTGCGGTATTCCTCAGGGGTCAGCTTTGAGCCCCACGTTATTTAATGTCTGTGACACCGCTGACGCTGATGGCCAAAGCCCGAGGCATCTCCCTGGTGTCATATACAGATGACACCCACCTGGTGATCACCTTTTCTAATAATCCCAGCCAGGTCGCGGGCAAAATTCAAAGCAGAATTAATGGCCATCTCGGAGTGGATGACGGCTAATTGTTTGCAGTTAAATCCCGCAATTCCGAGAACCTTCTGGTAGGCAAGGACTCCCATCTCTGGGACAATGAATAGTGGCCTCCTGCTCTCGGAGTACCCCCCGCACCCAAACCTGTGGTGAAGAATTTGGGCATTATGTTGGATAAAGAACTTAATTTGGAGTTGCATGCCAAATCGGTGGCTCAATCAATCAATCAGGACACTTGTAAAGCGCACTACATACCCGTGAGGGTCTCAAGGCGCAGGGGGGACGCTGCCACTGATCGAAGAGCCAGGTCTTGAGTAGTCTCCTGAAGGCCAGTAGGTCTTGGGTCTGCCGCAGGTTGGTGGGGAGGTTGTTCCAGGTCTTGGTGGCGAGGTGGGAGAATGATCTTTGGATCCGGGGGACAGCAGCGAGGGCGAGGTCGGCAGAGCGGAGCTTGCAGGTGGGGGTGTAGAAGTTGAGTCGTATGTTGAGGTACTCTGGGCGGATGTCGTGGAGGGCTTTGTGTGCATGGATGAGGAGCTTAAAGGTTATCCTCTTGTTGATGGGGAGCCAGTGTAGGTCTCAGGTGGGGAGTGATGTGGCTGCGGCGGGGGATGTCGAGGATCAGCCGTGCCGAGGCGTTTTGGATGCGTTGCAGCCGTCTCAGGAGTTTGGCCGATGCTCCTGCTTAGAGGGCATTACCATAGTCCATCCTGCTGGTAACGAGGGCCTGGGTGACTGTTCTTCTTGTTTCAGTGGGGATCCATTTGAAGATCCTGCGTAGCATTCGGAGGGTGTTGAAGCAGGAGGAGGAGATGGCGTTGACCTGCTTAGTCATGGTGAGGGTGGAGTCGAGGATGACCCCCAGGTTGCATGCGTGGTCTGTGGGAGTCAGATCGGTTCCCAGTGCGGTCGGCCACCAGGAGTCGTCCCAGGCCGAAGGGGTGGACCCAAGGATGGGGACCTCCATCTTGTCCGAGTTCGGCTTCAGTAGGCTATTCCTCATCCAGTCGGCGACGGCCTTCATTCCTTCATGGAGGTTGGTTTTGGCTGTGTGAGGGTCTTTGGTGAGGGAGATGATCAGCTGGGTGTCATCGGCGTAGGAGATGGTGTTGAGGTCGTGTTGACGGGTGACGTGGGCGCGGGGTGCTATGTAGATATTGAACAGCATTGGGCTGAGGGACGAGCCCTGGGGTGCGCCGCAGATGATCTCAGTGGCATTGGAGTGGAAGGGAGGGAGGCGTACATTGTGGGTTCTGCTGGAGAGGAAGGAAGTGGTCCAATCCAGGGCTTTCCCTTGGATTCCGGCGTTGTGTAGGTGTGTGCGTAGGGTGCGGTGGCAGACTGTGTCGAAGGCGGCTGACAGGTCCAGGAGGATGAGAACTGCTGTATGCTTTATTTCCGTTGTCTAGCAGGGTCCTGATGTCATCTGTGGCGGCGATGAGGGCGGTTTCGGTGCTGTGGTTGCTGCGGAAACCGGACTGGGATGGGTCCAGGATGTTGTTGTTTTCAAGTTAACTGGTCAGCTGTTTGTTGACGATTTTCTCGCTGACCTTATCCGGAAATGGGAGCAGGGAGATGGGCAGGAAGTTCTTGAGGTCCTTGGGGTCCGCCTTTGGTTTCTTGAGTAAGGCGTTGATCTCGGCGTGTTTCCAGCTTTCCGGAAAGGTTGCTGTCTCGAAGGAGATGTTGATTGCCTTGCTGAGATGGTGTGCGATGGATGCGCTGGCTTTGTTGAAGATGTGGTGGGGGCATGGGTCTAGCGGTGAGCCAGAGTGGATGGTCTTCATGATATCACTGGTGTCCTTGTCATTGACGCTTGTCCAGGAGAGTAGATGGTTGGTGTGTGTGGGGGTGGTGGGGGCGGTGGTCGTCGTGGCGGTCGTGGCGTTGAAGCTGTTGTGGATGTCGATGATCTTGCGGTGGAAGTAGGTAGCCAGTGAGTCGCATAGGTCTCGCGACGGCGGGATGTCATTGTCGTTGGAGCTGGGGTTGGAGAGTTCCTTTACAATGTTGAAGAGCTCCTTGCTGTTGTGTGCGTTGTTGTCTAGGCGGTCCTTGAATGAGGCCCTTTTGGCGGCTCTAACGAGTTGGTGATGACTGCGGGTGGCATTCTTGTGGGCGGTGTAGCTGTCCGGTGATCGTTCGCGGAGCCAGTTCTTCTCCACTTTTCGGCATGTTCTTTTGGAGGCCTGGAGGTCTTTGGTGAACCAGGTGGCTTTCTTGCTGGTGTGGCTGTTGGAGGGTGTCTTGAACGGGGCGAGGGTGTTGCCGCAGTTGTCGTTCCATTGTCTGAGGTTGCGGGCGGCGGTGACTGGGTGGGTTCTCGGCGAGGGTGGTGGTGAGCTGGTCATCGGTGACTTTGCTCCAGCATCGTCGAGGCAGCAGTTGGGTGCAGTGGTGCTTGGTGGGTTTCCTGAAGGTGAAGTGGATGCAGTAGTGGTCGGTCCATTCGGGATTGGTGGTGCGGCTGAAGGAGACGTAGGGGCTTGCTGTTAAGATGGGGTCGAGCGTGTGGCGGGCGATGTGGGTAGGTGGGTGTTGTCACGAGCTGTCTGAGTCCGAGGTTGTCGAGCAGGGTGGTGGAGTTGGTGTCGTTGTTGTTCTCGAGATGAAAGTTCAGGTCTCCTAGGAGGATGTAGTCCGTGGAGGCGAGGGCGTGGGTGCTAATGAAGTTGGTAATGGAGTCCCTGAACTGTGGTCAGGGTCCGGGGGGTCTGTAGACGAGGGTTCCTCGGAGAGTGATGTTGGGATCGGTGTAGATTTGGAAGTGCATGTGTTCAGCGGTGCTGAGGGTGTCGTCGGTTGATACTCTGAGGGTGTTCCTGTGGACGATGGCGGCGACTCCTCCTGTTCCGTTGGTGCGGACCCTGCGCGTGATCTTGTATCCTTTCGAAATGGCAATGGCGATGTCGGGTGTGGAGCAGGGTTCAGCCAGGTCTCTGTCATGAAGGCGACGTCAGGGGAGGTATAGTCGAGGAGGTCCCAGAGCTCAACGACGTGTTTGCGGGCGGAGCGAGTGTTGAGGAGGATGCATCTGAGGTAGTTGGGTTCCTTGGTGGGAGGTGTGGCTGGCCGGATGCTGGTGCAGTTTCAGTTCCGGCAGGTGAAGGGTCCTTTGGTGTGCTTCGGAGTGGCCTGGTAGCAGGTGTGTTCTCGACCGGGGTTGAGTGCGTGGAGGGTGCTGGTGTCGTAGTGCAGTCGGACGCCTCAATGCTGTGCCAGTCATGCGATATTCAAGTATTTTAACATAGCATAAAATACATTTGTGACCCTAAAATATTTGTGCTACACAATAGCTCATATTTTTTAGGATAACTGTTATATTAAGGACACATGCACACATTTATTACCACAATACATAGGTCGTATTTCAAGTTCATTACCACAGTAGAGTCAAAGACACCTGAGAAAATTGTTTACCACCTCACAGATTACGTATTATATTTACTTTACATGTGAAAACTACTGTTCACAATATACTTTAAGCTTGAGCATCTTCAGTGTGATTTTACCTTACTTCACTGATTTGGCTTCAGGTAGACTGATTGTGGTTAAATAAACAATCAAATACACAGGAAGAGTACCATGGCATAAAACATATACTGTGGGCATCATGACCTACTCGACGCTTCACCGTTCGTGAGTGGCACATTCCCAAACTTAAGAAATGGGAATAAATAGCATATTCTTCTCTGGGCAGCTGCAAAAGTACTATACCTAGTTTATAGCATCCGATTTAGGTTGGGCCTGGGCCTGGCAAGTTTAGTACAGATTGTCCCAGGTGGGGGAATAAAGGAGCGGTCAAATAAAAGCAAATTCCCTGTTTAACGCCCATATGATTTTTACTCTCGGCTACAGAAAAAATGGTTGAATGGATTTGTATCAAAGTAGAATCTTATTCAAAGAAGTGTGTTTGCTTGGGTTTGGCGAAAATCTGTGTTATAGTTTTCAAAACATGACGTTACAAAGATGTGTGTTATTGGCTTGAGAAAGTTTAGAGATTTCTGCTCGCTTAACCACTGGGAAGTGCAAATGTAGTACATTTTCACGTGCCTCAATATGACGGAGCCAGTAGACTGCAATACAACCTGCAACGTTTTTCACAGGATGGAAAAGGGATCCTAGATCTCCGTTAAATCTAGGCACTTTTCTACTTTCAGGTGCTAACTTGTAATCATCCCCGATATGTTTCAAAAGCTCTGTTAATTGAGTTTTTATTAAAGGCAGTGGTTGAGCAGCTCTTAATTTTTCCATCTTCTCCCTTGCAATTATGTTTTTTTCAAGTGTATTGATACAGTGACGTTTTTCTGTTTGAATTGCTATCCAAATTCTTGTAATCTTTCTTGTTTAGGTCGGGGTGTATTTGGACGTGGCGTTTCTGGGGCTACTGAAAGCCTGACCACTCAGCCTGCCGTGCCACAAATGGTACCATTATCTGCTGGTGATGGTAACTGGGGCAGAGCGACTGCTGGAGGATTCGGGTAAGTGGCTCTCTCACGTGACAGGAAAGAGTACAGACTCACCTCCTTCAAGTATAGTACATTTATTTTGTAGTTCAGTATTGGCATGCTATGCTTAGTGAACCAGCAAGGACTCAGCAGCAAGTTCTGTTGGAAAGTTGAATAGGATTTTTTTTTTGCCAGGCAGATCTCAGTTTGATTAACTAACTAGTCGTCAAGGTTTATTGTAGATCTAGTGGGCTGGTATAAGTTTGTATACAATTCATTTTGTGAGAGCTAAACTAATTCATTTTATGTGAAATTGTATTTTAAGATTCATCGGTCGAGGTGATCCAAGGCTACCGTTTATTTCATTTGGAAGAGGATTCCCTGGCATTGGTCGGTCAGCTTTCCCAACCTCGGACACAACTGGACTTCAGATGTCCTGCGCTTCTGGGCTTTCACTTAAACCAGAAAGCCCACCTATACCGAAGAGCCCACCTAAACCAGAGAGCCCACCTGTTGTGGATGTGGAGCAGCCAGAGCAAAAGTAAGTAAAGAACAATGGATTCCTGACAGAGATGTGGATATTTGGACTCTTGATTGCTCTTTTTACTTTTTCGCACGAGTTTTCAGTGTGCTTGCCATCTGCTACAGCTGATGTGTTTCCTTATTCTGTTCTTATTACAGCAAACGTATCATGTATTGGCATCCGATATTGTGGGTTACGCTTCATTCATTACATTTAAAGTGACACGGTTTGTTGTGTGTGGGCCTGCATTTCAGTGGCATTATGACCTCGTTATGCTTCTGCTATTATTACATTTTTTATGCTTGGTGTATACCTCCATTGATGGGACTGAATCCCTTCGGTTGGATTGGAAGAAATACTTCAGCGTGAAGCACAGCAAGTACACTCCACTAGATTCAGTGAAGCCTGGGCATGGGAAGGATTTCATCTTTTACATACTGTCTACAACAACCTGATCCTGGAAGTTAGTGACCCATTTCAGGCAGCCTTGATTTTTTTTTCCTCAACGGTTTGGACTGTTCCACTGTCGGAGATTGTCCACAAAATAAGGGAAATTCAGATTTTTGTCAATGTACCTCCGCCTTCCTGTTATAACTTTGAAATCTTGGAAAGCTTAGCTCTGTGCCTCCAACTGCTTTTCACACTGCCTGCAATAGAGAATGTTGTGGATATAATTAGGAGCCGCTGCAGCATTGAGCAAATAGCCAGAGGAAGAGGTATTCTGCGGTAGAATTTATTTACACAATAACGCTTAATTCATGACACGGCTGCTACTTATCGTTGAGCTGAGATGATAACATGGAACAAATTCCACCGACCACTTCTAACTTACCTGATCAGTCCTCGCTTGGCAGTTCGGGCTGGACTGTTCCCATGAGGCACAGGGTCAGACTGATTTGCATATGGCCATGTCTGAACTGGGGTGGCTGAGTGAGCTAAAGAATGGTGATAGATTAAACCCAGATCAGTTGACTGGGGGTGAGTGTTTGATTTGCTCAAGCGCTCCGTCCATCATCCCCTTTTGTATCGCTTTGTTCTCCCTAAGTGTGGCAGGGTATGCTCAGACGTGAGTCCCTTGCTCAATTGGCCACTGGATTCAAGATAGCCTGGCTGATGAGGATTATGAATCCGAAACCGGTCTCAGGATGCTTGTTTCCGGTCCAGGGAAGACATGGCTTGGTAGTTCGGGCTGGACTGTTCCCATGAGGCACAGGGTCAGACTGATTTGCATATGGCCATGTCTGAACTGGGGTGGCTGAGTGAGCTAAAGAATAGTGATGGATTAAACCCAAATCAGTTGATTGGGGGTGAGTGTTTGATTTGCTCAAGCGCTCCGTCCATCATCCCCTTTTGTATCGCTCACTTATAATACCCCATAATACATTTTTAAGTCCAGTGCCATATTTTGGTATTAATCCTATATAGAGTGAACGTACCTGCGTAACTCCCATTATCCAGTATTAGGGGCATCTTTCATAGATTCACATACCTGAATCATTCCCCGTCGTCGGAATGGGAGTCCCCGGTATATAAATAAAGTAATGTCCCATAGACATATAGATAAATAGGTCTAAAGGCCTCACATTAGTAACCTCTTCCTGTCCTTTTGTAGAAAGGACCAAACTCTAGAAAAGAGCCAATCAGCTGTCACCTCCCTCTAGAACCCTCCTGGAAGGAGCCTCAGTCATTCAGATTTTCTACCGCACGTTGTGTGATTGCTGATTTCATCATGGCTGACACACCAAAAAAGGGTCTTTTAAGATCCTGTGGTTCATGTGGAAAGAAAAGGCTGCATATTGATGACCAGCATAAAGACTGTCTGTATTGCTTGTATCCGGACCATTCTTCTAAAGATTGCAAGGTATGTCGTACCTTTTCCACTAAAACCCTCAAAGATCCTGAGGGACGCCTCTTAATTTGGCTTCAGAGGCTGAAAGACCGGGACCACCTAGAATCTTCTGTGGAAAGTGAAGGTTCTTCAGTCTCTTCAAAATCTTCTCTAAAGAGACCTAGTGTGGCTTCCCCCAGCCCTACGGCTCCTCCTCAAAAGAAGCCATCAAAGAAGTCTTCAGAGGTTCTCTCCAAGGCAACTTCTGCGAAGGTTTCCTCTCAGGAAGTTCACACCTTCAAAAAGCCTGTTTCGACACCGTCGACGACGTCTTCATCGCCGAGGAGAGCGATGTCTACTGCATTGTATGTATCAATATCGACGACTATCGTTTCTACGTCAACGGCATCGTCGTCATTATCCTCGTCGACGACTACCACCCCATCGTCGACGGCAGATAAGACTTTGTCGTCGACGATAGCCATCAAGAAAACTCCGTTGACGTCGAAGCACCCGTCGACGCTGGATTCGCCGACGACCGGATCGGCGACGACCTCGCCAACATCGTCGACGTCGACCCCATCGACGAAAACAACGTCGACTAAGGTCTCGTCGACGAAAGCACCGTCGACGACAGTGATGTCTCCACCGTCGACGGTGGCCGCGTCGACGATGACTCCACCAACTACGACACCCGTCGACGCTCCACCGTCGACGGGCTCGTCGACGATGATCGATTCTGGTCTACAAACCACATGTGTGCGCCTAAAGATCACGAAAAAGGCGCTGACGCCGGCTTTAACATCGCCAAGCAGAGTCCAACCACTGCCTCCAGCATGTCTTCTTCAGGAGGAGGATTCAGATGAAGGAGACATGTTTCAGACGGCGACAAGCCCTTCGGAGTTTCATGTTAAATGTCAGAGTTCGGACGAAGAAGAGGATCAGGAGGAGGAATATCATCCGCCACCTCCTCCTATGATTTGCATTCCAGCCTCTTTAGTGACTGACTTGAGGTACCTCATACAAGACTACAAACAGAGGTTTCCAGAGTCTCCTGCTCCTCTACCTTCCACAGTATCTAAACCTTCACCAAGACCACGGCCTCCACATTTGAGTGTTCAGCCGGAGCGGTTTGATCTACCACATCCTCCGACTACTGATGAGGAAGAGGAAGAACAGTAGGAAGAGGGTGAACTGCAAGATACTCAATCTATACATGATGACTGGGATGACTATGTCATTCCCTCTCCCGCTTCTCCAGTGCCTGCGCCCACAGATTTACCACCAGGGGACATTGGAGGGGTCCATAATGTAGTTGAGACGGCCGCTCAACGTTTTAAAATACCAATGGTCTCTCAAGAACAAGACTGCTTCTTGTATGATTTTAAAGAGCCTTTCAAAAAATCAGTTCGATCAATACCCATTATTGATTACTTGTGGGAGCAGGGTGTTAAAGACATGCAGAACCCTTCCTCGGTACCTCCGGTGGTGCCTCGTTTGGATTAAAAGTATAGAGCACCTGATACTGCACCGGCCTGTTTAATAGGACACCGCAAACCGGATTCGGTAGTGACACAGGCGGCCCAGAAGAACTCCAGGAATCCTTCTGCCCCGTTATCAGCACCTCCGGATGAGGAAGGCAGGAGATTAGACAGCATTGGGAAGTGTTTCTCCTCAATGTCTGCAATGACGGTGAAGACGGCCAATGACTTGGCGCTTTTAGGGCGCTACAATAGACAACTATGGGCAGATATAGCTCCATATCTATCAGAACTGCCTGACAAATCCAAGGAAGAGGTAAAAAAGATATTACTAGAGGGTGAAACCTCGGCGTCAGAAATAATAGACTGTGCGAAGGATATCGTTACAACAGGTTTTCGCCAAATGGCTGGAGCAGCAGTCTTGCGACGACAAGGTAGGCTAAGGGCAACTTCCTTTCGTCCCGAGATACAGACAAAAATATTGGATATGCCCTATAATGGCCAATTTCTCTTCGGCTCAAAGATTGATGAAGTGCTGCAGACTATAAAAAAGGACACGGACACTGCTAGAGCATTGGGCACTCTCCAGTACAAAAACCAGTCCTTTCGTGGGTCTAGAGGAAGAGGACAGTTCTCTTATAGAGGGAACTTCCAATACTGGTCTTCATATTCTTCAGGCCATAGTCGATCCCAGTATCAGCAGCGCCAGCAACATGGACAACAATCTTCTTATGGCAAGTCGTCCTTTCGTGGTAAAGGCCAACTAAAAAACAACGGACGTAGACAATGACCTATCTCTTCAGCCAGTCCCAGATTCATTTCCCTCATCAAAAATTGGAGGAAAGATTTCACATTTCTTAAAAAATTGGAAGAAGATTACCACGGACCGTTGGGTCCTACAATTAGTTCAATTCGGCCATTCTCTAGAAATCACGCATATTCCTCCCCTAACTCCTTCCCGCCCTATGCTTTACAAAAATCTACGGCTGCTTCTCCGGGAAGTCTCTCTTATGCTCCAGAAAGGGGCAATAGAGAAAAGTCCCTCTGTCTCAACGGGGGAGGGGATTTTATTCTCGCTTCTTTTAAATTCACAAAAAAGAGAAGAAGTGGAGACCGATTTTGGACCTCAGGGCCCTCAACAAATTCCTGAAGAAGCAGTCGTTTAGCATGGTAACGATTCAGGAGGTCTTACAATTCCTGGAGGAGGAAGATTACATGACGTCCCTGGACCTTCAGGACGCTTACTTCCATATACCTATTCCTAGAAATCACAAAAAATATTTAAGTTTTGCAGTGGCAGGCAGACACTTTCAATTTCGCGTCCTGCCCTTCGGGCTCAAGTCTGCCCCTCGCATCTTCACAAAGTGTCTCTCCCCATTAGCTGCATATCTAAAAATACAGTATACCTATTTAAGTTGCCACCAATGGATAGAGATATAATGAGTTCATATATCCTCTGGATTTAATAAATACAAATGATTTAAGATTTGTACTGTCTTGAAAAACTTAATTGATGTTCACTATTGTGACTATTGCATAACTGTGAAACTGAGGTTAAATAATTCGCCTAAGGAACATTTGTTTTGTTGTTATTGATTATACCCAGCTCCTTGGGAATATTGGGTTGCCCTATTATTTGTTTGCATATCTCAGACAGCACCATCATCAAGTCTTTCCATATCTGGACGACTGGCTGATCAAGGCTCCCTCCTTAGAAGACGCGTCCAGGTCTTCCAACGCCTGTCTGCAACTTTTCAATCATTTGGGTCTCACGCTCAATCGGTTGAAATCAGTCCTTCTACCTTCTCAGCAAATCAACTTCCTAGGTGCCACCCTCGACACACGATTAAGGAAAGCCTTCCCATCTCAAGAGAGAAAAGAACAAGCTTTTAACATTGGCTATGCTCGTGGCTTCAAAGAGGACCTTAAGGGTCCGCCTTTTCAAATCCCTGCTGGGGATGATGTCATCATGTATCCTCTTAATACCTCACTGCCGTCTACAGATGCGCCCCCTCCAGGAGGCACTATCAAAACAATGGGTCCAACGCACAGGGTCTTTCGAAGATCTCACAAAAGTAACTCCTCAGATGGTCAAGGCCCTGCAATGGTGGATATCTGTTCGGAACCTTTCTCAGGGCTTACCATTCCTGATTCAGGCTACACCGCATATCATCACAACGGATGCCTCCTTGGAAGGTTGGGGAGCTTTCCTCCAAGAGCTACAGATAAGTGGGAAGTGGTCCCCCTTGGAAAAAGGGCTCCATATCAATTTCCTGGAACTACGGGCAGTCTTCCTAGCCCTTCAAGCCTTTCTTCCAAGAATAAAAAAATCCCTAGTGCTCGTCCGTACAGACAACACTACGACGATGCACTACCTCAACAAACAAGGAGGGACTCGCTCTCTGACACTCTCACACGAGTCGCAAAAAATCTGGAACTGGTTAATCGGACACAATATATCTCTTCGGGCGGAGTACGTTCAAGGCATGGACAATGTGCTCGCCAACTCAATAAGCAGATAGAGGACAACGTCTCACGAGTGGGAACTGGATCAAGGAATCCTCAACCAAATCTTCTCGAGATGGGGCACCCCTCAGATCGACCTGTTCGCCACAAGGTCCAACGCCAAATGCCCACACTTTGCAAGTTGGCACCCCCAGAAAGGGTCCCTAGGGAATGCATTTTCGATCGCATGGTGCAACGTCTTTGCGTACGCCTTTCCACCATTTCCAATGTTTCCCAGGGTCCTCAGAAAGCTGAAAGCAGAGCCTTGTACTCTCATTCTGGAAGCCCCAACTTGGCCACGTCAACATTGGTTCACGGAACTCCACCGCCTATCTCTGGAGCTGCCGATACGCTTGAAACAGTTCCCGTCTCTCCTCACGATGAGCAACCAGCAAGTACAGCATCCAAATCTGGCCTCACTCAAATTAGCCGCTTGGCTCCTGAGTTCAGAGAATTTCAGAGTTTAATTATTCCGCCAGAATGTAGAGCAATCTTGGCTCGGGCACGGGCGGATAGCACCAACCAAACATACTTTCTGAAATGGAAGAGGTTTTGCATCTGGTCTAAGGCTCAAGGTATACTCGGTTCTCTTCCTCTCCGGAACAAATATTGCCTTATCTTCTCCATCTGGCGAACTCAGGCCTTGCTCATGCTTCCATCAGGGTCCACTTGGCGGCGATATCTTGTTACAGAAGATCTCCTACTGGCCCTTCTCTTTGGTCTCACAGATTGATCAAACAGTTTTTTAAAGGACTCTACAGAACATTTCCTCCTGCGAGAATTTTGCCACCTACCTGGCACCTGAACACAGTCCTTAACCAGCTTATGAAGCATCCCTTTGAGCCAGTTCATTGGGCTGACCTGAAATACCTCTCTTGGAAGACAGCCCTCCTGCTTGCACTCACATCAGCAAAAGGAGTGAGTGAGCTCCAAGCTTTATCTATACAGGAGCCTTTCCTGCAATTCAAGCAGAACAGAGTAATCTTACGGACAAATCCGAAGTTTATTCCAAAAGTCCCGTCGGACTTCCATCTCAACTAACCTGTGGTCTTACGCTCTTTTTTCCCGAATCCCACGACTGCAGCGGAAAGGTCTTTGCACTCTCTAGATCTTAAGCGCTGCCTCAAATTCTATATTGAAAAGACAAAAACCATCAGGAAGTCTCATCAGCTATTGTGGCTTACAGTAGGCCCAGGAGAGGTCTTCCACTCACCAAACAAAGTATTTCCCGCTGGATTTCTGCAGCTATTTCATTTTGTCATGAACAGGCAGGGCAGCCCCTGCATTCTAAAGTGCGGGCCCACTCTACCAGGGCAATATCTACATCTATGACGCTTTTTGCAGGAGTGCCAGTCATAGACATTTGTAGAGCGGCAACATGGAAGTCGCCACATACCTTCACCAGGCATTACTGCCTAGATACAGAACTCATGAAGGATACTGGGGTGGGACAAGCAGTACTTCGTCATCTGTCTTAGTAAGGTGAGCCCTCTTTCATCCCTCCGTCCTTCTCATGTATGCACATTTCTTTATTGTATGATTTGATGGTATTTCTTGTTTGCAACTGCATGTTTCTATTAGTCGTTTAATATGTTGTTATCTAATGACTTGTATATCTTATGCCATCCAAAATGTGCTTTGTTCATTGCTTGCTACTCTGATTCAGGCATGTGAATCTATGAAAGACACCCCTAATACTGGATAAGAAATGCGTTACTTACCTGTAACTGCAGTTATCCAGTTTTGGTGTCTTTCATAGATTCACATGCAACCCTCCCGCCTCCCCTGGAAGGGCTCACCTACTTCTCTCAGTAATACGCCTACTTAGCTTTGTGCGTACGAAAATCTGAGGGACTGAGGCTCCTTCCAGGAGGGTTCTAGAGGGAGGTGACAGCTGATTGGCTCTGTTCGAGGCATGTGGGCTGCTGAATTCATATCTGTGCATAGATCGCCGCCTAGTGTTGGGTCTGGATGATTGCACTTTGTTGTCTTGGAAGAGTCCTCGAAGTATCACGAGATAGGTGACTCCTCCCCTGGACTACAGTGCGCATGGGCATCTTCTCCATCCTCAGATTGTTTTTTTCCGCCATTGGGTTCGGATGCTAACTCCTATACTCCAACTTCGGAATCGAAAACAAACCTTTTCTAAAGGCCAAAAGGCCTTAGACTTCGACGGTATTGTTCTCGTTCGGTACCTCTCTACTCGATCCAAACTTCCATCTCGAATCGGTCGTCGACGCGGGCCGTTGGGCCTTTTCGACGCTTCGTGAGCCGACCGTCGATGGAAAGAAGCCCGTTTAAAAGGTGCCCACAATGCCACTCCAAGTTCCCACATACTGATAAACACTCAGTGTGAAACAAGTGCCTTTCCCCAGACCATAGGGAAGAAACCTGCCCAGCCTGCGCCCAGTTTCGATCCAAGAAAACTATACGAAACCGACGGGCTGCTAGGCAAGAAATGCAGCGACAGGCGCCGGAACTGGACAACATCTTCAATGATGACCAGGATCTACAGGACGCCCCAGACTCGGACCTAGAAATCGTCACCGTCGAGGACTACTCTGACTCCGACGACAAAATCCCGTCGGGGCAAATCGTGAGTACCCTACCCCCGACACCGATTAACCCGTTACCAAAGGCTCCGGTCGAGGAATCGCCAAAAGGCCTTAGCCAAGATCATAAAAAACTTTCACCAGCCCAGCCTTCCGGCTCGGCTCCGAAACCGAAACTTCAGAAACCCCAGGGCCCAGTTCCATCGTCCCGAAGAAGGTTCTCGAGCCAAAGAGGGTCACCGACCCGAAGGGCGTCAATCCAAAAAAGGCCGCACAGCCAAAGAGCGTCGAGCCAAAGAAGACTGTCGACCCCACAAAGGCCGTTCAGCCAACACCTGTCGACCCCAAAAAATTAGTCTACCCCAAAAAATTAGTCGACCCGAACAAAGGCACACAGCCAAAGGGCGCCGAACCGAAGAAGGTCGCCGACCCGAACAAGCCTGCTGTTCCGAAAACCGTCGACCCGGCAACCGGTGCCGTACCGAAGACTGTATCGAAGCCGGAAAAACCTGTCGACCCAAAGGTAACGGCTCCAAAGACACCAGTCGATCCAAAAAAGAACATCGACTCGGTGAAAGACACTCATCCAAAGAAGCCTACGAAGCACAAAAAAAGTGTCGACCTGAAAGTTCCGGTCGACCCGAAACCACTTGTCGACCCGAAAACAGGGCCCGAGCTGAAGAAGTCCAACAAAACTCCAAAAGTCGTCGAAAAACCAAGTGTTACCGACCCGAAAAAGTCTAACACTAAACCCAGGACTGTAGAGGAAGAACTATTCCACCCAGATCCATCAGACGACCAAGCTAAAATATACATTAATCCAGAGACTGGTAAAGTTCCCATCCTGCATAGGAAAAAGAGGCCTTTGGACTTAGAACCTAATTCCCCTATTCCACTGAAGAAAAATGACTTTGGGACTTCTCCCTCAACACCCTTCAGCCCTTTTCAACCTATCATGCCTACCACACTTTTTGCTCCTGCCTCACCTTCTCACCACGGGGACGATGAGGGGGACACAGGGTATGAGCCACAGCCTCTATATGATTTCCCACAAGATCCTAACCAAGAGGAACCTTGGGAAGAGCCAACAGACCCTTATGACACCCATCCCATCCCTGATGTACCCACTGTGAGAAGTTGGCCTGATATGCAGTGCTCACTATTCTAGTGATCACTATGTATCAGTCCAAACAACCCTTATTGATGATTGGTTGTAAGTCAACCTTATAGACCAGCTATCCTAGTAGCATGGGTACGAGCAGTCTAAGGCTAAGACTCTAGAGGGCGTGTTAAGCCAGCTGTTTTACCATCACATTACCCCTTGAACACCCAGTGAAAGGACACCACACAAGTTGTTATCAAAAATAAAGTATATTTATTTATAACAGGACTACCCTGGCTCTTTATGAGACAGGGAGCTAAGCACACAACAAAACTCTTAAAGAAACACTGAAAGTCGCACAATTTACACAGATGCCCGAGGGGCACGAAAAACTATATACTATGAAAATGGAATGCGAAATTACTAGCAGGTAAGTAATACTTTTCTAGACTTTAGAATCGCTAGGCCTACAATACTAAACACTTAGGTTAGGAGCAGGAGGCCTGTGGGCGTCGTGTGCAGAGTGGGAACTCTCACGCGTAAGGCGGGAAAAAGTCTATGGATGCTAGCAATTGCAAAGTTGCTGTTCTCGGGCGAACCCGACTAGGTGGGTCGAAAACGGGAGTGGATCCGAACAGTTAGGGTGTTGGACTATGCTGGAGCACCGGAGTACTCAGTTTACCTAGCCCAGGGGCTGCGGCTGCATAGGGTTGAAGTTGCGTCGGAAACCCACGTTGAAGAACCAGGAGCCTGAAGAAAGAAGTTGCTGGCAGGCGGCCAGTGAAGAAGTTCGTGGAGATCCAAGCCTGGATCAGGGGGAGAAGAAGACCTGAAAGCAGAGGGGACCAAGTTCTGAATCACTAGCCAGTGATTTAGGTGGGCACCAGGGTGGCACCGGACGAAGTCACCTCGACCAGGTGAGTGGGCGCTGCTGGGCTCTGCAGTCTCTCGGACCAGGAGGCGTTGTCGGCGACCAGGAGGGAGGTGCGAGCTGTCCCACGAAGGTACTTGCTGTCGACGTCGCTGGACCCAGGATTGGGGAACAAGTCTTGGCAAATGCAAGGCCCACGCGGTAGACCTAAAATGGCGTCTTGAGTGGACCAGGAGGGTCCAGGGGGCTCCTCTTTTGGAGGGGAGCAAGGGCTAGTCTGGAGTAACCAGACCAGCAGTAGTTGTCGTCGTGGAGCGTCGTAAGAGGGCCACTAGCCAACGGGCAAGTGACCGGGACAACGCGGTGAGCAGCAAAGAGCATAAGGGCCCACGCAGATCTCGTGGATGCAGGGGGGCTGAACTTCGGTGCTGGAGCTGCTCAGGGTCGGGGCTTCTCTTACCCCAAAGCACTTGGCCGAGGGTCACTCGGTGGTCGTGCTGGACAAGTGTCGTGCAGTTCTGAAGATGGCCGGTCCCTCGAGGTCTCGTCCACCCACGGATCACAGCTGGGCTGATGATGTAGGTTGAGGTCAGAGGTGCCAGGGAAGCCGGTTCTCGTCGTGCTGGAGCAGTCTTGATTCGAAGGAGAGACTGGCAACAAACCGCGATGCTTGGTTGGTGCCTGCTGCTGCAGGGTGACTACTCCTTAGTCACAAGGGAAAAAATCTTGAGAAGAGTCTTGAGTTCTTCGTGTAGAAGGTCGGTTCAAGATTCAAAGATTGATCTGATCTGGAAGGGGGCCTGCTCCTACCTTTATCCTGAAAAAGGGGGCTGGCACGCGACTAAGTCCTGCCCTATGGGTGGGACCAGGAGGGGGGTGGTTACACCCCTCTCCTTTGGCGGGCTTTTCTCCAGCTCAGGGTCTGGAGTGCCCCTGGAACTGGTTCAAGCCGGCCTATGCACAGTGAGCACCGGGGTGCCACTTGCAGTCACCTTCCTCTAAAGCCCTGCCTACCTAGGATACACAAAATCCTGTCTGGGACGGTGCTGGCACCGCCCCTGACAGGAAACCCTTTGTCCTTGCCTCCTGCGCTGGGAGGACTCCCAGCAACAGGAGGGCAGATTTGTGTCTCGGTGGCAGCATCCATTTTTTGGTGCTAAGGCTCTGTCTGACTTTAACCGGGGTTACAGTTTACCAACATGTCGTGTCCCTCTAGAAGGGTGGAATGCTAACCCCGTCGCCAGAATTGGCGAGGGGTTAGTATTCCAATTCGTATGACACCTTACTCGACATGTTTTGATAAAGCGATACCAGAGTTGGCATATAACCGCGAGGATTATAATGCACTTAAGAGTATATGGTATGCGTTATCAGGGAAACGGCTAAGGGATAGTTCCCGAAAGCCGCAGACAGGCTCAGCTCATGCCAGAGCACCATCTCACACGATTCCAAGCACTCTGCCTTCAGGATTGTCAAGGCCTGCCATAGGAGTTACTGATAGGGGATCTGTGTGCCCATTTTAGGGTTAGATATAGGTATACTATATCTAAAGCAAAGGGTGATTACACCACCTTGCCCCAGCTGTCGTGCAGCCAGTTGTGTCAGATTTGGATGGCCAGCCACGGGTGGCATAATACATGCTGCAGCCCCTGGTAGGCCCTAGGTACACCTATGCCCTGGGTACCTAAGGTACACTGTACAGGGACTGATAAGGTGACTCAGTATCCAATTAGATATGTACCTAAGGTACATGGAATCCATTTTACAGAGAGAGCAGTAGGCCTGGGGTCCTGAATAGCAGGGCCCCAGGTCAACTAAGTCAGAAAACCAGCAAAACACCAGGCAAAAAGTTGGGGGCAACCATAGCCAGGGATCTACCTTCCTACACCCACTTATCCTACTAAGCCGTCACCCACTGATGACACTGTAGTCTTCAATCACCTCATGGACAGGGCAGCACAATTCCACAATGTGGACATGCATAGTGACCCTGTGGAAGAAGACTTCCTGTTTGACACATTCACTACTGCAGAAAAAGTGTCAAAACGCTTCCCATGTTGAAGGGAGTTGTAAAACACGCACCTGACATATTTAAGGATACAGCCAGGGCACGGGTAATCAATCCCAGAATAGAAAAAAAGTATAGGGCAGCTCCTACAGACCCTACTTACATCAAGGGCCAGTTGCCACTAGACTCACTGGTGGTTGCTAACGCACGAAAAAGAGCCAACTCTCAGACAACAGGGGAAGCACCTCCCCCTGACAAAGAGTCAACAATTCTAGAGGCATCAGGCAAAAGGGTAGCTGCACAAGCCTCCAACTCATGGAGGATTGCTAATACACAAGTCCTACTGGCTCGTTACGACAGGGCGCACTATGATCAGCTTGAAAGCCTTATGCAACACCTACCCATATCAAACGCCTCCATCAAATGTGCGCTTGACGCTGCAGACACCGCAGCTAGGTCAATTAATACTAGTGTCTTGCTACGCAGACATGCATGGCTGCGTATTTCCGGTTTTAAGAATGAGGTGCAGTCCACCATTCTTAACCAACCCGTCAATCAAGATTTTCTATTTGGCCCTGCTGTCGACACCATTTTGGACAAAATGAAGAAAGACACAGAAACCGCAAAATCTATGGGTGCATTGCAATTTCTGCAACATAGGGGCTCCTTTCGACGCTCCTCATACAGAGCAAATACTTCTCAGACATCTGCCTCATACAAAAGTAACACACAAGGTTCCTTCAACAAGAACACAACCAGGGGGGGTTACAGAGGTAACAGTAATAAGGGAAGAGGGCGTGGAGGCAATAACACCAGGGCCTCCACTGCCACAAAACAGTGACTTCATTACGCTGCCTCCAGACCACTTAACACCGGTCGGAGGCAGACTACAGCAGTTCTTACCTGTCTGGCACGCAATTACCACGGACAAGTGGGTGAGAGAAATTATCCAGTCTGATTATTGCCTAGAACTGACTTCTACGCCACCAAACATACCACCCAGACATCGTCCTATGTCCACAGAACACATCACCCTGCTACAACAAGAGGTGAAATGCATTCTGGAAAAGGGGGCCATAGAGCAAGTCCCTTTCTACCAACAAGGGACAGGAGTATACTCCCTATACTTCCTTATTCCAAAGAAGGACGGTTCCCTGAGACCAATATTGGACCTCAGACCCCTAAATCAATATATACTATCGGAGCACTTCCATATGATCACGCTACAGCAAGGAGATTTCCTATCAACACTGGACCTCAAAGATGCGTACTTTCACATACCCATCCATCCAGCCCACAGAAAATACCTCAGGTTCACAATAGAAGGTCAACACTACCAATTCAAGGTTTTGCCCTTCGGGGTTACCACGGCTCCAAGAGTGTTTACAAAATGCTTTGCGACAGTGGCGGCACATCTCAGGAGGCAACACATCCATGTGTACCCTTACCTGGACGATTGGCTAATACAAGCAAAATCGTACCAAGAGTGTGCAGCACACACGTCCCAAACAATCCAGTTGCTACACAGCCTAGGCTTTTCAATCAACTACACAAAATCGCATCTGCAACCTTCCCATGTACAACAATACCTGGGAGCCACCGTAAACACCTCAGTGGCGAAGCCATATCCAAACTCAGCAAGGATAGCCAGTATGCAAATGCTCATTCTCAAATTCCTACCGCAGCACTCTCTCCCAGCTCGAGTCTTTATGCAGCTCATAGGCATGATGGCCTCCTACATATTCATTGTCCCCCATGCCAGACTTCAAATGTGCCCGTTACAGGATGCCTAGCACGGCAATGGAACCAGGCTCAAGGACAACTAAAAGACCTAGTGTTCACAACTCGCGCTCACAACTCTGCAGTGGTGGAACCCACAAAACCTTTCCAAAGGGCGACTGTTCCAAGAGCCGGTTCCACAACTAGTACTAACAGCGGACGCATCACTGACAGGCTGGGAAGCCCATCTCCTTCAATACACAGTGCAAGGGCTCTGGACAACCAAACAAAAGAAACTGCATATCAACCAACTAGAATTGCTAGCGATATTCCTAGCCCTGAAAGCATTTCAGAAATACTTGTACAACAAGACGGTGTTGATCCGGACGGACAACATGACCCCAATGTACTATATCCAGAAACAGGGAGGAATGCACTCTCCACAGCTGTCCCATCTGGCACAAAGCATATGGAAATGGGCGATTCCCAAAAACATTTTTCTCCTGGCAGAACACCTTCCAGGGAAAGACAATCAGATAGCCGACCTGCTCAGCAGGCACAGCCAACAACTACACGAATGGGAGATTCACCCCCAAGTTCTCCAGCCATTCTTCCAAGAGTGGGGTCACCCAGACATAGACCTGTTTGTCACAAAAGAAAACTCCAAATGCCAGTACTTTGCCGCCAGGTTCCCACATCCGTCGTCACAGGGCAATGCGATATGGACGAACTGGTCTGGCAGATTTGCGTACGCTTTTTCCCCAGCACCACTGATCCCGCTGGTGGCACGCAAACTGCGGCAACACTTACTGACGCTAATCCTAGTTGCTCCCACATGGGCGAGGCAACCGTGGTACACAACGTTCCTAGAACTTTCAGTAGTCCCTCGTCAAAAACTGTGCCTTGCACCCCATCTTCTAACTCAGAACCATAAAGAAATAAGACACCCAGATCCCAATCAAATGAACCTAGCGATCTGGCTCCTGAGGTCTTAGTTTGGATACCTTAACTTGCCCCCAGACTGCATGAACATCATTAAGGAGGCAAGGCGACCGAGGGGGCGTGGCCACGAGCCAAGCATGGCGGTCGAGTTTTAAGCTAGCTCCGTCGTATGCCCTTCAATACTAGCGGATTATCCTGTTCCCCGAGCCCTGCGGGACGCCTGCCCAGGCTCCACAACCACAGAGTGTGTGGCGCACACAGCGGCGCGGGCTGCGACGCCCGTGACCCCCCCAGACGGGAGCGCGAAGACCGGCGCTGACGGGGCCTACTCCGGAGAGTAAGCCACGGACTGTCGTGGCTGATCAGGCCGGACGCGGAGACATCGGCCCGCCCGAGGACGGATAAAAACCAACAGCCCCAAGCAGAGCCCTACAGCGGCGGATGGACGGCCGAGGAAGCACCCACTGCAGCCCCAAACATCACGACCAGTACGTGAGCGAGGCGGAGAGGACGCTGCATATCGGGCCGGCGCTGTGCACGTCGCGGAGGCAAGTGCCCGCGATCTCTGTTGCACCAGCGCCTGCGGGGATCGTGACTCTGCGGCCCCGTAGGAGAGCTGCGGCGGTACAGGCGGCTGGCCCCCAACCCCATATGCAACACCAAGGCCTGTACTGACCCCCCCAAGGGAGGTCCTCCTTCGGCGCACAGCTGCGGGAGTGTACCGCCGGGAGCGGCACTTGGAGAGAAGACGCCATTTTCGCCTGCAAATAGCGCCAGCCATCACGCTCCTGAGTCGGTGGCGGCCCCTCCGCGAAGGACACCCGCTTCACAGCCACAACGATACTGAGCACGACAGACCGCCAAGCGGCAGAAGCGCCGCGGCGGTGCACTGCTGTGAATACAGGACGCCCTGGCAAATAGATATTGTGACGTTTTGCGAAGTGATCCAGGTCACAAGGGGGTTATAATTCACGAACACAAACCACTGGCTAAGCACGGCACAGTACTATGGGACGCTGAGAACGACGGCCAATCGCACTACTGCTGTTGCGTAATACTGGACATTGGTGGCAGGAAAGGCGGAACTCCTGGCGGGCACTGCTCAGTGGTGCTGCGGGGGCCTGACAACTGTGCCGCCTGTATTCTGGGAGCTGGGAGTTGCCTGATACCCCGCGAGCGCGGCCACGACCCGGCACGACTACACTTAATGACCGTACGGAACCAGTAGGCAAGCGCTACACGTACTGTTATTGGAAGTGCCAAGGGGGCCTCACCACCGCCAACCTGCAGACGAGAGGCATGGGAAGGAACAGGGCGAAAATGCATGATCAGAGCTCCCACGTGGACACCCACTCTACTGGCTCAGATGACCCGTTGGCCTCCTCTAACATGGAGTTTGTACCACCGACAGGCAAGTGCACGCAAGACGCCAAACTAGACCTTATCCTGGCTGAAATCTAGGCGTCTAGGGATGCGCTCGAGACGCGAATGGACAGTATGGCAACTGGCTTATCGCTCCTACGGGCGGACCACAACAAACTGGCCGAAAAGGTATTGGAGCACAAGATTGCTCTGGACGACCTGATCCCGCAGCAGAGGGAACACTCTACAAAGCTCGAACAGATGGAGAAACAGGTTAAACTGCTTTGGAACAAGATGGATGATGCGGAAGGGCGAGCCCGCCGCAATAATGTGCGAATCCTAGGAATTCCGGAGCGCAGTGAGGGGAGGAACCCCACGCAATTTGTTGAGGACTGGCTAAAGAAGGTTGTGGGGCCTCAAGATCTCACCCCATTGTATAGCGTGGAGAGGGCAAACAGAATGCCAGTGAAACCGCCCAAACCAGGGGCGCCACCACGACTGTTAATAGCACGCCTTCTGCACTATAAGGACAGAGACTCGGTACTGAGAGCAGCACGAGAAAAGGCACCGCTGAGGTATGAAGATAAAACCGTTTCCATCTACCCTGACTTTACCCCGGCGGTACAGAGGGCCAGATCGACATTTCTAGGGGTGTAGCGGAAACTACGCGATAGGAGCCTGAAATATGCACTACTGTTTCCGGCCCGTCTCAAAATAATGCATGACAATAAATCATATTTCTTTGACACGCCTGAGGAGGCAGCGGAGTGGATGGAAGTGTCCTTGTCGCCGCTGAACACGCAGGACCCGTTTGCAGATAACCAGAGTGGAGGACCTTCACGCCAAAAGAAGCAACGAGAAGACACGAGTGGGAAAAGCGCGGAGGGATCATCGGCCAGCGGTGGATCAACATCGGCCCGAGCTAAATAGACGCCGGAAATTGCCCGGTTAACGGAGGCTGCGCTGGCTGCTCACGATGCGGACGACGTCTTGGCCATAAGCGGCGACTCGGACACGCGCACGGAAGTGTCAGGCTCTGCCACCAGCCTACAACTCTTCCCTAAAATCACTGCGCAGGTGGCGCATGACCTTTGATTGCACCAGTAGCAGCCTTTTGGTTGGTAATGTATGAGAATTGCACGGGAGCATGGGCGGGCTACCGGGGGAGGGGGATACACTAGCGCAGGGCACGCTGTGGTGACACCAACAGACCCATAGCGGGCGTCGGTGGGATCCACCCCCCCACAGCATAGACATGTTCAGGTTTCACTGTCGCCCACGTTGGGCGCTAAAGTTCGGACCTCAGGACTTTTCACTTGGGGACCTTGAAGTTAAGGGGTTACTTGTATTGATGGCACTTGGAACACTTTCTACACTAAGCACACTGTTTCTGGTACGTGGCTTATTGACAACACCGGATACAAACCAAAATGGGGACTCTTAATACCTACAAAATATGCACCTGGAACGTGCAGGGCATGGGGTCAGTACACAAAAGGCATAAGATTTTGGCACAACTCAATCGGAGGAAAGTCATGGTGGCATGCCTTCAGGAAACTCATCTAAACAGTGCAGAGAGCGTGAAGCTACACAAAAAATGGAAGGGTCAGTTATTTGCTACTTCTTATTCAGTGTTCTCGAGAGGGACGGCCATATGATTAAGGAACTCTGTCCCCTTCAGAGTGGTGGAAAAGAGGGTGGACACGGAGGGCAGATACGTTTTCCTCCGTGGACTATTGGATGGCTCCCCTGTGGTGATTGGCTGTGTTTACGTGCCGAACTCCGGCAAATCGAATTTCTTTGCCAACATTAACAGAATACTAGCAGAATGGTCGGACTATCAGTGGCTTATGTGACCACTGTGCCTTTAATTAGGCCGGGTCACCCCTCCTGCTCCCGACGCCTCCTGACGCCTCCTGCTGCCGCTGCCCCGAGCGACACAGCCGCCGCTGAGCCGCCCGCCTGTGCCGTTTTTCCCGCCGCTGCCCCCTGCGGCCCCGCCCACCTTCACCCCATTGGCCGCCCCGCTCCCGCCACCCAGCTGACCCGCCCTCCCGGCTCCTGATATAAGGGGTCTGCAGTACGTGTTCTGGAGTGACCACTGTGCCTTTAATTAGGCCGGGTCGCCCCTCCTGCTCCCGACGCCTCCTGCTGCCGCTGCCCCGAGCAACCCAGCCGCCGCTGAGCCGCCCGCCTGTGCCGTTTTTCCCGCCGCTGCCCCCTGCGGCCCCGCCCACCTTCACCCCATTGGCCGCCCCGCTCCCGCCACCCAGCTGACCCGCCCTCCCGGCTCCTGATTTATGACGCCCACAGAGCGACCGCGCAGCGGACGCGCGCAGCGGGAGCACCGAATGAGTGCCGAAGGTGCGCCAAAGGTAAGCTCGTCTGCGCCCGTCCGCGCCTGGACTGTGCCCAGTGCCAGGACCCCTGGCCCCCACCGACGAAAGCCGACCCGACGAACCTACGACGCCACCAACCTCAACGCACTCAACACCGGCCGAACCCCGGGCTGCTACCGAGCCACACCGAGACGCACCCACGGACCCTTCAGCTGCCACTCCTGCAAGTTCACCTGCATCCGGACCTGCACGGCACCAGCACCCACCAAACCGAGCACCAGCAGCACCCACCTGAAGTGCATCCTGCTCAACACCCGCTCCGTCCACAGACACGCCGTCGAGCTCTGGAACCTGATCGACACCACAACCCCAGACATCGCCTTCCTCACGGAAACCTGGATGAACGCCTCCTCAGCGCCCGACATCGCCATCCCGGACGGCTACAAGATCATCCGGAGGGACCGCATCAACCAGACAGGAGGAGGCATCGCCATCATCCACAGGAACACCACCCGCATCACGACCGACTCCAACGACACCTTCGCACCCGCCGAGCACCTGCACTTCCAGATCCACGTCAACCCCAAGACCACCCTCCGAGGCACCCTCATCTACAGACCCCCGGGACCACGCACACAATTCAGCGAAGACATCGCCGACTTCATCAGCCCACACGCCCTCTCCTCCGCCGACTACATCCTCCTCGGGGACCTCAACTTCCACCTGGAGAACAACAACGACCGCAACACCACCACCCTGCTGGACAACCTCGCCAACCTCGGACTCAAGCAACTGGTAGACACCCCCACCCATTACGCCGGACACACGCTCGACCCGGTCTTCTCCTCCAGCAAGGACATCGCCTTCAGCCACGCCACGGGACTCCACTGGACGGACCACAGCTGCGCCCACTTCAGCTTCAGAAGGACCACGCTCCACCATCACCAGCAACAGATTCCCAGCAGAGAAGCTGGAAAAAGATCACTGCAGACCAGCTCGCTACCTCCCTGAGCAAGAACCCTCCCACCAGCACAACGAACCCCAGCCAAGCGGCCACCAACCTCACGAAATGGATCAGCGACTGCGCAGACGACCTCGCCCCTCTGAAGACCCCGCCGAGCAGACCCGGCAGCAAGAAAGCCCCTTGGTTTAACGACGAACTCAAGAACTCCAAAAAGAACTGCAGAGCACTCGAGAAAACAAGGCGCAGAGACCCAACACAGGACAACATGACTGCCCTCAAGCTCGCCACCCGAAAACACCACCAACTGATCCACGCCACCAAGAAAACAGCATTCAAGGAACGACTGGACAACAACGCACACAACAGCAAGGAACTCTTCAACATTGTGAAAGAGCTCTCCAACCCCAACGCCGGAAACAACGACACCACCCCTTCGCAAGACCTCTGCAACTCCCTCGCCTCCTACTTCCACAACAAGATCGCGGACATACACAACAGCTTCAGCACCCAACCGACGCACGCCACGACCGAACCACCGCCCCCCACCACCACCCTCCGAACCTGGTCCCCGATCAGCACCGAAGACACCATCTGCACGATGAACTCCATCCACTCCGGATCTCCGACAGACCCCTGCCCTCACCACGTCTTCAACAAGGCCGACGCCGTCATCGCGCCCCACCTGCGGGACATCATTAACACCTCCTTCGACATCGCCACCTTCCCGGAGAGCTGGAAGCACGCCGAACTCAGCGCTCTACTTAAGAAACCATCAGCCGACCCCACCGACCTCAAAAACTACCGCCCCATCTCGCTGCTCCCGTTCCCGGCAAAAGTCATCAAGAAGACCGTCAACAAGCAACTGGCCGCCTTCCTCGAGACGAACGGTTCCCTCGACCTCTCGCAGTCTTGCTTCCGGGCCAACCACAGCACCGAGACCGCCCTGATCGCAGCTACCGATGACATCCGAGCCCTGCTCGACAACGGAGAAACAGCGGCCCTCATCCTCCTGGACCTCTCTGCAGCCTTCGACACTGTCTGCCACCGTACCCTAGTACAGCGCCTCAGCAACGCCGGAATCCAGGAGAATTGTAGAACAGTGAAGGTTTTGGATCCAACGGCTGCCCAACCCGGATCTCAGCAACAAGGAAAACAGAACAGGGTGGCTGGACAGGGAGGTTAACAAAAACAAATTTCAAGTCACGTAGTCAATATATACCACGTGACCACCGGGTAGAAATCCCAAACTAAATTTATTTTCTTTTAACTCAAATTGTTAAGAATTCAAAAACACGGACACAGACAAAACAACTATTACAACAGTGAGGTCAGTAATGACGCTATATACAAATATACAGGTTTTACAAATTTACAACACTTGCAAAGATGAGTCAAGCAAGACAAATGAGCAGGACACACCAAAACAATACAAAATTCAGTGAGCAGCATCAGTTGCCATTATATACAGTGCAAAAACTTCAGAGTGTAAGGCGAATATGCAACGCCGGAATCCAGGAGAAGGCACTGGAGTGGATCATCTCCTTCCTCGCCGGAAGGACACAGAGAGTCCGCCTCCCCCCGTTCAGATCGGAGGCCACCGAAGTCATCTGCGGCGTACCACAAGGATCGTCGCTCAGCCCCACGCTGTTCAACATCTACATGAGCCCCCTCGCAGCCATCGCACGCCAGCACAACCTCAACATCATCTCCTACGCCGACGACACCCAGCTGATCCTCTCCCTCACCAACGACCCCGCCACCGCCAGAGCCAACCTGCACGAAGGGATGACAGACGTAGCCAAATGGATGTCGAACAGCCGCCTGAAACTGAACTCGGACAAGACTGAAGTCCTCATCCTGGGATCCTCACCCACCCGCCTTGGACGACTCCTGGTGGCCCCCCACCCTGGGCAGCGCACCCAAACCAACAGACCACGCACGCAACCTGGGCTTCATCCTGGACTCCTCCCTCTCCATGACCAGACAAGTCAACGCCGTCTCCTCGTCGTGCTTCAACATCCTGCGCATGCTACGTAAGATCTTCCGATGGATACCCACCGAGACCAGGAAGACGGTCACCCAGGCCCTCGTCACCAGCCGTCTGGACTACGGCAACTCCCTCTACGCCGGAACCACCGCCAAACTCCAGAAGAGACTCCAGCGGATCCAGAACACCTCAGCTCGACTCATCCTGGAAATCCCCCGCCGCAGCCACATCTCCGGACCCCTGAGAGACCTGCACTGGCTCCCGGTCAACAAGAGAATCACCTTCCGGCTCCTCACCCACGCACACAAAGCCCTACACAACCAAGGCCCAGGATACCTCAACAGCCGCCTCAACTTCTACGCTCCCAAACGCCAGCTTCGATCGACCAGCCACGCCCTGCCGCCGTCCGCCGCATCCGAAGAGCCACCACAGGAGGAAGGTCCTTCTCCTACCTGGCCGCCAAGACTTGGAACTCCCTTCCGACCCATCTCCGCCTGACCCAAGACCACCTCGCCTTCAGGAAGCAGCTCAAGACCTGGCTGTTCGAACAGTAGCGGACCGCCCCCCCCCCCCCAGCACCTTGAGACCCTCCGGGTGAGTAGTGCGCTATACAAATGCTTTGATTGATTGATTGATTGATTGATTATTGGTGGGGATTTTAATGCAGTCTTAGATGTGTCACTAGATAGGTCCCACCCTCCATTACACGCCACCGAGAGCAAGAGACAGGCTGACGCGCTCGCGCACTGGGCGGTGGGCTGGGATTTGGCTGATGCCTGGAGATGTAAGCACCCACTTAATAAAGTATACTCATTTTACTCCCCACCACATGGCCTTCACACCAGAATAGACCGAGTGTTCAGCACTAACTCTTTACTAGGGGCGGTGACATTAGCGGAGCACATGGGTAAGACCCTCTCTGATCATAACCCGGTTGAGGTCACAATACAGTGGGGTAGGATCCCAACACCTATACCGACCTGCACCCTTAACACAGAATTACTAGAGGACACGGTTTTTAAAGCAGCACTTACGGATGCCATAACAAACTACTTCGCCACGAACACTGACACCGCCAGCTCCCGACAGGTGGAATGGGACGCCTTCAAGGTGTACATGCGGGGCGAGGCGATGGGTACACGGGTGGGCATGCGTCACACTGTGATGGAGAGACTCCGAGACGTGGAAGGGCGCTTGGCTATGCTCGAAAGTGAAGCTGCCGGCACAAATCTGCCCTTCACGCCACTACAAGAGGCGCACATTCAGCATGCCGAACTATTAGAGGAACTGCGGGTCCTTGACTACAGAACATACACATGCAAACAACACGCGCAGGCTGAGAGACCAGGTCCTTTACTAGCCCGTATAGTGCGGGATGACCCAGTACGCTTGCCCATACTAGAGATTACTGGTCAGAGAGGAGCACTAGTCACGACACAAATAGGCATTAACACTGCTTTCAGGGACTATTATGAGACACTATATGGCCCGCACCGGCAGCTGTCAGAAGCGGCATTTGAGACATTCATGACGGGACTAGCTTTACCACAACTCACGGCCTGTCAGAAGACAGACCTGGCGCAACCATCACGATCGCGGAAATACGCCAGGCCATTCGTGTACTCCCTCGAAATAAAACCCCCGGGGCAGACGGCCTCCCAGCTGAGTTCTATGGAACCTACTGTGGTAAATAAATAAATAATACCTCTATTTTTGACTAGATATAACAATAACAGATAGCTCAATAAATAAGAGTCAAGATTCGAGGTAGTTGGAGTTGCAGGTTTAATACAGCATAAAGGACAGGAACAAGACAACCTGCACGGGCAAGATCTGGGATGGCTAGCAACTTTTAATAACCGTGCACAAGCATATATAGTTAAACAAAATACATGATGTTCAATACAATAGGCGTAGCAGTGGGCAGGGCCTGTAGCAGTCGCGAAAGATAAGGCAGAAAAGGAGGTGTAACAAGAGGCGTGAACAGGGCGTATACATAGACATGTGATGTAAACGTAACAGAATATGTCATAAATGGGGCGGAAACATGGAGGGGGCTACCTAAGGAGCCGGGACCTCTAACCTAGTGGTGCGCGCAAACTGACAATGACGTGTTACTAGGAGAAGCTGGGGGCTATGACTTCTGCGCTAGAAGGAGAGACTGAAGTCTGGAGAGTCAGAGCGACATGTACCTAAACACTATCTAGTATCTGGTGTTTAGAGAACATGTTGATAGAATCCAAAAGTTATCAGGGTAAAGGCTAACAGACTCTAAGACTGGTGCATGCATAATTCTACATGTAGTGCGTGTTGAGGAATATTAAATGACCATTAATACAGTATTTCTCTTACATGGAGACGTAAAGGCTAGACCATGACGGAAACTATTGATGCGATTCAGTAGCTTAGGAATGCAGAGAAGGAGGGCTGGACTGATAACTGGAATCATAACATACTCTTGGCAGACTGGCAGGCAGAGCCAGGCCGAGCCGGGCACTGTGAGGCAGGAAGTAAGTGAAGGGTCAGGGATACAGGTGGGGGCTGTATCGCTCCTCAGCGAGGATTCAGGAGACAGGAGCTGAATCTGAGTCCGGGCCCTTTTGAGGCCTAGAAACGGGGACTTTACAATGAAATAACGTGCACACTGAGAAACGTGGCAACGTAGCTTTACATAGGCTCTCGTAGCTTTCACGAGAACTGGAAACTGGCATACTAGAGATGGACACAACTGTAATTGCGTCTTAAATCGATCATGGGGAATACATATGCATATTAATCATGCACACATAACATAGGATGGGGGACACGTAGGGACACAGAACATGGCAAAATTTACTTTTCCACATTCCCTCCTTGTCACTACGTTTCCATCAGGAAACATCAATATTCATGATACCATCTATCATTTCATACAGTATCATCTGCTCGCCTCGAATTTTCTTGGAACGGGATTTAGGACGGGACTTGGGACTAGGAATACAAGAGGTAGCACAAATGCCGCAAATCGCAGGGCCACATTGTATACAGAGGCAGCAACTGAATATGATCGCTACTGCAATACCTAGAAATGACAATACTTCCCATCCCCAGGCAGAAATAATACTCCAAAACCAACCGGACCATGTCCAGGTGCCTGGATTCTGGTGTAACTGATGGGCAATTTTATGAAGTCTGGTTATAGCTGAATAAACAGACGGCGCGTTATTAGGAATGAAAATGCAGCAACTAGATCCGATGACTCTACATGCTCCACCTCTATCGGCCAGTATGACGTCAAGAACGAGACGATTTTGGAGCACGACAAATCTCATAGCAGATTGCTCTTCCGTTAAGTTACCTAGGGCAGAGGCAGTCTCATTCACTACTGCTTCAAGGGTCCTGGTCAATCTACGTATCAACTTACTATTCTGGATAGGTCCTATAAAGAAAAAGAATCCTCTATTGAAATCTGTATACTGTTCTAGAGCAGTTTCAGTTTGATCGACAACTGGGGACTCGATCTCCCTTCTATGTCTAATATGTACTAGATGTGTGTTTCTATGATAATCAGATGGGGCTAGAAAAACTGGTGGCAGTAGGAAGGCAATGTAACAGGTTCCCTCCCAATCGAGGGGCAGACGAACATATGCGGTCTGACCACAAACAAAATAAGAATGACGTGAAGCTTTGAAAATAGATTTCCCACTGTCACTATACTCGACAATAGTAGTACAATCACTATGTCCTACATGTACGGAACCATTATTTCTGACACACAATTCGCCTTTGACTGGTAATACTGAAATAGCAGGTAAGTCTGGAGTAGGATCAGACTGAACATTCAGGACCATGAAATTCGAAGAATAATTACCCAAATTATAAACTTCATTTTCTAGATCTAACCCTGTTCTGTGGGGAAGACCTTGCTTGTCTGGAAAACATGTACTATTCAAAAGGGACATATCATTTGAAGATGATGTTAACATGGACCAGGCTCCACATGAACCATTATGTGAAAACGGATAAGGAAACAGTGGCAGAACTCCCTTCGGTGTCTGGAAAGGGGGGAGTCGACCACACACCCAACAATTAGTGGCATTGCTGGTCTGGTGTGAATAATGCAACATACGGATAAATGTGTTGTTGCGCATAGCAAGACGATAGGATAGTTCGTGAGGAGGCAGATCACTAAACGTGTGCTCTACTGTAGCATTAGAAAACTTATTTTCATGAGAAAATGGAAAACATAAATGAAATGCATAACTCGTGCAGGTAACCATCAAGCTTAAAAATAATATAAAACTTAGAAAAACGATACATCGGATTGAGTTTTGACTAACTCTCTCACTATGGGGGTCTATTTCATACATGTCAGATACCTGTCTAACCGTTTCACCCAGGGGGACTTAGACAATTAAACTGGCTGACTTATTTTACTAGACCGCAACTTCTGTGTATACTCCTGCTGCGGAGTTTTCTCTAACAGGGGAGGATTCGAGGCAAAGTCAATTGCGGGACAGTCCTTGATAATAGGCAAATGTTCAGACTTGAAAGTGTCTATAGAAGTGTCTTTGAGCTGTTTAGGTCTTAGTCCGTGAAATTTCTTAACATGCGACAGATGCACCCAGCCTTTCCTGCCTTCCAACTTCACGGCTGTGCGGGTGGTCAAAAGGACTAACTTCGGCTCCTTCCAGCGAGGCTCCAGCGGACTTGAACGATCAAAATTTCGGATTAAGACCAGGGTGCCGGGAAGGATCTCGTGTGGCTTGACTTCAGTATTGTCGGGAAATGCAGCGGCAACCTGTGAACGACAAGAATGTAGGGCAGACATCAAGGAAGCTAGGTAATCTGTCAGCATATTACTGGAAACATCTGTAATACTTCGGGGTCTGGGTGTACCCCACACGTTCGGGGGGCGGCCGAATACGACCTCATAAGGGGACAGACCTGATCTGGAATGTGCGACCATGCGCATATAGAACAAGGCGACTGGCAAGGCAACTAACCAGTCTACACCTTTTTCTTGACAGACTTTGGCAATACGGATTTTCAAGGTTTGATTATGTCTCTCTACGAGACCGGCTGCTTCTGGATGGCGTACACAATGGAACTTCCACTGGTACCCTAACAAAAGGGAAACGTGCTTCATTAATTCAGATGAGAATGGCTGGCCGTTATCAGAATACACGACCCTAGGGAGTCCATAACGGGGGAAATATTCACGAACCAACTGCTTGGCAGTGGTCGCGGCTGTGTAATCTGGGACTGGATATGCTTCTGTCCACCTGGACAAAGCGCATACAACTACAAGGACATACTTGAAACCTCGACATCGCTCCATCTGAATATAATCCATCTGGAGGACTTCAAAAGGGTGGTCAGGGGGCTGGAATCCACCTTGTTCCACCGGGACGCTTTTACCTGGATTGAACTGGCAACATATCATACAGGTACGGACTTTCTGCTTGGCTGCAGTTCGTAAATGCTTGTTAAACCAAATGTTCTGGATACTGTCTAACATGGCTTTTTCTCCTAAGTGTGCTGGACTATGTGCGGTATTGATAATGACTTGAACCATTGAGTCGGGGAGAAACCATGTGGCTTTTCCCTTCGTCAACCATCCCTGATCTGTCTGGACCCCTCCTTGTTCGGACCATTTCTTGATTTCTTCAGGAGTAGCATGTAACTGGATATCTATGACATCTTGAGTAGGGTCCTTAACTGTCATACAAGTAGTCTGATCTGGAGTGGATGTCGGTGTCTTGTTCACTGGTATGTCTGGTGTCTGAGCTGTAAGCTTGGCTGTTCGATCTGCTAGATCATTACCTTGGGAATTAATGTCAGTAACTTTAGTATGTGCTTTGCACTTCATGATAGCGATAGATGTCGGTAAATGTATTGCATCTAACAGAGCTTGAATGAGGAGACCATGCTGAATCTTGGTTCCATGAGAAGTCATGAAACCTCTCTCCTGCCAGAGCACTCCGAAGTCGTGTACAACTCCGAATGCGTAGCGTGAATCTGTGTAAATATTAACTTTCAGGTTCTTGGCGTGTATGCAGGCTTGGGTCAGAGCAACTAGCTCTGCTGCTTGAGCAGACAGGGTGTCAATACGGTGTGTTTCAATAACTTCAGTGTCAGTAGTCACTGCATACGCGGCTACTAGTTCTCCTGTACTGGTTCTCATACATGAACCATCCACATAAAGTGTCGGGTCAGGATCTGGTAATGGAATATCTGTCAGATCTTGTCTTGGCTTAGTCATAGTGTTAACAACTTCCACACAATCATGTGTGGCAGGATTCGAAGTAACTGACGGTAACAGTGTAGCAGGATTTAGAACGTTGCAGCGTCTGATTTCTATGTGTGGCTGGAACAGTGTCAGTTCATAACCTGTCAAACGTGCAATTGTCAAGTGCTGAGTCTGTGTTCGGTTTAAAAGAACTTCCACGGAGTGTGGAACTTGTACTGTCAGGGAGTGTCCTAATACTATGGAATCACTTTGTCTGATAGCTAATGCTGTGGCTGCAACTGACTTGAGGCACGCAGGCAGAGCCTGGGCTACTGGATCTAGTGTGCTCGAAAAATAAGCACAGGGCTTGTACTGTCCGGCTTGATCTTGTGTGAGAACAGATAATGCTGTACCATCACGTTCTGTGACAAAAAGTGTAAAAGGCTTACTGTAGTTCGGTGTAGCTAGAACAGGTGCTTGGCATAAAGCTTTCTTTAACTCATTGAAACTAAATGTATGTTCAGATGTCCAAGGGAGGACAGTCGATACGGCTGCCTCCTGTGTCGTTAACTGTATCAGTGGCTTGGCTAGAAATGCATACTGAGGAATCCATTGTCTGCAATAAGAAGTAAGGCCGATAAAAGCACGTACCTCCTTCTGGGTCTTGGGCTGAGGAAGACTCGCTATTAACTGGATACGATCGGGTGTCAACTGCCTACCCCACTTGGACAGTAAGTGGCCTAAGTAGATCACTTGCTGGACACAGAATTGAAGCTTCGAAGGGGACACCTTGTGCCCCATCTCGGCTAGGAAATACAAGACTGTAAGTGATGCTCGCTCGCAGGCACGTTCGGAACGGGCTGTGATCAGTAGATCATCGACATACTGGAGCAGGGCAGTGTCAGTTGGCATGTGAATGTTGTCTAGTTGTCTCTTAAGTGCTTGACTGTAAATGCTAGGACTTTCTGTGAAACCTTGAGGAGCTCGTGTGAATTTATAGCTCCTTCCATTTAAACAAAAACCGAAAAGGTACTGGCTATCTGGATGAATGGGGACACTGAAAAATGCATTCTTGAGGTCGATTACTGTAAAAAATATTGCCTCAGAATCAATGGCTGTCAATAGAGATGAGATATCTGGAACAACTGGATACTGAGGAATAATACATTTATTGAGTTCTCGAAGGTCAATCACTAATCGATATACTGGGGGTGCATTTGGATCAGTACGTTTCATGACTGGAATGATAGGAGAATTACATACATTGGAGTCAGTTTCTACAACTACTCCTTGAGCCATGAGCTCGTCAATAATTTTGGATAAGGCTGCTACAGCCTCAGGTGGCAATCTGTACTGTCTGATTCGTGGCAAGACTATACCTTGTTTGAGAGTCACACGATGGGGTGTGATTTGCATGAAACCAACATCAGTTGGACCTTGCGCCCATAGATGCTGCGGGACATTAGACAATCTCGGATCAAAATCTCGTAATACATAGTGACCCTTGAAGTCACGTAAAAACAAACGTATTCCCTCTGGGGAACAGCAAATAACTGCACCTAATTCTTTCAGTGTCTTAATACCTAACAAATTTTCTGGACATGACTTCGTAAGCAATAGATCAGTAGTTCGGGACAATGGACCTACTTCTAGAGTAACTGGCTTTGATATCTCGTTTACAATAGGCTTTCCTGAAAATCCAAGGGAAACATTTCTAGAGCCTGAGAGCGGAGCCCCTGGAACCTCGTCGTGACTTATAGTAGTCCTACTTGCCCCTGTATCAATCAAAAACTTTCTGTCTTTCCCTAATACTTGACTATGGACATAGGGACCTTCTTGATCTACAGGAATCTCGATGAGAGGCAAGCCTACCTCCCTCTCTAGGCTGTTTCATGAATACGCTTGATACTCTGGATACTCTGTCTGTGCATACTGGTACATCTGCTGTGTAACATGCTGTGTTGCAGCGATAGGCTGCGGTGCTGGAACTGTCTGTTGTGCATTCTGTGGCTGAGAAGTCTTGTGAAACTTGTTCTTGTCTAGGCGGACGTGGTCTTTCTTTAGTTTTACCAGTGGCTATATTGTGTTTCAGAACTGCACACTCGTTTATAAAATGACCTGGCTGTTTACAATAATTGCATGTCCCTTTAACGGGAGCTGCAGGATGACTGGCTTGATTCGGACCCCTCTTCTGACTGTCTTGAGGAACAGATTGTGCAACTAGTACTTTCATTTTTGTGTCTTTCATACGTCTTCTCTCGTGTTCTTGCTCTTCTCTGATTCTATTCTGGTGATACTGGAGCATCTGTAACATCTGTGACGGAGTACTAGCTTGCCATGTACTTTCGACTTTCAAAACTCTATTCTTAACTTGTGGACTTGAATTCTCGACTAATTTAGTAACAAAAAGATGAGGGTATGACTCACTACTCGTCTTCAAACCACTGTTTATTATAAAACATTTCTCAAATCTGGAATAAAAATCACTAGTGTCTTCGTCTTGTTTCTGTTTACAGGCTGAGATTGCATCCCAGTCTTCCTTTTTAGTGGCTAATAATCTAGGCAAAACTTGTATTAACAGTTCAGGTAATTCTTTACATTTATCTCCAAGACCGGTACCTGGTACTCGTATCTTATCTTCAGCTTCTAGAGCTGTCCAATCGATCTTTTTCTCTCCCACCTCCCAATCTTTTTCCTTGAGTTTCTCATATATGCCCGCAGGCAACAGGACTTTTAGCATTTTAATAATATCTGGATACGTGTATTCTCCCATACGGAGCATGTCTTTTAATTCTCGGTGGAACCCTGCTGGATCTTTGTCGTGACAGGGAATTAATTTCTTCATCTCTAAGAGTTCCATCTTGGTAACTGGGGTGTAAACAAATACTCGTTGCATTTCACCATCTGGTGTCCTGACTGGGTGTACTTCTCGTAACGGATGCTGTCTATCTATGTAAAACGGTTTACTTTCTGGAGGTGAGACATGAACAAAATGCGGGTTCAGAAACGTCCTATATTTGTGGCGCTGTTCTAGAATGACACTAATTAAATCGGTACCTAAACCTTTCCATCTATACTGGAGTAACTCGTTCAGGATATCATGTAACGGACCTGGATCAGAATGTTGACCCTCATACAATGTAATGAGGTGTTGGATCATATACATACCCACCAGTCGCTGCTCGGCTGGGGGCAATTTCAGAAACATTTGTGCCACTATTTCGTCTGGAAAAGTGGTAGAATCAGTAATCCATCGGACTGCTGATCGGGCTAGTTCTTGTTCATGCATGGTACTTAACTCACTATAACCGATTCGTGATTTCAGAATTTGATCGGTAGCTTGAAATACTTGTTCTAGAGAACCTTGTTCCGGTGCTGGAAGATGAAAGACTTTCTTGTGTTCTAGGCGTAAATGTCGGTCTGGAAATCTAGATTTACCTACATACGCTATTCTGGCGGTATTCTCGTCCTCTACCTCTTCAGTAGAAGAGTCATTTTCTTTCTCGCTTCCTAGAGCTTCTTTGCGTTGTTCGTGTAACCTTATTATTTCTTTACGAATTTTCTTGTACATACTCTCTATACTATTGAGTGTCTTGTGCTTACCCTCGGCTATATTATCACTCCACCTTGTCAGAACTTTCATTTCGATCGGATCTTTAGTCGGGGAATCTTGTTCCCGTATTAAACAATTGATCAGAAACTTTAATAGCATAAACTGGATCTCGGATTTCCTGAGAGACATGACTTCACCAATACTTTCTGGATCTTGTCCTGTACGAATGAAACGATACATTCTGTCTAGATCTTCTTTCATATTCGGTAAGGTGACCAAATACTCGGACAACTGTCTTATACGTACGGAATATAGAACCATACTATCCTCGCCTGGGACCGGATCATAACAGCATTCAGTAAGAACTCGTCTGATTTCTGCAATGGACTGATATTTGGGCGTACGCTGTAACGCACGTTCATGTAACTCGACTGCTCCTAAACGTCTATTTGGCGGCGGGGTACCAGGAGGACCTCCTCCCGCGGCCCCTATACTGGAATCGTCGACTGATACTCTTCGTGTTGGCAGAGTGACTGATGTGGCGGGAATTTGTACTATGGGCTGGACCGGGGGTACCGTAACAGGTACTGCAAAAGGTGCCCCGGTGACTGGAGGACCATGAATTACATTTACAGGAGCTGGTGGAACAGGATTTGCATATTCTGGGACTGTGTCGTCCAAATAGGACGAGAGAAAAATATCAGCTGCGGTCGGTTTGTGACGTAGCTTGGTCGGAACTAAGGGTGGCGGAAAATTACTGGATGCCTCCAGGGTTGCTTTTGGCAAGCCCTCGGCAAGAAGAGGATACATACCCTTAATGAGGGCATTCCTCTGTCTGTCTGACTGTTCGGTTTTAACTCGTTCACCTATTTCGATTAATTCCCTTTCTTGGGCTCTTTCTAAGGATTCTCTACTTAATTCTGACTTTCTGATTTCTTTTTCGGTTCTTTTATGAGATTCTTTGCGCCATAACTCGATGGCATCTTTCTGTGACTGTCTGGCTTTCTTTTTCCATAATACTTCTTCTACTCGCATGATGCACTCGGCATCCCACGTACCTGATACGGGCCATCTATACTTTTCTTCTAACTGTTTGGTGTACTCCACCCATAAATCTAGATATAATATGGCACTTATGCCATGCTTTTGATACATAAAATGACCTGGACTGTCCCTAGGCGGGACAGGAACTGCTTCTTCTAACAGACCTTTTCTAGTTTTTAACTGACGTAGTTTGGAAAACAAAGGCATGACTGGGCTGGAGCCTAGACACAATACAATACACAATGAACACGATAATTACTGAAGATACACCACTTTCATACCACGACATTGAAATACATGAATGACATTTAAAATAACAGTTCTGACAAAATACTACCTGGAATACTGAAAACAGAATACATGAATTTCTCGAGAACAGAACGGACTAGAACAGAAACTAGATGCACTGCTAAAACAGTACGAAACTTACCGGTCTCATAAAGAGACACGTCAGGACCCGCATCCACCTAAGTGGACACTTCGTGTTGGATCTGTGTACCCAAACCCACGGACCAGAGACAAATGCAATTAACCCTGTCTAGATACTACCCCAGCAACGGTACTCACCGGGCAGCAAGAACGGAAGGCCTCGGACTGGACTGGACTGCTACGACGCCGGACGGACGAACTTCGGACTTCTGTTACGGGTGGGCCTCCGGGTACCTCGGACCTTGGACTCTCGGCTTGGGCTCTGGTCGGGACTCGCCGCGTTCCTCCACCGCCTCGTCTGGATGCTGGACCGCAACCTCCGTCTCCTCCGTGGGCCTGAGGGATACTTGAAGCAGAAATATCTGCACGTGCACGGTATGGTTCCGTCACGGCTGCAGAGGATCAGGGGGCTTGCGTGGCTTCACCGGCGCGTGGGGAAAGGGCAAGAACCTGTTCGGGCGCCATTATGTGGTAAATAAATAAATAATACCTCTATTTTTGACTAGATATAACAATAACAGATAGCTCAATAAATAAGAGTCAAGATTCGAGGTAGTTGGAGTTGCAGGTTTAATACAGCATAAAGGACAGGAACAAGACAACCTGCACGGGCAAGATCTGGGATGGCTAGCAACTTTTAATAACCGTGCACAAGCATATATAGTTAAACAAAATACATGATGTTCAATACAATAGGCGTAGCAATGGGCAGGGCCTGTAGCAGTCGCGAAAGATAAGGCAGAAAAGGAGGTGTAACAAGAGGCGTGAACAGGGCGTATACATAGACATGTGATGTAAACGTAACAGAATATGTCATAAATGGGGCGGAAACATGGAGGGGGCTACCTAAGGAGCCGGGACCTCTAACCTAGTGGTGCGCGCAAACTGACAATGACGTGTTACTAGGAGAAGCTGGGGGCTATGACTTCTGCGCTAGAAGGAGAGACTGAAGTCTGGAGAGTCAGAGCGACATGTACCTAAACACTATCTAGTATCTGGTGTTTAGAGAACATGTTGATAGAATCCAAAAGTAGGGTAAAGGCTAACAGACTCTAAGACTGGTGCATGCATAATTCTACATGTAGTGCGTGTTGAGGAATATTAAATGACCATTAATACAGTATTTCTCTTACATGGAGACGTAAAGGCTAGACCATGACGGAAACTATTGATGCGATTCAGTAGCTTAGGAATGCAGAGAAGGAGGGCTGGACTGATAACTGGAATCATAACATACTCTTGGCAGACTGGCAGGCAGAGCCAGGCCGAGCCGGGCACTGTGAGGCAGGAAGTAAGTGAAGGGTCAGGGATACAGGTGGGGGCTGTATCGCTCCTCAGCGAGGATTCAGGAGACAGGAGCTGAATCTGAGTCCGGGCCCTTTTGAGGCCTAGAAACGGGGACTTTACAATGAAATAACGTGCACACTGAGAAACGTGGCAACGTAGCTTTACATAGGCTCAATACTCGTAGCTTTCACGAGAACTGGAAACTGGCATACTAGAGATGGACACAACTGTAATTGCGTCTTAAATCGATCATGGGGAATACATATGCATATTAATCATGCACACATAACATAGGATGGGGGACACGTAGGGACACAGAACATGGCAAAATTTACTTTTCCACATTACGCTGACCTGCTTGCCCCGCGCCTTCACGCGGTATACCTAGAAGTGTTAAAATCACAAGGCTTATCGCGCTCCTCGTTACAGGCATTGATAGTATCACTTCCGAAGCCAGGTAGGGACGTCACACAGCTGGCTAATTACAGACCCCTGTCTCTACTGAACACAGATTATAAAATTCTGAGTAAGGTTCTTGCGGTGAGACTGGCCCAGTATGTCCCACACCTGATACTCTGATCAATGCGGCTTCGTCCCTGGCAGAAGCACGGCTATGAACCTGCGAAGGCTCAGCCAACTCATGCTACACGACCGGGCGCTGATTGGGACGGAGGGCTGCATTTCTCTAGACCTTAAACAGGCATTTGACTCCCTGAGGTCGGATTTTATGTTTGCGGCACTTGCGCGATTTGAAATACCGCCAGAATACATTGCCTGGGTACAACTACTGTATACTTGCCCAACAGCCCGGGTCCGCACGAACAGATGTATCTCGCCACAGTTGGATATAGCTAAGGGTACTAGACAGGGATGCCCACTATCCCCACTCCTGTTCATACTAGCGTTAGAACCACTGCTATGTAGGCTTCGCGAATCGGCACAACACCTGGGCATACAAAGGGCCGGGACGGTACACGTGGTCTCGGCTTATGCAGACGATATTATCATATATCTGAGAGACCTGGGGGGCGGGCTTGACCCCATACCCGAGATCTTTGAGGACTTTCGGGCACTATCAGGCCTAACCATCAGTGAGCCTAAGTCCTATGGGTACTACTTTAGGGACACAGGCCGAACTGCCCGGCTGCCCTTCCCACCACACGCCTTTCAAATAGCGGACACTACCTTCAAATACCTGGGGATACAAATATATAGGGAAGCGAAGGACATGATTGATGGTAACCTGGGGAGGGCGATCGCGAAGCTGAAATCGCAGATACAGTTCTGGACCGCTTTGCCACTATCAGTGGCAGGCAGAGTAACCATCTCTAAAATGGTGGTGCTCCCCTGCCTTATCTATTATTTCACGGGCTTGCCTTTTGCGATCCCCATGTCCTTGTTTAAGTTGCTGAACACCCTACTTACGGAACTTATATGGGGGCCAGGTAGGAGACGCATTGGCCTGGCCAAGCTGCAACTCCCTGCAGCGGCAGGTGGCATGGGAGTCCCGGACTTCCAGGCGTACAGCCACGCCTGCCAACTGCAATGGCTGGCCTATTGGCTAGCGGGACGCAACCTACACGAAATTGGTATAACAGAGACGGAGTGGGGGAAAGGGGTTGTCCACACATTGTTACTACCAAGGGCGGAGATCCCCGGTTGGACGCCGCCCCTGCTCCGGCTTGCGATCGGCTACTGGCGGAGGGCGGTGAAATACACAGCCCCTGATTCCTCTTACTCCCCCACGATACCACTGCTGGGGATTCCGACGGGAACAGGCCCACTGTCAGCCCATACACTGAAGATGTGGCATGATGCGGGGGTATCGCAAGTGGGGGACCTCTTCGCAGATGGCAGAATTATGTCCTTTGAGGACTTCCGCACCACACACCACACCCCGGGGGGACTGTTCCTCCTACACGCCGGGCTGCGACGCTATGTAACTAACACTTGGTCTCCACACGGAGTAGAACCCCCTGCTCACAATGCAATACCTCATGGGATCGGGTTGCCACCTGACGAAATGGATAGCAAGTAGTATACGAATGGGAAGAGCGACATCACTACAACCACTGCGAGACAGGTGGGAGGGAGATATGGGCAGAACGCTTAGAGACAAGGAATGGGAACATGTTCTCAAATTTCCCAAGAAAGTGTCCAGGAACCCGAAATTTAAGTTTATTCAACTAATGATACTGCACAGGGCATACCTCACCCCTTACCGATTACATGTGATGTTCCCCAACACCCCCGCTACATGCCCCGATGTGGCGCGGATAACGCGCGCCTACTACACATGCTATGGAGTTGCCCAAAATTGGGATACTACTGGAAGACGGTCCAAGACGCATTATATAAACTGGCTCCTTCCAGACCATACACCTCCTTAGAATATACCTTGTTAGGACTGGGACCTGTAGAGCCGAAGAGGAGCGTAACTGCGCGTTTTACAGACCTAGCCCTGTTGCTTGCCAAGAGTATCATCACAATGCGATGGAAATCGGCTAGGCCACCAGACCCAGAGATGTGTCAGTCAGAGGTGATACGCTAGGGGAAAGCAGAGGGGGTGACACTACAGCGCGAAGAGCGTAGGGGACTCAGGAAGACCCTAATATCACTAGACTGGAACACTATAGTGGAGGCCTTCACTACGGGTAATGACGCTCTGTCCACCCCTTCGACTACAGATGATTAGACGCAGGAGCGATACGATGGACATTCATAGACACCCCCTCCCCCCCCCGACCCCACTATTATTAGTGCAGCACTGAAGTTAGATAATAGCTCTGGGTGTAACAAGTGAAGAACGTGTATATATTGCAATGTGTATAAGTCCTGCATAGGTTTCTGTGAAAATGGACACTGTGTACTAGAAATATTCGCCTAAGACAAGTACTGTTGGTAATTGTTGTATCCATGTAAGTGCCGGGGAAGGGAGGGACTGGGTGGGGGGAGTTGAGGAGAAATCTAATAGACGTGTATAAAATTGAAAATGTTTGACAACCGGCTATCATTGCTAACATGTAAGAACCGTGAAATATGTGCTCTATACTGATATTGGAACTGCTGTAACTGTTCTTACCTACTTACTAATAAAGAAATTTTCAAAAAAAAAGGAGGCAAGGCGACTAACCACAAGAGCGTGCTATGCGGCTAAATGGAAGAGATTTGTTATTTACTGCGACAATAACAAAATCAACCCTTTAGACGCTTCCATACAAAACATTATTTGCTACTTGTTGCATCTACAAAGATGTAACCTAGCATACTCTTCTATACGACTACACCTCGCTGCTATAGCAGCATACCTTCAAAACAGGCAACACCTTTCACTGTTTAGGGTACCAGCAATCAAAGCCTTCATGGAGGGTTTGAAAAGGGTGATCCCTCAAAGACACCACCCCTCCCCAGTCTGGAATCTAAACATAGTGCTAACCAGACTTATGGGCCCGCCTTTCGAACCTCTACACTCATGCGAAATACAGTTCTTAACGTGGAATGTTGCCTTCTTGGTTGCCATCACCTCACTCAGAAGAGTGAGCGAATTACAGGCACTAACTATTCAAGAACCTTTCATGCAAGTACATGCCAACAGGGTGGTTCTTAGAACCAACCCTAAGTTCATGCCTAAGGTTGTATCCAATTTCCATATCAATCAATCAATAGTACTGCCGGGTTTTCTTTCAAAACCCACAGTCAGTAGCCGAAAGAGCACTACACACATTAGATGTGAAAAGAGCCCTACTTTATTATGTGGACAGGACTAAATTATTTAGGAAAACAAAACAACTATTCGTTGCTTTTGCACCACAACACAAAGTAAATCCTATTTCAAAGTCAGGAATAGCCAGATGGATAGTTAAATGCATTCAAATAGGTTATCTAAAGGCTAAACGCACTTTAACCGTCCCCCCTAGAGCACACTCTACACGGAAAATGGGGGTATCCATGGCTTTCCTAGGGAATATTCCTCTTGAAGACATCTGTAAGGCAGCCACATGGTCCACCATACACAATTTCACTAAACACTACTGTGTAGACGTGCAAGCAAAACAGCAAGCTGCTGTAGGCCAGACTGTCCTCAAAACTCTTTTCCAAACTGCTGCAGCTGGCACAGGTGGCCACCGTTAGAGGAGATACTGCTATTCAGTCTATGCACAGATATGAATTCAGCAGCCCACATGCCTCGAACGGAATATGCTACTTACCAGTATGCATCTGTTCTTGGCATGTAGGGCTGCTGACATTCATATCGCCCACCCTCCTCCCCGGTGCCTGTCGCAGCTGCAGCATTATCTCTGGCACGGCCATCTCTTACTTTCCTATCTCTATCTCTGCCACAATGGCGAAAAACAATCTGAGGATGGAGAAGATGCCCATGCGCACTGTAGTCCAGGGGAGGAGTCACCTATCTCGTGATACTTCGAAGATCTTCCAAGACAACAAAGTGCAATCATCCGGACCCAACACTAGGCGGCGATCTATGCACAGATATGAATGTCAGCAGCCCTACATGCCAAGAACAGATGCATACTGGTAAGTAGCATATTCCTTTCTAGAGTTTGGTCCTTTCTACAAAAGGACAGGGATAGGTTACTAATGTGAGGCCTTTAGGCCTATTTATCTATATATCTATGGGACATTACTTTATTTATATACCGGGGACTCCCATTCTGACGACGGGGAATGATTCATGCATGTGAATCTATGAAAGACACCAATACTGGATAACTGCAGTTACAGGTAAGTAACGCATTTCTTCCCCATCAAGGGATCGCCATATTCATCAGTTAACGTTCTTTTAAAGGGACTGGTTAACACAGGATTTAGTACACTTACAAATTGCTCTAATTTTTTCCACAGTGCCATACTGTGGCCTGGTCCTGTCAGTGAGATTTTCTATTAAAACCCTTGAAGAGGAGAGGTGTGGCGCAGCATCAGAGAGACTGACTGGAGAGCGGGGCCCCCGGTTTGATCGCTGGCGGCAGCTCAGTTCAGTTCAGTTCAGCTCAGCATTATGTGATTCTGGGCAATAGCTCACTTAATCTTCCCAATAGCCCCTGGTTCCTTTAAAACCCTTAAGGGGTGATATATTTGCGCTTTACAAAATGCGAATTATAAGACATCTACCTTGGTTTTTGGTTTTTTTGTGTTGCTTTATACCTGAGAAAAACCTGCTTTCAAACATTGGGTCTTGCATAGATTTACATGTTTGAATTGTTCTGACATTAGACTAGGAACCCTCTGTTACCAGTGTTAACATAGCAGTGTACGTATTTGCCTTCGATAACATTGAGAGATCCCTAGTGTATATGTAGTTTGTCCACATTAATTTATGACCTGAACCCTAGCTAATGAGATACACCAAGCTTCACTCTCCCAAAGGCTTAGCTGTCAAGATTAGCAACTGCTCAGACTATGTGATGCTCCTATGGTGAATGATCCGATCTGTTGTGTTTTTCTACAATTTTCCATGGGGCATTACTGATTTAATTTGAGTTATTTTGTTTTCATAGTTGAACTACTGGGCTTTGTCTAACATTGCTTTTTGAAATGGTAGGCATACCTTAAAAATAAGAGCCTCTTCAAAACCTGATAGTCCTAACGGTCAACAAAGGTGTATGTTGAAGATCATCACACCAAATTCCTGTACTGTTTTCTTAAGACAGATCTTCTGCTAAGAAGTACAGTACATATAAGATTTTCATTCTTTAAGATGTCAGAGGATGACTCCTGTGATGAAGGCTTCCTCTCCCGTAGGGGGTGGGGGTGGAGGGAGGGTGTGGGTGTGGGTGTGGGTGTGTGTGTCAGGAATCTTATTTCGGTCTCTTGCTTCAATGATGAGGCAACAACAAATGAATTCTGCTTCCTTCAGTCATCTTTTAAGGACCTTATCTTCCGACATTCTTTACACCTTCTGGTTCTGCTCTTAAAGACCATAACTGCTCGTATTGATAGGATGCCTTCCTTTGATCTTTGCATCTGCTGTATTGTCAACAGTCACTCCACAGAAGGTGCATTCATCTTTTTTTATAGACTGTATCATCTGCAACTTCTGGGCCATCTGGCAATGAGGAAATAGTCATTGACACCCATCAAGGAAACTACAACCCTGTTGACACTTCGACACCAGTGACCGCTATGATGACTGCACCTCCTAATAACCTCATTGTTGACGTTCATAACAATGGCTGACCGCAACCGCAACCGCTTTATCAATGGTATAATAGTTGACACCTACATCTTTTATCTCACTGATGCCTGCAATTTCTCTAGTGAGGATTGTTGCTCTACTTCTGGTAGTTTCACGTAACCTGCATCACTCTGAAACCTCCAGCTGTTGGATAGACAAGTAGTCAAGGAATACAGTGATGATGATGTTAGTAATGAGGCAGTGGAGTGATAGGAGCTATTCTGTGTCTATTCGGATGATCATGATGAAAGTCACTGTGATTGTTTGGTGGCATGGGAACATCAGGACTTGATTCTGATGATGCTTTTTCTAGCCATAGCCACCATTTCAGGACAGGCGGCTGCATTTCTAAGTTCCACCCACATTTGCTACTCCTCCCCATAGTCCAGGTTCCAGGTAATTTTCTGAAATCTCGCTAGGATTTACTGCAACATTTCTGTTGTTGGCTGCCTATCACCATCTCCAGATGCTTCATACTATTGAGCACTTAGCCACTACTTCCAGCTTTTCTTTTCAGCACCAGCCAGTATTCCACCTCCATGTCAGGCTCTGGCTGCAATTTCTTCTAAGTGGCCATCTACTCCACCATTTTTCCCGATAGAGCTGCAACTTCTTGGCACATTGATACCCTTCCCCTTCCTATTATCCAGGAACCTCTCTTGAAAGTCCGGCTGTCACAGACAATGGCTCCACAGTATCTAAATATGGAGATGATGATCATGGGATTGACGATGGCCAAGGCTGTGATTCTTAGATTCCAGCACCTCCTCTCAATCAGCCTCCAGAGTCGGACAGCTATCTATCTCCTGGAGTGCCAGTCCAGAACTTACTCAGTGTGTCTCCATACCTGCAGAAATGTGCAAGTTGCACAGCCTCATTGATTGTGATACACAGAAAGTCAAGATACCAATTCAGACAGTCTAGACATCGTTATATTGGTCCCAAACGTGTGCTATTATTAGAGGAACGACTCTCATAAGAGCAATCTGGTCCCCACAGCTGCTTTTCTGTTTTTTTTGAATAATAACTATAAATCTCCTGGTACATCCCAAGTTTGTCTCTTGAGCCAGGTTAAAATGGACTCCATCATCACTGCAATGACCCCAGCAACAACTCACAGTTGAGTGAAGGTGATGTTAGGGCCGGCTGTAGTTCAGGGAAGATGATGAAAATGTTAGATGTTGTGAAATAGTTTTTTTTTTAGAAGCAAAGGGCAGACCTATTTCCAGGGACTCCTTCAAGCAGGACCTGCTGTAGAAACCTGGTCAATTGTGACCTCTAGGTGAAAAGGAGATCAGCACTTGAATCTTACTGGCTAAAATTTAGAATAATTCAGGTGAGGTGGACGTTATGCTAAACAAAACTGTTGTTGGGTGTGTGTCTGTATCTGAAAGAGACACGTTAGTATTAGATTCCTTACCTTAGAATATCCCCAGGCGTCAGACTGGATCCGGAAAATTTTGCGTAGCAGTACCCTTGCGCGTCGGTAGGCGTCGTCTGCGGCTCCGCGTCCGTCGTGGGCGCCGTGATGACGTCGTCGGAGTACTTAGACGCCGCCTCCGCGTGCTGACGTCAGTTCTTCTTTTTTCCGCGCCAGCAAGCGCAGATCTGGAAAAAGCAGTAACCCTAGTCAATTTTTGACTAACTTTTTGATCCTTTTGATTACCTGTTTCGAAGTCTCTCGACTCCGACTCGGTGCCTTAGGGATGCCCGGCTTCAAGCATTGTGACGATTGCGACCGGCTGATGTCGGTCACGGATCCTCACCGCGTCTGTTTGTCGTGTCTGGGCGTCGACCACGACGACAAGGCCTGCTCCGACTGTCGAGCCCTCTCTTCGAAAGCCAGGCGGGAGCGGTTCCGTAGGCGCCTCGAACTCCGACAGTCGGTCCCGCGCCGTGGGAGGTCCCGATCCCACGGGAGGTCGAGGGACAGGTCGCGGGCCCGGAGCCACCACAGCTCCGAGAGTAGGCCACACTCTTCCGGGTCGAAGTCGTCGTCAGGTAAGAGGCACAAGAAGTCCAAGCGGCGTCATCGCTCCTCGGACTCCCCCCGACGCTCGCACGATGCGGCCGGGGGTTCGGGTGACACCACCCACGCGGCTCCGTCGGGGCCGCGGGCTCCGCGTCCGGCTCCATACCCTTAGGTCCCTGGGCTGAACGCGACGCAGGAGGAGATCGAGCGCTTCCTCATGGCCATGAGGAAACTCTCTCCTCCGACGGGTTCCGCGACGCCTCCGGGCCCAGCGGACCCGTCTGGGAGCCCTAGCGGGTCGGCGGCTCCGGCCCCGATGCCGTCAGGTGCTTCGGCTCCGACGCCGCCGGCGCCTTCGGGCCCGGCGCCGCAGGTCCCTGTTATCCCGACGCCTCCGGTGCCTTCGAGCCCGGCGCCGAGTGGTCCAGTTGTCCCGACGCCGCCGGTGCCTTCGGGCCCGGCGCCGCAGGACGCCACGGGCCGCGGCGCCGGCCCCGGTCCTGTCCCCATTCCAGTTCAGCCGTCGGGACGGCCCCGATGGGCGCCGCTCCAGACGCCGTTGGGTAAATTTCACTTTTATGAACAGGTCCCATTAATTGAAGACCCTGAATCTCAGGAGATGGGTGAAGAGGAGGACTGGGAGGGTTCTGAGGACCCTCTGATCAGGGAGTGTCAGTCTCGTGAGGACTGGACAGAAGACCTTGGGGAGGCCAGTGGCCTGGACACCTCTCCAGACACTGGGTTTGTCTCCCCTCCTACCGTGGCTTCGGAGGAGGGGGCAACATATGGTGTGGTGCTGATGAGGGCTGCCAAGGCCTTGGGCCTTGAGCTCCCCGTCGCGGCCGTGAGGACTAACCTCCTCACTGAGGTCCTTAAACCGCAGTCAAGCTCGGCCGAGCCTCTGCTGCCCTTTAATGAGGCCTTGACTGACGTTCTTCTGGGCACTTGGTCCAAGCCCGCTACGGGTTCGCCCGTAGATAGGAACGTGGCCAGACGCCACCGCCCAGCCCCGGGCGACCCATATTTTCTGTCCTCCCACCCTACCCCCGAGAGCCTGGTCATCCAGGCCTCCAATTCCCAAACCGCATTCCCGTCGGCCCCGCCGGATCGGGCATCCAAGAGGTATGACCAGTATGGGAAGAAGATCTTCTCATCCATTAGTTTGGGCCTGCGGTCTTCCAACACCGCCTGCCTCTTGGGACGTTACACCTACTCTGTGTGGGATAAGGTCGTGGAAGTGCTGCCAGAGTGTCCGTTGGAGGTACGGGCCAAACTCGGCCAAGCCCTTGTGGAGGGCCGGGATGCAGCCAAGTATTCCATCCGGTGTGGGCTGGATACCACTGACTCGCTGGGTAGAGCGATGGCAACGACGGTGGCGGTCAGACGCCACGCCTGGCTGAGGTCCGCCAACTTCTCGGCAGATGTCCAGAGCACGCTCATGGACATGCCGTTCGATGGCCGTCGCCTCTTTGGCGACAAGGCAGACCATGCGCTTGAGCGTTTTAAGGACTCCAGGGCTACGGCCAAGTCCTTAGGCCTCTCGGGCCAACGCCAGCAATCGGCTGCCTATCACTCCTTTCGTGGCCACGGAACGGGTGCGCCCACACGTGCCGCCAGCCACGCGCCGCAGGGCAATACCCAACGCGGTGGCGGCCGTGGGAACCGCCGTCTAGGCGGTCGGGGGCAGCGGCGAGGTCCCCCGCAGCATCCGCCTCAAAATCCACCTAGTCCGTGCTTTCAGGCCCATGTGACGCCAGTGGGGGGGGCAGGGTTCGCCATCACCACCTCCACTGGCGCACTGTCACGTCGGACAGGTGGGTGCTGCAGATCGTCCGAAGGGGCTACTCCCTCCCCTTCGAGGCGACTCCTCCAGCCATGCCACCACAGAACCACCGTGTATCAGGGGATCACTTGCGACTTCTGCAGGAGGAAGTTACGGCCCTCTTGGCCAAAGGGGCCATCGAGCACGTTCCTGGGCCAGAAGTAGGGTGTGGTTGCTACTCCCACTACTTCCTGGTACCCAAGAAGGGCAAAGGGGGCCTGCGCCCTATCTTGGACCTACGGAACGTCAACGGCTTCCTCCGGAAGGAGAAGTTCAAGATGCTGACACTGGCTCAGGTCTTAGCTGCCCTGGATCCAGGAGACTGGATGGTAGCGTTGGACTTGCAGGATGCTTATTTCCACATCCCCGTCCTGCCGGCCCACCGGCGCTACCTGCGGTTCACGGTTGGCCACGAGCACTTTCAGTTTACCGTGCTCCCCTTCGGCCTTACCAGCGCCCCACGGGTGTTCACAAAGGTGATGGCGGTGGTCGCAGCTCATCTGTGCAGGTTGGGGGTTTCAGTCTTCCCCTACCTCGACGACTGGCTGTTGAAGGCGGGCTCGCCCCAGACAGTCGTCAGCCACCTCCAGACTACGGCAGACCTCCTGCATCAGCTGGGGTTCTCGATCAATGTGCCAAAGTCACACCTGTGCCCCTCTCAGAAGCTCCTCTTCATCGGAGCGGTTCTAGACTCGGCGCAGTTTCGGGTTTATCCACCCGAGCAGCGGGTCCGGGATATTCAGGCTCTGATTCCCATCTTTCAGCCGTTATCCCGGGTTTCGGTCAGGTTGACGCTGCGGCTTATGGGGCTGATGGCCTCCTGCATCCTACTGGTGCATCACGCCAGGTGGCGGATGCGGGCTCTGCAGTGGGACCTGAAGTTTCAGTGGGCCCAGCATCAGGGCAACCTATCCGACCATGTCCTTATCTCGGAGGGCACTGCGAGACAGCTGCAGTGGTGGCTTACGGACCGCGATTGGGTCAGCGGCAGATCCCTCTCCCTACCCCAACCGGAGCACGTAGTTGTGACGGATGCGTCCCTCCAGGGCTGGGGAGGCCACATGGGAGAGGCGGAGATCAGAGGCCTCTGGTCTCCGGCGGAGTCCCGGCTCCACATCAACCTGTTGGAGCTCAGGGCGATTCGTCTGGTACTGAAGGCATTCCTCCCCTCTGTCCGGGGGAGTGTAGTGCAGGTGTTCACGGACAACACCACCGCCATGTGGTACTGCAACAAACAAGGCGGTGTGGGTCGTGGATCCTTTGTCAAGAGGCTCTTCGCCTTTGGCAATGGCTGGAACGCCACGGCGTGACCCTGGTGGCTCAACACCTGGCGGGTTCTCTGAACGCCAGGGCGGACGAGCTCAGCCGTCGGTGCATGATGGATCACGAATGGCGTCTGCACTCGGACGTGGCGCAAGGCCTCTTTCAGCGATGGGGAGAGCCTTGGTTAGATCTATTCGCCACCGAAGAGAACGCGCAATGTCATCAGTTCTGCGCGTTGGAATTTCCAAGGCGGCACTCGCTCGGAGACGCTTTTCGTCTCGAGTGGCGTTGCGGTCTTTTGTACGCCTTTCCGCCTATACCACTTCTGCCCAGAGTGCTGAAGAAGATCAAGCGCGGCCGGGCCCAAGTCATCCTTGTGGCTCCGGACTGGGCTCGAAGGTACTGGTATCCAGAGCTACTCAGTCTGTCAGTCGATCCCCCGGTTCGTCTGCCTCTTCAGGAGGACCTTCTGTCGCAGCAGCAGGGGACGGTCCTCCACCCGAACCTGTCCAGTCTCCACCTCCATGCTTGGAGATTGAGCGGCGACAGTTGAGGCCATTTGACTTGCCTCCTGAAGTCTGTAACATTATTCTGGCACCCAGGCGTCCCTCCACAAAGTCGGTATATGCCTGCAGGTGGAACAGATTTGTGGCATGGTGCACAGCAAAGGCTGTGGATCCTCTTTCTGCCCCTCTTTCTGAGGTTCTTCTCTTTCTTCTTTCTCTTGCCCAGCAGGGCTCTGCTCTGGGCACTATCAAGGGCTACTTTCTGCCCTTTCGGCCTTTCTCAGGCTTCCTGATCAGCCTTCTTTGTTCAAGTCCCCTATTGTTAACAGATTTCTTAAGGGCATCACTCACACGTTTCCTCCTGTTCCGTTGTGATGCCTCAGTGGAACTTGAACCTGGTCTTAACGTTCCTGATGTGCGCTCCCTTTGAGCCACTTCACAACTGTCCTCTTCGCCTTCTGACTTTGAAGACTGCATTCCTGGTTGCCATCACCTCTGCCAGGAGAGTGAGTGAGTTCCAGGCTCTATCTTCTAAACCTCCTTTCCTCTCTGTCCATCCGGACAAAGTTGTTCTGAGGACTCGTCCTTCTTTCCTGCCCAAGGTCGTCACGGCCTTTCACATCGGGCAGTCTATCACTTTGCCAACCTTCTTTCCGCCACCGCATCCCTCTAAAGAGGAAGAGCGGCTCCATCGTCTGGACCCAAAACGTGCGCTCTCATTCTATTTGAACCGCACACGCCAGTTCCGGGTGGATGACCAACTCTTTGTTGGTTACGTGGGCGCTAAGAAGGGGAAAGCGGTACACAAGAGGACCATCTCCCGGTGGATCATCTTGTGTATCCAGGCATGCTACTCCTTGGCTAGGAAGGAGCCCCCTGCTGGATTGCGGGCTCATTCCACCCGAGCCACGGCTACTACCACTGCCCTGGGCAGGGGTGTGTCCTTACAAGACATCTGTCAGGCAGCTACGTGGGCATCGCTGCACACGTTTGCAAGACACTACTGCCTGGACAGCCAAGTCCGGAGGGATGGCTTCTTTGGCCGTTCCGTCCTCCAGGACTTTCTGGTGTGAGTATTGGTCCGCAGACCCTCCACCGGGGTTGGTATTGCTGGTGTATCTATTCTAAGGTAAGGAATCTAATACTAACGTGTCTCTTTCAGATGCACAAGTTACTACTTGTGTAACGATATATCTGTAAGAGACATTAGTTAGTATTAGATTCCTTACCGACCCACCCATCCTCCCCGTTCTGCGAACCAATACCTAGGGTTAGGGTTGTCCCCTTCAGGGCCCTAGTTTCATTGGCACCAGTGTTGGTTTTTGGCATAGCTCTGCGTTTCTGCCGCGGAAAAGCTGTGTCTAAGAACTGACATCCGCACGCGGAGGCGGCGTCTAAGTACTCCGACGACGTCATCACGGCGCCCACGACGCCGACGACGGACGCGGAGCCGCAGACGACACCTACCGACGCGCAAGGGTACTGCTACGCAAAATTTTCCGGATCCAGTCTGACGCCTGGGGATATTCTAAGGTAAGGAATCTAATACTAACTAATGTCTCTTACAGATATAGCGTTACACAAGTAGTAACATGTGCTTTAACACAGCTAATTACTATTGTAGAAGTAATGGTAATTCCTATTCTGGCAACTGAGAATAAATAATGTCAAGCATGGTTTCTATAAAGGATACTAACGTTGGAAAACTGGAGTTACTGTTAAGTACATCATTATTTAGCTTGTACTAACAGCCATCAGTTTTTGAAGTTTTGACTTGACGCATACTTTTAAACACAAATTCTTCACTTTTCGAATGCTCCCAGATCCCAGATGCCGTTGGACCTGGATAACTTTTCAGCAATTCTCCTGCACACCAATAAGTTGCACCATGTAGGTATACTCTGACTTTGTGCTGCCCCAGTAGTGACAGAGCAGAGGCGCATAGAAGCCCCACCCCAGCGCACTGATGTCAGTTCATTTCTTTCTGTGCCCTTCAATGCAGATCCGAAACTCTGCCCCTGACTTTTAGTCTTCTGTTGAACCTCAAAAATCTTTTTGACAGTTTGCTTTGGAAGATGCCCCCCCCCCCCTTCCCCCCCAAATGACTGAATCAACCTGATGTCAGTCACAAACCTGCATGAAGTGTGTTTGTGGTACTTAGATTCTGGTCACAACTCAAAGTTGTGAGAAACGTGTGCCTTTGTGCCCCTCAAGGTGATCCGAAAGTAAGAGGCTAAGCTCTACATTACCAAGCATAAGAAGAGGCTGTTGTCGAAGCACAAGTTCCTATCCAAGTTTTCACGATCTCTGCTGTGTGATGAAACGGACCATTAATTGTATGGCCTGCACAAGTAGTGGGAACCAAACACCCCATTTTCACGCTTGACTCTCTTAGGTAGCGGACCAGAGCAGTCCAAGGCCTACTCCAGGGAGGTGGTGTGGGCTAGTAATCACCATTTATTAGCACGCAATAGTAACACTCAATAAATAATTGTCCAGTCAGTGCTTTCTCTTTAGAGAAAGGAAAAGTACATTTATTTTACACACAAACTCTCTACTTCCTAAATACTATTCAGTAAGTTACAAACCCCTCTCTCTCTACTTCCTAAATACTATGCAGTAAGTTACAAGTATAAGGCAGGTGGAAATACCATTGGCGACATTACATTTGACCCCTAAGGGGTCATGGACTCTAAATTCACATTACACTCCCTTCCCGTACAATACGGCACATAACCATATATGAGGGTGTCAATTTACTTTAGGTCAACGTTGTCCCATTTCAAGATTGAAATCACTTGTTATGGTAATACTTCATCCCATCACTGACTTCAGTAACCATAATCCTTCTGCATTTATCAAGACTAGTCAAGCATTGCAATCATGTGCCCACATTGCCAATAATAAGGCATTACTTCCCTACATTATCAACAATGAAGCATGCCATCCCCCTTCTGCCCTTATATTGCCAGGCTGTGCATTTAGGTGCTCAGGTCATCATTAATAAAACGTTGCAGCCTCTTGGGAATGTAAATTACTGTCAACATTAACAACCCTTCAAGTAAAGGATTGTTGACCTATTTTAATAAAGCATTGCCTCAGAAAATGGATAATACTTTTAAATAAAATGTTTTCAATACACCATGTCTCTTTGTCTTCCTGACAATCTTTAGATCATGCAGCCATAAACTCAGCCCCTAGTCAATCAATCATGTTTCTTATAAAGCATGACTACTCACCCATGAAGGTCTTAAAGGGGGGGGGGGGCGGGAAATCTGCGGTTCAGCGAAGAGACCGGTCTTGAGGTGCTTCCTGAATTGAGGCAGCAATGGTGATTGCTTGAGGTGCAAAGGCAGGAGTTCCAGGTCTTCGCAGCGAGGTAGAAGTATCTTCCTCTGGCCGTGGTCTGGTGGCCAGTGTAGCAGAAGAGGCAGTGGTTGAGGTATGCAGGTCCTGCGTTGTGAAGGGCTTTGTAGAGGTGCTTGAAGGTAAGTCTCTTGTTGAAAGGTAGCCAGTGAAGGTCTCTGTTAGCCCTAGTAGGCGCTGTACTGCACTCCGAGCTGTTGAGCTGACCCTCCAACCCAGAGAGTGTTGAAACAGTCAAAATAATTCCTGGGTTGAATACATTTTTCCAGACTCCACAAACTTAGGGCCAGCAGTTTTTAATAACATTCCTTTGGGGGGCGCTGCTGCACTCCTGTAGCCTCCTTCGATTTCTTTGGTATGCTGGTGGTGCACTTGCCATCCTGGGGCCACCACATTTCACTTTCTTTGCTATCAAAATGGCCCCAAAGGGCATTATGAGGTGCTCCTTTGTGGAGCTCGTGAAAATTTTATGAACAGCTCCGGCCGCTTGATGTTGCTGTGCTGCGTGGCCTCGCTTTTTTCTTTTTGTTTCTTTAGTTGACGGGTGGCTGGTTCCACTTTGCATACCTTTTTAATGTTAGAGACAACATAGGTAGCCCATCCCTGGATACCCCGCCAGATCCCTGGGCAACCCACACCTTTGCTTTCGGCTGCAGTAGCGGACAGTCTTTCCTTTCCTGCCTGCTCCTGCGGGCAGGGTGCCGTCTCTCATGGGGGCTGCCTGCTCTGTATCCCGGACACTGGCACAGGGAGCGAGGCAGGCCTACCACTACCGGGGTTGGGGAGCGCTGTGGTGCTACTCCCTCCGTGCACCTGTCTGGTGCCGGCCCAGGAGTGACATCCCGGGTCCCTCTCACCTTCCTCTAGGTGGTGAGGGGCCTGGATTTGATGAAACTCAGCTTAGAGGTTGAGGTCCCTAGCTCCTCTTAGCTCGGGAGAAGGGGCCCTACACAAGCCCCTTCCTAGGGTCAAAAAGTGGGGCTGATTCTTTGTGGTGACCCCTGGTCCCTGGAATACCCAAGATGCATGAGGCACTCTGGCAGTGGAGTTCCATGCCTTCTGGGCCATGCTAGGGGCATGGGACAAAGTCAGATCCTTCTCTGGCTGACATATTGTCCCCTGTTGGGCTGTTTGACATGCTTTGGGGCCCTAGCCACCTTGGCACTCTCCTCAGGCCTCCAAGGTGGCAAACGTTGCAGGGAGCTGGGTTCACTAGCTCCTTGTGCCAGTCTTTCACTCTGGTCTCCTCTGGCACTTCTCTCCTCCTTGGCGCAGAAATCCAGTTCTTCCCCCAACTAGTCCACAGGGAGTGTAAGGATACCAGTTTCACTGGTCCTGAGGAGAGCCTGACTGTTCCTGGGGGCAACTGTTGTCAGTCTCCTTAGTCCAGATTGGCATCAGGAGGTTCCTTCTTCCAGTTGTCCATGGCTGCTGACTCTAGTCCCAGCAGTAAAACACAACCAAGAGTGAGCTCTCCCCCTTGCGCAAGACCTTTTAACTGGGGGCTGAAAGTTCTAAAAACTAGGCACATGTGGCCTATCCTGGGGCACCACTTCACCTCTCCGCCCCTGTCCCTAACCACCTGCACAGTATGCAGGAATAGTTCAAAATGGTGTCCCTCAGGACTCACTAGTCCCATCTCATTTGGGGGCATCAGTTCCACCCCTCGTTGATAACACTGCCAGGGCCTTTGCCACCAAATCTTCATATTGGATCCCCCTCCTGTGTTGACTCCAGAGGTCTGGGCTCCATCCTTTTTGATTTGGGCTGGTCCATCCTTGTTAAAATGTGACCGCTTATTGATTGATCAAGATCCTTCATCCTCATCCCTTTCCTCCTCAGGAGCTGAATGAAGCACTGTTAATATTTCCCTTTGTGTGGGGAGACCTTTGTTCCTGCTGCTGCAGAGGAATGTAATTAACTTGGCACCCCAGAAGGAGAAAAGGCCTGGTCTCTGATCCTGAGCTGAGCTAGGGAAATGTGGCAATCCTTAATGGCCATAAGCTGTACAGATATCTTCTTAGAACTCTTATTTACATTTGTCATACACATTCCACACCAGTTCGATACATCACTGGTCTCTCTAGGCCAAAGGGAAGCGAAACTGCACTGTAAGGCAGTATTCCTCATAGGAATCTAATGGAGTTCCACTGCAGACAAGACAGTAAATCACTCTGCCTTTCCCTATGAGTGTACACCAACTTTGAGGCCTACCCTAGGCCAATATCCAATCCTGCAGAGTCACGTCTGGGCCAGGCAGCCTGTGCACGGTTCCTGGGCTGCGCACAAGGAGAGTCTCAAACGCAGCCCTCACACGTGTGCACACATATTCGTGTGTGACCAGCCAGGTGCCCCTTACCATTTTGATGTAACATTGGCATTATCTTAAGGCGGACACTGGTGTTAAACGTGCAGTTCATTTACTTTGAGCTTACCGTGAGTGAGTCACCAGTTGTGACGCTCACCCACAGTTAGAAGTTCAAAAAACAGGTAATCAAAAAGTGAAAAATCCGGCCGCCTGAGGGGGAGCGTCCTCGGCCGGTCATTGCCCGGCTGCTGAACTATCATGACCGCGACGCCATATTGCGGGAGGCGAGGAACAAGGGTTCGCTTACTTATGAAAATCACACCATAATGATCTTCCCGGACTACACGAAAATGGTTCAGCAGCAGCGACAATCCTTTGTGGCCGCCAAGGCTAAATTGCGCGGCCTGAAGCTCCAATACTCTCTTCTGTATCCGGCCCGCTTGCGGGTGGTACACCAATCCCGGACACACTTCTTCGATACACCCGAGGAGGTATTCCGCTGGACCGACGAGACGGTGCGGCTTCGGCCACATGCCCAACCGGGACTGAACCCTGGCGGGTCCCAAAGGTCATCACCGGAGCGGACGAACCGTCCTAACCGGAGGGGACGGCATCGACGGTCCAGATCTAAGAAAAGGTCAGCCTCCGCTAGTGCGACGCGGACGACCGGAGCTCTGGACTCTGAACACTCCGATGCTGGCAGTTGAACCCTGGTGGAGCCTGGACATTGGTGTTGCTCTGTGCTGGAATGGATCGGCTGGTGAGACTGTTCCTTATGACTCTAGTCGTGCTTATCTCTATGCTCCTGAACCACTCTGAGGCTCTGGGTTGAGCCACTGCGGGGCTCGGGTGGCGGTTTCTATGGGCCTTAGACCCACACGAGTAGTGGGTGTTGTTGGGGGGGTGGTGTGTGTGTGCTAATGGGGGTGTTGGGATCCATTGGTATGGCGAGTCCTGGGTTCTCTGTTCTGGACCCGGATCTCTCCATGCCGCGACAGATACTTCACTGTTTTCTGAGGTATTGGGGTTGGGGGAGTGGGGCGCAGGGGGGGGTTGCCTTGCTGTTGGCGTTTGGGGAAGTTTGGGCTGGGGGTAGCCTGGTGGGTGTTGGGGTACTGAGTGTTTGGGCTGGGGGGGTGGGACCGCACGTGTATGTGGCTTTTGATTTTGTTGCTTTGTGGGGTGCGCCAGGGTGGGGCGGAGGGCCGGATACTGGACACTGTATTGATAATGGCTGATAATACGACTCTGTCTCCTCAAAAGTCCCTGCGGGTTGTGACGTGGAATGTGAGGGGTATGCTAGATAAAATCAAGCGTGGGGCTCTTGTTGCGTTGGGGGAAAAGAGAATTGGTAGATGTGCTGCTGCTTCAGGAGACCCACATGCTGGGCTCTAAGGCCCTTAGCCTCCAGAGGTTTGGATTTCAGCAAGTGTACCATGCGGGCTTCACGAGGGGCTCGCGGGGAGTGGCTGTCTTGGTGCACCGCAGGGTGGCCTATGTGCATGAAAAGCAATGGATTGATCCTCAGGGCCGGTATATTTTCATCAAAGGCCTGTTGGGTACCGAGCAGGTGGTTTTTGGTAGCATATACGCCCCCCCCCCTCTGCAGTGGGCCTTGTCTGAGCGGCTGTTTGCGCTGTGGGATGAGATTCCGGAGGTACTGACCATGGTGGGAGGCGATTGGAACGAGGTTATGGATGTGGGCCTGGATCGCCTGAGGCGGGTGCCTGTTGTTTCGGATCCCCCCCCTGCTGCTGCTCCCACCAAACTGTGTGCGACTGTGAGTGGTCTGGGCTGGGTTGATGTATGGCGACACTTTCATCCTGCTGCACGTGAATTCACATATGTGTCGGCGGTGCATGGGTCCTTTTCGAGACTAGATTATCTGTTTGTGCCGGGTGCCTGTCTGAGTCGAGTCAGTGATGCTGTGATACTTCCCAGAGGCCTGTCTGACCACTCCCCTGTCCTAGCTACTGTGTCCCTCCCCTCCACAAAACAGCCGTTTCGGTGGCGGATGTCCTCATGGCAGCTGCAGCGGCCTGAGTATGTGCATCACCTGCGCGAGGCGATCGATCACTTCTGGCGCGAGAATCTGGTGGGGGGCGTGGACGCGATGGTGGTGTGGGAGGCGCTGAAACCTACGCTTCGGGGCATTGATATAGCTTGGTGCGTGGCTGCTCGGCGAAAACATCGGGAGGCCATTGTGACCGCCGCGGCCCGCGTTGAGGAGCTGGAACAGCGTGGTCGGCTCGGGGGCGACGAAGGTATTGTGAGGCAGCTCCTGCAGGCCCAACAGTCGTACGCCTCAGTCCTCTACGAGGAAGCCCGGCAGGCGTGGCTCGCCACGCGCAGCAGGGTGTATCAGTGGGGCGACAAGTCCTGTTCTATGCTGCATAGGTTATGCCAGGCGACCTTCCAGCCCCTAGTGTTGCCGGGCCTTACGGCGGATGACGGCTCGGTCATGACCGACCCGGGTTCGCTGGCGGCTAGTTTTGCCCGTTATTACGAGGCACAATACGCTCCTCGTGATCATTTGGAGACGTACGAGATATCCACGTATCTTGATGGCCTGCTACCGCAGGCCATCCCCCATGAGACCAGGACCGCCCTGGATGCCCCACTTACGGCCGAGGAACTCGGGGAAGCCCTTGGTCAATTGAATACGGGTAAGGCGCCCGGCCCGAGTGGCTACCCAAGTGAATTCTATAAAAAGTTTCACGTCCAGCTGGGGCCCCACTATCGCCGCGCCCTGGAGGCGGCACGGGTTCGGGGAGAGCTGCCACCGGATTGGCGTCATGCCGAACTTGTGGTCTTCTTGAAGCCGGGCAGGGCACCGGACAGGCACGATTCCTACAGGCCGATTTCCCTTCTTAACATCGAGGCCAAGATTCTGGCTAAGGCCTTGGCGAACCGCCTCTTGCCCCATATTGCTGATCTAGTCCACCCCGACCAGGCTGGATTCATGCCTCGCAGGGCCACCCGGCATAATATTCGGCGGGCGCAGGCAGCGGTGGATGCCATGGGTGCTAGAGATGAACAGGCGGCACTCCTTCTGGCGGACATGGACCGAGCCTTTGATTCGGTGAGTTGGGCATATCTGTTCGCGCTGTTGGCCCGACTCAACCTGGGGCCGGTTTTCTTGTCGTACGTTCGTCTCCTCTACACTAATGTAACGGCCTCGGTCCGTGTGGCCGGTGCTACCTCTGGGCGCTTCTGTATAGGTCGCGGTACTCGGCAGGGTTGCCCGCTGTCCCCGTACCTGTTTGCCCTCGCCATGGAACCCCTGGCGTCGCGAATAAGAGCGGATGCCCAGTTGCGTGGTTTCTTCTGGAATGAGGACCTGGTGGATAGGATTGCACTGTATGCGGACGATGTCCTCCTCTTCCTTACAGATCTGCGGCGATCGGGTCCCCGGGTCCTAGAGATCATGCGGGAGTTCGGCGAGGTCTCGGGTCTTCATCTCAACCTGAATAAGTCGACCCTGTGGGTGCTGGGTGGCGGGGTGGTGACCGACCCCTGGGCTGCGGAGTTGCGAGTGGCGTCGGATGGCCTAAAATACCTAGGCGTTTTTCTCTCAGAGTCACGGGCGGTGGCCTGGGCACGTGGGGTCTTGCCGGTGTGGGAACGGGTCCAGGCTGATGTCAAAACTTGGTCCAGAATGCCGCTCACTATTTTTGGGAGATCGGCTATATTCAAGATGGTGGCGCTTCCGCGGCTCCTATACCAAATCCAGAATTTCCCACACCCCATTGGTCTGGAGTGGTTCCGTCAGGTGAATTCCGTGTTGGGCCGCTTCTTGTGGGGTGGCGGTGCAGCCAGAGTGGCCTTGAAGACGTGCTTTCTGTCCACATATTGTGGTGGCCTGGCCACCTCGGATTTACTCTCCTACTACCAAGCTTCCCAACTACTTGTCCTTAATGAATGGTGGTATGGGGATAGGGGCGACCCGGCGTATGCTCTGGAACGACTGCTCATGGGTGATCACACGCTCCACACCATTCTTTATTCAGCTCGCCTGCGCCGTGGGTTGCCATCGGTCACCGGGGTGGTCTTTGCGGTGTGGCGACAGTCCCTACGCCGCATGGGATGGTGGGGCAGATTGACGGCTGAGACGCCGCTTTGGCATAACGGCCTGCTCCCGGAGCTGGCGGCCCTGTCCGGGTTTGAGGGTTGGGAAGCCATTGGGATTACACAACTGGGCCAGGTCATGTCCGGCGCCACCCTCAAATCCTTCGAGGAGCTCCGCACAGAGTTCCAAATGCCTCAGTCCCAGTTCTTCCGCTACCTCCAGCTGCGGCATGCCCTCACTCCGAGCATCGCCGGTCTTGACTCTTTGCCGGAGTTTAGCCCAGTCGAGGCTAAAGTGTTTATGGGGGACCTGGGGGACAAGAAGGTCTCCAGGATTTACCAGACTCTTGTTATTCATTGCTCCTCCACCCTTCACTCTCTTCGGGAGGCGTGGGAGGCGGACGTGGGCCCCCTGGATGAGGACGATTGGAGGGAGGCGCTGGAATCCCCACGTGGAACCGCCATTGCGGTCCGGCTCCGGCTCATCCAATTCAAATACTTACATCGTGCTTATTATACGCGTGAACGGTTGTGGAAGGCTGGTTTGATTGCATCCTCGGAGTGTCTGCGATGTGGGGCGGTGCCTGGCTCCTTGATGCACACAGTGTGGTCGTGTGGTCGGCTGACTGGGTTCTGGAGGGGTGTGTGGTGTTGCCTGGCCGAGGTCCTGGGCTGGGACCTTCCTCGTACCCACCGGCTGGGCCTACTGCATATTATGGAAGGGATTGGGGGCAATGTGTATAAGCGCCACTTGTTGCTCTTGGGGCTGGTCGTGGCCAAGCGGGACCTGGCCCGGGCGTGGAAGTCGGTGAGGGCTCCCCCTCTGTCTGCATGGAAGGCTGGGCTGGATTATTTTATGGGTCTGGAGAGGCCGATCTTTGAAGCGAGGGGCTGCCCGCGCAAACACTACAAAATCTGGAAGCGTTGGGCCGACTATCGTGGTCTGTCCTTGGACCCCCCGGCGGAGCAGGAGGAGGACATTTGATTACGGTGACAATTTTGGCCTGATGCAGCGACGCCCTGGTGGCATTGCACCTGCCTTTATGTATTTTTTTTTTTTTTTTTTCTCTGTTGCTTCTATACACGTGTGGTAAGGGGGGTTGGGGGGGGCGTTCAGTGCGGGGGGGGTAGTGTTGTGGGTTGGGGTAAGTTGCTGGGGAGTGTCTATGCTGAGCCTATACTGAGTCTGCTCTATCACTTGCTGCCTATATCATTGCTGCTTTGATATTGTTGTGGTGTTCTTGGTGTGTGAAGATGCCACATTCCTGATGCTCCTTTGCTCAATAAAATTGGTTGTGAAAAAAAAAAAAAAAGTGAAAAATCCGGATGGGTTTTATGGTCTAGATCCGGGCCGGCGTGTGGAGGGTAGGTGCACACAAGCACTGACCGAGCTACAAAAACATCGTGAATCAACGGTAAAAAACCTACGCCGCTACCCATGGAGTAATTCTCTGTTCTCTCTGAGGTTCTTCTGGAGGAAAGATAAATTATCTGATTCATTGCGGCACTCTATTAGGAGCCTAGCGCCTCCATCACAGAGGGGGCTAGTATTGCTCCCCCCACACATTCACACACTTTGGCAACCACTCGACCTTTGTCCTGTTAGGTTTTCACATTGGTCCTGACGAAGCGCACTGGATCTTCCTGACCACGCCAGAGCGAAACATGTTGACCTGACCACACGTTACTCAGGGTACATTATATACCCACATTGTAACCCACAACCTTTTTGGTTTTTTAACATGACAGGGGAAACCATATTTCATTATTAAAATCATTGCGTTACGGTATCCCCTAGCCATTTTTACCCACTGTTGCACTTGCACCTTCACTTAATAGGACCCTCTCCATATACCCGCACTCATCTTATGGCTGCTCTCTTAAAAGATCTCCGCCAAAGCGATCCTTCGGGGGACCCGTTTGGCATTGCAGCGCCGGACCAATGAGGAGCACCGCCCGGTGATGAAGCATGACATCCTTCGGGGTGTGTGAGGGCAACAAGAGACCAAGAATGTCTTCCCCTCCCTCCCTATGAGTCTACCATTAAGTCGAAGTTGAAAATGCACCATAAAACACAAAAAAGCCAAGGAGGACTTGGACCCATCTTGACATTCGAACTCTGGAGATAAGTTTCAAGTGTTTCACTCACAAGATAAATACCCGTGCCACACTGTCTTCGGTCCCTGAACCGATTATCTTGTGCCCTGAATTTTCTGGATCATTGTCGACTAAGCAAATGTTATGTTATGTTATGTTATTGATTTTTATTATGCGCACAGCTGCTCCAGCGAAGGAGCGTCCTGGCGCAGTGACAAGGTAGGAACACAACACAACAGAAACTAAACATTAAAACCACTGGAGAACATTTTAAAACAAAAAAGTCTTAATAGCTTTCCGGAAAAGCATAAGGTCCTCCAACAGGCGGATTTCAACCGGGAGGGAATTCCAGAGGGTTGCAGCTTTAACACTAAAAGAGCGTCCACCCGCCCGACAGAGCCTGAATCTGGGGACTACAGCAAGGGCCTGACCTTGAGAACGAAGAGTACGTGTAGGTACATAAAGAGACAGGAAGCTAGACATGATTTGAGGGCCTATGCCTTTCAGAATTTTAAAGGCCAGACATAGGATTTTAAAATAGATTCGCTTCCTCACTGGGAGCCAGTGCAAGGAGCGCAGGACACTTGACACAGGGCAAAATCTGGGCAGGCCTACAATTGCTCTGGCCGCAGCATTTTGTACCCGTTGTAGACGGGTAATTTCTGCCAGGTTAGCCCCTACCAGGAGGGAGCTGGCATAATCCAGGCGCGAGATGACAGTAGCCTGTATAACCAGCTGCCTGGTTGGGGCATCAAAAAACTTAAGGGCAGGTCTTAAACCCCTAAGAAATCCGAAACAGCATGCTGCTGTTTTCTTAGTGTGGCCCACAAAAGTAAGACCGGCATCCAGCCAAACTCCCAGGTTTTTCAATTCCAATACAGGGGTTGGAGTAGGTCCCAACTCAGTCGGCCACCATTGATCGCCCCATAATTCCACTCGCTTTCCGATGATCATCACCTCAGTCTTGGTGGCATTAAGCTGGAGACAGTTCCCTGTCAACCAGGTAGCCACCGCCTTCAGTCCGTTCTGAAACCTGGGGGCATCATATTCCGCATCCCCGCTGAGAGTAACCGCCAGCTGAGTGTCGTCGGCATATGAGACCAGGGTTAGGCCCCACTGCCTAACGACCTCAGCCAGCGGTCTCACGTATAGGTTGAATAACGTGGGACTCAGCGAGGATCCCTGCGGAACCCCCATGGCCAGCGGCTGAAAATTGGACTTGAAGGGAGGGGTGGCCACACAGAAGGAGCGACCATCAAGAAAGGAGCGGAACCACTGCAAAGCCTGGCCCCCGACACCAATCTCTGCGAGCCGGTGCAACAGAATGCTGTGGGACACCGTGTCAAAGGCGGCGCTGAGGTCTAATAATATCAGCGCCGCCGTCTGACCAGCATCCAGCACCGCTCGCAGATGCTCCACCATCACCAGAAGGGCGGTTTCCGTGCTGTGCCCAGCACGGAAGCCATTCTGTGTGGGGTCAAGGGCTTTAGACCGGACAAGATGTTCCGACAGGGCCAGATTAACATGAGCCTCCATTATCTTTGCCGGCCAGGGTAACAAAGAGATCGGGCGGTAGCTTTCGGGCTTCGAGGGGTCCAGGGTGGGCTTCTTAAGAATTGGGGAAACCACCGCCTGCTTCCATTTCGTTGGAACCACACCTGACTCCAGTGAGAGGTTGACTAAAGAGCACACAACCGAGCGTCCCGAGAAGGCCTGATCTCTAAAAAGAGCAGATCTTACTGGATCCAACGGAGAGCCAGATTTGACCTTCGACGCAAGTTTGTCAAACCCTTCCGGGAGTAGGGGAGGGAAAGAATGCAGGGTAGGATGGCTTAAAGCCCCATCTGAAGCTCCCAGGTCAGTCCCTGTGCTGGGGAATGTCCGATAGATAGCCTGGACCTTTCCCAAAAAGTAAGAGGCCAGAGACTCACAGTGGGAGATAGACCCCGAAACCACAGAGGGGGTCCGCTTCGCCAAAAGATCTTTCACGGCATTAAATATAGTCTTTGACGGATTTAAGCTGTTACGAAATTCCGCAGCGTAGAATGCCGCACGGGCCTTACAAATAGCCCGGTGATAGATCCTGACGGAGGCAACATATGCGGCTTTCAAATCAGCCTCATAAGTCCTCCGCCATGCTCTCTCCATCCGTCTGCAGATTCCCTTCAAGGCACGCAAGGCACCGTCGTACCAAGGGCTCGACTCTCTGGTACTGATTTTACTCGAAACGATGGGAATCGGAGAGTCCAAGGCCCTAGAGATCCAAGAGCAGAACTGGTCATAGCCTGCTTCCAAATCATTCAGTGGGCCCAGGGGCTCTACCGCTAGGAGACGATGGAGATCATCCAGCCTAAGTTTATTCCAGTGTCTCCTGGATACCCTTTTGACCGAGGGAATGGAGGGGATCACAGGTAAAAAGCAGTGGATGGTCACCAGAAAGTGATCTGTCCACCCTAGCGGAGAGATGGAAATAACCTTTGTCTCAGCCAGATTGGTAAAACAGGGGTCCAAAATATGACCCCCTACATGAGTGGGCTGGGATACCTGCTGGATGAGCTGGAGAGCCTCTTGGTCAGCCAGGATGCTGCGTATCGTCGGGTTGGTTGGAGTATCAAAATGTAGGTTCAGATCACCCAGGATGGAATAATTAGCACAGCCCATAGCTAATGTGCTGACAGCATCGGGGAATGAGTTTCTGAACACCACATCACTGCCCGGTGGTCGATATACAATCATCCCAGAGAACGTAAACTGGGGGCTGACCGAGATTTTAAACGAGGCACTTTCGCAACCGGCGATGTTAAGGCTACTCCATACGCAAGCAAAACAGGACCTGACTATTCGGGCTATACCTCCACCTCTCGATGACCGATTTTAAGGTGTACATTGAATAACCAGGGGGGCAAGCTAGATTAATAATAGCTGCATCCGCATCCTGCAGCCAGGTCTCTGTAATAGCAAAAACATCAGGAGCTTCATCCTCAATAAGATCATAGATGTCTTGATAGTGTTTCGATAACGATCTGACATTCAAATTCAGGACCCGCAAAAAAGGTGGCAAGCCCTTGACAGGGGGGGCAGCTGGTATACTCCTCCGGGGGATAAACCCCGGACGGTCAAGCACCCATCCGTTACAAGGGCATTGGAACGGGCCACAAAGGGGATGAACAGGAGAGAACCCGCACCGATGAATGGCCTGTCCGATAGCGCACAAACACTCTCTGGAGTATGTGAGCATCGCGGCGCACGTCAGATGTATCGCCTACCACAGTCCACTTACCCGCAGCGCCCCGCACGGCCTTAGCGCGGACGGGCGCAGACGGGCAGGACTCTGGCACGACTCCGGCCACGCGAAGGCGCGCCCGCTACGCGATCCCGCCACGCTAGGCGGGGAGCTTTAAATAACTGTCCCTCAGTAGCACCTGCGCACTATAGCGCTCGCCGGTAGCAGCCCCTGAACACACCACCACCACACCACTCCAAGATGGCGGCCAATACCAAAGCCCTTCAAACATTCCAATAGGCCATGTTGCACATTTTTCAGATGCTACCGGCTCTATTTGGACCCCACATCCTCAGAGGGTTCCGTTGGACTTCTCATTTTTGGCCCTTCTTTGACACCGAATGACCCTGTAGGACCGATTCACAGTCCTTTATTGCAACTGTCCTCAACTTCTACTCCAGCTCTCGGGTCCACACTAGTTCCTTCTGTGCTGGCACCATTACCAAATCCACAGGTCATGGACCCAATGACGAGGCTGATTTCTGACCCCAAACCGTTATTGGACAGCACAACACAGGCTTGGTGAGATGAGATTAAAAAAGTGCAACCAGTAACTATGCAACCAAACTCCAAACCTCAGCGTCTTCCTCAGCGCCAATACTACAAAATGCTAGAGGCTCGGATTCACAATTAGTTTAAGGCATGCTTAATGTTCCCCATTACACTAATTATAATGATGAGGAGGTGGGCAACCTGCTCCCCCTCTTACTGCACAGACTTGCAAAATGTCAGTGAGCTAGAATCATGCCAAGAGATGGAGCTAGACTTGCCAACTAGGCCACCAGTGGAAGAAAGTACCTTTTTGTATTGGTGGTGTGAAGGTTGCTGAAGGGCTGACTTACAAAGGCTTTCAATTGAAGCGAAGGCTAATTTGTTAACTGAAACTCTTCAACCACGCCCAACCTCGTTCTGAGAGACTGTTTTCTTTTAGTAAATCTTACAGATACCCTTAAAGTCACTTGTTATCAACCATGTTCGAGGTGGGGTGGGGTAGAGGCATCAGGCAACATAGACCAGCCTCTGTGATCCTAATTTTCATAGCCTTACTAACTTGGAATGCATTGTGCGTTGCCATTCTTTATAGGACATGGCCAGCGAGAAGTTTCCTCCTGTCCCGGCAGACCTTATGGCCTCATTGACCCAAACAGTACAGGATGGACCTGGCATCCAACGTTGCTTCAATATTGCGTGCTGGTGGGGATACCATAAATTGTATAGGCAGAGGTATTTGCACCAGTTTTGCGCTCAGATGGCGCATCTGGATGCTGTCATCCTGGTTCTCAGGAGATGTCCAAGTGGCATTTTTCAGTACGCCTTTTGATGGGTCCAAATCTGATTTGGTGCTCAAATGATTTAAAGACAGTCTTGCCACTGTACTGTGTTTTGAATTAAAACTCCTGCCAGGTAGTTCCCACCACCTGTACAGGAAATTCAGGGGGTATTCAAGAGGCTTAGCCTACTGACAGTGTCAGCCTTCCCAACCTACGCACAGCAGCAAGTCCAGTAATTTGGCCATTCACAATAGAGACTGCAGTCTTCCAACTCCTCCTCCCCTGCTGCAGCAGCTGCCATTCTGATTCGATTTGCCCCCACGCGCTCACAGCTAGTAGGGTTTGACATTCATTTTCACTCCAGCTGGAGATCCATTACATCAGACAGATAGGTCTTGCTAATTGTGCAAACAGGCTACACCCTGTCTTTCACCCCCTCTCCCCCCAAGTGTTACTTTTAGAACAGACCTCTCCAGAATATTGATGCAATAAGTCAATCTTTAGCTGGCTAAACGTGCCATTGTGATAGTGCCCAATTTGGAAAGAGGCGAGGGATGCGGTTTACGCTGCTATCTTGTTCCAAAGAAGGACGGAGGTCTCAGGCTTATTCTGTATGTCAGATCATTGAATGTCTTTCTGAGAAAGGGCACATTAAAAAATAGGCAGTCTGGCTCAGATCCTCTCTGCTTTTGGCCCAGAAGACTTGATGGTGTCATTAGACTTGCAGTACATGTATTTTCTTATACCCATCAAGTCCCATAGGCAGTATCTGCAGTTTACAGTGGGGGTGGAGCACTTCCAATTTAACCTGTGCCCTTTCAACCTCACGTCGACCTATCAGGTTTTCATAAAAGTGATGACATTGGTTACAGACCATCCCCAGAGGTCGGGAATACATTTATTACTGTACCTTGATGATTGGCTGCTCAAGACAAGGTTCTCACAAAAAGTCTTTGACCACCTTTGGGTGATAGCTGAGGTTCTGACATCTGTGAGAATTTTTGTCAATGAGCTGAAGTCTCACCTCAGCCCCGTGAAGAGGATTCCCTTACTAGTGTACATCTTGGACACATTAAAGTGCTTTTCACTGCTGCTGTGAGTCTGGGACATTCAGGCTATGAACCTAATGTTTTGGGCACAATCTTGCATCCTGGTGAGGATCTTTCTTACGCTTCTTGGGCTCCTAGCTTCGTGCATCGTTCTTGTCCTATAGACCAGATGTACCACAATTTCCCACTGTCATAATAAGCTCTCGAGTTAGATTTGATACACTGTCACCAGCAATTTGTTGGAAGGGCTTCATGTCTGAGAATGTATAATGACACAGTTTTTAATACGAAGTTTAACAAACCGATATCAATGTGCAAGGGTGGTGCTTAAATGTGAATCCACTTCATCACTACCACTAGTGACCTTGGAGTAATAACTAAGGCAACACATAGCGGCACATGGGAGCACTGGTGAAAAAGTTAGCCGTATCGACTATGGTGTCTGGGAGTATTCGAATGGTGAGGATTCTGCTGTTAGCTAGATTATCCGCCCGAAAGAGCGTTACCAAAGATAAGTAACTTGTTGTTTATGTCGCACCACCTAAATTGGGTATAACATCTATTGCTTTCTCTGAATTAGTGTGTGGCATTGTCAAGTATAACTACTTTGTCACCTTCTTAAAGCTTAATTTTGGCTGCTCCAAGGCTCACCCTCTAACATAGAATGTCTCTTCTCCTTCACATCAAAGCTGCCAAAAGTTCACTAAACATAGTAAATAGGAGAAGCAAAAGAGTGCTGGTGAGTGCCTCTGGTACTATTTATCTCCTCAGAGCTTTCACTGATCACATGTAGAGCCTCAACAGACCTTATATACAGTCTGTTTATTGATCTGGCAAACTATACCAGTATACCAAAGTTCTCCATCATAATCCACAGTTCACCATATCAAATACCTTCTCAGCGATGAGAAAAATGGTTTCTGTAGCCTGTTTTTGGTTGTTGCCACCTTCAGTGCTTTTATCAAGTAGAGAGTTTTAGCTGCCAGTATGTGTCCAGGATTGAACCCTGTTTGATCTTCCTGAATCAAATCTCCGATCACCCTTACCTTATGGCCTGCTAGTATCTTTATCCGCACATGTATAATCAGTAACAAGAAGTGTGCTACGGCAACAGGAACCACATGTCAAAGGTTCTTTTACAAGGCTTTAAAATTTTTTCAAGATTTCCCCTTTTAAATTAAAATGGTATTTGTTTCCCAAATATAACTGAATAGCATAGCAAGGACTGGGACCTACTGCCTCATTAGCCTGTTACTCTTCAGCCCCTATTTTCCATGGTTTTTCCAATGGTATGTTTTCAGGTAAGGCATCTCTTACTCTGGTCAGTAGTTTAAAGAGATTCAGTGCTCTCAAAAATGCCCATTGTGTATACTGCCTGGTCTACTGATCTTCTCTATAGACTTTTTATAACACTTAACTAATATCCTTATTGTCTTACATAACCTAGGGTGCTAGATCTCTGATCATGTTAAACTTGCTTGCTGTCTTACAGCTATAATGATTGTTTTTTTTTGTTGCTTGAATGTCCTTTGAATGACTAGGTTATTTTATCCCTAGGACTGTTGAAGCTGTTAAGTTATATGTTATGTTATAGCTATTTGTAAAGCGCAACTGTTACCAAAAAGGTGTCCTGTCGCTGGGAGAAGCCCTAAACAAGGAGTCAAGCCGGATGGGGAGATCATTGCGTTGTTTAGATCATTTTTGTGAAAAGCCAGGTTTTAAGTGTTTTTCTAAAAACAAGGAGGTTATGTTATCATATTATAATTAAACACAAAAGATTGTAGCTCGTAGCCGTTCTGTTTTTACACTTGCCGATCTGCTCACTCTGCTTTGTTCCAAAATTACAATCCCTCCAAATACAGCTTTAGACTCCTCCAAAACTGTTGAAGTCTCTGCCTCTCCTAAATTCACTTGAAAGTATTTTGTTGCATATGAGATGCATTTGATTTTAATTTGGACGTCTGACAGTAAAGAGTCACTTGGCCTATTCCAGTCTTTTCCTTCAATAACCAATCTCATGCTCAGATGTTTCAGAGGTATTTCGTGTCATAATAGTGTGGTCAGAAAACACAATTGGCTTGAAGTTGGTCTTACCCTTGTACAAACCTATAGAAATAAAGTAGCTGCGTCGTTATCGACTGGTTTAGCAAGCACTACAATATGTGTAATCTAACTTCCCCAGGATTCAGACTTCTCCATGCGTCAGTTAAGTGTAGTCTTCTCATAAGCTCCAATAAGCATTGCTGAAACTTAGATTTACATCACATAGAGTTCTTATTCTTTTACGTAGCTGTCCCTTGCTTTTCGTGACACATCAAAGCTAAATTGAAGTCTCCTACTATGATAACCGAGCTTAGATAATTAGGCAGTGCACGTGCAAATTCTGTGAGGGTATCCGGGTCTTCAGTGCATGCAATTTAGATATAGCTGCCATTTAGAATTTCTCAATAATCTGATAATGGAATATCCTTCTATATTAGACTCCTACCCAATTACTCGGGTCACCTTTTGTGCTAGATTCATTAGTGACTCCTCTACTAGTTTCTGTGGCATTTGATAAACTCTTATCCTTTGCCCAGATACAGTGGCCTAGTGGTTTCTTTAATCCCTCAGCTAGAGAGGTGCGTCTTGTATTCATTTAAAAAAAAAAAAAAAAAGCAAAAAGAAATCTGCCTTTTCTTCATTTATGCTACTGTAGCTTGACATTTCCACACATTATTTGCCCCATTAAATATTGCAAGAAAGTACCTTAAAATCCCACTCAAATGATTTCTTATATTCTTCCTGGTCATAAGCACTTTCTCTTTCATCCACCGCTACCCCTCTCTACCCCCACCCCATCTTACCTGCCCATGCTCCTGCCCTCTCTATCCGTCTTTGCCCTCTCTTGGAGAAGGGGTGTCGCAGGGATTCTGCTCCTACACAGACCTGTGCATAGAGACTTAGAACCTCAGTGAATTAGCGTGTACCAAAACTCACCTCAGTATCCAAAATCCCCTACCAGACTAGCAATCAGTGTCTCATTGGTTCTTCCATACCCCCAATGATTAGACAACCCAGAACATGGACATAGAACACTTCAGGTAACGTGGAGCACATGAACACTCTTTCGTTATACTAACATACCAGTCCAGAACGAGGAGTAAATGAAGACATGTGCAAGTTTGAAATATTTATTTCTAATGCCGTGTTCTCAGGCGCAGTATCTCAGCTAATACAAGCAAACATATTATAAGCAACAAGGTTATCAGCATAATTACTATTCCATAAAATACAAAGGGAGAAAGCATGTTAAAATGCTAAAGGGAAGAAGGCTAAATGACATCTCAGTCTTACCCTCCCTTGCTAGTATATTATATTATATCTACAGAAGGTCTCTTTGGGTTTTAGAAGGGCGACCCCATACCTCTGGTCTTAGTAGAAAGGGATCACATCATCTTCTACACCAGCTCTCTGCATGTGAATATTCATCAAGTATGTATGCATGCTCTGCGCAGTGCATTATTAAACGCGCCAAAAGCAGGAGTTGGCCACAACTGCATATGTGTTATGTCTAGGACGTGCGCTGATCAGACCGAACAACAACCACTTTGTTGAAATAACCTTGAAGGCCTCGGCACTCACTGTTCAGACATAGCTTACCAAGCAAAGCTGATACTATAGGAAAACATATTATTCTTGTGTGAAGCAAAATATTCTACTAGGCTCAAAGCATTAATAACAATATGTGCAGAAGCAGCAGAAAGGGAAAATGGCGTTTAAACTTCTAATAAACTCATGCTAACTTAACACAGTGTGAAGGCAAAGCCTATCTACATGACACCCTCCCTTGATTCGAGCACGGATAAGATAAGATAAGGGGCAAATTTTAGGAATGCAGAGTTCAAGAACGACAGTCAGCTCAAATTTGCACAAGGTAAAAAATACGAGAAAAAAAATATTGTCTTTTAAAATTCTCATAGTCAAATAAAAATGTGAATCCAATACATTTAGTAATTGGCCATAGCAAAGTCAATAGGCCTGGGTCAGAGATTTTTTTTTATAGAGGATAGAAGAAAAAAAATTAAAATGTTCGATGTCCAATAAATGACCTCGGGTATGGGAGGGAGAGAAGCGATGACATATCTCATCCTAACAATGAATATGCAAAATATGCAGCAACAGCCTCCAACAGGAAGTCACTGTTCTCATCCGAAAATAGTTCAGCCATCCAATTTAACAATGGGAAAGAACATACATGTTCTTCAATTACCGGAGCCTCTAGCACCATCAGAGGACAACTTGGTGGGTTTTCAATGAAGCTGTGTGCCAAGGAATCTTGCGCCACTGTGAACACATTCCAACGACCCAGTATTCCATGCATCGCTGCAAAGGCCATAATCCCTCCGTCAGAACAAAGCAATTTATGTGCAACTAAGGGGCTCATAAGCTGATTATAATCCACATCGGGAGACACCGTATTGCAGAGGCACAAATCCAGGGCACAGTCGAAATTGCAACTCAGGCAATGAAATACAGACTGGACACACGTAAAGTAGGAAAATCGAAACGATAATCCATAAGACGCACTCAAAGTAGCAAGAGGCAGTGCTCCATAGTACTCAAGCATTCGGTTGCGAAACAGCGCCAGTCGTGATAGCTCGTCTCTAAACACAGGACGTGCATCCATTTTGAATTAAACAAAACAGTAAAAGAACGCCTGCAGCTAGAGCCAGCAGTAAGGGAAATCCACCAAATAGGCTGGAAAAAATCGAATGAAAGAAAGCAGGGAAGACACCGAATATAGTTTGAATAGAAGTCACAAGGCCACTGCTTACAACTTTAAAAAAGTGGGTCAGCCCCGTCGTGGAGGATGCATTAAAGATAGTGTGACTTAATTCACCAAAATGCAAGGGCAAATCAGTATTTAATAAAGCATGCACCTCTGTGCGGGTGTTAGCCACGTGAAGGACGAATGTCTCACAAGCAGATGTGAGGGCAACTTCTTTCTGGGACAATAGAGCTCTTATGCGACTCATCTTGTTGAATTCTGCTTTTAAGGTCGGAATCATGGGCCAGATGGAAACATCAAGCTTCCCATGTGGGGGAGGATACATTAAATTCTTACAGCAAACCACACGTTCACTGACGGTAACTACATAAGCAATTCCTTTTATTAACCCACAACAATCTTCATGGTTTAAAAGTAAATAACTCCCGTTTGCCAGTAATGTGAATGTGGGCACGATAGCAGGCACAGGTGTACCTTTCAAAATACATGCTAAATTCGGCTCATTCTGGTTACAAGAGCCATGTAATTGGATATGTCTACACATCGAGTGATCTGGTGTTTCAGTGCAATCTTCACCATTCAAATAAACTTCCTTACCCTCCCTAAGGCATCTATAGGTAAATGGAAGTGACCAAGCTTCATGGAGATCAGCACTCCCAAGAGGGTCATATCTACCAATTGCAAAGTACTTCATACACCCCTCGAACTTGAATAGAGGGAACTGGAGAGTTATTAAGCCGTGGATAAGCCACGTTGCTGAATTGGCCTCTGCCACAGAAAACGGTAATGGTTCCAACCTTTCAATGTGTAACATAGAAAAGGATGCATCTTTCATTGACAGTAAACGCTGCTTAAAAAACACAACAGGAATGGAGGGTCGAAGGGAAAGTTTAACGACCTGTCTACTCACTCCCCAAATACAGTAGAAAATACACAAAAGAGTAGACCAGGTCTGGAGATGGTGTGTGTCTGGACATGTGACTGCGAAACAATAGGATGCAGATGCAGATGAGACAAAAGACTGAATAGTCACACAGGTTTGAATAAATCCCATCAGACCACCCAGTTGGTGGAGTTTCATCATGTGGGAGTTGATGATTATTCAAAACCACTCCTGACCGTATTAGTGTCAGAATAACATAGATAGTATATGTCAATCGTTCCTCTACGTTGGTAGTGTTCATCAAGTACAGTGCTCAAAATAATAGTGGTGACTAAAATAGATCACTTAGACTCCAAGAGTATTCAAATAGAGATCTAGGTATCACTAAGTTTAAAAACACGCCGAGTAGCTACAACAATTACTACTCTGATGGCGTTTAGTGAGGTGGTCGACATGTTTCAGCCTGTGGGGGTACTACCCCGGCTTTCTTCAGGACCTATCAAAGAGAGATACTACTACAACTAACATTATTTAAATGAGAGGAACAGTAAGGAGATTGCGCTCGTAAGAGGCCACATATCTACCAGAACTTTTTTGCTCTCCATTCTTCGCTGGAGGGAGGGAGACAAGACTTCTTCCTATCAAAAGATAAAAGATAGTACAACAAAAACAGAATGATGTCACCTGCATGAATCCACACGAAAACACAGCCACAGCACAAAACAACACACCTGCGTGAACAGTTTATATTCCGCATTAATGAAAAAACAAGGCATAGTAGCTACATCACGTAGAGGCATTTCCTCTCATTTAAATAATGTTAGTTGTAGTAGTATCTCTCTTTGATACCTAGATCTCTATTTGAATACTCTTGGAGTCTAAGTGATCTATTTTAGTCACCACTATTATTTTGAGCACTGTACTTGATGAACACTACCAACGTAGAGGAACGATTGACATATACTATCTATGTTATTCTGACACTAATATGGTCAGGAGTGGTTTTGAATAATCATCAACTCCCACATGATGAAACTCCACCAACTGGGTGGTCTGATGGGATTTATTCAAACCTGTGTGACTATTCAGTCTTTTGTCTCATCTGCATCTGCATCCTATTGTTTCGCAGTCACATGTCCAGACACACACCATCTCCAGACCTAAGTAAACGCTGCTTGTCAGTTAAATTAAACGGGTCAAACAATGATGATGTGCTCATGCAATGCCATGGCACTTTGCCAGCTTTTTGCGTTTGTAAAGTCCATGCAAACTGCATAATGGAACGCAATTGAATTTGACCATGGTACAAAACAGACACTTCATCCTGCACAATATCAACAACAGATGATACAATATTGTCCAACGTGTAAATGCGGGAAGAAAGCGTATTAATGCTGTTATCTACAACTGATAGCACTTTCTCTAAATTAGCCTGATCTATAGCTCTAATGCGGGTAGCCGCCTCAATCTGGGACGTTTTCCAGACTTTGTTGTAAATAGCATATATCCATCTTTTAGATCTGCCGTTAGCCGGGCCCTTTATAAAATCATTCAGATCAACATCGTCAGTCAGTTTAGATAAATGTAGTTTAACCGACATCAAAGTGGAATGTTTGAGCCAATTCTGACATAATTTGCCAACAGAATAGGTAGTAACAGAATGGCCATTTTCAAAACGGGGATCCACCCTGACCTGTGTAAAGCCTTGAGCCAAACCCAGAAAACGATGCTGGCAAGAATCAGCACTTCTGTGCCAGAGCAACCAACCCTTAGGATCCAAACTGGATATGTTAAAGGAAGAATTTTGCAACAGAGTTTGTAACTCTCTGATTGAAAATTTAGTGGCATTCCAACCAGAATATTCTTCTAATTCAGGAAAAGAAGGAACATTTAATTTTTTAGTAGTAGCCAATCCAAAGCATGTTGTCTGTGAAATTGTAGAATTCAAGAACAACATATGGTTCGGGATGAGGCATGCATGGTGCAAAGCCTCAGTGCCTTGCACTTGCCAGCTTTTAGAACCCCAAACTGATTTAAGGTCAATTGTATCCTTCCACAACTCCTAGCCACCTACAGCTAACTGGTCTAGAAAGGACTTCGAATACAATAATTTAGTATCGGTAAGTCTAACTTTGGATGTGGACTTTTCGGTCATCTTAAAATAAAATGCATTGGGATTTGACTGATTAAAATCAGTAAAATAAGTGAACCTTTTCAAAAAGGTTGCAGAACTGCCTTGTATAGGAGCTGGACAATGCTCCCATTGTGTATAATTTACAGTGTTCCTCCTGGTATTAGTTTTATGCAGGTAGTGATTGTCAAAATGTTGGTAACAATATAAATCACCGTAATTAGCAGATTCTAAATACAAATCTTCAGCATCAAAGGCTGCATAATATTTCAAATCAGAAAACAAAACTTCTACGGCCTGAACATCCCAACCATCAGAAGCTATATTTTGTTTAATTACATCCCCCATAGAAACTCTAAGCACATTAGGGACATTTATAACCTCAGTGGGCCCATGAATTTGAAAACGAACAGCATCCCATACAATCCCATCTAAGACAGGCCAAGCAGTGATGTTAACAAAAGCCAAGTCTCTCTTCAATCTGTGTGATGAGGAATGGAGAGCCAATGTTCCATTGATATGTCGAATGCATGTTCTCTCCTCGACATAGTGTCCATTGACAAGCCGAAAAAAATACACCACAAAGCCAATTGACATGAAAAGGTAAACTGAAAAAAGCACCAACCAGATGTAGGTCCAAGGGGGAATCAAAAAATGTTTTTTAAACAATTTAGCCAAAACAGAGACCTTTGAAGGTTTCCTCGATGTTTGTGAATCAGCGTCAAATGAAAATTTGGATTCTGTAGCCAAGCGAGTTTGCAAATCAGGCATCGATAAGTCAGTTGGGTAAGTGTAGTCAGTTTCATCAAGTTGAGTACCATGCAGTGTACTTAATAAAGGACTAGAAATTGCAGGCATCTCGAGGGCAACATCAGGCACTGGATCAGAAGCCGGGGCCAAAACTGAATTTCTCAAGATCGAAGGACATGGGACTGCCGGTGTCATACTAAGAAGAATCGGCCACTCTGTGTATCTTGACATTGTCAATGGAGATATACCTGTTTTCCTTACAATCTGGAAGTGGTGGTAAAATTACTGTTCTTGTGCCCTTCACACCAAGCACCGGAACTGGAGCTCGATAAGAGGGACCAAATTCTTTCTTGTTCTCGATCTTCTCCCGAACCAGTTCTCCAACTTGGGGTAGCCAGCCAACTACCGGGATCTGCAACGCATCATCCGAGGTGGAGGGCAAATGTTCCTTTGCAAGACTGTCTCTCGTCTCTTGTAGATTCTGTAGAATATTGCAATGTTCATCTACGTCAAAGGAGGCAGCAACAGCCGCCTGGTCTAGACCGTCAAGGTCCGGTACAAACATTTTGATACCAAAGAGCATTTCGTATGGGGTCCGCCCACCCAGAGACCTTCTAGGGAGATTATTTAGAGCACGCTGCATGCTATTGAGGTGGGCCAGCCAGTTCCTATAACCCTAGCTGTCAAAGACTGCTTTAAATCTCGGTTCATTCGTTCTACAACACTATTACCCTCATGTCTGTATGGAGACGAAAACTTGACTTGGATCCCCAATGAAGTCATGGCATCCTTATACGCCTTAGAGGCGAAAGCCGGACCCTGATCCGAATGGAAGGTACCACAGGCAAAAATCCCTAAAAAGACACGCAAGTCTCTTAAAACAGTTCGTGAATCAGTGCTGCGGCGTGGCCACACCCACACAAAGCGTGTGCATGAATCAACTGCTACTAAGATGTACTTATACGCAGTATCAGAAGAAAAAGAACCGCAGTGATCTAAGTAAACACAACCAAGTGGTTTATTAGAAATGTACAACTGTGTCTGGGGCGGACGCGTAGCAGTCGAAGGCTTAATCTGCTGGCAAATGTCACACAGAAGGACATAATCACGCGTCTGTTTGTACAGTCCCCGCCACCAGAAACGTTGTTGTAACTGAGATACAGTAGCCGAAACGCCCGCATGCGCAGACCCAACACCTTCATGGGCTGCAGTAATCAGCGCTGGCCTGCGGTCCGCGTTGGGAATCAACCTTTCACCAATGTCCGGTATTTTCACATAAGGTACTTTATAAGGACTTAAGTGGTATGAATACTTCGAAGGGAACCCCTTAGGATATTTACTTCCCTTCTCAGTCGCAGCTACGGCTGCCAAGATATCATCATCAACCTTACTTTTGGAACGTGTAACTGCTGCAACCAAATATGTCGATACTGCTGATTTTGCGGCCTCATCGGCCAATGAATTGCCAACAGCGTGAACTCCCACGCGCTGATGACCGAGAGTATGAATTACAAACACGAGTGGCAACTGCTCTTTAAGCTCAGCCACTCGGACCCAGATCATTTTATGTTTTATTGTGCTACCCTTCGAATTACGAAAATCATTCTGAATCCAAAAGAACAGGTTTTCATTGTAAGACTGGACACAGTTCTAAGAATCACTCACAATAAGAGTCGTCACACTAGGATCAGCGTACTCCAATGCAAGCATGAAGCTCTGCCAATTTTGCGGTGCAGTCCCCTAAAGTCTGCGTGTGCACGACCCTGGACTTGAACTCATCATTCACCATGGCACCTACCACAATGGCGCAAGCTGAAACGTATGTGTGCTTAGACCCATGCGCAACTTGCGCTAAACCATCAGTGTAAATTATACAATGGAAATCCTATAAAGGCCCCATAGTCAGAGGCGCAGGATGAAGAAATTCATACTGTAAAAACTCTTGCGACTGTAGGGAGGCATCAAAAATAAATGTGACATCCGGGGACGTCAATGATTCTGCCCATTTTATCCACCGTGGGTGCAAAGCTTTAGAATTCTGTACACTGGCTTTCGTCACTGCCTCTAGTGCAGGGTACGGGGTAACAACCAATATGCGTTTTCCCAGCGACAGTGCACGTTCCTTAAGAATCGCCATCTGCACTGCTGTCAAAACTTTTTCCACAGTGGAAAACCGCATTTCTGCCGAAGTGTACAAGTGTGACTTGTAAGCAATAGGTACTGTGTCTCCTTCGTTAAAAGTAAGGTAAGTGAAACCCACCGCCCCAGGGATGATTCTTATCACCAGGTTGGTGTGCTTATCACAAGTCAGTAAGAATTTATATTCTAGAAGATCAGCCTGCAAAAATTGCAAAATAGCTGAATGTTCTGGCAGCCAGCAGGATTTGGTAAAAGTAGGTTGTATCAAAGCATACAAAGGCTTGATACGCTGGGCATATTAAGGAATGTATGTACGCCCGAAATTAAAAAATCCCAGCAAGGACTGTAACTTTTTCAGAGTTGTAGGAGCGTGCAGCTGTGCATTTCTCCAAGAAGTGAGGAGCCAATCCTCGACCTTCATTGTTGAGCTCGTAGCCCAGGAACAACACTGTGTACTCTGCAATGTGAGACTTTGCAAAGTTGAATTTGTATCCAAAGTCCGCAAAGTTACAAATTATGCGGTCAACGCGACACAGATGCGCCCAAAGCTCGTCGTTTGTGAGATAGATGTCATCCACATACGAACACGCATCCGTGTCCACTCTCTCGAAGAGAGAGACAATGCGGGCAGCAAACACGCCTGGACTATTCTTATAGCCCATAGGTAAACGTTTGTATTGGCGCTGTTTGCCACCACTTGTAAAACTGGTCCATTGGGAACTAAGACCATCCAAATTGTGAGCAAAAAAATCGTTGGAAATGTCAAGTGTGGTTTTAAACCGTTTACGCACAAGACCATCCACTAAAGCAGAGCCGTGGGTATTCTGTACTGCACAGGTACGACAATGCGAGTTCAAATGCTGGTAATCCAATACCAAACGGTACAAGCCGTCTGGCTTGGTCACAGTAAAAAGAGGGTTATTCATCAGTGACACACAAGTTTCAATTACACCTTGATATTCCAATTGTTCAAGGATTTCCACAACGGAAGCCTTAGCTTCGCGTCAGATGGGATATTGAGGTTGAGGCTGGGGCATAGACCGTAAGGGAATCTCGTGGTGTGGGGAAAATTTATCCCAACCACAGTGTGTACGATACAAAGCCAGCGCAAGGGCTTTAGCCCACTCTTCTGCAAAATTCAGCGCATGCTCCTTTGAGACAGTGTGCGCAAAACTAGGGAGGATCACCTCCTCCCCTCTCGGAGCTCTGAGGACAAAAGGTGGGGGCCAGTCAGCCTCCGCTAACAAAATGTCATAGGTCGTTGTAAGATTTTCCCAAAATACCCCTTTTATGGTACGTTGTATGTCACCTTCAATTAAAAGGACAATGTTAGAAAGTCTATCAGGGGGAGCTACTCTGGTATCAGCTGTCTCCACAACAACATACTGGTCAGTCGCTGTCACCTTCAGTAGTGGACGCAGGGCCAATCGCACTATGGAAATCTCCGCCACGCTGTCCAACAACGTCAGAGCCCATGTCAGATTCCGAAGCTGCGTTCTCACTATCTGTGGCATATCTCGCTGTTAAAGCGGCAACTTTCTTTTTCTGAAACTGGGGTCTTTTCGGTGTTGAATCGTCCTGTTTGCCTTTACTGTCTTTCGGGCGAGGCTGGTCGCGCCCTTGCTGGCCCCCCCGACCTCTGCCGCCTCCTCCACCACCGGTCGATGAGGCCGATGAGTTCTGAAAAGAACGAGGAGATCGTTGTTCAGAAACCTGACAACGATCAGGTGATTTTATCGGCGCGCGATCGCGCAAGTCATAAACACGTTCTGTAGGTGCAGGCACTGGTGATGCAGGACGTGACCCCTGTTTCTGTTGCTGTTGTTTACCCTGTTTTTGGTTTTTCTGCCAATTTTGTTTCTTAGCCTTGGGCTGGTCGTCTGTTTCCGACTTCTGCCCTTGGGGTTGTTTTTTCTCTTTAGTAGAGAAAGGCTTGACACCCAAACTATTACGGCCCGCGGTTTTATAAGCCGCCGAAATAATTCTTGGTAACTGTCGGGGTTTATCGGCATCGGGAACCGCCTGCAAAGCATTAGACACCTGAAAGCTCACCACATCTCCCTTGACATCCGCAAGTACGAGATCGGAAACTACGTCAAAACTGCCTCATAGCCGCATACTCAATTCAACCGCCGCCTCAGGTCTGTGCTCATCTTGAACAGGGCGGGTGATGCTGCCCAGTCACCCTTACCCACGCTGAGTGCCCACGCTGAGTGTTCTAAAATCTCACTCGTATTCAGGAGAAACTCTTCGAACTATAAAGCGAAATATGCAAAACTGCTCAACTAAGGGGGAGAAAAGCTGTTGTAACTTCCCTGTCCTGCTGGAGGGACCTCTGTCGTGCAACTTATGTCACTTCCACAGCATGCAAGGGGAACCCCTAAGTAGGATGTTTCCCCGAGCGGACCTCGCGGACTGCCAGCTGATCCTCGCCCACATTCTGTGCAATGTCCGATCTCTCGCGAAGCACGCGATAGGAGATATGGGATCTGATTAATACCCTCTCACCGGACGTATGTTTTCTTACAGAAACATGGCTCAATCCTACTAACATACCAGCGGTTAACATAGCTATTCCCACAGATTATAATTTTATTCAACTTGATAGAAAGAAAAAGGTGGGTGGGGGCATAGGAATTGCTTTAAAAAAGGAACTTAAAGTCCAATGGACATCGTCCATAAATAATGATATGATGGAACTAGGTATGTTCAGGGTACAAGTGTCCCCAACAGTCTCATGTGATGGGGCCCTGCTTTATCGACCACCAGGCCCCAATTCCAATTCTAATTTTACCACTGCCCTGACAGAAATTATTGCCATGCAGGCTATTACTTCCAATAACTTCATATTATTGGGCGACTTTAACTTTCATGGTGAAGTCAAAGATAACCCAGAAGTAAATATGCTATTCTCAAATCTGAACAATATGGGACTCGGACCAATGGTACTAGGTCCCACACATTCGGCAGGCCACACCTTAGACCTCATATTCACTAATTCACAACTGCTGGAAGTTCAGCAGCCACAGCCGCTTATTTGGTCAGACCATCATCTAGTCCAATTTTCCCACCAACTTCAAGTAGGGCCAAAAAACATGGTCAATCACATACCCACATCGACATTATAAAAGACCATGGCACAAACTGAAGATGGATAGCTTTGCCAAACCTTATACTGACCAAGCCATAAAAATGGAACTTATGGATAAAGATCCCTCAGCCATGCTAGATAGTTTTAATTTAGCCCTAACTAAAACTCTGGACCTAGTGATCCCACATAAAAAGGCCACAATACCTCTAAGGGGACCCTCGGCCCCATGGTATACAGATGAACTTAGGTCCCTAAGGACAACATGTAGAGCACTAGAAAGGAAGTGGAGGAGGGGAAAATTATCAGGAGACAGGGCCATATACAAGGGTGCTTTAGCCCATTATCATCTTGAAATAAAAAAGGCTTGATGCTTCCATATCCAAGATCAAATATAAAACTCTAAGAACTCGTCCAAAGCTCTTTTTAACATTGTTAGAGACTTTTCTTCACCCTTAGTATGTAAACAAGTACCAGTAGAATCACAGGATCTATGTGATTCTATTGCACACTTTTTTCATGAAAAAATCTATTCAAATTTTTTGGATCAAGATACAAATGTGATACAGAAAAAAAAGCCAGGCATCTCCCCCGCACCCAACGGAGCCACGCTTAACCATTTTAAGCCTATCTCACTTGTGGAGACGACAAAACTGCTATCAGCAGCTAAATCAGGATCTCCACAGGATATCTGTCCGCCCAGTACAATGGCTCTTGTATCCTCGGTCTGTGCCCCAGCCGTCCAACGAATCTTCAATGTGTCAATTGAAACAGGCCTCATTCCTGGGGCCTGGAAGGAGGCGTCCGTCCGGCCTATTCTGAAGAAACCTACCGCAGACCCATTGGAGTTAAGTAACTACCGGCCAATATCCCTGCTACCCCTACTGGGGAAATTGCTGGAATCCAATCTAAATACCCAGCTTAGTCAATATCTGGAAGCAAATGATCTGTTGGACCCCTCCCAGTCGGGCTTCCGTCCAGGGTTTAGTACCGAAACTGCAACGTTGGCCGTTACTGACTCCTTAAGATGTACCCTCGATTCCGGGGGCTCAGCAGTCCTGGTTCTCCTAGATCTCTCCGCGGCCTTCGACACGATATCTCATCGAAGGCTAGCGGAGAGACTAGATGAATGTGGCATTGAAGGCACCGCCCTACGGTGGTTGAAAAACTTCTTAAGGGACAGATGGCAAACCACCACTCTTGGACCATTTACGTCTAAAAGTAAATTCTTGTTAGATAAAGAGGTGCCTCAGGGATCGTGCCTCAGTCCCACCTTGTTTAATGTTTATCTGTCCCCCTTGGCTAAACTCATCCAATCCTTCGGCTTTGAAATTATTTCCTATGCCGACGACACGCAGCTGCTGTTTCCAATTGGTAACAACTTCCCAGATGAGAAACAGCGTTTCACGGATGGTATGCTAGCGGTCGCGGATTGGATGAGGGAACAGTGCTCACAACTTAACCCAGGTAAAACAGAGCTAATGCTCTTAGGGAAATCTGCACACCTTTGGACTGCAGATTGGTGGCCTTCTAAACTGGGTGAAGCACCAATGCCATCCACCTCTGTAAAAAGCCTGGGAATCCAATTAGATGCCAAGCTAGACATGAAGGACAACATAAAGAACACTACAGGCTCATGCTATTATAATCTACGACTACTGCGTAGAATCATTCCCTACTTACCCCTGAAACACCGGAGAACTGTAGTGCAGGCGATGATAGGAAGTAGGTTAGACTATGGCAATGCCCTACTGGCAGAGGTTGGAAATACAGCCCTTTCCAAATTACAAGTAATACCGAACACGGCCGCCAGAATGGTTTTGGACTGCCCTCCCGGCACTCCATCTCTTCCTCTTCTTAAACAGCTACATTGGCTACCAATCCAAATACGCTCCGTATTTAAGATCTGTTGTTTGACCTTCAAAGCTCTTAGAGGTGAGGGCCCAGCCTACCTTAGAAATAAACTCACTAAGCACTCAAATGAACGCAACCTTGGATCCAATTCCCTAGCCCTTCTGAATGTCCCCAGGATTCGACTCACCCGCACAGGCGGCAGAGCATTTTCGTTTGTAGCTCCAAAATACTGGAACTCGCTTCCATTGACGCTGCGGGAATCCACAAACTACATGTCCTTCAGGAAACAATTAAAGACTTGGCTGTTCTAATACTCCTTACACCGCCGGTCTTTTCTTCTCCTTGAGGTTCCTCCTTCAGGTAAAGCGCTGAGATGCCCCTGAGTGATTCATGCGCGATACAAGAATCACTAACATAACATAACACGCTTAATGACCGAGGGAAGGACGGTCATTGACGGAGTGCCGGAGCACCTCGTGTACAACGCCGCAAAAATCTTACCCCAAGACTCAGTCACTTGCCTCTGGTATCAAGTCTTTAGGTAACTAATTGTCAGAATCCTGTGTTTTTCAACAGGAGTCGTGTTAGGAAATACTGCTTCCAGCTGTTCAAATTTCTCGGCAAGGCAGAAAGGCATATCATCCTTATACTGGGGGCGCTTGCCCATCACTGCATTAACCATAACAGGACTAAGCTTCATACCGCTCTGTCCGGCTGGAAGCGCCGCAGCACCCGGGGCCCCGCCCGGGAGATTGCGGGTAATGTATTGCACTAACGACCTAATTACACTAATTGCAACTGTATGTAGTAGCCGTAAATCTGCAACGGGAACCGCTCCATGTCTAGGATGCGGTGTAAATCCAGCCAAAACAGGCCGGGTAGCGCCTGGAATGGACAAAGGACCTAACCTTGAGACTAACAAAGTGTGGGGTAGGGCGCCATTAAACCAAACTCGGCGCTGCCAAGCATTAATCGGAACTTCCTGTGTCCTATATGGAACATATTCCTGAGGCACGGCAGTAGCAGTATAAGTGTCGAACACACCAGTATTTGCGTTCACTGCAGGGAAGGTCACCCACGAATAGAACATTTCGTAAGGGTAAGCTACTTCCGCACTCACTACCATAATAACTGCCATGCCCTCCAATCGGATGTTATAAGCCTGCAAATATTGCGAACCGCAATTCGACTATGTTGCGGTATGTCAACGTCAGCCATAGTGACACAGTTAGAAAGAGGTACAACAAACAACTACGTAGCACAACTGGGTAGTAATTCAAAAGGAAACCGTTTGAAAAGATTCAAGCTTGAAAAGACCTATGTAACTATAGGTAGGTTTGTTCGACACCACTGTCTTCCGGAAACAATAGTGAAGGGGGTTAAGGACTGATATAAGCTCTACTCAAGTGTCATGTAATAAGACCACCAACGATTGGGCGCCATGTCGCAGGGATTCTTCTCCTACACAGAACTGTGCATAGAGACTTAGAACCTCAGTGAATTAGGGTGTACCAAAACTCACCTCCGTATCCAAAATCCCGTACCAGACTAGCAATCAGTGTCTCGTTGGTTCTTCCATACCCCCAATGATTAGACAACCCAGAACATGGACACCTCAGGAAACGTGGAACACATGAACACTCTTTCGTTATACTAACATACCAGTCCAGAACGAGGAGTAAATGAAGACACGTGCAAGTTTGAAATATTTATTTCTAATGCCGTGTTCTGAGGCGCAGTATCCTAGCTAATACAAGCAAACATATTATAAGCAACAAGGTTATCATCATAATTACTATTACATAAAATACAAAGGGAGAAAGCATGTTAAATGCTAAAGGGAAGAAGTCTAAATGACACCTTAGTCTTACCCTCCCTTGCTAGTATATTATATTATATCTACAGAAGGTCTCTTTGGGTTTTAGAAAGGCGGCCCCATACCTCTGGTCTTAGTAGAAAGGGATCACATCATCTTCTGCACCAGCTCTCTGCATGTGAATATTCATCAAGTGTGTATGCATGCTCTGCGCAGTGCATTATTAAACGCGCCAAAAGCTAGAGTTGGCCACAGCTGCATATGTGTTATGTCTAGGACTTGCGCTGATCAGACCGAACAACAACCACTGTGTTGAAATAACCTTGAAGGCCTCGGCACTCACTGTTCAGACATAGCTTACCAAGCAAAGCTGATACTGTAGGAAAACATATTATTCTTGTGTGAAGCAAAATATTTTACTAGGCTCAAAGCATTAATAACAATATGTGCCGTGTGCAGAAGCAGCAGAAAGGAAAACTGGCGTTTAATCTTCTAATAAACTCATGCTAACTTAAAACAGTGTGAAGGCAAAGCCTATCTACATGACAGGGGCTTTATCTGTCTAGATCAGACCCACGCCACCCTCCAGTCTTCTTGTATGGCATCTCATACATCCAGTCACTGGGTTTATGCTGCCGCATAGCCCAACTTTCTTTGCAAGCAGGGCGTCTCTCCCATATTTATCCGTTTCCCTCAGATTCCTAAGCTCTGCTTCAATATACTTAGCCTTTTTCTTTAGATCCATGTCCCTTCACTGTAAATCTGCCTCTACTGAAAACCACCACATTTATATTTAATCAGGTCTGGATGGATAGCCAGTATTTTGTGATTGTGTAGTTGGCTTAGTACTAATGTTCTTCTAAATTTCTTGCACCTCATCAAGTTCTGAAAATATGTAGAGTTCTCCTCTCTAGTTCTTATTTAATGTTTATACTGAAACTGGTTTCACATGGGTCTTCTTCAATTTAAGTTCCTGTATGAGTCCCTTCAGCTGCATTTGGCTTTTGGGGGTCTTGAAGGACATACCCAGAAAGACAACAGAGGAGAATCTCATAGATATAGTAATTTGTTGCTTTTCTTGGGCAATTTCGAGTATCTTGTCTTTTAGTCAAAACGTTTTGAAAAATAGACAACCATGGTTCATGGGTATTCTGATGATTTTTGAGAGGGGGGTGATCAAAGAGGACTCTGTGAACTCTAGCTATTGATAGATTGGTGTGAGCACATTACAACTTTCCCTGTAGGACACATTTTTAATAGCAAGTGTGCTACCCACTTAATGGAATAGTCCTCCACACTTCCTCATCCTAATGGTACCCCACCATCTTCCGGTATTCCCAGAATCTGTATGCTTTTCAGGTAATTGCCATATATAGCTCTGTTTTTCAAATAGCTCTGCCAAAATTGTAACCCAGTTTTCCACCCAAGTTAGACCTTCTCAAAAACCTTTCATCATGCCATCCAATAAGTCCACCTTTTTGCTAAACAACTCTTATACCAGACTGTTATCACATTGCACTGCTTTAATTCCCCTCACTTCTATCAGAATAACCTGTAGAATCTTTTCAGAAGGAAATACTTTCTAGTCTGGTTGAGATGTTATGTCCCTTAATTCAGTTCCATACTTTTCACTTCTGTATTTCTTTACTGTTGATTTCCTTATGGGAATGATACCGCTAGACTGGATTCCCTATTTCACTGCTTGATTAATCTCATTTCTGTAGTAGGGGATCTCTGTGTATAGTGATAATCTAGTGAATAGTCCTGCACATGTGCGAGGACCCCGGCAATCAAAAATAATCTCTTAAGTTGTCAGAAAATTGCAGAACTGCAAAGACACTTAAGAGAGAATTTAAAGACAAATAATGCAGCCTATATCCACAGGCTACACTGTCCAGTACTTCAACTAGAAATTCCACCAAAACAACCCACAAACAGCGCAGCCTGCCCAGTTTCTCCCATAGAGAAACTTGCCTCTACCAGTAAAAGCCTCTGGAATGATAGAGAGGAAGGCATGGACAGACAAGCCCCATAGGCTGCCATTATGTGGCTTAAATAGGATACTGCGCCTTTAAGAGAACTTTCCAGAACTTCTCCCAGTATCTCAGAATGCACAGCAGGTCCCTCTTACTTTCAGTTCTTTTTGAAGGCGTAACACGCCAGACCTGTAGCATTCCTTTCATGAACATCTCTCTCCACCGGGGAGGCGGGAGGGCGCTTATGACTATAACAGAGATACCCCTACTACAGAACTGGAGTTACAGGACAGAAACTACTCCTTCTGTAGTAGGGGATCTCTGTGTATAGTCATAATCTAGTGAGTAGAATGGCAAGCCCATCCCCACACCAAAGCGGCGGTGGAGAAAAGAGAAATAACACCACTACTGTGCGAACAGATTTCGCAGCGAAGCCTGCCCAACCTGAGCGTCTGCCCTGGCATCAGTGTCCAGGCAGTAATGCTTAGTAAAGGTATGGACCAACTTCCAAGTGGCCGCCTTGCAGATTTCTGCAATTGGAACATTACGGAGCAGAGCTGTCGTGGCAGCTTTGCCCCTGGTGGAATGAGCCTTAGGTCTACCCCCTAAGGTCTTATTAGCTTTTTGGTAACACAATTGTATGCAGGACACAATCCACCTAGAGATAGACTGCTTAGAGGTCGCAAGACCCGTCCTGACCGATCCATAATTGATAAACAATTGGTCTGACCTACGAATATCTTTGGTTTTATCCAGATAAAATTTCAACACCCTCCTAACATCCAGGGAATGCAGCGACCTTTCCGCTTGAGATGAAGGATTCTGAAAAACGTAGACAAAGTTATGGTCTGGTTGACATGAAAATCAGAAATAACCTTGGGAAGAAATTTATGGTGAGTACGTATAACAACCTTAGCAGCATGAAATACAGTATAAGGTTCTTGGCAACACAACGCCTGAATTTCACTCACCCTGCGGGCCGATGTAATGGCCACGAGGAATGCCGCCTTCCAGGACAGGTGCTGCAACGAAGCCTTATGAATAGGTTCAAAAGGCTCCTTCATCAATCTAGACAGCACCACATTCAATTCCCATGAAGGCGAAGGAAGCCTGACAGGAGGGAACACTTTCTTCAAGCCTTCCAGAAAATCTTTAATCATGGGGATCTGGAAAAAGAAAGTCTGTGAAGGACATTTCCTGTAGGCAGTCAATGCAGCGAGATGAACCTTAATGGAATGGACATTAAGGCCAGACTGCGCCAAATGTAGAAGATAAGGAAGAATGACATCTTCCTTACATGTCGTCGGATCATAGTTCTTGGACTTGCACCAGATACAAAATCTCTTCCACTTGTACGCATAAGAAGTCCTAGTGGAAGGTCTCTTAGCTTCCTTCAGTATGTCCATACAATCTGCAGGGAGATTCAAATGGCCATATTGCACTATCTCAGGAGCCATGCAGCCAAACTCATAGACGAGAGGTTGGGGTGCAACATCTGCCCCCCGAACTTCGTGAGAAGGTCCGGCCTGCACGGCAGCCGCATGTGAGGAAGGAGAGACCGGTGAAGCAGGTCCGTGAACCACCACTGTCTGGGCCATTCCGGGGTAATCAGTATCATCCGCGCCCTGGACTGGGACAGCTTGATGAGAACCGTCGGAATCAGGGGAATGGGTGGAAAAGCGTACAGAAAGCTGTTCGACCAGTTGATCCATAACGCATTCCCCAGCGTCCCTGGCTGGTAGTACCTGGAGGCGAAGTCTCGGCATTTGCTGTTTTCGGCGGTGGCGAACAGATCTACGTCTGGAGTCCCCCACCTTGCGAAGACTTCTCCTAGTACTTCGTCGTTTATGACCCATTCGTGGTTTTCCTGAATCAGTCTGCTCAGTGCATCTGCCTGAACATTCTGCACACCTGGTAGATGGGTAGCCGTTATCGTCAGTCCTCTGGCCAGAAGCCAGTGCCAGATCGCCTGCGCCTCCTGCGACAGGGTGCGCGATCTCGAGCCCCCCTGCTTGTTGAGGTAATACATCGTGGTCGTATTGTCCGTCTGTACAAGCAGAGAGTTGGTCTGGAAGGACGGAAGAAAGGCCTTCAGCGCCAAGTGAACAGCTCTGAGTTCCAGGAAATTGATGTGGTACGTGGACTCCTTCTGTGACCACGTCCCCATAATCTGTAAGTCCCCGGAGTGTGCCCCTCAACCTTGGAGAGACGCATCCGTCACTATAGTCTGCGTGGGAATGTCCTTGTGGAAGGGAACCCCTCTCAGGAGATTCTCCGCCGAACACCACCACTTCAGAGACTGAAGAGCATGCAGAGACAGTCGTATCTTGTCGTCCCAAGATCTTTTCCTCTGATCCCACTGGTCCTCCAAGCACTCTTGCAACTGTCTCATGTGCAGCCATGCGTGAGGCGTTAGGAAGATACACGAGGCCATCGATCCCAGTAGAGAAGACACCGTCCTCACTGTTGTAGATGGAGTGGTCATAAGAGCCTGAGCCTTCCGAAGCAGTGATAATCGTCGCTCCTCCGAAGGAGACACGCTTGCTGACAGCGTATTGATGGAGGCTCCCAAGTACTGTATGCACTGGACCGGAGTCGGGACTGACTTGGACATGTTAATGTGCAACCCCAGATTGTTCAGTAGAACGCACGTCTTCTGGAAGTGTGCTTGAGCTTCCGAGAAGGAGGAGGCCTTGATCAACCAATCGTCCAGGTACGGGTAGACAAACACCTTGTTCTTTCTCAGGTGTGCCGCTACCACCGCCATGCACTTTGAGAATGTTCTCGGCGCAGATTTCAGTCCGAATGGTAGTACTGTGTATTGATAATGATTGGCGCCGACTTTGAATCGCAGGAACTTCCTGTGTTTGTGTGCAATGGGCACATGGAAGTATGCATCCTGTAGATCTATGACACACAGCCAGTTTCCCCGTTGCAGCTGAGGATAAATCTGATGCAACGACAGCATGCGAAACTTTTCTCTGCGAATCCACTTGTTCGCTTGTTGCAAATCCAGAATGGGCCTGAACTCGTTCTTGTCCTTTTTGCGAACCAGAAAGAACCGGGAGTACAGACCTCTTCCTCTTTGAGACCGAGGTACGTCTTCTATCGCCCTTTTCCTTAACAGGATATCGGCCTCCGCCTGGAGCTCGTGCAGCTGAAACTGCGAGCTGACCGGAGGGATTGATGGAGGAGGGCTGGTGAACCGAAGACTGTATCCATTGCAAACAATATTCAGCACCCACTTGTCCTGAGTAATTTTTCTCCATTCTGCCAGAAAAAATTGAACGCTTCCCCCCACCGGAGTGGTTAACGGACGCAGGGGAAGTAAGCGCTCAGGGCCTAGACCCGGACTGGCCTTTAGTCGCTGTTGCCGACTGGTGGCCGCCGATGCCTTTCCGGGGCTTCTGAACTGCTGCTGCTGTTGTTGCTGCTGTTGTCCTGAAGACTGGCCACGCCCTCTGCCCTGGCCACCGAACCACCGCTGGAACTCCTTTGTCTCCTTGGGTTTTTCCAAACCCACCGCCGTGAGCGTTTCATCCTCCGCCTTCATGCGGGCCATTTCATCATCCGCATGTTTTCCGAACAGGGTTTCGCCAGAGAATGGTAGATTGGCAACCCTTTGTTGTGCGTCCGGTTTCAGTGAAGTGAGGTGGAGCCAGGCGTGTCTTCGTTGGTTAATCCCATGGCAGAAACCATGCGCCGCCAGCAGGGAAGAGTCGGCTGCGGCACTGATGACCTGATTCGCCACCAACATCCCCTCATTCAACACCTCTTGGAAATCTTCTCGCTTGTCACGCGGCAGATGTTCCACAAACTGTTGTAGGGATTCCCAGAGGGCTCGGTCATACCGCCCCAACAAGGCCGTGGCACTCGCGGCCTTCATGGAAGTCGCCGACGTCCCACAAACCTTTCTCCCAGACTAATCCAGCCACCTAGATTCCTTATCTGGCGGAACTGTGGAGGATGGAGTGGTGTCATGCTGTTTACGAGCTGCCGTCACAATCACAGAATCTGGAGGGGGGTTGCACCCATAGAAAAGCCTGATCCGAGTCAGGAGCCCGGTATTTTTTCTGCAGTCTCGAGGGGGCCGCCTTAGTCACCGCCGGGGTGAGAAAAGGTCCATGGCCGGATCTTTCAGGCCCGGTACCAGTGGTAGTAGAGGCCGAGACAGCTGTTTCTGGTGCAGCGTCTCGAAGATCACCGATGTCTTGGGCGTGGGCACCGTCAATGAAATGCCCAACTTCGCTGCACCTCGTAAAAGTACGTCCTGGAAAGACACCAGATCATCAATTGGTGAAACCCTTGTTTCCGGTGAATCCGACAAGGTCGGAGAATAGTCCCTGAAGACCTTGTCCAGGAACGAGACCTGTGCCTCCTGTGGCGCCGTCTCTACCACGTGGACGACCTGTTGGGCGATCGTTCCCTCCTCCTGGAACAGGAGCGCGATCTCCCAGTACGTGGGCGCTCCACAGGTTTCCGTGGAGGCGTCTTCCGTGGCCTATCCTGGGGTTTAGGTTTCGGAGTCTCCTTAGGCGGTGTAGGGAGCGGAGGTAGTGACACCGATCTCGGTGGTAGGACAGGAAGTATCTCCGGCCGAGGAGCGGGCCCATGATGTGGGACCGGTGGTGGAGGTTGTCCCGCAGGAGGAAGTGGAGGTAGTGGAGGAAGCGGCGGGTTGGCGGGAGGATCCTCCTTAGGTAGAGGGGGAGGAGTTTTAGGCCGAGGTGGTTTATAAACCACCGAGTACACCGAGCCCGGTGACTTCTTCGGGGGAGGAGACTGCGACCCAGACCCTCCAGAATGTGAGCGACGCCTCCGGCGTCCTTCACCAGACCCAGCGTGACTTTTTGCGCCAGAACTCATTCTGCGCCGCTTAGGGGAGGCGGAAAGCCTCGGAGACGCCGATCTCTTTCAGCTTGACGTCGAGCGTCGTTTATCAGGCGTTGAACGTCAACTCCGGCGTCGAACGCCGTCTCCTCGACGTCGAGTGCTTCTTCCTCGACGTCGACCGTCGCCACCTCGAAGACGAACGGTCAGTCCTCGACGACGAGCATCGACTCCTCCTCCGCGTCAACCGTTTTCTCGCGGTCCTCGACGTTGAGGATCCCCTCGACGGCGACCGTCTGCTCGACGGCGACCGGCGGTGTTGCTTTGACGGCGAGCGCCGGTGCCTGTCGGTCCTTCTTCGACGTCGATGGCTCGACGCTGACGTCGACGAAGATGCCGTCGGCGGTGATTTCGACGGCGGCCTACCCAGGCCTCTCGACGTCGACCGTCCACGCTGTCTCGACCCGGAGCCCCGGGGAGAAGGGGAACACACCGTCGTCGTCCCTCTCGACGTCGATGCGATCGACGGAGACCAGGACCGTTTGCTGGGCTTCCTGCCTCTGGGGAGCCCCCCAGAGGCCTCAGCAGGGGCAGAGGGAGCCTTCCCAGCCTGCCCAGACCCACCTGCAGCCTGCAGTCGCCTCTCCTCCAGGCCTTGAAGCCTAATCTTCAGCCTGTCCCTCAGGGTCCTTGTAGAAAAGGTCTGGCAGATGTCACAATCTTCAGGGACATGTGCTTCAGGGAGACATAGTATGCAGACGTCGTGTGGATCAGTCTTGGCCTTCTTCCTTCCACATGCTGGGCACTTGTCGAAGAGAGCAGGCATTTTAGAGCCCTAAAACGCCTGAACAAATACACAGAAGTGAAGGGAAACACCAAGTACACACTGAAAACACTTTTAAAGCCAAAAGTGCACAAAAATCCTATAAACCCTTGAAAAAGGGAGAGCTCAATGCACCAGGGTCCTGTTAGCAGGAGCCGGAAAAAAGAACTGAAAGTAAGAGGGACCTGCTGTGCATTCTGGGATACTGGGAGAAGTTCTGGAAAGTTCTCTTAAAGGCGCAGTATCCTATTTAAGCCACATAATGGCAGCCTATGGGGCTTGTCTGTCCATGCCTTCCTCTCTATCATTCCAGAGGCTTTTACTGGTAGAGGCAAGTTTCTCTATGGGAGAAACTGGGCAGGCTGTGCTGTTTGTGGGTTGTTTTGGTGGAATTTCTAGTTGAAGTACTGGACAGTGTAGCCTGTGGATATAGGCTGCATTATTTGTCTTTAAATTCTCTCTTAAGTGTCTTTGCAGTTCTGCAATTTTCTGACAACTTAAGAGATTATTTTTGATTGCCGGGGTCCTCGCACATGGGCGGGACTATTCACTAGATTATGACTATAACAGAGATACCCCTACTACAGAACTGGAGTTACAGGACAGAAACTACTCCTTCTCTTCTCCTTCCTGTTATCCATCTCCTTTTGCTTCTGCAAGGAATCCGGAATCTTTACATGATGATGGCATGATGATTGGAGAGTATTTTATTTAACGGTAGTGCAAGAGCGTATCATGCTTAACAAATGTCTTTAATTCCCATCTGTATAAAGGTGACTTTTTATGTAGTATACCAAAACGAGGTACACTATGTAGAAAGTCCAAACAACCCTTATTGTCTTACAAGGCTGAAATTGATAATCCCAAATGCTCTCTTTTGTGGTACTGTGGGCCAGCAGTTTAGGCTTATCAGAAGGTAGTCTTAAGCATTTGTTGAACACACCGAGTCATTAAATGGGGCACATACTGAAGAAGAAACTTGAGACCAATACAAAAAAATAATAGATATTTTTATATTTATTTTAACACCAAGAACTTCATAATTGGGTAAGCTATTTTTTTGTGTATTCATTTTTGCAATCCAGTAAAAAGTCACTAAAATGTGCTTTAACTCTGTGATGTTTTCCTATGGAGAATGAAACATATACAGCCTTTGAGATTTATAAAAGTAAGGCTGTGAGCTGTGCCCTTTATGGGGCCGAGTTATGCGGTCATGGAAGACTAATTGATCTGATGACAATGGAGAACTAGTTCCTACGGAACTTAGTATCACTCCCCCAAAATACACCACTATATCCCCTCAAACTGGACTTGGTTGTCAAGTCCATCAAATATCTTGCAAACCTGCATCCTCTTCTCTTCTGGCAGAGATTGGTTACGACTCCTGAAATGTCCTTGTATGCCTTGGCCTTTGATGAAGTTCGCACCCTGGACAGATTCAACAAGATAGGTCGGATCAGAAATGTTAAAAGCCTATTCAACAGCTTTGGCGTAAAGGGACAGTGGGGTAGCATCAACCTTTAAGAACCACCTACTAAGAAGCAAGTTAGAGTTACTTATTAGAATTGGGTTGCCCAGAGAGCGACTACGGATAGCAAACTGGGCAGATTAACAGAGGAATTTGTTGATTGAGGAAGCGGGGGATGGTTTGTATCTAAGGGCCATGGAAAAGTTATCCACTACTGCATCTGAGAGAGTGACTCAGATAAGGTTGATGTTAAATGGGTACCTAAATTATATTATCATCTTTTTATCTTTCCAAAACAAAGGAAGGTGCACTTCGTAGAAGTCGGGACCAATGACAAGTAAATACTTTATGGAATCTTCTTTTTATTGAATACTTGAATAAAACACCGGCACACAGCCAACGCGTTTCGTTCCCCAGTGCCACGGGAACTTCGTCAGGGCTTATATAGTCTATAGGTTCAGTAACCTGTGTAGTATTGTACATTCATGTATGGATCAATGGATTGTCAACCCCAGACTGTGTTGTCCTGGATTTGATAATAGGTTTCAGGAAAAGACGAAGTACATTTGTAAGTTGCCAAGGTTCGGGTTGTCCTGGATTTGATAATAGGTTTCAGGAAAATACGAAGTGAATTTGTAAGTTGCCATGGTTCATTGTATTGATGCTTAAAATATCTGGTAACGCAAGAACAAGTTGATGTACCACAAGGGTTAGTACTCGTATCTGGCGCAACTAAAAGTGATGTGACCCGTCACACGTCTCTTGACCTAGTAATTGGAATGTTCCAGGCGCAGAAGTCACAAGGTACTTGGGTGGAATTTCTTGGAAAGCAAGGCGTGATACACAAACTGTTTCCACCCAATTATTGCCGGTATGGCGAGGTCTCGATGGGTAAATGGTAAACCCCCAGAATCCTTCAAATGTCGGGATTCATACGTTGGGCAGCATGATAACTGGCACAGGCGTAAAAAGCACCTGGACATGAAGTATTTTATTAAAATGAAATTGTTACTTTGTATTTACTCTGTGCTTTTATGATCTTTTTTAAACTGATCGAATAAAGAAATGTATGACTGAATGAATTTGTTGATTTTAAATCTTAGTGCTATTTGGAAGGCTATCTTGATATTAACACGTCACCTATAGATAGAAACCTTTATATCAAATTTAATCACTGTTCCCTCCCCTTGAATTATTTTACAAACTCATGGCTGTGTAACCGCCCAGAGCAAGGCTTGTCCCTGTTGCCCTGCTCCCACTGAATCCATCTCTCACTTCTTTTTGGCTGCAAAGCATACTCCATCCTTAGAAGAAGTTGGATAACTCCTATTGGTAAGCAGTTGGGAACTAGAGAATATGGTGTAGCTTTACGCATTCTAAAAACTGATGCGAGACTCCAATTTGTTTGTGCGCTTGCAAAATTCTTTGGCCAAATATGGAGAATAAGAAGAAAGTCCCAAAGTTAATTCTATACTTTGCCCATTAAGTTGTATAGTATGAACCTCGTATGGCTTATCTCCAAGGAACCTAAATGTGCATGTGATGAGTAGATAATTGAATAGATCTTAATGACTTGACGACAGGTGCCAAGTGTTTGAGAATTCTTTAAACTTATAAATCAACTGTGAAGTTTTAACCTGTATAGTTCGTTTATGGTTATATTTAACAAGTCCTTAAGTGATTGTATAGCATTTTTTATAGGAATTAATGCAACTTATTAAACTTGGTAAAAATGTATATATGCACTTTGATGGTCTGATGACTGAAATAGTTTAATGATGATGATGAAACATATGCTGAATACAGGTATTTGCAAGCTAATCCCTGGGGGTCTCCTTTAGGACTTAAGGTGCTAGGGGACCACGGTCCAAAGTACCACCAGCAGTTTGAATTTACCTGCCATGGAGTGTACAGGCGCTGGACCGGTTGGTAGCCTTGTGTGCTGCAACACCATAGAAAAACAGGGGGGGCAACTAACAACAGGCTGCAGAGGGACAACTCTGGGAGCTCACAACGAGGGGCTCGGTTCGTGGGGTCCTGAGAGTAGGGGAGAACAGTTGTTTGTCATGGCTCCGGTCCAGGGAGTTTAGGTGCAGAAGGTTTTGTTGGCTGGTGCCTGTGCGTTATAGGCACCCATGAATCTCTGTTACACCTGCAAAGGGAGACAAAACAGGATAGCTGGGGCCGTTCTTGGTGCTGGCCTCTGCGATGTTGATGTCCCTCATCGGCAGGTCAGTCTTTGCATCATTGGAGTCGGATTGGACTCAAACAAGCTTTGGTTGCTACAATGGGTCGGTACCCAGCGTGCAGCGCTGCTCCAGTTGGTCCTGGTGTCTTCACACTTGGGCGGGTGACAGGATTTGACCTCCTAGAGCACAGTGACCTCCTGCTGCAATGATGGACCTGGTGGTTAGCAGAATGGTGAGCCAGACGTTGCGGTCGGTGCCTGCAGGTTGCAAGGAAGTGACTCCTCCACTTCAAGGGAGGTGCTGAGGCCTTCCAAATTTTTTGGGGGTGCACAGCTGCAGGACGAGTCGGGTTGTCACAATTGTTGGGACAGCAGCAGACAGGCAGGGTTTGGTGCCAAAGTCCACCAGTAGACTGCAGTTCCCGCTTCTTCGGCTCTGCCTGGTGTCAGGGGGGCCCCTAAATGCTCAATTTGGGGGTGTTAAGGGGAGTGGAGGGTGGTAGCCAATGGGCTACTTACCATTGGGGTCAGTACACCCCCTATATTACCACTTCATGTGAGAAATGGGCATTATCCTGTCCCAAAGTTCCTAATTCCACCAAAGTCAAGATGGTTGAATCCTTTCGTGGGGCCCATCAGGCAGCCCACCTTAGGGATGTGACTGGCCTGGTAGTACACCACGCTTCCTTGCATAGCTAATTTCCTGCCTGTCCTGGTGCCAAATGGGCCTCAGGGGGAGGGGGGCATCTCAAAGGTATGGTGGAAGCTGGGGCCACACAACAAGGGCAGCAGGGGCTTTGAAGCCCTTGGACTTGGTATGCTTAGTCCTGCTGGAGGAGGTGATAATAAGTCCTGCCGGAGGAGGTGATCATACCTCCTGCCAGAGCAGGCATTGTTCCTGACCAACTGAGAGCATAGGCTCTCACCTGCAGAGTGTCAGAAACACACCTATGGTGGCAGGCTGAAAGGATCCAGTCAGTCAGTACACTAGAAGACCAGAAAGGTTTCAGGGGGCATTTCCATGGTGCCCTCCGGGTGTATGTCATAATAAATTTAGTACTGGCATCAGTACAGATTTATTAAGACAAGGTGTTTGTAGGAGAGTGGGGTCTGCAATCCCATGGCCACCCCAGATTTTTGCTTTTTGATTCACTGATTTACGACTTTCCCTGGCTGTGGGCCTGCTAATCAGACCCACAGCCTAGCTGTTCTCTCTCTAAATTGACAACCATGTACCTTAGGTGCATTTACCAATTGGTACTGGGCCACCTTATCAGTCCCTGTACAGAATACCTTAGGTATCCAGGGCATAGGTGTACCCAGGGCCTACCAGGGGCTGAAGCATGTATTATGCCACCCCTGGCTGGCCATCTAAACAGACACAACTGGCTGCACGACAGCTGGGGCAAGGTGGTGTAATCACTCGTTTGCTTTAGATATAGTTCCCTATATCTAAACCTAAAATGGACACATATATTCCTATCAGTCACTCCTATGGAAGGCCTTATCAGTCCTGAAGGCAGAGTGCTTGGAATTATGTGAGATGGTGCTCTGGCATGAGCTGAGCCCGTTTGCAGCTTGCGGAACCAAGCCCTAATAGCTGTTCCATGATAACGCTATACCATATACTCTTAAGTGCATTATAATCCTCGCGGTTAAATGCTAACTTTGGCATAGCATTATCAAAACATGTCGAGTAAGGTGTCATACGAATTGGAATACTAACCCCTCGCCAATTCTGGTGACGGGGTTAGCATTCCACCCTTCTAGAGGGACACGACATGTATGTAACTGTGAACCCCCGTTAAAGTCAGACACAGCCTCAGCTCCACAAAATGGATGCTGCCACCGAGACACAAGTCTGCCCTCCTGCTGCTGGGAGTCCTTCCAGCAACGGAGGCCTGGACAAAGGGTTTCCTGTCAGGGGCGGTGCTAGCAGCATCCCAGACAGGATTTTGTGTATCCCAGGTAGGCAGGGCTGAAAGGAAGGTGACTGCAAGTGGCACCCCGGTGCTCACTGTGCATATGCCGGCTCAAACCAGTTCCAGGGGCACCCCAGCCCCTGAGCTGGGGAGAGACTGGACAAAGGAGAGGGGTGTAACCACCCCCCTCCTGGTCCCACCCATGGGCAGGACCTAGTCGCGTGCCAGCCCCTTTTTTTTGGATAAAGGTAGGATCAGGCCCCCTTCCCAAATTAGATCATCTTGAAACTTGAACTACTTTCCACGAAAGGAACTCTTGTCACTCTCTGAAGACTCTCCCTTGTGGCTAAGGAGTAGCCACCCTGCACTAGCAGGCACCATCTAAGCGCTTGTGGTTTGCTGCACGTCCATCCTCCGGATCAAGACTGACCAGCTCGACGAGACCCGGTTTTCCCGCCATCTCTGACCTCTACCTGCATCATCAGCCCAGCTGAGATTCGTGGGTGTGACGAGAACCCGTGGGACCGGCCATCTTCAAGACCTGCATGACGCTTCACCAGCACGACCCCCGAGAGACCCTCGAGTAAGTGCACTGGGGTTTGAGAAGCCCCAACCCTAAGCAGCTCCAGCACCGAAGTCCAGCCCCCCAGCATCCACGAGGTCTGCGTGGGGCCCTTCTGCTTCCTTGCTGCTTGCCACGTTGTCCGGTTACTTGCCCGTTGGCTAGTGACCCTTTTGACGACGTACCACGACGTTTTCACCGCTGGTCTAGGTCCCCTAGACTGGCCCTTGCTCCTTGTCCAACAAGAAGTATCCTGGACCCTCCTGGTCCACTCCAGATGCCATTTTGATTCCACCGCGTGGGCTTGCCTTTGCCAAGGTTTGTTGTTCCAATCTTGGATCCAGCATCGACGACAGCAGACACCCTCGTGGGACAGCTCGCACCTCCAGCCTGGACGCCGACAACGCCTCCTGGCCCGTGTAACTGCAGAGTCCAGCGTCGCCCACTCACCTGGTCGAGGTGACTTCATCCGGTGCCATCCTGGTGCCCACACAATGCTGGTTAGTGATTAAGAACTGAGTCCCCTCTGCTTTCAGGTCGTCTCCTTCACTGATCCAGCCTTGGATCACACCGAACTTCTATACTGGTCGCCTGCCAGCAACATCTTCTTTCAGGCTCCATAGACTACAACGAGGATTCCCGACGTCATTTGAACCCTATGCAGCCGCAGCCCCTGGGCTAGGTAACTCGAGCATTTCGGTGCTCCAGCACAGGTTCACTCTCCTAGTGTCCAGATCCTTTTTCGTTTTTAGTCTACCTAGTCGGATTCGTCCGGAAACAGTAACTTTAAGAACTGCTAGCATCCATAGACTTTGTCCCGCATCCCATGTAAGAGTTCCCACTCTGCACCCGGGTTCCCTAGGCCTCCTGCTCCTAACCTGAGGGTTCAGTAAGGTAGTCCTAGCGGTCCTGAAGCCTCTGGATCGTGTTACTTACCTGCTAGTATTTCGCATTCCACTTTTAGAGTATATGGTTTTTCGTGCCCCTCGGGCATTTGTGTAAATTGTGTAACTTGCAGTATTTTCGTAAGAGTTTTGTATTGTGCTTAGCTCCCTGACTCATAAAGAGTTCAGGGTAGTCTTGTTATTAATAAATATCCTTTATTTTTTATAACAACTTGTGTGGTGTCCTTTCACTTGGTGTTCAAGGGGTATATGTGATGGTAAAACAGCTGGCTTAACACGCCCTCTAGAGTTTAGCCTAAAGACTGCTCTTGTCCACGCTACTAGGATAGCTGGTCTAATAAGGTTGACTTACAACCAATCATCAATAAGGGTCGTTTGGAATGATACAGAGTGATCACTAGAATAGTGAGCACTACATATCAGGCCAACTTCTCACAGTGTTTGATACGAAAAACCAGTGAAGCCATCATGTAGCTGGGGACCTCGTAATAACCAGTGCCAGTACATTTCCTTAATAATAATAATAATAATAAGGGTGTTTTATAAAGCACCTGGTTACGCTCAGATGGCGTGTCCCCGCTCTAAGACAGATGAACTAATGCCGGCAGGCCGTAGGGTCTGCTTGGTTACCGTGTATAGAGGTGTGTTTTCAACTTCTTCCTGAAGCCGGGCTCAGATAGCTCCAGGCGAAGGTTCAGAGGTAAGGCATTCCAGCTCTTCGCCGCCAGGTAGCGAAAAGATCTACCTCCCATGCAAGCCCTTTTATCCTAGGGACCTTTAATAGGCCTCCATAGGAGGAGCGAAGGGCGCGCGTGGGCGCATATCTGGAGACCAGACTCTGGAGCGGTGCTGGTGCCTTCCCAGTAAGGATTCGATGGCAAGTACAAAGGGCCTTAAACTCGACCCTGCTCCTTACTGGGAGCCAGTGAAGGGTCTGAAGGGCAGCTTTGGAAGCCGATCTTTTGGGGAATTTCAGAATGAGGCGGGCTGCCGCATTCTGCAACACCTGAAGGCGATTTATTGCCTTACTGGTTGCTCCCAAATTCAGTAAATTGCCGTAGTCCAGGCGCGATGTGACGAGGGCATGCACCAGCGTCCTACGGGCAGACATAGGAAGGAGATCTAAAACCTTCCATAGACTTTTTAGAACGCTGAAGCAGACACCCACCACACGGCCTATCTGAGGTGCAAAGGACAGGTCAGCGTCAAGCCAAACTCCAAGGTTCCTAGCTTCTTTTTTTTTTTTTTTTTCCACGAATGACAGTTTTGTAAGCCTCCCAGAGCAAACTTGGAGAGGAAACAGAGCCCACATTCTCAGCAAAATAACAATCGTGCGTTGTGACTAGCTCAGCCCTGACCCTGGGATCCCGCAAATACCAGGGGTTAATCGGAGCCACACGGCCCGCCGAACCCTGCCGTGCATCAACCACCAGCCAAAGCGGAGAGTGATCTGAGATACCCCTCGCCAGGTGTTTAACTTCCCGTATGATGGAAGCATGGGCAGAAGGTAGTAGGATATGATCCAACCTCGAGAGACTACCATGAGCACCAGAATGAAAAGTATATTGCAACTGCCCCGGGTGGAGCAAGCGCCAGCTGTCAGTTAGCCCCAGCGTTTCCAGAAAGTCGCTCAACCAAGTCTGGGCCTTAGGCAGTGCCCGGGGAGGGTGACGGTCACACATCCCCGAGACCACTGCATTAAAATCACCCCCAACCAAAAGCAGACCCTCGGGGAGACCCAGGATAAGTCCACTCAAGTCAGCGAATGTGGTGGCTTGGAGGCCCAGGGACACGTATACGGAAATCAGGATAACAACCTTCCCTTCCCAACGCCCAACAATGGCGGCGTATCGTCCCTTATCATCCAGTATGACATCATCAATGGCCAAGGGGAGGGAGGTCCGAACCAAAATGCCCGCCCCTCTGGATCCCGAAGTGAAACCCGAGTGCGCCACAAGGCGATAACCACGCCTGTTCAGAGCATAGCACTTGTTGCCGAGCAAATGTGTCTCCTGCAGTAAGACAACATCAGGAGACAAACGTTTCAGCAGTTGCAATACCACCCTCCTCTTAATCCCATCCCCCAACCCATTTACGTTCCAACACAGCACCCGAAGTCCCCTACCCCCCATCCCCGAAGTCAGTCCCCCCCGCCCCACACCCGAGGCAACTTCAAAAAACAGGAGTTTGTCTTTCCTTCGCCTTGCAAATAACAATAAAATTCAAACCAACATCCCCGTTTCCCCAACAATACCCAAACAACTTCACCCCCCACCCCGCACCCCTGCTGAAGACCAAAAAGCCCCATAAACTTGCAGTGTGCCTGTCGCCCAACCACCCAACTAGTCTACGAAAAGAAAACCCAGGAGGAGAAAGGACCTGCCCACCCCCCACCCGCCCCCATATGGACTAATACTTGCAGACATTAATGTCACGGCATTAGCACAAATCAAAGTCAACTGTAAGGGAACGGGGGTCGAAGACGATATCCACTCCTGCTCCATTAGGCCACCCTCCTCTCGATCCGATTTGCCAGAGTCCTCAGAATGTTCATGATCCGTAGGCAGCGAGTCAAGCCAGTCACTCACGACCCCAGGATGTTCGAAGAAAAAAGTGCGATCATTATGCACCACCCGCAGACAGGCCGGGAAGAGCATGGCATACTTCATAGATCTTTTCCTGAGTCTCTTCTTGACACCTTGAAACCCCAACCTCTGTTTCTGGACCTGTTGTGTAAAGTCTGGATAGAAGCTGACTGTAGAGTTCTCAAAGGCAATGGGACCTGACTGTCTCGAAGCCTGCAGGATAGCGTCTCTGTCCCGGAAATTGAAGATCCTCGCAATGATGGGACGTGGGTTAGCATCCACTTTAGGCTTGCCACCAGGGACCCTATGTGCACGCTCGACAGCGAAAAATTTACTGAGACCCTTGGGTGCCAAGTGATTCAGCACCAGGTCCTCCACCAATAAGTCCGTCGAGGCAGCAGTCGATGATTCCGGGACCCCAATCAGGCGAATATTGTTGCGCCTGGCACGGCTTTCAAAGTCCTCCAGACGCCCAGAGAAATAGTCATTAGCTTTCCGCAAGTTCCCGACTTCGGCTTGTAAGTCGGAGACGTCAGTGATTAGGCTAGAGGTCTTGAGATCCAGGAACTTGACCTTTTCGTTCGTCTTCGCCAGGTCCGTCCTGATCAAGTTGACGTCTATCGAAACAGTATCTAGTTTGAGAGTCAAGGCCTCATATTGTTGTCCCAAAGAAGCCTTCATTTCGGAAATGGCGCCCATGACATCCCGCAGCGAGAGCTCTTCTTCAATCGATGAGTCCTCCGGGATAGTCGTCGAGGGTTTAGATGCTGCACCCGGCGATCCTTTAGTAAGGGTGTACCGGTCCATGATGTTCGTTTGCAAAGCACTACCTCGAACGCCCGTTTTGGTCTTGCGTCTCTCACTCTCCGGCTTGGTGGCCATCTTAGATCCCGGACCCTTGAGGGTCGCCTGTTGTCGGGTGAAAATGGTTACTGCGGTAGCATGAGCAGGACCAGGAGGGATGAAGTCGGTGCCAGTCTCAGAACTGGAAGCCACAATAGATCGGCATCAGAAACGGAGAGACCAAAAAGCAAAAACACTTCGGGCTTGCCGCGCAACTGGCAAAGTCAAGCTGGTCTCTGGACAGGAATCGAAACCGAAAGTGATTGCCAAGCCCAGGCGAATCCAGCAATCCGTTGTTGTTCACTTACTGGACGGCCGGCCAAGACAGGATAGCCCGGGGCGTCACCATGGAGCAGGCCCGAAAACTGTGGCGATCCGTAGCTCTGGACCCCGAAGTCCAAATAAAGTTCAGAGAACAGATAAAGAATCAGCACATCTTCGCCAATAAACACCCGTCGTCCAAACCAGGATAAAGTACAGGATAGTCGGTGGAGGCGGTGAGGGTCCGGGAGCCCTTTGCTCACGCGACCATCTTGGGCCCGCGCGAAGCTCCTCCCGGTTCCTAGCTTCTTGACGAGGTGTTGGAACCTCGCCTAAGCATGAAGGCCACCACGCCGACGACCAGACAGATGGGTTCCCCCCCACCACGAGCACCTCGGTCTTGCTGCCATTTAATTTGAGGCAGTTGGTGGACATCCAGGATGCAAGTTATCCAGTATTAGGGGTGTCTTTCATAGATTCACATGCCTGAATCATTCCCCGTCGTCGAGACGGGAGCCTCCGGTACATAGAAAAGTAATGTCCTATAGACATACATAGAGAAAAATAGGCCTAAGGGCCTCACCTTAGTAGCCTATCCTTGTCCTTATGTAAAAAGGACCAAACTCTTAGAGCCAGCCAATCAGCTATCACCTCCCTCTAGAACCTTCCTGACAGGAGCCTCAGTCTCTCAGATTTTCTACCGCACGTTGTGCTAGGGAGTCTCCAACCTGAGTTCTCCTCAGGATCTCTTCAAAACCAACTTGTTCACTTTTAAAAGTGAGTTCTTTCTCCAAAAATCTCGAACATGATTACTTCAAACCACTTATCATTGGAGTAAATGATTTATTTCTTTAAAATTCTGGCATGTCTGAATCCCAGAAGGAAGCCCTTTTCAGGGCCTGCTCTTCATGTGGGAAGAAAAGGCTACATGTGGAAGACAAGCATGACCCATGCTTATATTGCCTTTATCCTGACCACATACCTAAAGACTGTAAGATATGTAGGTCTTTCCCTAACAAGACCTTGAGGGATAGAGAAGGTCGCCTGCTCATCTGGCTGGACAGGCTTAAAAAGAGGGAAAATGTGGAGTCCTCAGAGGGAAGCTTTTCAATGACCTCAGAAGTCTCCCTGAAGAGGCCAAGGGTGGAGTCCCCTGGCCCCTCAGACACTCCTCCTATGAAGGTACAAAAAGAAGTCTTCAGAGGCAAGATCGACAAAATCTTCAGTGTCTGAAAAGGGCTCTCAGGCTTTTAAGAAGCCTACGCAGTCGTCCAGTAAGCTTGCGACATCCTCCTCGACGCAAAAAAGAGTTGTGGCGCCAGTTTCCGTCTCCACAGCGACGACGACTGTGTCGACGACGACAGCGTCGTCGGTTTTCTCATCGACGACGACCACTCCTTCATCGTCGTCAGCTGGTAAACCTATTCCATCTATTATACTGCTGAAGCAGTCGTCGACGTCCAAGACCTCGTCGACAACGAAGATTGCCACGACGACATCGTCGATGAAGAGTCCACCGTCGACGGGAGGGTTGACGACGAGGACATCGACGACGAGGACGTCGACGAGGAATGAATCGCCGACGAGCGCATCGTCGACGAAGGCATAGTCGACGAAGAAAGTATCGTCTACGGAGGCACCGTCGTCGAAGGTCATGCCGTCGACGAGGGTACCGTCGACGGGGGAATCGTCGTCGGAATTAGTCATTACTGAGCCGTGGAAGAAATCCAAGCTGATAGAAACGTCGTCTTTGACCCTACCACCGTCGACAACACCAGGGACAACGGCAGGGGCTCCTGCAAAAGGTCCTGTGTCTGGCAAACTGACCAAGAAGCAGATTACACCAGAAACGTCGTCACCAAGTAAGGTACAAAGTCATTTGCCCACGGAGATTCTCCAGAGTGAAGAATCTGAAGAAGAACTCCTGGATCAGGCTACTTCCATTTCAGACCTTCACGTGAAATGTCAGAGCACGGACGAAGAACAGGATGAGATGAGCTACCAGGAACACTCTTTCCAAGCTCATGTTCGTACAGAGGTCACTCCGATGGTATGCCTTCCCGCTTCAATTGTGAATGACCTTAAATACCTTATCCAGGACTACAAACAGCGTTTCCCGGAAACACCGGCAACTGAGACAGGGGGCCCGACGCCTGCTACAAATACACCAGCGGCAGCCCCAAGACAGACACGGCCAACTACTCCGGTCCGCCATGAGAAAGTGCCACCTCAGGTGATAGAATCATCAGATGAGGAGGCTGAAGAAATGGAAGAGGGGGAAGTCCAAGAGGATCAGACGGATCAAGAAGAGGACGAAGAGTATGTGGCATCTTCCCCAGCTTCACCCCAACCGCGCCAGGCAGATTCACCGCCAGTGGACATTGGTGGTTTCCATAGAATAGTGGAAAGATCAGCGAAGCGATTTCATATGGAGATGGAATCAACTGAGACCGAGTGCTTCTTATATGACTTTAAGGAGCAAACAAAGAAGATAACGAAGTCTATCCCAATAATAGACTTTCTCTGGGACCAGGGAAAGAAACTGATGATGACGCCGGCCTCTGTACCTGCGGTGGTTCCACGCCTGGATAAAAAATACAAGGCTCCAACCACAGCGGCAGCTTGCCTTAATGGGCACCCGAAACCGGATTCGGTTGTAACCCAGGCGGCCCAAAAGAATTCTCGCAACCCTTCCTCTCCTCTGTCAGCCCCACCGGACAAGGAAGGAAGGAAGTTGGACACAATCGGTAAAAGGTTTACAACGACATCGGCCATGACCATCAAGGTGGCCAACTATATAGCCCTGTTGGGGCGTTATAACCGCCAGCTTTGGGAAGATATAGTCCCATATATAGCGGAACTGCCAGATACAGTTCAGGAGGAGGTCAAGGCACTGCTTACGGAGGGTCAAACCTCGGCAGCTGAGATCATTGATTGTGCCATAGATGTAGCTATGACGGGCTTTCGACAACTAGCTGGGGCAGGAGTCCTGCTCCGTCAGGGATGGCTTAAGGCAACATCATTCAGACAAGAGGTGCAGACGAAGGTGCTGGACATGCCCTTCGACGGCCAACACCTTTTCGACAATATTGACGAGGCGCTCCAAACAATCAAAAAAGACACTGATACTGCTAGAGCACTTGGTACTTTGCAGGCAAGGAACCAGTCCTTTCGAGGTAACAAATCCAGAGGCCAGTCCTCCTACAGGGGATCCTAGGTCCTCGTATTCCTATCAGAATAAATCCCAGTACCAACAGAAGCAGCAACAAGGTCATCAGACTTCTTACGGGAGATCAAACTTCAAGGGCAAAAACCAGAGGAGGGGCACTGGCGGACGCCAGTGACCAATTACTCCAGCCAGTCCAGCAACTATATCCCTCATTAAAGATTGGAGGAAAATTGACCCATTTCCTAGACAATTGGCATCTCATCACCACAGATCGGTGGGTGCTCCAGTTAATAAGATTTGGCCATTCCCTGGAATTCACCACCATCACACCTGCAACACCTCCCCGCAGGCTTCCGCACAAACATCTACGACTGCTGCTCCAGGAAATATCTGCGATGTTGAAGAAAGGAGCGATCGAGAGAGTTCCATCGTCTCAAAGAGGGAGGGGATTCTATTCCCGCTTCTTTCTTATACGCAAGAAGGAGAAAAAGTGGAGGCCCATACTAGACCTCAGGGCACTCAACTCTTTCCTGAAGAGTCAGTCGTTCAGGATGGTGATGATCCAAGAAATACTAGGCATACTGGAAAAAGGAGATTTTATGACATCTTTGGATCTCCAGGATGCCTACTACCACATCCCGATACTCAAGGGGCACAGAAAATTCCTGAGGTTCGAGGTGGCAGGACAGCACTACCAATTCAAAGTCCTACCGTTTGGCCTCAAATCCGCACCGCGGATTTTCACCAAGTGCCTTTCACCTGTGGCAGCTTTTCTGCGTCAAATGGGTCACCAGGTCTTCCCCTACCTCGACGACTGGCTGGTGAAAGCACCTTCAGCTGCAGGCGCGACTGAATCCTCTAACGCCTGCACCAATCTCTTTCAGCAGCTAGGATTGACTCTCAATCACGAGAAATCCTGCATGACCCCAACAAGGAACATCACCTTCCTTGGGGCGACCTTGAACACAGAATGCGCAAGAGCAGTTCCTTCAAGGGAAAGGAAAAACAAGATAGTATCTCTGGCCACGGCTGTGGCATCAAGGAAGTCCCTAAGAGTTCGAACTTACAAATCACTCCTAGGAATGATGTCTTCTTGTATACTCCTCATCCCGCACTGCAGACTCAGGATGCGCCCATTGCAAGAAGCCCTCACAAACCAATGGACACAGAGTACAGGTTCTTTCGAAGATATAGTGAAGATAACACCACAAATGTCCAAGAGCCTGGAATGGTGGAAAAATCATAAGAATCTGTCTAGGACTACCATTCCTACTTCCAGCAGCACCTCTGGTGATCACCACGGATGCATCCCTGGAAGGCTGGGGAGCTGTTCTCCAGGACCTCCAAATAAGCGGCAGATGGACAAATCAGGAGAAGCAACTCCATATAAATCTTCTAGAACTAAGGGCTGTGTATCTGGCACTGCAAGCCTTTTTACCACGCATCCAGAACTCCCAGGTGCTCGTCAGAACGGACAACACCACGACGATGCACTATCTCAACAAACAGGGAGGAACGCATTCGCTCACTCTATCACGCGAATCGCAAAAGATCTGGAACTGGCTTGTACTCCATGGGATCACGCTCAAAGCGGACTATGTCCCGGGCAAGGACAACACCATTGCGGACGCTCTAAGCAGACAGAAATCCCTCTCCCACGAATGGGAGCTCGACGAGAATACGCTGGATCACATATTCTCAGAATGGGGAGTCCCAGGAATCGACCTGTTTGCCACCAAGGAGAACGCCAAATGCTCAAACTATGCAAGCTGGCGTCCCCAACCAAGGTCACTCGGAAATGCTCTTTCCATCGGTTGGTTCAGCGTATTTGCGTACGCTTTTCCACCATTTCCGATGATTCCCAGGGTTCTCAGGAAGATGAAGGCGGAGCCTTGTACCCTGATCCTAATTGCCCCGTTCTGGCCGAGGCAGCACTGGTTCTCGGATCTTCATCGCCTCTCCATCAGGACACCGATTCGTCTGAAGCAGCACCCGAACCTGCTGACAATGTCCAACGGGCAGGTGCAACACCCGAACCTGCAATCGCTCCGGTTATCGGCCTGGCTCCTGAGCACAGAGAGTTCTGTCATCTAAACATCCCGCAGGACTGCAGGGACGTGCTGGCAAAAGCAAGAGCGGACAGTACCAACAAGACGTACTCTCTAAAATGGAAACGATTCTGCATATGGTGTTTAGAGAAAGGCCTGGTACCACTCCATATCACACCTGAACAGATATTGCCATATCTACTACACTTGGCACAGTCAGGATTGGCGCACGCATCTATAAAGGTGCATTTGGCAGCCATTTCACGATTCACCAGGACTTACAAGGGACCGTCTCTTTGGTCCAATAGACTTATCAAGCAGTTCCTAAAGGGACTATATAGATCCTTCCCAAGACCTAGAAGGGTCCCACCGACATGGCACCTCAATTTAGTCCTCACCTAACTCATGAATCACCCTTTTGAGCCCATTCATCGAGCACCCATCAAGTACATCTCATGGAAGACGGCTTTGCTGCTCGCTCTAACATCTGCCAGGAGAGTCAGCGAGCTACAGGCTCTATCCATTCAGGAACCCTTCATGCAGTTCAAACAGGACAGGGTGGTGCTGAGGACAAATCCCAAGTTCATACCGAAAGTGCCTTCAGACTTTCACCTTAATGAACCAGTGGTTCTACGTTCCTTCTTTGCAAACCCTACCACCGCAGCAGAAAGAACGCTGCACTCCTGGGACCTCAAAAGGTGTATAAAGTTTTACATAGACAAGACAAAGAGCTTCAGGAAGTCATCACAGCTATTTGTGGCCTACAGTAGGCCAAGGATGGGTATGCCTCTAACGAAACAGAGCATCTCCAGGTGGATCTCCTCAGCGATAGCATTCTGCCATGACAGGGCCGGACGGCCTTTGAGTGCTAATGTTCAAGCTCATTCCACCAGAGCAATGTCCACATCAACAGCGCTGTTCGCTGGAGTGCCGATTTTGGACATATGTAGAGCGGCGACGTGGAAGTCACCGCACACCTTCTCCAGACACTACTACCTGGAGGCTGAACTTATGCAGGATGCAGCAGTGGGCCAGGCGGTGCTTCGCCATCTATTCCAGTGAGGTGAGCCTTCCAACATCCCGCCATCCTGGTATGCACATCTATTGCTGTTATGATATATTGATGTATGCTAATGTTTCAAAGTCGCAGGATAATAGGTGTATTATCTAAAATGACTATATAGCATGATTACATCAGAAATGTGCATAATATATTGCTGACTACTCTGATTCAGGCATGTGAATCTATGAAAGACACCCCTAATACTGGATAAGAAACGCGTTACTTACCTGTAACAGCAGTTATCCAGAATTGGTGTCTTTCATAGATTCACATGCAACCCTCCCGCCTCCCCTGGAAGGACTCACGTTCTCTCTAACTATATTACGCCTACCTAGCTTGGCGCGTACGAAAATCTGAGAGACTGAGGCTCCTGTCAGGAAGGTACTAGAGGGAGATGTTGGCTGATTGGCTGGCTCTAAGAGTTTGGTCCTTTTTACATAAGGACAAGGATAGGCTACTAAGGTGAGGCCCTTAGGCCTATTTTTCTCTATGTATGTCTATAGGACATTACTTTTCTATGTACCGGAGGCTCCCGTCTCGACGACGGGGAATGATTCAGGCATGTGAATCTATGAAAGACACCAATACTGGATAACTGCTGTTACAGGTAAGTAACGCGTTTCTTCTTGCATGCAGGCTCTGAATCTGTCCATCGCAAGACCGGGCGCACGTGAAAGGGATATAACCAACTGCGTGTTGTCGGCGTAGGACACTACGTGCAGACCATGGCCTTCAACAATAGGGGCCACTGGGGAGACATATAGATTAAATAGGGTGGGGCTCAGGGATGAGCCCTGGGGCACGCCCTGGCCCAGCCCGATTTCCCTAGAATAACATTCGCCCTGGCGGACCTGAAAGCCTCTCCCCGTCAGGAAGGACTGTATCCATTCAAGTGCAGCTCCAGATATCCCTCCACTATTCAGACACTGTAGCAAGGTGGTGTGAGCTACAGTGTCGAATGCTGCACTCAGGTCCAATAGGATGAGGGCCATGGTCTGCTCCTCATCCACCCCCTGACGTAGGGTCTCCACCGCCATCAAAAGCGCTGATTCAGTTGAGTGGCGGGGGCGGAAACCAAATTGGGTGTTGTGCAGGAGGGCAGCCTCTTCCACAAAATCCATCAGTTGTATGTTTACCGTTTTTTCCGCCACTTTGGCCAGGTAGGTCAGAAGGGAGATAGGTCGGAGGTTCTCCAGCTTTTCGAAGCTGATGTTAGGTTTCTTCCTAAGAGGTAGAACCACCGCCTGTTTCCAGTCTCTGGGCACGGTCTTAGTCCTAAATGATACATCCAGTAGGTGTCTGATGTAAGGTTCCAGCACTGGCAAGCTATCGGCTAGTCGTTTTGGCGTGGTGGGGTCCCGTGGGGAACCCGACTTGACGGATCTGCAGATTTTTAGAAGATCCTCCGGGGACGGGGTGACAAAATTGGTCAGTATATGTCTGTCCCCCCATTCCCTCGGGCTTTCCACAAATTCCGTGCCTGCGATGGGGTGACTAGGGAATGCAGAGTAAATTTTAGCTACCTTCTCCGCAAAAAAGTCCACGATCCTATCACAAGATTCCACTGAACAGTCATCTGGGGCAATGGCTGGTTTCCCACTTGAGAGAGTTTTATAGAGTAAAAAAAGCTCCTTCGTGGAATTACCAGCTTCACTAATTCTGGTGCTATAGTATGCTGCTTTGGACTTCCTAACTAGTCCATGATAGGTTCGCCTCTCCGTTAGGTAGATTTCCCTAGTTTCCGTAGAAAAAGTCCTTCGCCACTGCCTTTCAACTCGCTTCAATGCTGCTTTCGCAGCACGTAGCTCATCACTGTACCACGGGGCTGTTTTTTGAGTGCGGCCACCCAATTTGGCGCGGGAGAGTGGGGCCGTGCAATCAAGCGCCTCGTTGATACATTTACATAGGTTGATGTTAGCAGTATCCGCATCATCCCCCCCAGGGCTCCCTCCTCTGGTAAGTGCCGCACAGAATTTAGCCTGGGAAAAGGCGGCCCATCCCCGCCTGGGGTGGTACAGCGGTGCTGGCTCCGGAGATCTTACCCTAGGAATGCGTACGGAGAATGGTACCAGATGGTGATCCGACCAGGGGATAGGAATGGGAGCCATGGCTTCTACTTCCCCCCCAGTTGACGAATATGGGGTCTAGCAAGTGTCCCAGCTGGTGAGTGGGACCACTTACTATCTGATTCAACTGGAGGGCTCCTAGCGCCTGGCAGAAGTCCGTGCTAGCGTTGTCTGTGGGGTTATTCAGATGTAAATTGAGATGCCCCAATATCAGAAATTTATCTCTGCGCAGCGCCGCCTCCATAATGCCTTCTACCAGACTCTCCCCAAACCTGGCCATAGGGCCTGGGGGTCTGTAAATCAAGAGGCCCTTTAGCGTGCATCCTTCTTTTACTTTGATGGTAAAGCTCCCCGCCTCACTGTCCAGGATGGGGGAGTGGTCTAGTTGGCATCGTAAATTTTTCCTGGCTACAATAGCGATGCCCCCTCCTCTATCGGTGGGTCTATCCTGCCTAAGCATTATGTAGCCCTCTGGTAGTGCCTCTAAGGCATCAGGGGTAGAGCCTTCATCTAGCCGTGTCTCAGTGAGAAACACAAGATCCCACTGTTTCTCAGTGAGTAAGTCATATAGATCTAGTTTGTGTTTCCGTAGGGAGCTTCCCTGTTCACTGGTACCATCTAGTAATTGAACTAGACAGCACAGTGGAATATCTGCTCATGCAGATATGTTCTCACATATATATTAATGCACCCTGCCTTTGGGCTAAAAGGCATGCTGTAGGGGTTACTTACATATATTTCATGCTGTGACTTTAGCATGGCACACAGTGAGTGTGCCATTTTGTGTTCTCACTCATGGTTTGCACCAAGGCACGCAGTCTGCAATGGCAGTCTAAATGCAATTTGTGTGTGGGTCCCTTTGGATGGCATAAGACATGGTGCAGCCCCTAAGGCTCTCTTTAGTACCCATGCCCTACGTACCAGGGGTATCAATTACTAGGGACTTACAGGGGTGCTAATGTCCATGCCAAGTGGGCTACAGTTAGACTTAACTTGTTTTAGGGCAAGGAGCACCGGCACTGAGGTCTGGTTAAGAGACCTCAATGCACTGTCAGAGTCGAAAACCAGCATCTAGTAGTTCTAAAGGGGCGAAAAGTGAGGGGACAACTGCAACAAAATTCCAGTTTCCTGCACAATCTATTGATATTTTGTTTGGCAATCAATAGCAAATCTTTCATTCTTGCACTTGCTAATTAGTTGTATGCTGACAGCCCGCACTGCTTTTCACTCAGTGCCACTGATGTGATTCTATCATGGCTATTTGTGATGTCCCTTTGCCCTCCAAAGTCCACAATTTCTGACCTAGGTAGAAAAGACAAACTGCATCTAGTGTTTAGCTTGATAGTTAGTCATTCTAGAAGGAGCTGTGAAGCCAAAGCTGTTGGGTAGATTTAGAAGTAGCTTCTTTGTCTTTGATTAATTTATGCAGTATTGGGGTATCTTTCATAGATTCGCATGCCTAAGTCATTCCCTGTCGCCGAGGCGGGAGTCCCACTGTAAAATACAAAAGTAGTACCATAAATAAATAAAAGTAGGCTAAAAAGAAAAAAGCCTAAGGCCTAAATCTTAGTAGCCTATCCACATCTTTATAGTAAAAAGAACCAACGTCCGCTCCAACCAATCAACTACCAGCACCCTCTAGAATACTCTCAGCAGAGGCAGTTCTCCTCTGATTTTCACCCCACGTCGTGTGGAAGGGAGTCTCCCTGAGTGCCACTCAGTTTTTTCTCTTCAACTCTTCAGAATGTCTGTCAGGAAAGCTCTATTCAACCCCTGCAGGACCTGTGATAAAAAATGGTCTATGTTGACGACCAACATAAGGTGGTGGGGGGGCGGGGGGGGGGGGATTTTGCTGCTACTGATCGAAGAACCAGGTCTTGAGAAGTCGTCTGAAGGCCAGGAGGTCTTGGGTCTGCCGTAGGTTGGTGGGGAGGGTGTTTCAGGTCTTGGCGGCGATGTGGAAGAAGGATCTGCCGCCGGCGGTTGTTCTTCGGATGCGTGGCACTGTGGTGAGGTCGGCGGAACAGAGCTTGCGGGTAGGGACGTAGAAGCGGAGTCGTTTGTTGAGGTACGCTGGACCGGCGTTGTGGAGGGCCTTGTGTGCGTGGATGAGGAGCTTGAAGGTTATCCTCTTGTTGACGGGGAGCCAGTGTAGGTCTCTCAGGTGGGGTCTGATGTGGCTGCGGCGGGGGATGTCGAGGATCAGTTGTGCCGAGGCGTTCTGGATGCATTGCAGCTCTTTCAGGAGTTTGTTCGACATTCCTGCGTAAAGGGCATTTCCGTAGTCCAGCCTCCTGGGGACGAGGGCCTGTGTTACTGTTCTTCTCGTTTTGGTGAGGATCCACTTTAAGATTCTGCAGAGCATTCGTTGGGTGTTGAAGCAGGATGAGGAGACGGCGTTGACCTGTTTGGTCATGGAGAGGGTGGAGTCGAGGATGACCCTCAGGTTGCGTGCATGGTCAATGGGTGTCGGGGCTGTTGCCAGCGATGCCGGCCACCAGGAGTCATCCCATGCTGAGGGGGTGGAGCCGAGGATGAGGACCTCTGTCTTGTCCAAGTTCAGCTTCAGTCAGCTGTTCCTCATCCATTCGGCGACGGCCTTCATTCCTTCGTGGAGGTTGGTTTTGGCGGTCTGATGGTCTTTGGTGAGGGAGATGATCAGCTGGGTGTCGTTGGGGTAGGAGATGAGGTTGAGGTTGTGCTGGCGGGCGACGTAGGCGAGGGGTGCTATGTATATGTTGAACAGTGTTGGGCTGAGTGAGGAGCCCTGGGGTACGCCGCAGATGATCGCGGTGGAGCTGGAGGGGGGGGGGAGGTGGACGCTCTGTGTTCTGCCGGAGAGAAAGGATGTTGTCCAGTCCAGGGCCTTCTCTTGGATCCCGGCGTCGTGTAGGTGTGTTTGTAGTGCCTGGTGGCAGAACGTGTTGAAGGCGGCCGACAGGTCCAGGAGTATGAGGGCTGCTGTTTCTCCGTGGTCGATCAGGGTCCTGATGTCGTCAGTTGCGGCGATGAGGGCGGTTTCAGTGCTGTGGTTGCTGCAGGAACCGGACCGGGATGGGTCCAGGATGCTGTTGTCCTCGAGGTGGCGGGTCAGTTGCTTGTTGACGATTTTCTCAGTGACCTTCGCCGGGAACGGGAGCAGGGAGATGGGACGGAAGTTCTTGAGGACCTTGGGGTCTGCCTTGGGTTTCTTGAGTAAGGTGTTGATCTCGGCGTTGCTGTCTCGGAGGAGCTGTTGATGACTTTCCGGAGGTGGGGTGCGATGATTGTGCTGGCTTTGTTGAAGACGTGCTGTGTACATGGCGATCCAGAATGGACGGAGTTCATGATCTTGATGGTGTCATCGTCGTTGACATTGGACCATGCGGAAAGGCGGCAGATGATCGCGGCCGTGGTGGTCTCGGAGATTGGCGGGGCGGTCGTGGCGTTGAAGCTGTCGTGGATGTCTGCGATCTTGCGGTGGAAGTAGGTGGCCAGTGAATCGCACAGGTCCTGCAAAGGAGGGTTGTTGTTGGAGCTGGGGTTGGAGAGTTCCTTCACGATGTTGAAGAGCTCTTTGCTGTTGTGTGCGTTGTTATCCAGGCGGTCCTTGAATGCGGTCCTCTTGGTTGTTCTGATGAGTTGATGGTGTCTGCGGGTGGCATTCTTGAGGGCCGTGCGGCTGTCTCCTGAGCCAGTTCATCTCCAGTTTCTGGCAAGTATGCTTGGAGGCCTGGAGGTCTTCAGTGAACCAGGTGGCTTTCTTGCTGGTGTGGCTGTTGGATGGTGCCTTGAGCGGGCGAGAGTGTTGGCGCAGTCGTCGATCCTCTGTCGGAGGTTGAGGGCGGCAGTGTCGGGTTCGGTGGGGTCGGCTGGTGGGCTCTGGGCGAGGGCGGTAGCTAGCTGTTCTTTGGTGACTTTTCCCCAGCAGCAACGAGACATCTGTTGTGTGCGGTTATGTGCGGTATGCTTCCTGAGTGTAAAATGGGCGCAGCGGTGGTCGGTCCAGTGGGGTTTGGTGGTGTGGTTGAAGGAGACGTGAGGGCTAGCGGAGAAGACTCTTAGGGATAGAGAGGCAAAACTACTTTTATGGCTCAAATCCTCTTCGGCTGAGGAGGAAGACCGAGCATCTACTTCTAGCAATAGAGGTAGATCTCATGACAGCTCTTCAAGTGAGGGAAGAAAGCATCACAAATCTTTCCATGATGTCAATGACCCTTTACAGAGTTCATCTATGCTTGCCTCTGGGTCAACGCTGTCTCCACCCTCTACATTGGTCAAGGAGTCTAAGAAAACATCTTCTTCAAAACCCGTGAGTAAAGGACATCTCAAATCTGTCACTTTGAAACCCTCGTCGACGACGATTTGTGTGACTTCCTCTGACCCATCGTCGACGGCAACTGTCTCGACGACTGCCTTTACCTCACCTATTCTGTCTACCAGAATCTTAATCTCAACCAAAACTAAGTCAGTTCTTGAAGAATCGTTGACGAGAAAATCATCGACGAAGTCCCCGTCGACGACTACACCGTCAACATCGAATCCATCGACGGTAACGTCGACGAAGCCTCCACCATCGACGAAGACGCTACCATTGACAAAGTCTACTACATTGTCGACGTCTGCCCCGTCGAGGATGACACCGTCGACGACTGCTCCGTCAACGACCGTTCCGTCGACGATGGCACCCTTCGGTGTAGACACCGTCGACAGAGGTACCGTCGACGACGAGCCCTTCAACGACAAATATACCAATTCAAATCAAGTAATCGACGGTGATTACTGTACCTTCTCAGTCGACGGCCATGTCATCTGGACTTTCCCAACTTAAGACTTTCCAAAGGCAACAGGATTATAGTAAGATTTCTCAGCTTCTGGCTTCACACCTCTTCGAAACTTGCGTAAAAGATGATGATTATGAGGAGGAGGACAATGAGGGACTATATGGCATAGCTCATCATCCTTCTGAGCTTAACATCAAATGTCAGGATGACGACGACTATCAGGAGCAATATTATCAGGCGCAACTTATGGTTCCATATCCTAGATATCCGTTCCACAGGAGGGAGTTGTGCCAGAGGGAAATGAGTCACCTTCCTCCAACGCTGATACAGGATCTTCAAGCTATGCTGGCGGATTACCGTCAAAGGTTTCCCCCTCAATAGACTGTCTCTGAAAATCCACCCCCACCAGTGGTGGTTTCTGATCCGTTACCTGAGCCTGATGCTCCTTTTACACCGGCTCATCCTTTGGGTCCTTCTGACCAGGTGCAGCATGACACTACCTCCTCTGAAGATGAGGTTGAGGAGGGCGAATTACCTGACAATGCTCCCATTCCGGATCCCTGGGACGAAGATATCATTCAGATGCCTTCTCTGCCTCTTCCGCTACCCTCTGATTCTTCTCCTGAGGACATCGGGGGCTTTCATAATTTAATGCAGTGGGCGGTTGCCTGTTACTGTCGAACAGACAGATTGTTTTTTACATGATTTCAAGGAGGAGTCCAGAAAAATCACGCACGCTGTACCCATCATAGACTACATTTGGCAGGAGGGGGTTAGGATAATGGAGACGCCTGCATCCAGTCCGGCAGTGCTTCCTCGCATAGAGAAGAAATACTGTGCCCCTGCAAACAGCCCACCTTGTCTTATAGGTCATCCACGACCAGATTCAGTCATTTCACAAACCGCCCCAACAGCGATCAAAGAATTCTGCAACGCCTATCACCACGCCGCCTGACAAGGAAGGACGTCGTCTGGACCTCATAGGCAAGACATTTTCCACCATGGCAGGGGCCTCCATTAGAGCTGCTAATGCTCTAGCGATTATCGGCCGTTATGACCAACAAATGTGGTCAAATATGGCGGGTCTCATTGACCTCATCCCGGAGGACCAGAGACAGGAAGCCAGGAAAATCCTATTGAGAGGGGAACGTGCTGCCTCAGAAACGATAGATTGTGCACTGGACATTGTTGACAACAATTTCTGTCAATTGCTGGAGCTGCAGTGCTTAGCCAGGGATGGCTTAGCCAGGAATGGCTTAAAGCCACTACTTACAGACCTGAAGTCCAAACAAAGATTCTGGACATGGCCTACGACGGGGATTCTTTGTTTGGCAAGCACATTGATGAGACCCTCCTAGCTATTAAAACCGACATGGAGACCGCTATATCTTTAGGCGCCCTTCAATACAGGCGCAGGTCTTTCAAAGGCGCAAGAGGATGTGGTTTTACGTCTAGAGGATACCAAAACCAACAAAATTGGCAGTATCAATCTCAGTATCGACAGCCTTATAATCAGTCATTATACCGCCAATCCTCAACAGCAAGTTTCTCCCGTCAGGGCAGTCAAAAGCGGTCACAAAATCAAGGCTGTGACACTATCAGGAAACCATAATCTCACCAGGGTGCCATCTAAATTACCCTCCATAACCGTGGGCGTGAGTATTTCAACCCATGCGCACAGGTGGCACGTAATTACTTCAGACCAATGGGTTCTGGACCTGGTCACCAAGGGCCACACCCTGGAATTTCTCAAACAGCTACCTAGTACTCCGCCCAGGGGTCCCCCTCGACTTTACTTACTATTCAAGGAAGCCTTAATAATGCTCCTCAAGAAAGCGATAGAGAAAGTTCCATTCTTGTCACACGACCGCCAAATACATCTCAAAAAATTTGCCACCATAATTTCAAGAAGGTCAGTTTCTGTCCGAATGTTTGCATCACTCCTTGGGATGTGCTCTTCTGCAATAAATCTCATACCCTTGGCACGGCTCAAAATGAGGCCTCTTCAGGAAGAACTACACCTTCAATGGCAGCAAACCTTGGGGGTCTTTCGACGATTCCATCAAGATCACGCCGCACATGATAGATTCTCTGCATTGGTGGTCACAAACAGCGAATCTGGCCCAAGGTTTCACATTCCTGCAAACCATTTCAGACTTTGTCTTAACGACCGACACCTCCATGGAGGAAAGTAGTCTCAAGTGCACAAACAGCAGCATATCAACAGACTGGAGCTCTGCGCCATCTTTATATCTCTGCAAGCTTTTCTCCCAAGGATTGCGGGTTCCTCAGTGCTGGTCCGTACCCACAATACGACCAGCATGTATTACATCACCAAGCAAGGAGGAACAAAATCAACTACGCTCTTGCAAGAGGCACAGGAGTTGTGGGAGTGGATCACGCTCCACGAGATAACCCTGCGAGCCAAGCACGTCAGAGGTCTCCACAATACTCAAGTTGATACGCTGAGCAGGTCCCAATCAGACTGTCACGAGTGGGAGCTGGAACAGGAGCAGATGAACAGAGTATTCCAGGCTTGGGGCAAACCAGCCCTTGATCTATTTGCAACGATGGAGAACAAGAAATGCCGATACTATGCCAGCAGGTTCCCATGCGATGGTCAGGGATTTGTGCATACGCTTTTCCCCCAATACCATTGATCCCGAAAGTGCTCTGCACGATGAAGCTAGAGGGTTGTCGACTAATTCTGATTGCTCCCCGTTGCCAAGACAGTATTGGTTCCAGGAACTTCTGCTATTGTCTCAAGCCAAGCCCACTCGCCTTCATCCAACTCCAACGATATTGTCATGGAACAGAGGCCAAGTGGTTGATCCGGACCGACGGTCCCTGCACTTGCACGCATGACTCCTGATTTCTTAGAGTTCAAGGACCTTAACATTTTGCAAGACTCGTGAAATTTTGGCAAAATTAAGACTTATCCCCTAAAATGGAAGCGATTTTGTTGTTGATGCGAAGGGAATAACGTTCACCCAGTTCAAGCTCCTACGGAACAAATCCTCCCTTATTTGCTTTCTCTAGCCAAATCTGGGCTTACTTTTTCATCGGTCAAGGTCTATCGGGCTGCTATTACCAGATTCAGAAAATGCGCTAAACTTCCTTCTCTCTGTTCGTCCTCACTTGTCAAACAATTAATGAAAAGACTTTTTAGTGCATTCCCTCCGTTGCGGGCACCCCTTCAGAGTGGAAACTCTACACTATTCTAGCGCAGTTAATGAAACGTCCATTCGAACTGATCCACAAAGCTGATCTTAAATTCCTCACTTGTAAGGTCGCCCTTTTACTGGCTCTGACTTCCGCAAGAAGGGTTAGTGAAAGCCAAGCTTTCACTATTACGGAACCCTTTTTACATTTTACTCAGGACTGTGTAGCTCTTCGAACAAATCCTAGGGTCATCCCTAAAGTACCGTCACAATTTCACCTGAATGAACCGGTAAGGTTAAGAACCTTCTTTCCGAATCCATCCAATCCAGCTGAAAGAGCATTACACTCTTTGGATGTTAATCGCTGTTTAAAATTCTACCTACAGAAGACGTTCAAACCAACCATTAGTGGCCCATGGTCAAGCAACACTAGGAACTGCAGTGACAAAGGCTACAATTGCCAGATGGCTTGCATCTACTATTCATTTCTGCCTCAAGAAGGCCAACAAACCTCTACAAAGGAAAGCCAAGGTACATTCTACAAGAACTATGGCAGCTTCTACAGCATTGTTTGCTGGATTGACTCTGGAAAATAGCTGCTCTGTTGTGACGTGGAAAAATGTCCACACGTTCACAAGGCATTACATTCTTCAATCTGCACAACAGGAAGATGCAGCGGTTGGACAGCCGTCTTACGCCATCTTTTTCATTAAGGTCAGATTCCGATAGTTTTCTCTTTTTCTGTGCTGTTATATTGATTTCGATATTCATGCTATTATATTTCACAGCTCATATGTTCATTTGCTTTCAAGACAGATGTGTATATATATATATATATATATTTTTTTTTTCTTCACACGAAGAGTTGCCTCAAAAGAAAGAGCCCACAGAAGGTAATCTTGCCACCACAATTTTAATGAAGGTTGTAGCAGAATCAAGCAAGATGCCGCAAACCAGAGTTCAAGCCGACGCGTTTCGGGCCCCTGCCCTTTGTCATAGGCTTCGTGGACATGCGGAAACAACTGCAACATTATAGCACCTGATATTTAAAGAGTCACTTCCCATGTGGGCGTGGCCGCTCGCACGGCCTCATGGTCTCTGTAGTGCTTAGTTTGCCTCCAGTGAGTTTTGCATGAAGTCCTCAAACATATGAAGTATATATATGTTCGAGGCATGTGGGCTGCTGAATTTATATCTATGCATAGATTGCCGCCTAGTGTTGGGTCCGGATGATTGCACATTGTTGTCCTGGAAGAGTCTTCGAAGTATCACGAGATAGGTGGCTCCTCCCTGGACTACATTGCGCATGGGCATCCCCTCCATGCTCAGATAGTTTTTTTCCGCCATTGGGTTCGGATGTACTTCTTAACTCGCGTTCGGAATCTGTTATAGTTACTCTTTATCGAGACCAAAAGGCCTTAGGGGCGTCGGTATTGTCTTTCGTTCGGTGCTTTCAGCTTTCCGTTACTTTTCAGTCGACTTCGGAAGATTTTTTAGTCTTTGGCGCCTAAGGCCTGTCGACGATCGAAGATGGAACGGAGCCCGTTGAAGCGATGCCCCGTCTGTAACTCCAAATATCCCCACATTGACGTGCACCCTGTGTGCAACAAATGTCTCGCACCAGACCACGACGAGGCCAGCTGTATGGCCTGTTCAAAGTTCAGGTCGAAGAAGACTCTCCGCCTTCGACGCGCTGCCCGGCAATCGGCGCCAGACCCTGAAAACATCTTTGGGGGTGACGACAGCGCAGATGTGCAAGAGGACGACCCGGAACATTCGGACCACGCATCGGAGCATGACTCCAACTACAACGAGGACGAGGAACAACTCTATGTCCTTGATGAAGACATCATCGAGGTAGGAGACGACGCACTACCCCTCGGGGCCGTCGACGACGACTCAAGCGAGGAGCTAGGCCCAACCGCAGTAGCGGGGCCTCATACAGACTTTTCCACGGCTCAGGTTGAGGCATCGCCGCAAGGCCTTAGCCAAGATCTACAACCCCGTTCTCTAGTCCCGCTTCAAGGCCCGACTAAGAACATTTTAGAAGAGCCATCGGTCCAAAGACCACTCTTGGTGGAGAAAACGAAACAGAAAGCAAAAGACCCGAAATCGAAACCGAAACTGTTGGAAACAGCCTTCGGCTCGTAGACTTCGGATCTATCCAAGTCAATTAGGGTGCTCCACCCCTCGGAGTCGACAGGGGGTGTCGACCCGAAGATCGGAGCGACAAAACCTGTGTCTGCCGTTAAACACGTCACACTCACGTCGGCGTCGACGTCGCAGCCCACCTCCAAAGATGGCGACCCTTCGACAGCGAGCAAGGCAAAGAAGGCCGTCGAGCCGAAGGTCCAGAAGCCGCAACTGGTCAAATCCTTCGAGCCGAGGACAACCAGCAGCTCAAAGGCCCAGGCCTCCGACACCAGCACCAGCGTCCCCGCTCCGCGGCAACGCATCGAGTCGACGAAGTTGCACAAGCACGCGGACCCATCGGAGTCTGTTGGCTCCAAGTCTTCGACGCAAATTGGTCAGTCGCCGATGTCTTCGACGCCTATCAAGTTCGGACTACCCCCGACGCCGAGACCTAAGGCTGTGCACCTCCAATCGACTACTGACTCACCCATATCTGCGTCAGTAGCTGCACCAGAACACCCTCGAGCTGATGCTGTTCAGTTTCAGCCTCCAACCTACAGCGAACAGTCAAAATTTGACATTGACTCGGACTCAGGCAGGCTCACCGTCTACAAGCGGAAAATCAGACCTGAGACACCTATGGAAGCATACAAAATACCACTTAAGAAAAAGAGAGACTCCACTACCTCTCCAATTCTTTTTTAGCCTATACACACTTATAGGCACACATATTCCTACTCACCCACTGCAGTCACTGAGAACATCGAGGAAGGTGACTGGGGAACAGTTTAATTACCCTGTGGACACAGATCAAGATGAGTCCCAGCCAAAGGCTGACACTGTTGACCCTGATGAACCTCACACCACCCCTGACACTCAGTCCTATGCAGTTAAAACTTCCCCTGCTGAGGACACTGCTGCGTTTAACGCACTCATTGAACGGGCGGCGCATAACCATGACATAGATATGCACGCTGACCCTGTGGAGGAGGACTTCCTATTTGATACATTCTCTACATCTGAGCGATCAGTAAAAACTCTACCTATGCTCAAAGGTGTGCTCAAACATGCAAGTGACATTTTTAAAGAGCCCACTAAAGCAAGGGTGGTAAACCCAAGAATTGAACGGAAGTATCGGCCTGCGCCTGTGAACCCTACTTAGATCAAGGGCCAGCTCCCACTGGACTCCTTAGTGGTAGCTAATGCTCGCAAGAGAGCGAACTCGCAAACAGGCGACGCTCCCCCTGCGGACAAAGAATCGAAAATCTTTGAAGCCTCTGGAAAACGTGTGGCCGCTCGAGCAGCAAATATTTGGAGGATCTCCAACACACAAGCCCTGTTAGCAAGATATGACAGGGCACACTACGACACTTTAGAGCAACTCCTTCAACACCTTCCAGATACATATAAGGAGGGAGCAGAAATGCTTATACAAGAGGGCAAGTTAATCTCCAACGCGTCCATTAAGTGCGCTTTGGACGCAGCAGACACAGCAGCTAGGGCCAATAACACTAGCGTTATGCTAAGGAGGCATGCCTGGCTCCGCATCTCTGGATTTAAGTCAGAAATCCAAACTAACCTGCTCAATCAGCCAGTAAACCCTGACTTCCTTTTTGGGCCAGAAGTGGACACCACTCTTGAAAAAATTAAAAAAGACACGGAAACTGCGAAATCCATGGGGGCTCTGCAGTCTCAACAGCTCTGGGGCGGTTCCTTTCGTCGCTCCGGTAACAGGGGAGCCTCAAGAGGACAAGCTTCACAACAGGCCCAATACAACAAGGGGGGCACGCAATCCACCTATACCAAGACCAATAGAGGTGGATACCGTGGAAACAGCACCAAAGGCAGGGGTCGTGGAAACAATAATGCCAGATCCTCCGCCACTAACAAGCAGTGACGTCTTGTCACTGCCCCCCGACCATACAACACCGGTCGGGGGGAGACTCCAGCAGTTCCTGCCAGTCTGGGAAAGCATAACAACAGACAGGTGGGTGAGACAAATTATACAACACGGCTATTGTCTAGAGCTCACTTCCACTCCACCCAACATTCCCCCAAAGCATTGTCCCTATGTCCGCAGAGCACATGCACTTATTGCAGCAGGAGGTCGTCTCCATGTTGCAAAAAGGGGCCATAGAGATCGTGCCCGTACAACAGCAAGGTACAGGGGTGTACTCTCTGTATTTTTTTTATACCAAAAAAAGACGGATCCCTCAGGCCCATCCTAGACCTCAGACCCCTAAACCAATATATCCTATCAGAACACTTTCACATGCTCACATTACAGCAGGTTCTGCCGTTGCTCAGGCACGGAGATTTCCTAGCAACCTTAGATCTGAAGGATGCCTACTTCCACATTCCCATTCTCCGCAGTCACAGGAAATATCTCAGGTTCTCCATTAACAACCAGCATTACCAGTTCAAGGTCCTGCCTTTCGGGGTCACTACTGCCCCCAGAGTGTTCACAAAGTGTCTGGCGACAGTGGCCGCGCATCTTCGGAGACAGCACATCCACGTCTACCCGTATCTGGACGACTGGCTAGTACTAGCAAAGTCGGCCCAGCAGTGTGCCGACCACATGTCCCGTACAATACACCTCCTACACAGTCTGGGTTTTTCTCTCAATTACCCAAAATCTCATCTGCAGCCTGCACACGTACAGCAGTACCTAGGCGCAGAAATAAACACGCTCGCTGCCATAGCGCACCCCAACTTGGCGAGAGTCAACAGCATGCAGGTGCTGATTCAGAGATTCAGGCCACAACACTCACTCCCAGCACAGGTGTTCATGCAGCTCATCGGCATGATGGCCTCCTGCATCTTTATAGTCCCTCACGCGAGGCTACACATGCGTCCGCTTCAGGAATGCTTAGCACGCCAGTGGAACCAGGCTCAAGGACAACTAAAAGACCTAGTGTTGGTGACCGGTCGTGCAGACAAAACTCTGCATTGGTGGAACACACAAAACCTTTGCAGGGGACGACCGTTCCAAGAGCCGGTACCACAGATAGTGCTGACAACTGACGCATCTCTCCAGGGCTGGGGAGCGCATGTCCTCCATTATACAGTGCAGGGACTATGGACACCGCAACAGCAGAAGATGCACATCAACCTACTGGAACTGATGGCAATCTTCATGGCGATGAAGGCATTCAAGTTGCATCTCTGCAACAAAGTCGTGCTGATCCGGACGGACAACATGACTGCGATGTATTACATCCAGAAGCAGGGGGGGACGCACTCTCCACAATTGTCACACTTAGCACAGTGCATGTTGAAGTGGGCCATTCAGAGGAACATGTTCCTCATGGCGGAACACCTCCCAGGCAGGGACAACCAGATGGCGGACCTGCTCAGCAGACACAGCCATCAAATGCACGAGTGGGAGATGCACCCCTCGGTGCTCTGACCATACTTCCAGCGGTGGGGTCATCCAGAGATAGACCTATTTGCCACACAAGAAAACGCAAAATGCCGCACCTTCGCCGCCAGGTTCCCACACCCGCAGTCTCAGGGCAATGCGATATGGATGAACTGGTCGAACAGATTTGCGTACGCCTTTCCTCCAGCTCCACTAATACCGCTAGTGGCACGCAAACTGAGACAACACTCCATGACACTCATCCTGGTTGCTCCAACGTGGGCGCGGCAGGCGTGGTACATCACGTTCCTAGAGCTTTCCGTGGTTCCCCACGAGCGCCTCAGACTCACACCCAGTCTCCTAACTCAGAGCCATGGCGACATTCAGCACCCGGATCCGCAGCAGTTGAGCCTTGCAATATGGCTCCTGAAGTCGTAGAGTTTGGCTACTTAAACCTACCTCTGACTGCATGGACATCATAAAGGAGGCTAGGCGTCCTACCACAAGGGCCTGCTACGCGGCCAAATGGAAGCCTTTTGTTATCTATTGCTCCAATAATAACATAAATCCGCGTGATACTTCCACGCAAAACATCATAGGTTACTTGCTGCACCTATATAGGTGTTATTTAGCGTATAGTTCCATCAGTATACATTTAGCGGCAATGGCAGCTTATCTCCAAAATAGACCGCACCTATCCCTTTTCAGGGTGCCAGCCATTAAAGCTTCTGGAACCTCAACATAGTCCTCACCAGGCTCATGGGCCCACCATTTGAGCCTCTTCACTCTTGCGAGATACAATTTCTCACGTGGAAAGTGGCTTTTCTGGTGGCAATTACATCGCTGAGAAGGGTTAGCGAACTGCAAGCGCTCACTATTCAGGAGCCTTTCATACAAATACATGCTAATAGGGTTGTGCTGCGCACCAACCCTAAATTCATGCCCAAGGTAGTGTCACAGTTCCACATCAACCAAACTATTGAACTACCGGTTTTCTTCCCCAACCCTGATTCAGTGGCAGACAGAGCACTGCACACACTAGATGTCAAGAGGGCTCTCTTGTATTACATCGACAGGACTAGGGATTTCAGGAAAACTAAACAACTGTTTGTTGCCTTCTCTCCACAGCACAAGGGCAACCCAATTTCCAAATCAGGCATAGCCAGGTGGTTTGTTAAATGCATCCAAATCTGTTATCAAAAGGCTAAACGCACGCTAACAGTTCCCCCAAGAGCGCATTCCACACGCAAGTTGGGGGCGTCCATGGCTTTCCTAGGTAACATCCCTTTAGAGGACATATGTAGAGCAGCCACATGGACCACCATACACACATTCAACAAACACTACTGCGTGGATGTACACTCAAAACAGCAAGCTGCTGTAGGTCAGGCTGTTCTCAGAACTCTCTTTCAGACTGCTGCAGCTGGCACGGGCAACCGCCGCTAAGGAGGGTACTACTATTTATTCTATGCATAGATATAAATTCAGCAGCCCACATGCCTCGAACAGAATATGCTACTTACCAGTATGCATCTGTTCTTGGCATGTAGGGCTGCTGACATTTATATGGCCCGCCCTCCTCCCCGGTGCCTGTCGCAGCTGTAGCATTCAAAATTAACATAATTAATCTCACGCATGGTCATCACTTACTATATCACACTCCATCTCTGCCACAATGGCGAAAAACAATCTGAGCATGGAGGCAATGCCCATGCGCACTGTAGTCCAGGGAGGAGCCACCTATCTTGTGATACTTGGAAGACTCTTCCAGGACAACAATGTGCAATCATCCGGACCCAACACTAGGCGGCGATCTATGCATATATATAAATGTCAGCAGCCCTACATGCCAAGAACAGATGCATACTGGTAAGTAGCATATTCCATATATATGTGTGTGTATATATATGCGTGTATATATATATATATATGTGTGTATATATATATATATATATATATATATATATATATATATTCATGTTTTATTTTTTATAATGTCTTTTTAAGATATTGATTTCTCAGAGCTTTCTCATTACAGTTGCTTTTTCAATGTTATGGATGTAGATTGGAAGTTTAAGTACACTTGTCTCCCACCATCCGCTAACGACAGTACATTTGCCATACTGCTTGCTACTCTGATTCAGGCAGGTGAATCTATGAAAGATACCCCAATACTTGATAAGAAAAAAAGTTACTTACCTGTAACTATAGTTATCCAGTATTGGTATCTTTCATAGATTCACTTGCACCCACCCTCCTCCTCCCCGTCGAGTCAGTTCTCAGTGATTTTGGGTTACTTACTTCCTGCTTGTGTTAAGAAAATCTGAGGAGAACTGCTTCTGCTGAGAGTGTTCTAAAGGGTGCTAGTAGCTGACATTTGGTTCTTTTTACTATAAGGATGTAAATAGGCTACTAAGATTTAGGCCTTAGGCTTTTTTTTTTAGCCTACTATTATTTATTTATGGCACTACTTTTTTATTTTACAGTGGGACTCCTGCCTCGGCGATGGGGAATGATTGAGGCATGTGAATCTATGAAAGATACAATACTGGATAACTGTAGTTACAGGTAAGTAACTTGTTTTCTTTTTTCTTATGCATTCATTTCTTCTTTTCCTCAAACAACTGGGCCCTTGTCAGCTCTTTCTTCTGTTTACCCAGTACAAACCCAGAACAGCACTCCAGATTATCCTGAGATTTTAGGTTTAAGGTAGACTCAAAGTTTTCTTTAGATGCTTAATTCAGGGCTTTATAGGCCTCTTCCGCTGAGTTGGTAAATGTGGAATGTGTCTAGTTTATGTCTAGGCCAGAAGACCTCAGTCTGTGAATCTCTACCCTTTTGCTCTCCAGAATGTGGAGGGCTGGTGTCTAACACAGCATAGTTGAATTCTTCTCGGCTACGGTTAAGTTTATGAGGATTGCCTAGGTTCTGTAACAGCAGAAATAATTCATCTTGAATCCATGTCTTCCCAAGTCTTCGTTTCATAGAGTGGGCCCAAGCACCTTTCTTCTGCCGCCCTGTGGCTTTGATCTACTTTATAGCCACTCATCTGGGTTTCTGATACAAGAGGACTCATGTTTTGTGTCTTAGTCTCCATAACCTAAAAGTCTTGTGAAGAAAGGGGTGAAGTAGTGACCAAATATATATCAGTTTTTACGATCTTATTTTCTGGTTTAGGCTCGTTGCTTAGAGTTCATGGATACTTTGGGGAGCACTTAGGATCTACTAGCCTTTTCCATCAATACATGCCCCTGCTCCTTTCCTGGCCCAAGAGTCTCTAGCCACCTTCCCCTAACCTCTGCCATCAAATGTTCACATCGCTTGGAGTTCGGTTCTTCTGACGCAACGTTATATGTGCCTCTCTTGCACTTGAAATGTGTCTGGGATCACTAAGGAAAAGTGTAAATTCTGGTGAAAAGAAATAAAAGTAATATTCGAAGAAATATGATTCTGGAATGTTGTATTGTGGACTATTCAGCACCTGACTAAACATGTTAGATGTAACTTTCCATTTAAGAGAGAGGAGCAAGACATTGATAGTCACAATGGCAAATAGCATGGGGAACATCAGGCATCCATGTCTCTACTGATTATGAATAGTTTCATGGATAATGAGTTGGACCAGAGCTGTTATTTTGAAGGTGGGTGATGGCAGATATGCCAGGTAAAACATAAAGCGCTAGTCTCCTGAACTGAAGACTTTCTCTGTTTCTGATATAATATTAGACTGATTCTAGGTGGTGAAGTTTGAGCGAGATGAGCAGGCATGAACAAAGCCTGACTGATAGCTGTGCTCAGCCAGGACAGCGTTCACTGCAGTCTGTTTGCTAAAGTCTTTCTCAGTATCTTAATATTTGCATTGATAATTTTTTTTTGGTTTTTTTCCTTTTCAAAAACCTTTATTCAACAAAAGTTGCGTAGCAAAATTACATACGGATATCAATTGAAAGCACCATGGATATGCACTCAATTGAGTCTGACAACTTGGATCATAATCGCAGCTTGAATGAGAATCTGTCCGTTACGGCCGGGATTTGGCCAGTCTCTGAACCACGGCAAGGATAATGAAAGGCGCCTTATCCACCCTTCGCCCAATAACTTTGTTCACAAAAAGAAGGGAAAACCAATATTAAACAACATAGGAACTCACCCGTCCCCCCCTCCCCAAACTCCCCCCCCCCCCTTGCTGCCGGGTCTAGGAATGAAGGAGAAAAGCGTAAACGAAAAATTGGGCCTATGCCACCCCTTCTCTATGGTGGGTCATCATGTATCGTGCCATCCTGTGTCGGGGTCTCCCGCTGTCCCATGTACGTGGAATCCGGGCTATTTTGGGACTGCGGGGCATCCAGTCCCACTAGTTCCTGAAACATCACACCCCAAGCCTGCAGGACCTCCGGTAGCTTCCCGTCCCTTCTTGTGTGACTCATGTGCGCTTCTTCCGCCAATGCCCACTCCCGTAGATCCGCCCTCCATTTCTGCAATATTGGGCCCTGTGGGGACAGCCAGTAGATCGCTATACGCCGGCGGGCTGTGACCAGGCCTAGTATGAGGAACCACCTGCTCACTTTCCGTTTGGGGTCTCTGGGGATAAAGCCCAGGAGGCAAGGGCGCAGGTCCAGGACTATCACCCACCCCGAGACCTTCGTCAAGACCTCCAAAACCGATTTACAATAGGATTGGAGGGTAGTGCACGCCCACACCATGTGGACAAAGTCCGCCCTGGGACTGCGGCATCTTGGGCAATGGGAGTCCCTGGTGGTATCAATAACCTGGAGTCGCCTAGGGGAGAGATAGTTCATGTGTATGATAATATATTGAATTTGTTTAAAGCGGTTGCTGACCGACACCTTCCGCAAACTCTCATGTATCTTTTCCCAGTCACGGGGGGTGATGTCCTGCGGACACGCCTGCTGCCATCTGTCTTCTATCGCCAAGGGCTGTAGTCTCTTAGCCTCCCGCAAAGCCCTGTAGAGGTGAGTCACAACTTCCGGCCCCCTGCCATCGCCAACATCGTGACTAAGGTATGGGTGTGTGTTGGAGCCTCTGGGAATGAGGGCCATAACTGGCGCGCGGTCGCCGCTAGTTTGGCGTAATGGAGGAATTGCCCTGGCCCCAGCTCAAAGGTAGTGACCGCCTCTTGGTAAGTGATGAATTTATCATTTGGGTACAGATCGGCCAACATCAGGCAACCACCCTCCATCCATTTGTCTACCGACATAACCTGTGCAATCCGGGAAAAGGGCGGCATCAGCCACAGATCCATGTCGGGGGCAAATGGCGTGCCGCAGATGTGGCGGCGTGTCACCCGGTCCCAGATTGCAGCCCCCAACTAAACCAACGGGGGAATGTGGTCCCTTCGTCCCCTCTCCCGCCAGAGCAGCGCTCCTAGGTGTTTACTCCCATAGGCCCCTGCCAGCAGGGACCGTTCCCAGGAGGGATCCGTGTCCAATCATGCAATGGCATGCTGTAGCAAAGTAGTACAGCTCTAGGTCGGGGACTTCCAGTCCACCTGTGCCCCAACTACGCTTTAGGACCTCTAGACTTACCCTACATCTCTTCCCATTCCATAACAGCAGGACTAAGAGGGAATCTAATTCCCGAAAAAAACGATGCAGCAACTCATAAAAGGACCCCTGCATCATGTACAGGCAGCGTGGGAGGACCACCATCTTGATTAAAGCGATCTTCCCCATCAGGGAGATCTTGAGGGTGTTCCAGAAGGCAACACTTCCCTTCAGACCCCGCAGTATCCGTCCCATATTATGGTAGAAAAAGTTAGTCGGGTTACGACCAATCCAGATCCCCAAACAGCGAAGTGTGTCATCCACCCAAGGGAGTCCCACCTCTGGGCGCTGGACCCTCTCCCATTCAGACTGCTCCCCGATCGCATAGAGCTGGGACTTTGCCCTATTTACTGCGAGGCCAGAGGCTGCCGCAAAGTGTGACAGCTCGGACAGCAGGATGGGCAGTGATTGCGCCGGTTGATTCAGATAGACGAGGGCGTCATCTGCGTATAAGGAGACCACATGCTCCACTGTCCCTATTTGGATACCTTGGCCCTGCAGTGCTATGCGGAGATGGCATGCCAACGGCTCCATTGCCGGGGCAAAGAGCAGGGGGGAGAGGGGACACCCCTGACGTGTTCCCCTCGATATAGGTATCTCATCTGAGACACAGTGCCCCGTGCGGACTCTAGCCACGGGTCTGGTATATAGTAGCTGAACCCATTTTACGAATCCCTCCCCCAGTCCTAGTTTTAAAAGCACCATCCAGAGGTAGGCCCAGCGAATCGAGTCGAACGCTTGTTCGATATCCAAAAAGACCAGCGTGTTTTGTTTGGCCTGTCCCGCTAGAGTTCGCATGACGTGTGCCAGGCAACGGATATTCCGTAAGGTGTTCCGGCCAGGGATGAACCCTGACTGGTCATCATGGACCAGGCGACGAAGGTGGGGGAGGAGTCTGGAAGCCAGCACCTGGCTGATGATCTTCAAGTCCACGTTTAACATGGATATGGGTCGGTAGGATCCGGGGAGGAGAGGGTCCTTACCCGGCTTGGGGATCATTATGATCGTCGATGCCCGCATGGAGTCTGGGAGCGAGCCCCGGTCATAGGCCTCCATTGCCACCTCACGCAGTTTTGGAACCAGAACCTCCCTGAGCTCTTTATATAGTTCGGCTGCTAAACCGTCCATCCCCGGGGATTTCGCTGTCTGCAGATGGGCTATTGCAGCACGTAGTTCCTCCTCTCGGAGTGGCCCCCCCAGGTCTTCCTGGCTATCCGCTTCAATCTCAGGGAGCTGTATCCCCTCGAGGTACACCTCCATGGTCTCGGTGCCCGCTAACGGCTGCGTTTCCGTGTATATTTTACATAGATGGGATCGGAACACCTCATTAATCGCCTGTTGGGTATATACCGTCCGGCCCAATTCATTCTGCATTGCCAAAATAGGGCGAGGTTGGGTTTCTGCCCGTATCAGACGCGCTAACAGTCTACCAGCCCTGTCACCTTCCATATACCATTTCCGCCTGCTGGCCGTCCGGTTAAATTTGCCAAGCGAGGCCCAGGTATCTCCCAGTTGCTGCCGAGTGGCCGTCCATTCAGGCCTCCGCTCCTTGTCCGTGGGGAAGTCTCTCTCCATCTCCGCCAAGCGGTCCTCGTGCTGGCGGAGTTCCCGTTCCAGCACTCGTTTTACCCCTACCTCCGTGGACATAGCAGTCCCCCAAAGGACAACCTTCATGACGTCCCATTCAGTTGCCCTCGTAGTAGCTGACCCCCAGTTCACATCTAGGTATGTCCCGAGCCCCTGTGAGATAGCCTCCTTATAAGTGGGATCTCCGAAGGCCTCTGTTGAGTCTCAAGAGCGGGATCTTGGGCCGTGGTCCACCCATCAAATACGTGCGTAGGAGGGGGGAGTGATCAGATAGGTAATTTGTAATTTTGTAATTTGTAATTTGTAGGGGTATTTATAGAGCGCAACGGTCGCTCCGAAAGGAGCATCTTGGCGCTGATTTCCAGGTAGATTATCAAATTACTTCCAAAGGTTAAGAATTAGATGGCTGCCATGGTGTAGTCATCGGGGAGATTAAAGATCCAGGTTTTCAGAGATTTTCTGAAGTGTTTTTCTTGGTTTAGGGATCTCAGGTATTTGGGCATGCTGTTCCAGGCTTTAGTGGCAAGATGATTTAAGGTTTTGCCACCTTTGGTTTTCAGAGAGAACCTAGTAGGAAGGATTAAATTGTCCTTGGAGGAGCGCCGGGATCTGCTGGGGTTGTAGTGAGAGAAACGCTTGATGAGATATTTTGGGCCGGAATGATTAAATGCCCGAAATGCTACAATAAGAATCTTAAAGAATATTCTTTTGTGCAGAGGGAGCCAATGTAAAGATTTTAAAGCAGCAGATATTGAAGATTTTCTGGGTAACTTAAGAACTAGTCTGGCTGCAGAGTGAAGTACACTTTGGAGTTTTTTAAGTGTGGCTTTCTTGGCGCCAGCCAGAAGACCGTTGCAGTAGTCCAAGCGAGCAAGAACTAGGGCCACTGCCACGGTTTTTCTCGAGTCTATTGGCAGAAAGTCAAAAAACTTTTTTAGAGATTTGATGATTCCGAAACATCGGCCAGCCACATTCATCACGTGTTGGTCGAAAGACAGATCGGTATCGAACAGGACTCCAAGGTTCCTTGCAGTGGTTATGGTCTGGGGGGGGGAGCAGCTGAATCTTCAGGCCACCATAGGCTTGGACAGAAATTGACATTTTTACCCATTGGGAGGATCTCCGTCTTGCTGGAATTGCATTTTAGATGATTAAGATCCATCCAATGAAAAACAGCTTTCAGACAGCTTTTGAGTTTTTTTTTAGCTTTTGAGGTAGCGCGCCAAGTAGTGGATCTCGTCTACCCGGTCCATTACCATACCCTGCAGGAAAAAATAATCTAGTCTACTGTGTGTGTTGGCAGCAGGCGTGAAGCACGAGTACACCCGACGAACAGGGTTGCGGTGTCTTCACGCATCCACGAGGTCATAGCCTTGGAGCATCTGGGCCATCGCATCTCTCATTTTAGGTTTGGTGTCTAGTTTCGGGAGGCACCTGTCTAAGTTCCCATCAAGCGCACAGTTAAAATCCCCCGCCAGCAGGAGCTCCGTGTCTGGGTCTATAGCTAACTGGACTGTGGTGTAGGCATCGTGATGCTGCTACATCCCCAATGGAGGCACTACCATCTCGAAAAAAGAAGGCACTGACACACGAAAATTCCTACTTCAGAGAGAATTGGAATGGATATATCGTTTGCAAACGCTTAAACCTTACGGTCTCAATGACCGGATTGAACTCAGTTGTTACCTCTAATTGTACTTACATACGATTTCTGCATTGTTTGATTTTTCTTCACCTTATGTGCATTGTACTTGCTTGCGTTCCTACACCTCCCAGCCACCTTTCTAAGATGGCCCCCACATTAGACTTCGACTTCCCGATACACGCACACCTAGTCCTTTCTCTAACGCATTAACGCGACCTTCCTTTAAACTTCTCTGCGCCTTCACACACACTAGGCACTCCGCCCGAACCTACTTTGGCAACGCTTGAGGCTTTTCACCCGCGATATGAAGTAAGTACGGTACCACACCGTTTGGGCAGCTAACTTTGCGCACCCTCCCCTTCACCTCCTACCGGATTCGTCACGCGCTGACGCTACTCGTTTCACCTCCTTCACTCCCCTGAGTTCCAATTGCCCACACCATTGATCGGCACTGCTAAACATAATAGGTCACATTATGTACCAGACCCCGGCCCTTACAGCTCCTTTCATCTTCCTTACAGCGCTCCTTGACAAAGGGCTATCAGCCCGAAATGCATCGGAGGCGTTCCCTCTTTCTTACTGCCAACTACTAATCTTGGATTAGATATGATTTGAATATCTATGGAAGAAACGCTACAATTTTTCAATGATTAAATTACAAATCTCAAATTGAACTTTCTTTTGAATCATTACTTTGAACTCCAACGTAGTGCCTCCATTGGGGATGTAGCAGCATCACGATGCCTACACCACAGTCCATTAATTGAACGCGTTTTGACGGAAACGCGACCCAAGAGCGCACACGAAACTGAATGAAATTCTACATTACAATTCCTCAACGACAATCTAAACTGCTGTGCCCCTCCTCACCTTTATCTATAGCTAACTGGCCCAGTACCTTACCCAGAAACTCACCATCATCCGTATTTGGGCATAAACATTCACCAGGCACACACTGCGTCCATCCAGGGTACCCACCACAATTACAAACCGACCGTCCGGATCCAATTTTGAATGAACGGCTTTAAAGGGTACCCCTGGTGCCACCCAAATTAGCGCCCCTCTGGCAAACCCTGAGTAGGATGTGGCGAAAAACTGACCACGCCACCTACGCTGGACATACTTAAGGCAATCCCCCCAGAGGTGTGTCTCCTGTAGGAAAGCAACGCTGACCCCATAACGCCGGAGATATGTGGCTACTCTGATCCGCTTAACCATGTTATTGAGCCCTCTAACATTCCACGTCAGTAGTTTGTATTTACATGTGTCACCCATCACGGATTAGCATTCGTCCACCTCGTAGCACCCATCTGGCACCCCAAGGAATTGTCTCCTCAATGTGATGTGACCCATCAAAAAGGCAGTTATCCCACCCGAATCAAAACTGGGAACTTTAACATCACCCACCCACAGGCGGTAGTACCGCATCCCCCTATTCGGAATCGACCAGGAGACCTCAAACCCCGCCCCAAAGACACACCCTCCCTCAAACCCCTCCCCTCAACTCGCAATTAAAGAAGTAAACAAAATAAGCACTGCGCAATTGATTACTTTACAGTCCAAAAAACAAAAGAGAAGAACTCTTTCACCCCGTAGTTGAGTCTTCAGCCGACTGACTGGTACCGTGCAGCCCTACCCGGCCAAGGCCTAGCCGGCCACCTCGGCACTCTACAGTCGGTCACTTAAGGTGAATTGGCACAAGATAACGAGCACTGTGATACACCGGGTTTCCGCCCCCCCCCCCCGTCCCGTCCCGTCTCATTATACTCTCACCACTCCGGGGAACAGCCCCTTCACTAGCTAGTCAGGCTGCCATGACACCCCCAGATTAAAGTATGAAAATACTCACAGAGTCCTGGACCCCCTTATGCTACAATTCGACCATCTGAGTTACCAGTCACTTGTCCTGTGCAGGTCCAGCCAACGGGCTGGTGGCTCCCCCTGCGTCGGACTGTGTTTCTTGCACCAAACACAGTGGGGAGAATTGGTTCTGGGTGGGGATCGTCGTTAGTACCGTTCGGAGTGTGCCATCCGGGCCAACCGGGATGCGTTCGCTTTGTGTGACGGCGCGTTCAGCCGGGGGTTGTCCTCCCTCTCCGCGCCGCTGGCCCCGCCGGCGGGAATTCCGTCTTCGTTGTTCCTGCCATCCTTGCGCGTGGTCATGGCCCGCTAGGCCCAGTGCGTCCATCCAGTCTTCCGCATCCGATGGGCGGTCGAAGAAGTGTGTCCTATCACCGTGCTGCACTCGGAGCCTGGCCGGGAAAAGCAGACTGTATTTGATGTCATGGCTCCGCATCCGTCGTTTAACCTGCAAAAAGTCGTTCCGAAGGTCTTGAACTTTTCTAGTGTAGACCGGGAAAATATGGATATCCTGGTTGTCATACCTGGGTGGTCCGGGCTTGCGGATATGCTGTAGGATCACGTCCCGGTCTCTAAAATTGAAGAAACTAGCTATTATGGCCCTCGGTGGAGACCCCGGCTTTGGAGGCGGTCCCAGAGTCCTATGGGCCCTCTCTATTGCGAACAGTTTGGATAATTGCAGATTCGGGAAGACCTTGCCAATCCATTCCTCCAGAAATAGGTCCGCCGCTGGCCCCTCTGAGCATTCCGGAAATCCCAGAAAGCGGAGATTGTTTCTCCGGGAACGCCCTTCCACATCCTCAGCCCGGTCCTCCAAGCGGGTCGTATGCTCCTGTAGGGCCGCTATCGTTTCCCTCATCTCCCGGACCTCAGATTGCAATTCTGTCAGATCCCTCTCCGTGGTGGTGACCCTGTCCGCCACCTTTTTGAGGTCAAGGCGCAAGTAGTTGATGTCCATAGCCATCCCATCCATCTTGGTTTCCAGTGCTACCCTGGAGTCCCGGATCGCCGCCTGAATATCAGCAGTATCCCGGGCCGCCGCCTCCGGGGGGGGGCCTCCACCCTCCGGTCCATCCCAGGGCGCTCCGCCGCCGTTGGGCCCGGGACCGTATATTGCACAATCTTATTCGCCTGGGCTCCCCTCTCTGGACGGTCATTTCCAATTGTACTGTGGGCCGCCAAGGGTGGTCTATCGGGCACCTCCCAGGGGAGGCCTGCGCAGGGTACCGTATCTCCCTGCGAGAGGCAGTGCAGCCCGGGTAGCGGCAATCCAAGGTCCGGTCAGTTCAGACACAGGGCACCGACAGGAGCGAGCTCTGTCCACTATTGACTGTGTCGAGGCTCGGTGCCGTCGGGCTATTGGGGGGCCTCTCCGACCTGTGTGCCCACTCAGTACCCACTCAGGGGCCACCTCGCCTCGTCCGGTAGTCGCTCCCCTTTCGCCGGCAGCCACCCCCCAGCGATCCCGTGGGGGTGAGTTCACTCTGTGCTGCTCTATGTGGGGGTAGCTCCGATGGTACCAGAGGGCCTCACACCATATACAGGCCCGGAACCTCCGCAGGACCAGGCGTCCCCCCGATGGGGCGGGGGAGAGGGGAGCAACAACAACCACACTTCAGGCCACTCACGTCCTGCAGGCCCTTTCACCGGTCACTCTGCCGGTGCCCCCGGCGTCTGGACGTGTCTAGGCCGCTTATCCTCGGCCTCACGTAGGAGGGGTGCTCCGAGGCCTGCGGCAGCTCCCTCTGCAGTCTCCTCCGATCTCTATCGGCTGGGGTTTTTCGTCACTCCGGGGCTCGCGCGTCTCCCCACTCACCTCCGCGGGGGCGCACAGCCACTGCCCAGGGTCCCACAGCCACTGCACTGAATCGCCTCAGCGCGAGGCGGCCGCCATTTCCCGGCCGCGGGCGCAATCAAGTCCGTTGCCGGCCGCCAGGCCCCCTGTCTCCATTTGCGGTAATTTCTGTCTGCGTTAGATGCGGTCCAGGTCCGGGGGGGCTTCTCACCCCAGGAACAGCGTTTTTCACTCCAAAAGTGCCAGGATATCGGAGGATATTAGAACTCTAGGGCAGGAGCTAGGCTCAGACACGTCTAGCCGGCCAATACGTCAAGCCACGCCCCCCGCATTGATAAGTTAGATAGATTGAGATTATCTAAATTGCAGTGGATCCTTGCCAGGGTTTAATATTTATATTACCAAAGATTTAGGAGAGTGCTGGGAAAGGCCACATTCTCCAGTCTCTTTGTAGACAAACAGGAGATGTAGGGGCATGTGGGTCTGTGTATGCTTGGGAAATGTCTTTGTCTAGGCTTCCTCCATGTAATACCCTAATGACTGAGATCTAACTCTGCGTAAAGGGCAGTATTGCTTTCCAAGAATCGTTAACTTGCCTGGTGTAGCAGAACTAAGTCAAGTCTTAGTTTTAGATTTGTCTTTGTAAAGCCAGAATTAATTAACATTTGTAGTATTATTATTATTATTATAATCACTCAATATAAATGGTGCACATTTTTAAACTTTTTGGTTTCTTAAAATGTACCTCAGTGCCAATACTTTCATCATATAGCAGCAATGCATTTTGTCAAAGTACATGTGCCAATACATAAGGTTATAGTGTGGAGTTGTCATCCCCTAGATTTCTATGATTCTTGAGCAGATTCTCTATTTAGAATTAATTTATTTTGTTACATCGTAAGGACCAGATAGATGAGCAATAAACATTCTAGCATTGCTATGAAGTGGGCAAAAAAACCTAAAATAAGAACTCTATTAAGAAATTGCTGCACAAGCAGATGCCAAATTCATATATGTATCCACTTCATTTTTTTTTTTTTTTTTAAAGAACCTTTATTTCTATTAGCATGAAATTACAAACACGGGCCTACAACCAGTGTGGCCGGCCGCTATTTAAATCGAGCAGAAATTAAGTAAGAAGTATCACATCAATCCGGTGATTAAAAACAAAGCCACATCCAGGATACAGCAGAGAATCAAGATAATACGTGATAACAAGGATTAGAAACGGTTCATTTTTAAATAACCAAAAATTAAATTAAAAATCGACATAGCATTGTCATTCTCGCTCCCAACACAGTCAGTTAAAAACACATTATCACTCCGATGATGAACATAGATTGAATGGGAAAGGAGAAGAGTACCAAAGTCAGGATAAATGCAATAGTAACGTACCAAGCACGGCATGCGAGCCCCACCCCTAAAAGGGAATGTACTATGGGAGACATGAAGATGACGACATCGAAAAAGGAAAGGGCAAAGGGCCATAGAAACAAAAAAAAGAAGCAGAAAACAAACCCATCCTCCAACCCCCCACCCTGCACCCCTGCAAAAGGCTACGGCCGACCCCCCCAGCAGCGTGCCTGTCGTCCTAAATAAGAGACCCGAAATATAGAAAAGAAAAGAGAAAAAGAAGAAAAATGTGAGGAGAAGGGCCGGCGATTCGGTTACCCAGTCCCTCCCACCCCCGCATACTAAAATCGTATAAACAGAAGCAATAGAAAAGTACAAATATCAGCAAGCACATAAAACGCAATCAATTACAGCCCCACTAAACGTGCCCTTGAATCACCATTAACCAGCAAGAAGTCCCTCTAAGTCCCAAGCGAGGTCACCCCTGGCCACTTCTGTCAATAGTAGCAATGTTAAACAGCCTTGCAGTCGGGAGACAATTCGATACAAAAGGTTCAATCGTTCCAGGCGGACCAGGTAGCGCCGCCGCCCAACATGGTCCTAGCCACCGAGAGACAACTGACGATGCATGGCGGAGGCCGGAATGCAACAATACCCAGACCACCAACAGTTCCAAGTCCAAAAACAGGTCCGCCAAGCACGGAAAGGAAAGCACAGGATGTGGGAAGCACCGCAGCTCAGTCTGGGCCTCATGTACCATGGATCAATGTAGCTTCTCCACTTGCTGGTCAGAAAAAGGCCCCGATGAGACAACCACTTGCGGAACAGGTGTGACGACAATAAGCTCAGGAACCAAATCTATTCGCGCCTCCAAGACTGTAGACTCATCCGGGGAACATGACACTGCGGCAGAGGGAGACGCATCAGCACCGACTTGGAAGCAAACCACTCCGCTACAAAATGGCGGGTCAGCAATGGCGGCGATCCTTCCTTCCAAGTCCCGGGCTCCCCGGAGCAGAGCAGTCCGCAAGGTTGTCAGTGCAGCCAGTATGTGGCTACGCGTAAGCGTTTCCCCACGTAGCCGAACTCCGTGGGTCTCAAGTTCAGCGGTTTCTCTGTCCCTGGGAGGGGTGCACTCTGAGGCGCCATCCGCCATTTCAGCCATCTCGTTCTCCTTCACTTCCCCTCCACCTCCGAGCCCCGTCCGACCACTAGAGTCAGCAGGTCCCACGGCTGGACCTCGACATTCGGCGCTTGCTGCAGAAAGGAGAGTCACCAAAAGGCCGGACGTGCTCCCTGCAGCTTGCCGGGAGCCACCCGCTGGTTCCCGGACGGGACTATTAACATGGCCGGGCGTCTCACCCAAGGGGAACCGGGCGACACGGGCTCTCTCCGGCTCGGCAACATCTCGGGTTCACGGGGCAACCCACTATTGGGAGTGGGTTGGTACCAACTCTCCCGGCTCGCGGCTCTCAGGCTCCCACTGACCGGCTTCTCATCCCGACCAGGGCCGCCAACACTACGATCACTGCCGGGCAACCTCTGCACTCGAGGCCCCGGCTTCAGCGCCACGAAGGCCGGCAAGCAGACGGGGACAGTTCTTCGGATCTACTGCACGGTGGAGCCCCAGAATCAGACGGTAAGTGATTGCTTCCCTTCAACAACTTAGATCAGCAAACCTCGCACAGGATTATCTTCAGGATAGACGTGCGGGGAGGAAGGGCCCTCGGAGCCAAGCGTTTATGCGACTGTTCCGATCGCCATCTTGGCTCCTCCCCCCCCCCCCACTTCATTTTTAGTTCGCCAAGAGGCACTGAATTTCACAATTGGTGTCTGCATCTGTTAGATTTATAACGTAATGTCCCATGGTTATTTTAATAGTGTTTTGTGTCCTACTCCTTGACAGCTAAAGGGCTTCATCTAAATTGCTGCAGTCGATGGCCTTTAATTTGACTTTCACGTAATGTCCATCCTTTTTGCAAACATTGTCTCTTTAACTTAACATGCTGAAACTTGTCAGCCATCTTTTCATAATGTGAATATCTCAAAAAGCATTGAACGTAATTGCAATAATCCTCACTAAGGGGTTTTCCAGAGAGAAATGTTGCTTTGGTGCTACTCCATTCAGATTTTTCTGTTGGAGAATAAATGTTCCAATAGGATTATAATTTAAAACACTCACCTTTTGCCATGATGAAATGCTACATTGTGACATGTAATAATTGCCAGAGGTTAAGGTTATTAGCAAAGCACTATAACAACAACAGGCCTTTTCCATAGAATGTGAATCCTAACTACAATGAAAAATTACCTAGCATTAGTAACAGAAAATGTAAAATCTATTAAGGACACGGAGGCAAGGATTATGCCACACTTGCTTCATTTTATTCAACCAACAGCCATTTTAAATATATATAAAAAATACTTCATGTCCCATAACACTTCGGAAAATGAAGAAAAAGTTGATTGTCCAATCAGAGTATAGGATATTTCTACCGTAGACCAAGGCCATCAATGGAAAATTTCACTTTACTGTTTGGATGACTCTGATCCTGCCAGAGTCAATGGACCAAGATTCAATCCACCAGAATCTCATAGCGAACCAACAACGAAATACCACGCATCAATAATACCCAACATTTAGAATAGACACAGGGTGGGCAATGATCACAGAGAAAAGGGTGGGCTAATCCTTACCTCCGTGTCCTTAATAAAATTGAAACTTTCCGTTACGAATGCTAGGAAATTCTTCATTCTATGTCAAGATCCAGAGATGAAGATTATGCCAGTTTAAAGCTCATCTACCACCAGAACTGCAATGGAGGATACTGGCTCGAAATAAAACCCCTTAAAGATCAAATCCTAAGTTAAGTCTGCAGCATTCATGATGTCCTCCAAGCGAGCCCCAAGAGCGAATGCCTTTGACTTCATAGCTCCTCTGGTAGAATGAGCTCTGAACACCTTAGTATCGGCACCTGCCTGCTGCAAGGTCCATCAAACTCGTCTTGCAATGGTCGAGGAAGAAACCACCATATGTGGTTTACGAAGGGCAATAAGTAACTGTGTACCCCATGGGGACTGAGCTCATCGGTCAAGTCTTGTATATGTTGACACAGCGAACCACATATAACTTTAGAGAATCAGTGAAAAACGGATATGAAATGTGTCTGGAGTCTCACTTCATGACACATGAAAGGTAACTTCATCAAGAGTAAATGTTCTTCCTTTATCATCCACGGCCTGTACATCTGAGACCAGCCTGCCGTACATCAAATACAACAGACTGGCTAGGTTTGCAAACAACTGTTTCTGAGAAAGGTACTTGTTACAAGGCCAAGAAAGGAAAAGGTCCAGCACTTTGTTAACATCCCAAAGAACCAAATGTCTCGGCTCCGGAGGGAGAGACAATCGGATGCCTCCTCTAAGAAGTTGAACCTAAGGTTCTCTTCCAGGGGATACTCATCAATAGTCATAAGCACTGAATAGTCCCGCCCACGTGCAGGATCCCGGAGCAATAGCCAACAATATGCATATATCTACATATATATATATACATACATATATATATATATATATATATATATATATATATATATATATATATATATATATATATATATATATATATATACCCATAAATATAGATAATATGCATATACATATGCAGCCTGAGACCATACTAGGCTCCAAAACTGCCATTATTGCGTGTAAAACTTTTACATTTGACTAAATAAAGATATATAAGTCACCATATATGATATATGTAAAGAATCAAACTGCCCTGAGTTTCTTTGAAACATACAACCTTTATTTTCAAAGGTAAAAACAGGCAGGATCATAGAGGCAGGTTTAGCCTAGAGAGGCTGCATAGTAACAACTGAAAAATTGGCGCCGTGCATTTATGACCTCCAGGAACCCCCAGGCTCCCATCATGCACCACAGGTGACAGTTAGGTCAGTTCTTTTTTCCGGCTCCTTCTGTGAGGCTCCTGGAGCATTGAGCTCGCCAGTTGGTGATATTTTATCACTTTTTCCTGGTAGAAACGTAATTTTTTTTTTTCACTTCACTCGACGTCTTTAGTCTCTTTCTGACTTTTGCCTATCTATTCCAGTCAGTATGCCGGCCTTATTTAATAAGTGCCCGGCCTGTGGTAAAAAGATCGCCAAGTCAGACCCTCATTCGGTCTGTATTGCTTGTTTGCCTTCATCCCACAAGCCAGACCAATGCTACCACTGCAGCAAGTTTTCCAAGAGAACCCTTAGAGAGAGGGAGAAGATCAAGCTGCATTCCCTTCATGAGAGAGGAGAAAGACTGAGTGGGCGAGAAGAACATCATCCCAAAAAGCCCTCTTCTCATCCTAAAGAGCGCAAAGAGAGAGGTGAAAAAAGAATCATCGATCCTCTTCTCTGTCGAGGGACAGATCTTCTTCTAAGGTACCTCTGTGCTCAGAGTCGGCGTAGAAATCGCCGCTTAGACGTCGAACCATCCCTCGCCGTCGAAGCATCCCTCGTCATCGAAGCATCCCTCGTCGTCGAGACGCTCCTCGCCGTCGAGACAAGGTGAGAAGAGGCAGAGGATGAGATCTCCATCTACGCGTAGGCGGTCCAAGTCTGGCTCGCCTACGATGGCAAGAGGTCGGGACTCGGCGTAGACCCATCGACATCCAAGTTCGCCGCCGAGAGCCCACCACCAAGGGCTTCGATGCCGAAGAGACCCAGTCACTCGACGTCGAGACACATAACGTCGATGTCGAAGAGATCGCCGTCGAGGAGATCGCCGTTGAGAAGATCGACGCGAGGTCACGGAAAAGTTCCTCTGGGTGTAGGCGATCAAGATCTAGGTCGACGTCGAGGAGGTAGACGTCGAGGAGGTCTAAATCTGCTTCTCCTCCAGCGAAGAGACCAGGAGCGCTGTTGAAGGATCGTTCGACGTGTGACGGCCCCGGTGGTGTCTTCAGGGGATTCTTCTTCTTCTCCAGGGCTTTAGATTATACAAGTATCTCCAGAGCCCTCACCAGCACCGTCTCCAGCCCGACCAACCAATATCTCGCAAAGATGGCTAGGAGATACCAGGGAGTGGAAGATCCGCAGTATTAACCTACCACGGTCTTCTTTGAGGTCAAGGTCACCTTTTAAACAGTCAGTGCATTCTTCAGGGAGACGTGAGCGGGCCGCTCCGCGAAGGTTCCCGTTGGAGAGGAGGAGATTATCTCACACTCCTAGGAGTAGATCATCCCGCCACCGATCTTCTAGAAGACGTAGCCCTAGGTCTTCCACAAGGTCACCGGATTCCAAGGCAGACTATTCTCCAACTATTTCGTCGTCGTCTCCAAGCAGAATATCGCCAATCGATGATGTTCTGACCTTTAATGAGGTTCTCTGTCGTGGGGCTGCTAAACTCCACATTGAAATGCTGGTCTCTACCACCAAGACATCGGTGATATTTGAAACCCTGCATCAAAAGTCCTCTTCGAGACCTTTGCTTCCTCTAGTGCCTGGACTGCTGGAGCCTGCTTTGCACAAATTCCTGACTCCAGCAGCGGTGGGGGCTTTTCCATCTAGAATCTCGAAGAAATATAAGGCTCCGGATAATGACCCTTTCTTCTTGAGGGCTGACCCTCCACCGGACTCTTATTGTGTCGGCTGCTCGAAAGAATCAGACCGGGGCAGCATCTTCATCTATGCCCCCTGATAAAGACAGTAAGGCTATGGACTCTGTAGGGAAGAAAATGTGTACTACCCCGGCTTCCTACATGAAAGTAGCCAGTGCCTCGGTCCTGCTGGGTCGATATGACCGTTCATTATGGGACTCACTATCACGTTTTACTGAGAAGCTCACCAAAGAGGACAAACAAGATTTTCTTGATCCTGCATGAAGGGGGCCTAGTAGCCAATCAGGTGATCAGCGCAGCGCTGGATGCATCAGATCTAGCTGCACATGGCTACTCGCATGGGATCTGTTCCCGACGCTCAGCGTGGCTCAGGCTCACAGGACTGAAACCCGAAGCACAGCATCGGATTATTAACCTTCCGTTCAATGGATCATCACTCTTCGGGTCTCATGCTGATGATGAGATGTCTCGAATGAAAACTGAGCTGGATACAGTTAAAGCTGTGGGTCTCGAAAAGAGGAAAGACTTCAAGCGACGGTACCGTCCTTACGACCGACGACAAAACCAACAGAGGGTTCAAACCCCTCAATGGTCCTCTCAACAGACCCAAGGAAGATCACAATTCTCCCAGCGTCGTCCTGGTAGAGGAAGAGGTGGCAATTCAAGACAGCCCACACCTGCTGCCAAGCAACAGAAGTGAGCACTTGCTTCCCCTATCTCCGTTACCCACTCCGGGGGGGGGTGTACGTTTTCATCTGGAAGAGTGGACAAAAATCACACTAGACAAGTGGGTGCTGAATATTGTAAAGAATGGATACACCATCAAATTCAAGTCCCTTCCATTCCTCCTCAAAAGACTGTCACCCATCGTATAAATCTTTTGAGGGAAGAGGTGCCTGCTCTACTCCTAAAGAACGCCATCGAGGAGGTCCCATGGCTACCAATCTCTCCAAAGCATCGGAAGTTCCTACGGTTTCGCATCCAATCAAACCACTTCCAATTCACGGTCCTGCCTTTCGGACTGAAGTCGGCTCCCCGCACTTTCTCGAAGTGCATGGCAGTAGTAGCGGCTTTCTTGAGGAAACAGCACATATTCGTCTATTCTTACCTAGACGATTGGCTTCTCAAGAGTGCATCTCCCACTCTTCTGCAACAACATCTCGAGCAATGTATTCATCAGTTGCATCGGCTTGGTCTACATGTAAACTTAAAGAAGTCCATCCTCAGTCCAACACACAGGATACACTATCTAGGCGTAACTATGGATTCAGTCAACGCAAAAGCGTATCCTTCGGAGTAGGGACTAGCATCCATTCTCTTCAAGTGTCAAATTCTCCTGAAGACTCCTCAGCCTACGGCCAGACAGATTTCCTCCCTACTGGGGTCCATGGCCTTGTGCATATTTCTCGTTCCAAACGTCAGGCTTCACATGAGACCTCTGCAGTAGATTCTGGAGGATCAGTGGTCCCAGATCTCTAATCGCTGGGAGGGCAGGTTGTCGATACCTCTATCAGTCCAACTCTCCATCAGATGGTGGATGCGACGGAGTCCTCTCCTCGTGGGAGTCCCTTTTCAAGAGGACAGGCCTCAACAGACTCTGGTGACGGATGCGTCCCTTCAGGGATGGGGCGCTCATATGGGATCATTGCAGATCCAAGGAATGTGGTCAGAGAAAGAGCAGCTATACCCCATAAACATGTTAGAGCTCAGAGCTGTACATCTAGCTCTCAAAGCGTTCTTCCCGTCAATAACAGCGACCTCTCTGCTTGTTCAGATGGACAACACAACAACGATGTACTACCTGAACAAGCAGGGCGGAACAAGATCCAGACCTCTGTCTCTGGAAGCTCAGACAATCTGGAAATGGCTTCTGGCTCGAGATATGAGAATTTCTGCAATCCACTTGCCGGGTGTCCTCAGTGTTCAAGCGGGCAATCTAAGCAGGCACTTCGCAGAAGCACATGACTGGGTGTTAAAGCAAGAAGTGGTACAAGACATCTTCCACGACTGGGGAACACCAGACATAGATCCTTTTGCAGACGCAGAAAACGCAAAATGCCGCATCTTCGCCTCCAGGTACCCGCAACCGGGGTCCAAGGGGAATGCTCTGTGGATAGACTGGTCAGAGACATTACTCTACACTTTTCCACTGATTCCACCCATTCCCTTGGTGATCAGGAAGCTGTACGAGGCCAAGACAGACATCATCCTGGTTGCTCCAGATTGGCCTCGCCAGTGGTGGTATCCGGACCTATCCAAAGTACCACACAGGAGGCTGCCATGTCATCCCGATCTGCTGACCACGGCGGGCGGCAAGGTGTTCCACCCCAACCTGCCATCCCTGAGGTTGGCAACATGGCTCCTGAGTTCATCCAATACGGACATTTAGGCCTCTCACAGGACTGCATGCAGATTTTGAAAGAGGCCAGAAGAGCTTCTACTAGAAAGTCTTATGCTTTCAAGTGGAAGCGCTTTTTCATGTGGTGTACTGCTGAAGGTCATGACCCTATTCGAGGTAAAGAACAGGTACTGTTGCCATACTTACTTTCTTTGGCCAAAACAGGTTTACAGTATTCTTCCATAAAAGTTCACCTGGCAGAAATAACAGCATACAGAAAGTCTCCTACTCAGGTTTCTTTTTTTCAAATGCCAGTTGTGAAGGATTTCCTGAAGGGTCTAAAAAAGTCTACCCCCTGTGAGGGCCCCTTCTCCGCCCTGGGAGCTGAATGTAGTCCTATCTAAATTAATGGCCCCCCCCGTTTTAGCCCATTCATAAGGCTTCCCTCCAACACCTGACGTGGCAATCACTTCTGCGCGCAGGGTAAGCGAGATACAGGCCTTATGCTCCACAGAGCCTTATCTCGTTTTTCATGCGAATAGAGTGGTGTTACGTACTCACCCGAGGTTCCTCCCGAAGGTGGTCTCGGATTTTCACATAAATCAGTCAGTCACTCTTCCTACGTTTTTTGCCAATCCGGACACTCCAGCTGAGAAAGCTCTGCACTCTTTGGATTTAATACGGGTGTTGAAGTTCTACCTGGATAAAACTAAGAGTGTACGAAAATCTGACCAATTGTTTGTGAACTATGGTCCATTGAATACAGGTTTTCTTGCCTCCAAAAGGTCAATTTCTAGATGGATAGTGTCATGCATTATGTTATCCTACCAGTTGGCACAAAGATGGCTCCCGGGAAAGCCGAGAGCTCATTCCACAAGAGGCAAAGCTGCTACAATAGCAATGCTTAAGAATGTACCAATTCATGAAATTTGTAAGGCGGCCACATGGCGGTCGGTTCATACCTTCGCACGCCATTACTGCCTTGATTCTGATACTCAAGCGGATGCTGAAGTTGATCAAGCATCCCTCAGAAATCTGTTTGGGTAATATCTGTTGGTAAAATGTTTGGTAGACTGGTATTCGCCCGCAGGGTAGGGGGATGGGCTTGCTACTCTATTCAGTGCTTATGACTATTGATGAGTATCCCCTGGAAGCGAAGGATTAGTTACTTACCTGTAATCCTAGTTCTCTTCCAGGGGTATACTCATCATAAGCAACCCTCCCTCCTCCCCGGACGAATACCATGTCTGTTGATGTAAATGTTACCCATGCTGTGTTTACACTGTTATACGCCGTCCAAAAGAACTGACCTAACTGTCACCTGTGGTGCATGATGGGAGCCTGGGGGTTCCTAGTGGTCTTAAAGGCACGGCACCAATTTTTCAGTTGTTACTATGCAGCCTCTCTAGGCTAAAACTGCCTCTATGATCCTACCTGTTTTTACCTTTGAAAATAAAGGTTGTATGTTTCAAAGAAACTCAGGGCAGTTTGCTTCTTTACATATATCATATATGGTGACTTATATATCTTTATTTAGTCAAATGTAAAAGTTTTACATGCAATAATGGCAGTTTTGGAGCCTAGTATGGTGTCAGGCTGCATATGTATATGCATATTATCTATATTTATGGGTATTTATATATATGTGTGTATATATATGTAGATTTATGCATATTGTTGGCTATTGCTCCCGGATCCCGCACGTGGGCAGGACTATTCAGTGTTTATGACTATGATGAGTATACCCCTGGAAGAGAACTAGGATTACAGGCAAGTAACTAATCCATGTTCTCCCACTAGACAACCCCCACATGGGTATGCCCTGAGGAAATCGCAGACATAGAGATGTTGACTGACCTATAGACCATCCCGTCTTCAGCTAAAGGGGCCAAGAAGTTTGAAATGAGGACAACATCCTTCCCTACAGGATCCAAATCCCGTTGCTGTGATCAACCTAACCATCGAGACCAAGCTGATCTGTAGTGTTTGATCGTATCGTTCGCCCAGGCTCGGAAGAGGAAACCCGCAGCATTTCGCGAATGCCCTGGGACTTGCTATAGTGTCCAGTCATCATCCATGCTAAAAGCTGAAGGACCCCGTTGCTCATCAATAAATGGGGACTCCGGGAGCAGGAGGGATCCCTAAGGAATAGTGGTCTAGGGTTAGACGTATTGGAAAATCCCAAGAAAGTTCCATCAGAACCGGAAAAACAAACTTGCGACTTCCATATCCGGCTCACTACCACAAGATGTTCTGTGATTCTCATTATCATGGTAAAAAGAGGAAAATCAAAGTCCGTCTCCTTCAACCAATCTTGGAGGAATGCGTTGATTGCCATCTCACCGGGATGCAATCTCTATCTGAAGTTCTAAGGAAATTGTTGATCCAGGCAGTACGCAAAGAGGTCGATCGTGAAAGGACCTCATCGAGGGGGTTTGAAACATGCCCAGAAGTAATTTATAGTGCACTGTCTGTGAACGTTTGGCTGGGACAGGAAGTGACAAAAACGTCCTCTGATCCGCACAGGCAGGGATAGAAGCTCCCACGTCAGTAGACGTCAGAATGCACACCCTCTAATGGCAAGATGACCACTGTGTCTCCGCCCTACGACTCCACAGAAGCAGTTCGAATGAGGAAACACTAAACTGCAAAGGAGCGTTGAAGCGTTCCTTTATTTAATTTATGTAATGCATTTTTATATAGAGCAAACTTTACTCAAAGGTGTCAGGGCGCTTTACAGAAGGACCAATTACATTACATAAGGACTTCAGAGTACATGAGTAACATAAAAGATACAAACAGAAAAACTCTAAATTCACATTGGTATGGTAGTAAGTACAAAAGTCTACTCCAGATACTAGTGGTTAGAGTTACATATATACAAGTTGAATATTCACTCAAGATTACATTTTAATGAAAGTTGAAGTGGGTTAGGGTTGGACAAATATAAAATACTGATTTACACGCCGTTGTTTGGGTTCTTGCTTTCAGCCAGGCCTTCAGGCTGTTGTTACACTCACAGGCGGTGATTCTTGGGCCTGGAGGGATACAGAGGTGGTGATGTCCACAGTGCTCCACAAGCAGCAGGTGAGGTCCATAGCAGGGCTCCTCTTTGCCATGTTGTTTACAGGGAAAGGCCGTCACCCGCCGGCAGCGAGCACGGCTCCCTCACGCTGTGGGGCACCAAGTGTGCCCATATAGCACCTACCAGTAGAATCTGAAAGAGACAGTTTGTTATCGATTCCTCACCTTAGAATAACCCCCAGGTGTCAGACACTGCTCGTCGATAGGTGGCGTGGTCGACTCAGCGTTCGTCATGGTTGCTGAAATAACGTTGCGGTATCTATTTAGACGCCGCCCTCGCGCGCTTATGTCATTTCTTTCTTTTTCCGCACCAGCCAGCGCAGATCCGAAGAGAGCAGTACCTCAAGTCACTTTTTGACTCTCTTTTTGCGATTTGTTTCAATTTCTTTTATCGAGTCATTCGACTCCTGGTGCACAGGGATGTCATTGCGGCGGCCAAGCTTCAAGCCTTGTGGCCCCAGCCACAAGCTGATGTCGGTGACAGACCCCCATCTTGTGTGCCTCTGGTGCCTGGAGCGTGACCCCGCCCCAAAGTCGTGCTCCGACTGCCGGGCCATGGCCCTGAAGTCTTAGCAGTAGTGGTCTCGAAAGCTTCTGGAGGTCCGGCAGTCTGCTCCGTGCCGATCGAGGTCCCGGTCGAGAGGGAGGTTGTGGGACCGGTCGCTGTGCCATCACCACCACTCTTCGTCGAAGTCTTCGGAAAGTTGAAGCACAAGAAGAAGGCAAAGAAGCATTGTCGCTCTTTACGTTCTCCCCGGCTGTCCGCTGACACAACGCGGGACGCAGCAGGTAGTTGTCCGGCTCCGTCTGCGGAGCCTGTTGGTTCGACTCCTGCCTTCTCTCCCCTTCCGGGACCTGGAGCAACCCCTGCCCAGCGTCAAAGCTTTTAAAAAGCCTTACACTCTATATTCAGGCAGCCCGACTCTGCCGGTGCGCCTTCGGGCCCCGCGGACTCGGGTGGGGGCTCTAGGCCTTCGATGTCAGCAGCTTCAACTCTGGCGCCGTAGGGCCCCCAAGGATCCAGGGTTGGATCCGGATCAGTGCCGGGCAACCTTGTGACGACGCCGGCGCCGAATCCAGTGACAACATCCCCGCTGCCTCTGACGCCGGTTGTGTCCCCAGCCGGCGTCGACCCGGCCTCCCCCTCAATGAGGACACGGAGCCGGACTAACATAGGTACCGGCGACAATCGGTACTTCTCTCCTGATGTTTCCTACTGCCCTGAGTGTCTCACAGGGGAGGGTAAGGAGGACTGGGAGGGTTCTGTGTACTCTCTTGCAGACCATTTGGAGGAGTCGGACTGGAGAGATGAGTTGGGTGAGGCCAGTGGTCTGGATACCTCCTCAGATCTTGGCATGCTATCTCCCCCTACCGTGACTACGGAGGAGGGTGCATTGTACCAGTGGTGTTGCATTGGGCTGCCGATGATGGCAGTCAGGATTAACTTCCTGACAGAGGTGCTTCAACTGGCAGCGTCCTCCTCGGAGCCCTTGCTGCCGTTCAATCAGGCCCTTATGGACATCCTTTTGGGCACTTGGTCCATGCCCAAAACAGGGGCTCCTGTGGACAGGATGATTGCCCGACGCCACCACCCGGCTCCGGGCAACCCCATTTTCCTCTCTTCCCATCCAACCCCCGGGAGCTTGGTAGTCCAAGCCTCAATGTTCAAGTGTGCATTCCCTAACGCACCACCCCCGAAAGGGAATCCAAGAAGCTGGACCAGATTGGCAAGACAATGTTTTCTTCCTCCAGCTTGGGACTGCTGTTGGTGAACACTGCATGTCTATTGGGCTGTTACTCCCACTCGGTGTGAGACTTGGTTGCACAGGTGTTGCCACAGTGCCCGGAGGAGGCCCGTGCTGTGCTCTCCCGTGCTGCTGCTGAAAGGAGAGACGCAGCGAAGTTCTCCATCCGTTGTGGGATGGACACCACTGATTAACTGGGCAGGAAGATTTCCACTTCGGTAGCATTGAGACGCTATGCCTGGTTGAGGTCCACTGGCTTTTCGAGTGATGTACAAGCAACACTTTTGGACATGCCCTTTGATGGCAGATGCCTGTTTGGCAACAAGGCAGACAACACGCTCAAGCGCTTTAAGGATTCTAGGGCTACGCCCAGATCCTTAAGCCTTGTTACCATCTCCCTCCCAGAGCAGTCTGCTTTTCGCCCCTTTCATGGCTACGTAAGGGGTGCCCCGTCACGTTCCGCCCAGATCCACAGGCCTGCGCAACTGTCCAGCCTTTGCGCGGCCGGGACGTGGATCCCACCGTTGTGGGTTGAGGGGTCTGCGGGCGGGCCAGTCCACCAGCGCTTTAAGGACTCTAGAGCTACGGCCAGGCCCTTGGGCCTTGCAACAACTTCTCGCTCCATCGAGTCTGCCTTTCTCCCCTTTAGTGGCCACGGAAGGGGTGCCCCACCACGTTCCACACAGGGCCGCACAAGCCACCCAGCCTCTGCGCGGCCGGGGACGTGGGACCCAGTGTTGTGGGTATGAGGACCAGAGGGTGGGCCAGTCCACCAAAGTCCCTTGCAGCATCCTCCAAACCCCCTTAGTCCGACCTTTCAGGCCCATCAGTTGCCAGTGGGGGGCAGGATTCGCCATCACCTCACCCACTGGCTCACCATCACGTTGGACAGTTGGGTTTTACAGACAGTCCAAAGGGACTACTCCCTCGCCTTTGAGACTACCCCTCCATCCATGCCACCTCGATGCTATTGCATGTCGGAGGATCACCTTGCCCTTCTCCAACAGGAAGTCACGGCTCTCTTGGCAAAGGAGCCATCGAGCACGTTCCTGCCCCAAAAGTTGGTCGTGGTTGTTATTCCACTACTTTCTGGTGCCCAAGAAGGACAAGGGTCTGCGTCCTATCTTGGATCTCAGGGACGTCAACTGCTTCCTCCGGAAGGAGAAGTTCAAGATGTTGACACTGGCTCAGCTCCTACCTGCTCTTGACCCTGGAGACTGGATGGTAACGTTGGACTTGCAGGATGCTTAATTTCACATCCCCGTCCTGCTGGCCCACCGGCGTTACCTACGGTTCACAGTAGGCCACAAGCACTTTCAATCAATCAATCAATCAGGGCATTTGTATAGCGCACTACTCACCCGGAGGGTCTCAAGGCGCTGGGGGGGGGGGGGGTCCGCTACTGCTTGAATAGCCAGGTCTTGAGCTGCTTCCTGAAGGCGAGGTGGTCCTGGGTCAGGCGGAGGTGGGTCGGAAGGGAGTTCCAAGTCTTGGCGGCCAGGTAGGAGAAGGACCTTCCTCCTGTGGTGGCTCTTCGGATGCGGGGGACGGCGGCGAGGGCGTGGCTGGTCTATCGAAGCTGGCGCGTGGGAGCGTAGAAGTTGAGGCGGCTGTTGAGGTATCCTGGTCCTTGGTTGTGTAGGGCTTTGTGTGCGTGGGTGAGGAGCCGGAAGGTGATTCTCTTGTTGACCGGGAGCCAGTGCAGGTCTCTCAGGTGTCCGGAGATGTGGCTGCGGCGGGGGATGTACAGGATGAGTCGTGCTGAGGTGTTCTGGATCCGCTGGAGTCTCTTCTGGAGTTTGGCGGTGGTTCCGGCGTAGAGGGAGTTGCCGTAGTCCAGATGGCTGGTGACGAGGGCCTGGGTGACCGTCTTCCTGGTCTCGGTGGGGATCCATCGGAAGATCTTGCGTAGCATTCGCAGGATGTGGAAGCACGACGAGGAGACGGCGTTGACTTGTCTGGTCATGGAGAGGGAGGAGTCCAGGATGAAGCCCAGGTTGCGTGCGTGGTCAGTTGGTTTGGGTGCGCTGCCCAGGCGGGGGGCCACCAGGAGTCGTCCCAGGCGGAGGGTGAGGATCCCAGGATGAGGACTTCCGTCTTGTCTGAGTTCAGTTTCAGGCGGCTGTTCGACATCCATTTGGCTACTTCTGTCATCCCTTCGTGCAGGTTGGCTCTGGCGGTGGCGGGGTCGTTAGTGAGGGAGAGGATCAGCTGGGTGTCGTCGGCGTAGGAGATGATGTTCAGGTTGTGCTGGCGTGCGATGGCTGCAAGGGGGCTCATGTAGACGTTGAAGAGAGTTGGGCTGAGCGAGGAGCCTTGAGGAACGCCGCAGATGACTTTGGTGGCCTCGGATCTGAACGGGGGGAGGCGGACTCTCTGTGTCCTTCCGGTGAGGAAGGAGGTGATCCACTCCAGTGCCTTCTCCTGGATTCCGACGTTGCTGAGGCGCTGTACTAGGGTGCGGTGGCAGACCGTGTCGAAGGCCGCGGAGAGGTCCAGGAGGATGAGGGCCGCTGTTTCTCCGTTGTCGAGCAGGGCTCGGATGTCGTCTGTGGCTGCGATCAGGGCGGTCTCGGTGCTGTGGTTGGCCTGGAAGCCAGACTGCGAGAGGTCGAGGGAGCCGTTCGTCTCGAGGAAGGCGGCCAGTTGCTTGTTGACGGTCTTCTCAATGACTTTGGCCGGAAACGGGAGCAGCGAGATGGGGCGGTAATTCTTGAGGTCGGTAGGGTCTGCTGATGGTTTCTTGAGTAGAGCGCTGAGCACTTTCAGTTTACCGTGCTCCCCTTTGGCCTTACAAGCACCCCATGGGGGTTCACGAAAGTGATGGCGGTGGTCGAAGCTCTTCTGCACAGAGGAGGGGTTCCAGTCTTCCCCTATCTCAACGACTGGCTGTTAAAGGCGGGCTCTCCCCAGGCTGTCGTCACCCACCTGCAGACTACGATAGACCTCCTGCATTCGCTGGGGTTTCATCGGAGCAGTTCTGGACACAGCGCAGTTTCAGCTTTATCCTCCCGAGTAGCGAGTACGGGATATTTGGGCTATGATCAGATCTTTCAGCCTCTATCCCAGGTTTCGGTCAGAATGACCCTGAGGCTACTGGGCCTCATACATCCTGCTGGTGGATTATGCCAGGTGGCATATGCGGGCTCTGCAGTGAGACCTGAAGTTTCAGTTGGCACATCATCACAATAATCTTTCCGATTGCGTCCAGATCTCCAAGGGCACTGCACACCAGTTGCAATGGTGGCTAACAAACCGAGATTGGGTAAACGGCAGATCCCTCTCCCTTCCCCAACCTGAGTTCACAGTGGTGACAGATGCATTGCTACTGGCATGGGGCGGCCACATAGGTAGGCGGAGATCAGAGGCATCTGGTGTCCAGCGGAGTCTGGGCTCCATATCAACCCTGTTGGAGCTTCGGGCGATTCGTCTTGCACTGAAAGCATTACTTCCCTCTGTCCGGGGAAGAGTGGTGCAGGTGTTCACAGACAATATCACTGCCATGTGGTACTGCAACAAACAATGCAGGTGGGGTTGTGAACCCTATGTCAAGACGCTCTCTGCCTCTGGACATGGCTGGAACATCAGGCCAAATCCCTGGTGGTTCAACACCTGGCAGGTTCTCTGAACGCCAGGGCGGACAAACTTAGCTGCAGGTGTATGATGGATCATGAATGGCGTCTTCCCTCGGAGGTTGTGCAAGGTCTCTGCAGTGGGGAGAGCCTTGGCTAGATCTATTAGCCCCCGAAGAGAACGCATAATGTCAGCAGTTCTGCACGTTGGAATTTCCTAGGCGTCGTTTTCCGTCGCGCGTAAAGTTGCAGTCTTACCACTTCTGCCCAGAGTGCTGAAGAAGATCAAGAGCGACTGGGCCCAAGTCATTCTTGTGGCTCCGGATTGGGCGAGAAGAGTCTGGTATTTCGAGCTGTTAGACATGGCCATCAATCCTCGGATCAGACTGTCCCTTAGGGAGGATATTCTGTAGCAGCAGCAGGGGACGGTCCTCCACCAGAACCTGTCCAGCCTCCACCTCCTTGCGTGGAGATTGGGCGGTGGCAGTTGACAACTTTCAACCTTCTTCCCGAACTCTGTAATGTTATCTTGGCAGCCAGGCCTCTCTCCACTGAAACAGTATATGCCTGTAGATGGAACAAATTTGTGGCATTGTGCACAGCAAAGACTGTAGATTCCCTTTCTGCCCCTCTTTCAGAGGTTCTCCTCTTCATTCTTGCTTTGGCCCAGCAGAGCTCTGCTCTGGCACTCTCAAAGGCCATCTTTTGGCCATTTCGGCCTTTCCTCGGCTGCCTGACCAGTCTTCTCTTTTCAAGTGCCCTATTGTAAGTCGCTTCCTCAATGGCATTACCCACTTGTTTTCCCCTACTCCTTTCTTGTTGATCCAGTGGTAATTGAACCTGGTTCTTACTTATCTTATGCGTGCTCCTTCCGAGCCGCTCCATAACCGTCCTCTCAGACTCTTGACCCTTAAAACTGCCTTTCTGGTTGCCATCACCTCTGCTCGCAAGGTAAGTGAGCTCCAACCCTTTCTTTGAAACCTCCTATCCTGGCTGTTCATCCGGACAAAGTTATCCTGCGCACTAGGCCTTCTTTCCTTCCCAAAGTGGTTACCTCTTTCCAAATAGGACAGACCATCACTTTGCCCACCTTCTTTCCGCCTCCTCATCCTTCTGAAGAGAAAGAGACGCTCCACCGTCTGGATCTAGAATGTGCGCTTTGGTTCCATCTGGATCGCACAAAGCAATTCTGGGTGGATGAGCAGCTCTTTGTTGGCTATGTGAGCGCCAAGAAAGGTCAGGCCCTGCAGACACGACCCAAGTCTGGAGAGACCGCTTCTTCTGCCGTTGAATTCTCCAGGACTTTCTGGTGTGAACTTGGTTCGCAGACTCACCACCGGGGTTGGTATTGCTGGGGTATCTATTCTAAGGTGAGAACCCATAACTAACTGTCTCGTTCAGATGAACAAGTTACTTACCTTCGGTAATGATATATCTGTAAGAGACATAGGTTAGTTATGGATTCCCCACTGCCCCACCCATCCTCCCCATTCTGCAAACTGATTTCTAGGGTAAGGGACACCCCTATCAGGGCCCTTGTTTTTGTGCGCCAGTGATCAGCGTCTTGCATGGCTCTGCACTTCTGGCATGGAATATTGTGTTAAGAATTGACATCAGCGTTCAAGGGCGTCATCTAAGTAGATACTGTGATGTCATTCCAGCGACCACGGCGCTGACGAACACGAAATCCAACTACGCCACCTATCGACGTGCAGAAGTACTGCTGAGGTAAAGATTCTCCAGATCCAGTTTGACGCCTGGGGGTAATTCTAAGGTGAGGATTCCATAACTAATCTATGTCTCTTACAGATATATTGTTACCAAGTATCCCTCAGAACGTTGGTATTCATGAAGCGATCTACAAATGGTTCTGTAGGGTAAAAACAATTGCTTCGAAACTATGCAGTAATGATTGTGCAAACAATAAGTCTAACACATTACTTTATAGACTTTCAAATGAAACACACATAGATGAAATCAAATTTTTGATGTAAAAATTGTCATTTTCTCTTTAAGTCATGAAAGGCTGTCAAGTTCAACAAATTACATCAGTGACAAGTATAACGTGAATAAAGTGCAACAAGGTGACATCATTGACTGGGTGAGATTATATACATGATGTAAGAGACAACGAATATGTACACAAAATACAAGAACAAACACAACTGTCCTTTCCAATTTTAGTACATGGTATCTTATGGCCCCTATACAACCTTCTGATTATTAGGGCCAGGAGACCTGGTGGACATAGACTAAAGTGAACGCCGACGTTTTGACCTTGGAGTATGCACAAATGAGTAAGCGTCATGGCTGGTCTTCCTCAGGACGAGCAGACACCAAAATAGGACAGCCTAGGAGGAGAGTGATTCAGTTAAGAGGCATGTGTGTTCCATAATAGAGGCACTTGATTATAACTAGACTTACCTGTTATCAGTTTCTATTTTTGGTAAAAAAATAAAAAAATAAATCAGTGTTTTCAAGTGATTTCAATACCTTAAAAAAACAGTGGTTATACATTTTCGCGCCCTTAAAAACAACAAAGTGTTTTTCCAGTGTTTATGGAACTTTTTGCTTTTATTATAGCTTGCTTTATGCACTGATAGCACATGGTATATAGACAATGTACGTATTGTGTATATGAGGTCCAAATACTTTTTTACAAATCAAACTTATTGTAGTACACCATACAATACTTCTTCAGTGAGTCTTTGGTCATGCATGCTCACTCTTTCCTTCCAGTGAAAAGGCCCTCTCAACATTGGTGCTTGAGACGGGCAATGCCAAAATAGCCAGTACTCAATTTGCTAATTCTGGCCACTGAGATAGCTTTCCATGCCAATACTGGTGAACCTGAACATTGCGATTCTCTGCGACAGGTTCTGCAACATATGCTTTGAACTGGGCAAATATGCCCTCAGTGAAGCAGTAAAAATAAAGTAGCACTTTTGAAAATGTCTCTTTAGGGATCTATAATTTGTGCAGAGTACCACAGTGAGGGTTCATTGACTTCAAATGCTATGGTTGGTGAAGGGCTATTTCTCAAACATTGTAAAATAGTTCCTGAATTGCTTCTCAACATTTCTTTGCTTATCAAGTGGCAAGCACTCTACCATGGAACATGTTACTGTGCCAAAGTCACTAAAAGTGTCGCCCAGCCTACTCTCAAGGAGATATTTCATATCTACATCAATTATGCTGAACACTTGGAAGACAAGGGTGTTTTCAGACTCGAGTTTTTCTATTATGTCCTCTACAGCAGTCATGCTTTTCTGTAAAAATCGAAGAATGCAGTAGAGTGTACTATCAATATGTGACCAAAGATTCTTACATTTCCTGCTTTTGACATCACTCAGCCAAATTTCTTAAAACAGTTGCCACATGGATGATATAGCATTCATGGTTTCTAGGACTGAGAACCACAAGCGTAAGTGACACAGTTGGGATGACTCTCTCTTTGATGCCACAGAAAGCACAAAAGGAGAAATATTTGTGTTTTATTTTCTGCGCATAACAAAAGTGCACCGGAATGGACTAAAAAGTTAATAGCAGTCTTCATTAACTTTGAAGATTGGAAAGATGTTTTCAGCATACCATCTAACAAGTGGCAAGGATCCTCTTATGTGGAAGCACTTCAGCTCAGGTATCAATTTTGACAGGTCATCACACAACTTTTTCATATACGTAGCTGAATCACTGCAAATACAAACAATATCACTCCAATCTTTGTTGAACTTGGTAAGAATGTTTGCAGCAGCATTCCAAGTGACACTGCATTCCATGTTTTCCAAATGTCTGGTGTTACGTTTTCACCAGTATCCCAGATGCTTGGTGACTGCACTCTTTTCACATATACCTGTCACTATACCTTGCATTGTATTTTTAAAGTCTGGGGTGTTTGGCAATTCACCTACTATTATTACTGACTCACTAGAAAAGGGGACTGATGTATCAAGGGTTTTTAACAATTCTGTGTGAGTAAATGTGATGGCACGTGTAGGGAAAGATTCTTATGAAACCTACATTTTTCTTATCAGTGAGACTTAAATGTAGATAAAAATCCAAATTAATTTTTATATTTCCTGATTCCCTACAGTTTATAAAATAATTAAACGCCTAAAACATGCTTCATACCTGTCTCTTTAGACCTAAACCTACAAAACTGAAAAAAGTAATTAGAAACAATATTTTAATGACATCCCTAAAACAAAACTCAAGCAGAATAATATTAGCCCAGTCTTTCTTACTGCTGCCTTATACAACAAAGTTATATTGTATTGGCCCCTTCAAGAAGAAATAAAAATGACTCTTTCACTCTCCTTTTCCTTTCTTTGAATGGCATTTAGTTTGTGGTTGTGCAGGTGTTTTTTCAGTGCCTATATGTTTACACTTATGAGGGCGATTTCCCTTCCGGTGGGGTTTTATCAGTTATTATGGGTTTAAACCTAAAACCGGACAGCTTAATTATAACACAATCTGGTCATATAGATGAATAGACTCACCGATTCCGGATGGAGCTAAACACTCCAACGGGGTGACTCTTAAAGTGTAGAAATTAATTCATGGCTGTGAGGTAAAAATGGGGGTCAATATTCAAATCTGACCAGATAAGGAAAATGTATAGCTAATGAAATGCAGGGTAAGTAAGCAAATTCACCATGCAATAATGTCCCAAGTAATCTCCAATGAGGAGGTATGCGCTAATACGGTAATGTCTGGACTTGACAAAATAAGTTTTGCGGAGGGAAACTACCTTGAAGGTTGGAGTCAGGGTGTCAAAGTTTTGTGAAAATTATTTCATAGGTTGGTTTGAAAATTTTCAAAAATGTAATTATCCAAATGGTTCAATGTTCAATGGCGAAGAGTTAAGGTAAAAGGAAAAAGCCGTAGGGTAGATAGGAATAAGAAAGGTCACAAAGAGAAATATTGTTTTAGTGAGGAATGTAGGAAATTAAAATCAAATATGAGAAAAGGGGAAAGAAGAATGAAATTGAAGTATGATACAGATATGGTGATTTGCCTACAGAAATTAAAGAAAACATATAAAATGGCCATAAGATATCATAAAAGAACATGCTGTGGGAACGTATTGGAGGCAATGGAAACTAAGGATGTAAACGTTTTGGAAATTGGTCCAAGAGGGGTCAGGGAAGACACAGGCAACTATGAATTGCTTAGCAACAGAAGATGATTGGGAACGCTATTTGGTTGAAATATATAGTAAAGGAGATTGGCAAGTAACTACGAAACACGTATTTTGGCCAGTAATGGGGGAGGATACCAGGTTGTCATTTTCAGAAAGTAACGTTAAAGGCATTATAACAAATTTAACTTTGACTGGAGCTGCTGGCCCTGATAATCTCCCAGCAGTAATTATAAAGACCCAATCAGGCTGGTGGGTAGAATTCTTTACAAAAATGTTTTCCGGCATTCTGGAGACAGGGCAGATGCTCCAGACTTGGAAAGGAGCAATCATTAGACCCATTCATAAATGAGGAGATGTAAAGATTCCCAAAAACTATACTATAGGTAAATAAACCTTTTGGATGTGGGAGAGCAGGTATTTTCTAAAGTGATCTTAAGAAAACTTAAAGAATGGGAAGAGGTTAATCAAATAATACCCCAGGAACAGGGGGGTTTCAAGAAGGGGCATTTTACAGCAGACCACTGTTTCTCCTTTGGTCCATCGCGCGGAAGTCGGTATGATGTTCAGCTGCTTCATCGATTTCTGGGCAGCATTTGATCTGGTAGACTGAAACCTAAAGAATGTCCTGAATTAGACGGGAACCTCGTTATATTAGATTGAACATAGATAGGTCTGCAGAGGAAGCGGACTGTGTTCAATGGATATTATAGTCAGAAGAAACTTGTTGCAAATGTAGACAAAACAATAGTCTTGAGGTTTGGTAAGGAAAGGAAGAAATTCTGTTAGTTTCTGTGCTCCACTAAGTTCAAAATAGTGAATAAGTGTAAATATTTAGGGATATGGTTTGAAAGATCGCTAAAATCTGAAACTCGTCTGAATGCATTAATAAACGAGCACAGGCCTCAGTTAGCTGGTTGAAAAAATGTTATAGGAATTATAGAGAAAGGTCAGATAGACCTGTCTTGAAAGCGTATATGGCCATGATACCGCCTCAGTTCCAATATGGAGCTGAAATATTGTATACGAGTGGCAAAAGAGGGTCGTATATGGAAGATGGAAAATGTATAACAAAATTACCATCCCTACCTAGATCATCTTTGATTCAGGCAGTAAGAATAGAAACGGGTATGGTATCTTAAGAGGTAATGGTACCTATGGCATTAATAAGATGTTGGCAACCCCTGGGAAATTGAGGAGCAAAAAATAGCAGAATGGTGCAAAAGGGACATTTTGCAGAGTAGTCTGAAATGGGCATCTGGGGTCAGGAAAATGTTAGATACAGTATGTAGGGAACTGGGAGTTAAACTGAACCCTCAGGACTTACAAATTGATGTTGTAAGACAAGAATTGAAGATACTAAGAAAACAAACGTCTCAAGATCAGGATTGCCAGTACCTGGAGGGGACAAATCTGTGGGTTTTATTATTAAATCATGGAAATCTGATATACAGTTTCGCACACACACATATATATATTTATATACACTACCCAATCGATACCTTAGAAATGGAGTTTTGAGATTACGAATAGGAATCAATCCTTGTTATATGAATGATGGGATAAAAGAGGTTATGATGGATCCCGAAGGAAAATGCACCTGCAACTTAGGCACAAAATGCGAAATTTTGCACATTTTATTAGATTCACTTAAGGTCCTTGATGCATAGAAATTGTTTTTATGACCAGTATTTTTAAAATATGGTATCAAGAACCGTGCACAGGCAGCAGAATTGTTAATGGAAATGACCTATTGGACATAGCATGTGCACTGGGGAGATTTATGCTTGAAGTTAAAAAGTTTTAAGTTTTTTTAAATTTGGGATTTTATGAATTTCATTTTAGGATAATAGGAAATAGATTAGAAACTATTCTTGTGGTATTGTAATTTTATTGTGTATAATGATATTGTATTATGGAAAAATTGAATTTTTTTATGTTTAAGGATCGAAGGTCTAAAACAACATTTTTTTACTTGACTTGAGATTTACAAACAAAAATGTTCAGTATACACAGGGAAAAGTCTAATGCAGTCATTAATTGCTGCAATAAGTCGAGAACTGTCTGAATGAGTGCCCAAATAGTGTTTCATGCAGTGTATAGAGAATTCTAGTAGAGAGTTCTAATTGACACAAGACTGTGTGAAAGGTACTTACAGACAGTAAAGATTTAATTAGAACCGGACATTTGATAATGGAGCCCATTTCCAACCTGCTGGCCGTATTAATAAATCCGGACTATGGTCGGTAAACTTACATTATTTCCTGTTTCTTTTTTTTTCTTTCCAGAGAACCTTTATTGAAGCAGGGATTCAAAGGTACCCCCACCCCGTTGGGACTGAATTTGATTAGGATTAACTGCCAGAATGAGCATGTGTACCAGTACCATGTAACTTTCAGGTGAGGCTTGCAGTTTCTTGTGACTCTTTTTTTTGTTTCAATTTTTTATTGAAATGTATACATTAAAAAAATCATAATACATATATTATACCTGGATGCATTCACATACAATAAATATAGAAGAACATTATTATATATAAGCATATAGTAAAACTTTCTGAATAATTAATCATACTATATAATTTAATAAATATATAAACATATAAAGGCAAAGACAAATATTTGGATTGATATTGAGGCCATAAAATATGCAATTACGGGACGGGAGGAAGAGAAAGGGAAAGAAAGAAGGGATCGCAAAAGAAAGCAATTAGGGGAAAATGTACAAATATGAAGCATAATGCAATATGAGTATGTTCCAAGGAAAAGAAGAAGACACACATAACCTAAAGTAATTATGCTGATTCAGAGAAAGATAAAAATAAATAGTAATATTCTTTGATTGAGACAAAACTTTATAAATTACATTACAATATACTACAGGTATATAAATATATTGTTACAGAGCCAAGGGAGATGAAGTAGGAAAAGGATTTACGAGATAAGAATAGAGAAAGATAATGAAATGGATAATATAGAGAAATGTGCAAACAGTAAATGAAAACAATAGGGTTATTGTCCAGAATGAAAGTGTAAGCAGAGGAACACACATATAAATATATATATTAAAAGATACAGAATTACATGTAAATGCTCTGGTAAGTAGCTATTAAAAACAACAACAAATAGATAAATACAATATGTAGTAGGATTTATAACCACCAATAATGAATAATGAGTGAGAGTAAGAGGAAATGGAAATTAAATTACTGCATAGATGGGTTATTAACATTAGTATCGGTATTTTAAGTTAGAAAAGGTGACCATACTCAAAGAAAGAGTTTTTGTGACTCTTAAGATGTTATTTTCGTATTCCTCTTGCAATATTCAGTAACCAAGTACCTTCAGTCAGCCTACTCGGAATGATACCCAAGTAGTTGTATGTCTGATTCTAAACCATTCCCAACTATCAGGATCCTTGAATAAATTGGATTGAACAGTTTTTCAGTGTGAGGCACAACATGCACCAACATGTGTGTCAGGGACCCATCTCCTATTAAGACTTGGCACACCTTTCTACGCTTTTAGACAGTGAGGACCACAACCAATGTGATGGTGACGTTACGAGCATTGCTTCAAATCGCTTTGTTTTCTTGCCCAGTCCTCCACTGTGCATAGGATCGTCTGTGTATGCAGATTTGTTTCTCTCTGATTGATGGACCAGTCTAGAAAGTTCTGTTTCGTGCTATATTGATACCAACAGTTCTGGTATGCTAAAGAGTGTGTGTGTGTGTGGGGGGGGGGAGATTCAGAGCGGTGGGAGGGTGGCTGTTGAGGCTTGCAACTCAGAAATGAACATTGAACCAGGGCTCCATGGGACCTGACATTTCTGGTGTTCTGCAGTTGAACATTATAAGAAACTGCACCAACTGGCTTGACACGCTGGCGCTACAATGTATCGACACCTGAATTCTTGTGACATCGCGGATAAGAGAGACAGGGGATACTGGTGTTTAGCATTTATGTTTTAGGCCATAAAGGACTATTTCGTTCCAGCCGAGTAACCAGGTTATTTCCACCTATGTTTACGCTTACATTTCAAAGTTTATTGCTTATAGCTCAGGATAAATGTGCTTTATGAAATGTTATAAAACATATCCTGACGATTTTGAGTTGTTTGCCCAGTGAGTCTTAATGTTTGAATATGTCAAGCACACAATTCTATTTCACATTAGTATGCTACACTCTAAGCTACATTGGTTGTGCCTTTTGTAAAGGTTTTTTAGAGATGCGGCTTAGGCCACACCCATTCTGAGACCCCACTACCTTTTTTATCCCATCTAAAGCACCCTGTACACACACCAGTTGCAATTAAGGTTCTCAGTAGATATCTCTAGTAAAATGTAGCTCATGGTTCCTCTCATGTATATTAACAGTTACTGAAAAAACATGTTTCTGATGAGAATTTCTTGCTACAGATTTAGGATCTGGAAATGAATTTGCAGCATAGGCATCTGCAGTAGATCGTCTTGAGTGTCATTGCAGGTACTTAACATTTTCTACACACACAAGCTCTTAAGAATAAAGCTCTAACATATTCAAAATCTGTGCCCAAAGAAGTTCCCTGGCCACCTGGATACGTTTGGCACCTTCGCCCGGTGAAGATGTCTACCATAGGGCTTAGTCACTTTTTTGGAGCTCCGTTTCCTCCAGCGGAAAGCTGTAGCTGAACATGCCTCCAAGAGGAAAGATAGCCTCTGTGTCAAATCTTGCTGAAATTGATATGTTGCTGCAGAAAGCCTCAGAGCTGGAGCAAACAGAATCTTTGGCCCAGTAGCTACTTAATATACCTAAAGACTATTATTTATTATTTTTTTACCGCTATAGACATTCTTTTTGTGATGAAGTCTACATGACAGTGAGGTAACAGTCCAGCTTCACGCAGACCCTTTGCTATCCCTCCAAGCATTGATTTACAGTATCTTTGCCTTTTACCCTCTACAGTGCACTGTTGCCTTTTGGCTCGGCTTGCGTTAAACAAATAATAAATACTTGCATACTACATGTCCTATGATGGATATGCCCTGCTTTTTAGCAGCTCATGTAATTTTGAGCCTTATATTTCCCAGTCTTTTTTAAACAAAAAAAAACCAGACACAAGTTTTTTTGTGCCATTCTTACTTCGGGATCACCTCACTTTCAGCTGCAGCCTTTCAGATTTTCTCATAGGTAGTTTCCGACTAATTACACATTGGGATTATAGACCATTGTCACAGCTCATGAACCCATCAACTCCAAAAAATCAAATTTTTGAACCATTTCAGTACTGTAGCTTTTCTTTTATTTGTGTCAACATTCACATACGGCCTATTTGGCTAAAGTCTCTGGTACATACAGCATGGTATACCAATACAGCCGTAATATCAACATCAATACTTTCAAAAAGAAAAAAGGAAGAAAAGGAAAGAAAAAATGAAATCACGTTTTAAAATATATCATAGTGTGCTGTGTCCTCGCTATTTTCACCAGCGTTTGCCCCCCCTCAGTGTCCCAAATGCAGTGAAATCATATGATAGTATATTCCCCATATTCGCTATTGTCCCGCATTCTTTAGAACCAATGTCATTGGAGTGGGAGGCCCTAAAATCAGGCCTCGGTAGTCTGCCCACCTCTGCAAAATTTTAGGGTGTGTCTGTGGGCATCCCCTGGGTTTAAATATAGTTACTTTCATGCCAATGCAAAAATCTACACCCTTTTTCCAAATCCCTAACAAAGGAGGGGAAGTAGCTTTCCATAATCTGGTGATAGCTCGTTTCACCAGTGTGAGGCAAAAGAACAGCAGGTGGCACTTGTACGGATTTCCTCAATCTCTGTGACATAGAGAGATCCCAGCCTAAAACCTCGGAAAGGCAAGTCATGACCCCCCTCCAAAAACATAGTGAGTGCAGCACACAGCTAGATTGTATGTAGAAAGGTGCCATAGCTATTACCAAAGCGTAAAAATGTAGGGAATGCTCTTAGGCCAGCCCTCGAAAGCGTATGTCTGGTGAAGTATACCCGATGCAGGTATTTGAAATGAATGAGACTCCGTCGCGTAGCGATTGCTGTCCCGTGTGGGGATTACAGACCCTCGGCCTAGTAATCCTCCTCCAGAGGGCCCAGGTCTTCTTGGCAGGTCCCCCAGAGCATGTCTAGTGGGATGGAGCTGTTAGTGACAAGAGATTGGTTTATCTTGGTGATTGTATGGTTGCCCAGGTCTCACTTAAATACTTTAGGCTCTATAGAGTTGAAATGTGGAAGGGTCTCAAGGTTTGCAATGTATGGAGATTGAGTGTGTTGGAATTGGAGGTAGTTATAGAACTGAGTGTGTGGCACATCATATTCTTTCAGGAGCTCTTGAAAAGATTTGAGGGCCTAACCACGCATAACCAACCCCAACGTAGATATGCCAATATCATCCCACCCCCTAAATCTGGCCAACTGAGGCAAAAGACCATTTTGTCACAAAGGAGTTTCTGGTTAGACAGGCCCACCATCCCATTCGCTTCGGTGACTGTCTCAAAACCCCAAACACAATTCCTGTTGCCAGAGACAGAGTCCGAAGGGCTGACCCAGTATGTAAATAGGTATGGAGAGTTGTTTCACCCATCAACCATTGTTCCACTGCCTATGCCAGGTTGTGTCTATCCCTGTACACCACTCGTTCAGTACAAGGAGATGGGACACAGCATGGTATAAATGCCAGCGGATGCTATTCCCCCACAGTATGTAGATTGAAAACATGTTCTCAGGGCCACCGGAGCGGAGCCTCCACCCACAGAAATTGGCTCAATATCACGTTTATATGCCGAAACCATGTGGACACTATCAGATTAGGATGATTCTGTAGCTGATTGGAGGCGTGGGAGGGTTACATTCTTGGAGATGACAGACCTACCGAAAAAGACAGGGGCAGATGTGACCAGGACCTCACTTCTTCTTTTATTTGTATCAGCAGCGGGGCGAGATTTCGTTCCCACAATGAGAGCTGAGAGGCTGACAGAAACACGCCTAGATATTTGAGACCATCTGTGGCAATATTCAAGTCTTTAGACCACACACACAGAGCGCTCGCTCCGCTCAGCGGCCGCAAGATCGACTTGCGAGCATTCATATATAAGCCAGACATCTTATTGGGGTATGTGAGAAAAAATAGGACATCATCAGCATATAGTGCTATGTGATCCAAGACTTTCTGCGACCATTCAAATCCTGGTACTAATGCATCTATCCTGACCATTGCCGCCAGTGGCTCCATGGCTAAAGCTAACCGGTATGGGGACTGGGGACATCCCTGACGAGTACCTCGCCGAATATAAAACCTGGGAGAGACCAAGCCGCCACCCGCAATGAAGCAGTAAGATCTGTATATAGTAATTGTATGTATGATAAAAATCTGGGTCTAAATTTAGTCTTTGCAGGAGCGCAAAGAGTGAATTTCAACTGCTCTAATCAAAGGCTTAGTGACAGTCTATGTCAGCCAGTAAAAGGACAGCGGGACATCCCAAGCGATCTATTGCTGCTATGGCGTTATGAGCACTGCGAAAGTTATGGCGCATGAAGACAGACTGGTCAGGATGTACTAAATCTGTTCTATATGGTAGAAGGCCGTTGGCGAGTGCTTTAGCGAGTAGTCTGACTTCAATATTTAATAAAGAGATTGGACGGTATGATGAGTGGCATTCAGGGGGTCGGCCTGGTTTGTGGAAAAACTACCACTTCGGCATGTCTCCAGTCTGGTTGGAGTCGCCCACCTCTATTGCGGCTTGGACTACCTCAAGGTAATGGGCTCCAAGTTGTGGTTGATATATTTAAAAGGATCTCAAAGGGGAAGCCATTAGGGCCTGGTGCTTTGCCTGAGCGTAGATCTGCTAGAGCGGCGCCCAATTCTTTGGTTGTGAGAGTAGTGCCTAATATTGTTCTAGACGCATTAGACAGCGCTCTCAGGGTAAGTCATCCAAGAAGCGCGGTGTTAGGGCTTCTGGCAGAATCTCATGTGTGGCATTCAGTTCCTTGTAGTAGTCTGCGAAGCTGGGCGAAATCTTTTAACAGGGTAAGTAAGAACCTCATGCTCGAGCTCACAGATACTTGGCATATAAACAGGTTGTAGCGTATACTGACATAAATGATGTAATAATGTTCTATATTTATCCCCCATTGGTATATCCTGCTACAAGAAGACAGCCATGCCAATTGGCCCTCCTCTTGTAATTCACCATTATAAAGTTGTTGCGTTGTTTTGTCAACGCGCTTGTCTCTCATCTTCTCCTCTACCCCGTCACTCTAGGTCTGTAAGTTGGGCTTCGATCTGAGTCAGTTTCTTGTGGTGTTGTTTACTCTTTCCTGTACAGAAGGGAATGTCAACACCCTGCAGGGTTGGTTTCGTGGACTCCCACAATGTCTCGGATGATGCCACCATTCCAGAATTATGGGTAAAAAACTCTGCCACCGCTCAGTGCATACATGCCCTATACTGTCGGTCATGTAAATGCCGGGTAGAGAGATTCCAGCAAAAAGGGGGGTGGTAAAGACCTGCCTGAAGCTCCAGTGCCACAGGAGAGTGGTCTGACGGGCCTCTGGGTAATATTTCCTGCAGCCGAGACACTGTGGAGGTAGCTAAAAGGCATGAACATCTGGTCAAGACGGGAAAATGATCCATGGATGCTTGAGTAGAATCAATAAACGTGTTCAGACGGGTGAAGCCTACTCCAAGTGACTTCAATCATGAATCCTGTGCCTCTGTCTGTCTTAATGCAGCTCGCCACCTGTCCAGGGTCGGATGTTTTGCGTCGTTCCAGTCTTCTCTCGTTACCATCAACCCATCAGGGACTACAGTGTTAGAAATTGGGGTCTCTAGAGCCAAAAAGCTAAAAGTCTTGGGATAAACCCTCTGGAAAAGCTAGGTCTAACATCCGGCCACACAGTCGCTAGACGTTCTACAAGTGTCCAGGCAAGGGGTGGGGGGGGACTACTTGTTCACTGTATAGTGTACCCGTAACAATAATGTATCTGCCTTGGGTATCTATCAATGATTTTAAATGCTCAAAAGGGATTCTACGATGCATTAGGATAGGACTGTCACTTCCCTGGAACCTCTAGGGAACCCAAATTAGAAGAACTGGATATATCCGAATTGGGATTGACACAGTGTTTTAGTGCCTAAAAGGTGAGTTTCTTCTAACAGTAGTGTATCCGCCTCGTAGTGTTTAGCTTGTCGGAGCACCGCCCCCCTTTTGATCTTGTCTAAGATACCTCGTACATTCCAGCTAACTATCCGGAGCTCACTCCGTGGGATGCTAGTATACTGTTGTCATGTAATCGAGCAAGTGTATATGCTGGACTGGACCTGAGTGAAACCCCGCCCTGGGGAGCAGCATGAATGCAGTTAAGAGACATAACACACACAACTACCTTTTAACTTCCCATCCTCCCATACACCCACCCTCTCTCCTCAGTACCTCAGAACATTTGAAGTATCTGTCACAGATGGGGTGTAGTCTCAAACCCAACAGGAGCTGGAAACTGAACCCCTCCAATGGATCCCCTTCAAACTACCCATGAACGTCTGGTAGCCCCTGGAGTTTGAAGATTGTCTCTCATGGGGTTTAGCCCATTATTCATGCCACTGTCTTCAGCAATGAGTTAATTCTAGACGGTTGCCCCAGTTTTATATGTCTGAGATTTCCTAATCTCGTTGTATTTCTGATGTTCCTGAATGGGTTTCGCCGCAGGCTCTAGATCTTCGCAATGAACCCGACCCGTGGCTTCGTTTTCCTTTGGGTTTACACTGTTTACGAGCAGTTGCTGGATAAGGAGTCTGAATCCAGGTGCGGTGGAGTATGTGGGTTTACATGGACCACTTCATCTGACCACGTAATTTTTTTTTCGGGGGTTTCAAAAAAGAATGAGCGCAATTGGTATGTCACCCCAGTTGAGCCGGGAAAAACAAGGCGTAGGAAATCTTGAGGTTACGCTGACTGGCCTTTGCCTTCATGAAAGATTGTCGGTGTTGGTGGACTAATTGGTGGACTAATTTTGTATATTCTAGAAATATCAGTATTAGTTGAGAGGCAAATGAGTCTTTCAATCTGGCCTACCTTAGGTTGGTGTCTATCAGGATCTTTGCAATGATAGTGCCCGATGTGCCAAAACTATAATGCAGCATTGGGACAGAGAATCAATCAATTCTTTTATTAGATCTATTTAAAAATGCAAAAAGGAAACAGTAATGAACAGGTTAGACCCAAGTTCATTTTCATATAAGACTCCTTGTGTAACTGACAGGGAATCACTTAGGAGCCAATCCAATAGCCATGTAGTGAGGAATTTCTCCACATAGTCTCCCTCACAGCCCTCTGGAAAGACCACAAATGGAAGATTGTTCCTGCGAGCCTATCCCTCCACATCCTCCACTCGTGTTGTGTGGCTTCTTGTGAGGGTATCTAGGGTGTTAACCATCTTCTGGAAAGTAGTGACTGTGTCCTCAACACCCGATATCCTCGCTTTGGTTTCCGAAATTCTATCAACTGCGTTGATCTTGGCGTATAAGCATGATGTCAGAGCCTACAGTGCCTATTTTGGCATCGAGCATATCTCTAGATTGTGTAATCGTTGCCATGAATGCAGCGTTATCTGGCATACTAATAGTCGAGCCTCCCGGATCTGCCATCTGGGCACACGTTCCTATTAACTGGTCCACTGTGCTGTGTTTAGAGGTTGCCCCTAGTGGTTTATTGCGTGTCATTGTAGGCTAGATTTGGGGTCTAGTAAGTCAGCTGCTGAACTATCATAGGCAAGGGGGCCCCCAGGCCGTCGGTGGGATTCTGCTGTGCTGTGCTGTGCTGTGTTATGATGTCCCAATTAAAGGAGGGCTAGGCACACTGATGTATGGGCGCTGCAGCGGGAAGACCAGAGGAAGCAGGCCGCACGATCCATGTTTCTCCGTGTAGAGTGGAGGCTGGGGGGAGCCCCTACGCCCGCAAGCTGCACCGGGACCTAGCCCTACCGCGAGCGGGAGCGCCCCCGCAACCCCGCACCACCTAGTGGATACACCATTTAACTATATGGGGCCTGGACCTGGCTTTGGTCGTTTGCCCCCAACAGGCCACTGCCTCTTCAACCGCCCGGATCCAGGCCCCCAGGCCATGCTGCTCCCCGCCTCCCCTAAAGGCATGGCCCAGACCCTCTGCCGACTTCCTGTCTGACTCACGGCTCACCCCCTGGGCAGCATTAGGACCCTGCGCCGCCCAGTACAGGATGTGTCTTCGTTTAGTCCCGCGTTGGGTTCCCATCCGCAGCTTGTTTCTGCTCCCAAACTGCACAGGACCCGGCAGGAGCGTGGTAGATCCTGCAGTCTGATACGCCTGCCGAAAGCCAGGGAAGTTCTGTCTGGTCGGCTACGGGCCCTGATAGGTCTCGGCCACTTGCCCTAATTCTGCTGGTTACTCCCTAATATGGCCTGGCAAAACTCATCGCCAGAACTTTCAATCTGCCACTCACCAGCTTTCCTCAGGCGGCACACACCTCTGCAGCTCCAGTCAGTGATGGAGTGGCCCCTCACTCCCCCGCTCCAATTCCAGTCGCTCACAGCTTTGAGGTCAGGGGCGGTTCCTCCTGTAGGTCAATGGAGCTGCGCCCCACTTGCTACGAGCGGCGCGCAGCAGTAAAGCAAAGTAAATAATAAAATGGTCTTATTACCATTTTATTATGATGTTTGTGCCACCGGCGATTGTGAGGGTGGGGGCGGGTGATTCTGTGATTGATTGACCTAGCAGGGATGACGCCCTAAAGGGCGAGCGCGCATGTTGGATTGGCCGGCTGTCTTGCGACAGCCGACCCGACACGCACACTTCTGCCTGCATCTATCCAGCAGCTGTGTCAAGCATTACACAGGCCCCCAGTCTCAAAAGGAGCGTTGGGTCAACCTGCTCTGTCCTATCCTGACGCTTCCCACATCACAAGAGAAGCATTAGGATTGATTAGGTGCAAGTTGACGTGAACCGGAAGTTTCTGACCTTGACCAGACAGCAGAGTATCTTTGAAGGTAGAACCGCCGTTGCTTAAAACATCAATGTATTTTAACAGAACCAGATCATCCATCAAACTTACAGCAGGTGAAAGTTTTCCTAATGTCGCCGCACTTTGACTTGCTTTCAATTTTTTTCACTGTAACGTGAGCACGATGTAACAGCAACTGCTTCTGGGTTCAATGAGGTGTCTTGTGGCTGTGTGCAGGAGTGACGTACATATCATGGGCATGACGCACAATCCGCAAATAATCGATTTCTCGAATCCTTTGTGTGTGTGTTGTGTTGATTAACACACCACTCCATGCTCGGTTCGCCAGCCGGGCACTAGCCAAGTGCAGAAGGCCCTCAGTGCGTTCCATACAGCTGGCTTTTTCACGTGGCGCTGCTGGCTACTTGCATCGCGCCTTTCCATGCACAACACACTTTCTTAGCTGAGAGGCTGTGGCCTAACGACCGGAGCTGCCGACTTTAAAGCTGGGGAGATGGGTTCAAGTCTTGGCGTTGGCTTGGCATCTTGTGATTCTGGGCAAATCTTTTGATCTCCTGTGCCTACAAAAAAATGAACGTATCCTTGGCCCAACAATTTTGAAACCATAAAAATTTGAAACCCAAACAGGTGAGGCTGCACAAATGTTCCCTGAATAGGAAGGCAGACAATCTCAGTCACAATTTCCAGGACAATCACAACTGTTTTCTCAACATCGGTGTTTCGCAAGGAGTCTTTCAGGAGTGGGGATATCCTTACATTGCCCTATCCGCAAAGGTGAACAACAGAAAATGCCACACCTACACATCCAGGTTCTCCCAACCAGAGTCGCAGGGGAATGCCCAGTTGATAAATTGGTCAGAGAAATTTCTCATTCCAGCTGTGACTCATGTTATACCAGTCTTATACCAGGATGATTCTCATCCCCCCAGAGTAGCCTCTCCAGTGGTAGTTCACAGACCTTCTAATACTTTGTACGAGGCCCCACAAGAGGCTGCCATGTCAACAGGATCTCCGGTTCAAATTCGGAGGACAGATACTCCATCCCAGTTTATCATCCCTGAACTTGGCAGAATGGCTCCTGAATTCCTCCAATATGAGCCTTAAGGACTTCCTAAGAAGTGTAGAACATTTTTAATGTATCCAGGAGACCCTCCACTAGACGTTCATATGCCTTCAAATTAAAGAGATTTTATTTGTGGTGTACACAAAATGGTCACAACCCAATCTCATGTCAAGAGAATGACTTCTTCCACAGCTCCTTCACTTGGTCAAATCTTGGCTACAATTCTCTTCCATCAGACGGCACCTGACAGCTATTACAGCTTACGGGAAATCTCTCGCCCAAGTATCCTTTTTTAGTTACCCAGTTGTAAAAGATTTTCTCCAAATGCTTAAAAATGTGTTTCCCCCAGTCTGGAATCCCTCTCATTCATGGGAAATCAATATTGTCCTTTCCAAATCTATGGGCACCCTGTTTAAACCAATTCATAAAGCCTGTTTGCAACATCTCACTGGGAAAGCAACTTTTTGGTGACTATAACGTCCGCTCGTAGGGTAAGTGAAATTCAAGGTCTGTGTTCAGAGCTAGCATATACTGCGTTTCACTTTAGTAGAAAGGTTGTAAGGACTCACCTTATTTTTCTACTGAAGGTACTCTCAGAGTTTCACATCAGTCAGACTCTGCACCTACTTTCTTTCATAACCCTTCGAGTCCAGCTGAAAGGTCACTACACTCATTGGATGTTAAGAGAATATTGAAATTCTACTTAGGCAAAAAAAAAGAGTATTAGGAAACCAGATCACCGGTTTGTTAACTATGGTCCAGTGCGAACAGGTTTAGCCTCATATAAACAATAGACTTCAAGGTGGATTGTTTCATCTATACTACTGTCTTACCAACTAGCGAAGACACCATTACCAGCTAGACCTAGGACACATTCTATTAGAGGAACAGCTGCTACTGAAGCTCTTTAAGAAATGTACCAATTTCTGAAATCTGTTATGCCGTTACCTGGAAGTCTGCTCATACCTTTACCAGTCATTACTACATGGATTCTGATGCTAAGGCAGACACTCAAGTACAACAGACTTTGGTAATATCTCTTTTTGGTTAAAGGTTGGATCTGTTTCCTGCTTCTAAGTCTGCGCTTTGTGGGATGGGCTTGTTATTCTATTCGGTGCTTATGAATATTGACAAAGACCCCCCCTGGGAGAGAAGGATAAATTGCTTACATGTAATCCTAAAGCGATACAAAAGGGGATGATGGACGGAGCGTTTGAACAAATCAAACACTCACCCCCAGTCAACTGATCTGGGTTTAATCCATCACCATTCTTTAGTTCACTCAGCCACCGCAGTTCAGACATGGCTATATGCAAATCAGTCTGACCCTGTGCCTCGTGGGAACGCTTTTGTATCGCTTTGTTCGCCCTAAGTGTGGCAGGGTATGCTCAGACGTGAGTCCCTTGTTCACTTGGCCACTGGATTCAAGATAGCCTGGCTGAGGAGGATTATGAATCCGAAACCGGTCCCAGGATGCTTGTTTCCGGTCCAGGGAAGACATGGCTTGGCAGTTCGGGCTGGACTGTTCCCATAAGGCACAGGGTCAGACTGATTTGCATATAGCCATGTCTGAACTGGGGTGGCTGAGTGAACTAAAGAATGGTGATGGATTAAACCCAGATCAGTTGACTGGGGGTGAGTGTTTGATTTATACAAACGCTCCGTCCATCATCCCCTTTTGTATCGCTTTGTTCGCCCTAAGTGTGGCAGGGTATGCTCAGACGTGAGTCCCTTGTTCACTTGGCCACTGGATTCAAGATAGCCTGGCTGATGAGGATTATGAATCCGAAACCGGTCCCAGGATGCTTGTTTCCGGTCCAGGGAAGACATGGCTTGGCAGTTCGGGCTGGACTGTTCCCATAAGGCACAGGGTCAGACTGATTTGCATATAGCCATGTCTGAACTGGGGTGGCTGAGTGAACTAAAGAATGGTGATGGATTAAACCCAGATCAGTTGACTGGGGGTGAGTGTTTGATTTATAAAAACGCTCCGTCCGTCATCCCCTTTTGTATCGCTTTGTTCGCCCTAAGTGTGGCAGGGTATGCTCAGACGTGAGTCCCTTGTTCACTTGGCCACTGGATTCAAGATAGCCTGGCTGATGAGGATTATGAATCCGAAACCGGTCCCAGGATGCTTGTTTCCGGTCCAGGGAAGACATGGCTTCGCAGTTCGGGCTGGACTGTTCCCATAAGGCACAGGGTCAGACTGATTTGCATATAGCCATGTCTGAACTGGGGTGGCTGAGTGAACTAAAGAATGGTGATGGATTAAACCCAGATCAGTTGACTTGGGGTGAGTGTTTGATTTATACAAACGCTCCGTCCATCATCCCCTTTTGTATCGCTTTGTTCGCCCTAAGTGTGGCAGGGTATGCTCAGACGTGAGTCCCTTGTTCACTTGGCCACTGGATTCAAGATAGCCTGGCTGATGAGGATTATGAATCCGAAACCGGTCCCAGGATGCTTGTTTCCGGTCCAGGGAAGACATGGCTTGGCAGTTCGGGCTGGACTGTTCCCATAAGGCACAGGGTCAGACTGATTTGCATATAGCCATGTCTGAACTGGGGTGGCTGAGTGAACTAAAGAATGGTGATGGATTAAACCCAGATCAGTTGACTGGGGGTGAGTGTTTGATTTATACAAACGCTCCGTCCATCATCCCCTTTTGTATCGCTTTGTTCGCCCTAAGTGTGGCAGGGTATGCTCAGACGTGAGTCCCTTGTTCACTTGGCCACTGGATTCAAGATAGCCTGGCTGATGAGGATTATGAATCCGAAACCGGTCACAGGATGCTTGTTTCCGGTCCAGGGAAGACATGTCTTGGCAGTTCGGGCTGGACTGTTCCCATAAGGCACAGGGTCAGACTGATTTGCATATAGCCATGTCTGAACTGGGGTGGCTGAGTGAACTAAAGAATGGTGATGGATTAAACCCAGATCAGTTGACTGGGGGTGAGTGTTTTATTTATACAAACGCTCCGTCCATCATCCCCTTTTGTATCGCTTTGTTCGCCCTAAGTGTGGCAGGGTATGCTCAGACGTGAGTCCCTTGTTCACTTGGCCTCTGGATTCAAGATAGCCTGGCTGATGAGGATTATGAATCCGAAACCTGTCCCAGGATGCTTGTTTCCGGTCCAGGGAAGACATGGCTTGGCAGTTCGGGCTGGACTGTTCCCATAAGGCACAGGGTCAGACTGATTTGCATATAGCCATGTCTGAACTGGGCTGGCTGAGTGAACTAAAGAATGGTGATGGATTAAACCCAGATCAGTTGACTGGGGGTGAGTGTTTGATTTATACAAACGCTCCGTCCATCATCCCCTTTTGTATCGCTTTGTTCGCCCTAAGTGTGGCAGGGTATGCTCAGACGTGAGTCCCTTGTTCACTTGGCCACTGGATTCAAGATAGCCTGGCTGATGAGGATTATGAATCCGAAACCGGTCACAGGATGCTTGTTTCCGGTCCAGGGAAGACATGTCTTGGCAGTTCGGGCTGGACTGTTCCCATAAGGCACAGGGTCAGACTGATTTGCATATAGCCATGTCTGAACTGGGGTGGCTGAGTGAACTAAAGAATGGTGATGGATTAAACCCAGATCAGTTGACTGGGGGTGAGTGTTTGATTTATACAAACGCTCCGTCCATCATCCCCTTTTGTATCGCTTTGTTCGCCCTAAGTGTGGCAGGGTATGCTCAGACGTGAGTCCCTTGTTCACTTGGCCACTGGATTCAAGATAGCCTGGCTGATGAGGATTATGAATCCGAAACCGGTCCCAGGATGCTTGTTTCCGGTCCAGGGAAGACATGGCTTCGCAGTTCGGGCTGGACTGTTCCCATAAGGCACAGGGTCAGACTGATTTGCATATAGCCATGTCTGAACTGGGGTGGCTGAGTGAACTAAAGAATGGTGATGGATTAAACCCAGATCAGTTGACTGGGGGTGAGTGTTTGATTTATACAAACGCTCCGTCCATCATCCCCTTTTGTATCGCTTTGTTCGCCCTAAGTGTGGCAGGGTATGCTCAGACGTGAGTCCCTTGTTCACTTGGCCACTGGATTCAAGATAGCCTGGCTGATGAGGATTATGAATCCGAAACCGGTCCCAGGATGCTTGTTTCCGGTCCAGGGAAGACATGGCTTGGCAGTTCGGGCTGGACTGTTCCCATAAGGCACAGGGTCAGACTGATTTGCATATAGCCATGTCTGAACTGGGGTGGCTGAGTGAACTAAAGAATGGTGATGGATTAAACCCAGATCAGTTGACTGGGGGTGAGTGTTTGATTTATACAAACGCTCCGTCCATCATCCCCTTTTGTATCGCTTTGTTCGCCCTAAGTGTGGCAGGGTATGCTCAGACGTGAGTCCCTTGTTCACTTGGCCACTGGATTCAAGATAGCCTGGCTGATGAGGATTATGAATCCGAAACCGGTCACAGGATGCTTGTTTCCGGTCCAGGGAAGACATGTCTTGGCAGTTCGGGCTGGACTGTTCCCATAAGGCACAGGGTCAGACTGATTTGCATATAGCCATGTCTGAACTGGGGTGGCTGAGTGAACTAAAGAATGGTGATGGATTAAACCCAGATCAGTTGACTGGGGGTGAGTGTTTTATTTATACAAACGCTCCGTCCATCATCCCCTTTTGTATCGCTTTGTTCGCCCTAAGTGTGGCAGGGTATGCTCAGACGTGAGTCCCTTGTTCACTTGGCCTCTGGATTCAAGATAGCCTGGCTGATGAGGATTATGAATCCGAAACCTGTCCCAGGATGCTTGTTTCCGGTCCAGGGAAGACATGGCTTGGCAGTTCGGGCTGGACTGTTCCCATAAGGCACAGGGTCAGACTGATTTGCATATAGCCATGTCTGAACTGGGCTGGCTGAGTGAACTAAAGAATGGTGATGGATTAAACCCAGATCAGTTGACTGGGGGTGAGTGTTTGATTTATACAAATGCTCCGTCCATCATCCCCTTTTGGATTGTACATGTAATCCTAGTTCTCTTCCTGGGGAATCTTTAGCAAAGTTATAAGCAACCCACCCCCTCACAGGACAGAAGCCATTACAGCTGACAACAAGTTATGTACACAGAATTCTTTAGTATTTCCGTAAAAATAATCTGGCCTTGTTATATGGCCCCTAGGGACATTGTCGACATTGCTAAGTTAGCATGAGCTTTGCTGCCATGATGCTGCTTTTGCGCAAGTTACTACATTACTTTGTTTTTTACAAGCTTCTGTTTATGCCTTTCAGATGAGAACTGTTGGCTTTTCACGTTTTCTGCTGAGTTCTTCTGTTCACGTCAGTCCCTAGCACCTAGACACAACATGCTAAACACTGCAGCAAGGCTGGAGACTTGTGCTTTGATATTACGGGGATGCATTTTGTTTTAACACACTTGGAGAGAGCCTTTCTATGGAGACAAGCTATGCTGTTCCTATGATGTAAACCTTACATCCAGGCTTTAAGGTATGGGGTATGCTGTCAAAGCCCAGAGATCTTCCTTTATATAAATAAACTTCTTTCAGCCAAGGGGATGGTGGTTAGGCCTTCTAGTCCTTATTCCACTGTCTGTATATAAAATGACTCCTCCCTTTGTATTCTTTGGAATTGTAACAATGCTAACCGTTCTTAGTTTATGCATTTTGCTGCTGGTAGTGGCTCGTATACTGTAGTGTAGAGCACGATAGTTAAAATAAACATTTTGGCGAGTGGCGGCCGTCGAAGACTCGGATCAGACCAGAAGTGAGGAAGTCGAACAGCTCCAGCAAGAACTCCTCCGCCTCCGAGACCAACAAGTAGACTTACAAGCGCACGTAGAGGATCTAGAAAATAGGTCTAGACGCAACAACATTCGGGTCCGAGGCATCCCATCTAAAGAAGAAGGAGCAAACATCACCAGGTACTTGCAGGGCCTGTTTCTGGAGATTCTGGGGGAACCTGCAGACTTTGAAGTTAGTATTGACAGGGCACACAGAGTAGGGTTGGCAAGGCGCGCACCCACTCCCCCTCCAGATATCTTGTCCTTTCTACCAGACTTTCCACTAAAAGAGAGGATGCTAAAGTGAAGCACGTCAGAAGTAACCTCTTCAATATCCGGAATACCCAGTGGCACTATTCCAAGACCTGTCAGCCATCACGCTTCAGAAGAGAAAAGCGTTAAGTCTCGCCACGGCGTTCTTGCGAGACAAGGGGATCCCGTACTCCTGGGGTCACCCCTTTCGCCTGATTTTCAAATGGAACGGAACCTTGCACCAACTGAGATCTCTCCAAGACACCTGCGCCCTGCTGGGTATTGAGGTATACGAGGGGCATGCCTCTCCAGGGCCCTCCCAGCAATCCTCAAGGGGAGGGTGGCAAAGAGTCGGCCGCAGACGCTCACCCACCACAGAAATGAAACCAGACCCAGCCACTATATCACAGGAACGGGCCTCTGCCATCAAAGAGGAGTCCAGAGACAATTCGTCGACTGACTGATTTGCTTGAGAGATGGGGACTCTGTTTGGCATTACAACAACGCTGGTCTGGGGGGGCGGGCGGGCGGGGTCCAAGGAAGTCGCCGCTGCTCCACGCTCAACCAGGTAACTTCACCACAGATCTGCGATACAAGTTTCCAGACTGGGACTATGATAATTTGTTGGGGTCTCTTTGTTGGGGTTAGGGCGGAGGGTGGAGGGGCGGGGTTCAGGAGTTCAGAACGCGTGGGGTTTGAGGGGAGGGATTGGGTGGGGCAGGGGTTGTGGATGGAGGGTGGGAACGAGTGTGCCGACAGGGTCCGGGGCTCTTGGGAGACATTAAGAAGGGGTAGTCCCCTCTAGAATCAGGTGTGTGATAAGTTGGCCTGGTATATGATGTTCGCTATTCTAGTGAGCACCTTGCACCAGTCCAAACAACCCTTATGGTGATGGTTGTAAAGTCAACCTTATAGACCAGCTATCCTAGAGGTAGCGTGGACAGAACAGTCTTAGGCTAAAAGACTCTTGAGGGTGTGTAAAGCCAGCTGTTTTACCATATGTAACCCCTTAAATATCAAATGAAAGGACACCACACAGGATATATATAAAATATATATGTATTTATTTACTAACACACTCCTCTGAACTCTTTATGAGATCAGAGGCAAAAGCACATCGCAAGTTACATAGTCAGAATACGTTAAGTTGCACAGAATACAGTTAGGCCCTAGGGGCGAAGCAAACCATATACTAAGAAAGTGGTATGAGTACCACATCACGGGAAAAGGAAAGGCCTAGGGCCTAGAGAATCGCTGGGGCTACACTATCTGAACCTTAGGTTAGGGGTAGGAGGCCCACAGGCGGCGCGTGCAGTGTCTTTACACACACGTGAGAGTCAATGTTAAGTCAATGGGAACTTAGAAGTTAGGAAAGTAAGGATTTAGGACACTTCCGGTCTAGCTATGAGGAAACAACTAAAAACCTAGACACTTGGATAGTCAATACCCTTGGGAGCACCGAAGTACTCGCGTTACCTCACCTACAGGAAGCGGGTGCATAGGTGTGAAGATGTGTTGGGTTTTGCCGTTGAAGTCTATGGAGCCTTGGAGAAAGATGCTGCAGGCGACCAGGAGGAAGATGTCCGAAGGGATCCAAGGGTGGATCGAGGATGAAGAGGACCTGAAAGCAGAGGGGACAGAGTATGGGTCACTAGTCAGTGACCGGGTGGAACCAGGAATGAACCAGACGACATTGAGGAGCAATCAGGTGCTGTCGTGAAGCTTGTCTCTTCAGCCACCCGGACCAGGAGGCGTCGAGGACGACCAGGTGCTGGAGGCGAGCTGTCCCACGAAGGTTCTCGCAGATGGAGGGGTCGACTGCCGGATTGGAGTCAAGAAGCCTTGGCAAAGGCAACCCACGCAGGATACACAGAAGGCTTCTGATGCAGACCAGCAAGGTCTGAGGGCCTCACCTTTGCATGGAGGCTGGGGCCAGTCTGGAGCAACCAGACCAGCGAGTTGGTTCAAAAGGATTGTCGTCACAGAGGCTACTAGCCAACGGGCTAGCAACCGGACAACGCGTCGAGCAGAACACAATCAGAAGGGCCCCGCGCAGAACTCGTGGAGTGTGGAGGGCTGATCTTAGGTGCAGGTGGAGCTCGGATTCGGGGCTTCTCAATCCCCAGTGCACAGCTTCGAGGATACCTCAGGAGCTGTACAGTTAGCAAGTTGCAGGCTTTTCAAGATGTCCGGTCCCACGTGTCTCGTCGCCTCCACGGATCTCAGCAATGCTGCAGACGTGAAGAGAGGGTCAGAGAGGTCTGGAAGTCTGGGTCGTGTCAGGCTCTGTGCTCGGGTCCCGGCGGGAGCGTCGACAAAGCAAGCCGTTGATTTGCTGGATGGTGCCTGGTTGCCCAGGGTGGTCACTCCTTGGCCACAAGGAAGATTCTTCAGTCTCTAGCTTCAGCAGAACGTCGAAGGTCCAGAGTTTCGTTTTAAGTTTCAGTTCAGGATCTAGTCTAAAGTCTCAGGACTCAGCTCCTACCTTTATAGAACTAAAAGGGGCTGGATTACTCTCTAGGTTCCTCCTATGGGTGGGACCAGGAAGGGGGGTGGTTACACCCCCTTTCCTTTGTCCAGTTTCGGGCCAGGGCTGGGGCTGGAGTGCCCCAGCAACCGGTTGAACTTGGGTATGCATGGAGCACCTAGTGTGCCCCAGGCAGTGTCTCAATCTATTCAGCCCTCCCTGTCCCAATACACAAAGTCCTGTCTGGGGTGGTGCTCGCACCTCTCCAGGCAGGAAACCTATTGTCCAAACCTCCGTGACTGGAAGGACTCCCAGCAGCAGGAGGTCAGACTTGTGTCTGTGGCAGCAGCGTCCATTTTGTGACGCTGGGGCTCTGGTTAACTTTAACCGGGATAGTCACAACTAACATGCCTTCTCCCTCTAGAAGGGTGGAATGCTACCCCCGTCGCCAGAATTGGCGGGGGGTAGTATTCTAAAGCGTACGACACCTTACACGACATGTTTAGATAAAGCCAAACCAAAGTTAGCATCTAACCACGAGGATTATAATGCACTTAAGAGTATATGGTATGGCGATATCATAGAACAGCTATAAAGACATGGTTCCGAAAGCTGCAGACAGGCTCAGCTCATGCTAGAGCACCATCTCACTCATAACCGAGCACTCTGCCTCCAGGATTGTTAAGGCCTGCCATAGGAGTGACTTATAGGTTACTGTGTGTCTATATATAAGTAGGTATAGGGATACTATACCTAAGCAAGGGGTGATTACACGACCTTGCCCCAGCTGAGTGATCAGCCAGTTGTGTCTATTTGAGTGGCCAGCCAGGGGTGGCATAATACATGCTGCAGCCCCTGGTAGGCCTTGGTTACACTTATGCCCTAAGTACCTAGGGTACACTTCTACAGGGGCTGATAAGGTGAACCAATTCCCAATTGTGGATGTACCTAGAGTACATGGTGTGAATTTAGAGAGAGTGCATCTGGGCTGTGAGTCTGATTAGCAGGCCCACAGCCACATCTAAGTCGAAAACCAGTATAGTAAAAGCAAAAAGTGGGGGTGACCATAGGAAGCAGACCCTACTCTCCTACACTACCTCCCCCCCAAACTTAGGGACATTAAACTAACCTTGACCAGTTGAGTCTTCATGTTCTAAGTGGAAATATCTGGAGAGTCCATCTGCATTTGCATGGTCAGTCCCAGGTCTATGTTCCTCTGTAAAGTCCATCCCCTGTAGGGAAATGGACCACCTAAGAAGTTTGGGATTTTCACCCTTCATCTGATTTAACCATAGGAGGGGCTTGTGGTCTGTCTGAATCTTGAAGTGAGTGCCAAACAAGTATGGCCTCAGCTTCTTCAGGGCCCAAACCACAGCAAAGGCCTCCCTCTCTATAGCTGACCAACGTTTCTCTCTAGGGGTCAGCCTTCTGCTTATGAAAGCCATGGGCTGGTCTTGACCATCTATATTCAGTTGTGAAAGAACAGCTCCCACACCCAACTCAGAAGCATCTGTTTAGACTATGAACTCTTTGGAGTAATCTGGACTTTTCAGAATAGGTGCAGTACACATGGCCTGCTTCAGGTCATCAAATGCCGTTTGACAGCTAACTGTCCACTGAACTTTCTTTGGAATCTTTTTGGAAGTTAAATCATTCAGTGGTGTCACAATGGACCCATAGTTTTCCACAAACTTCCTGTAGTACCCAGACAGGCCCAAGAAAGCTCTGACCCGTGTCATTGTGATTGGAGGAGTCCAGTCTCTGATGGTCTGGATCTTGCTCTCCAGTGGCTGAACCTGACCCCCACCTACCAGGTGGCCAAGGTACAGAACCTTGCTCTGCCCTATCTGGCACTTAGTGGCCTTGATAGTGAGGCCTGCATTTTGCAGGGCCTCTAAAACATTCCTCAGGTGATACTCCCAGGTGGAGCTAAAGACAGCAATATCATCTAGATAAGCTGCACAATAGTCATCCAGTCCTGTGAGAACTTGATTCACCAGCCTTTGGAAAGTGTCAGGTGCATTCTTCAAACCAAAGGGCATTACCACAAATTGATAATGTCCTCCTGAGGTCGAAAATGCTGTCTTGGCTTTTGCATCCTCCGCTAATCTGATTTGCCAGTAGCCTGCTGTCAGGTCAAATGTGCTCAAGAACTTGGCAGAAGCCAATCTATCAATGAGCTCATCTGCCCTGGGGATGGGGTGGGCATCTGTCCTAGTGACAGCATTGAGACCTCTGTAGTCCACACAAAACCTCATCTCTCTCTTAGGTGTGAGGTTTTGGCACCAGGATTACTGGACTGGCCCAAGGGCTCTCTGAGGGCTCAATAACTCCCAGCTCCAACATCTATTGGACCTCTGTCCTAATGCAGTCCCGGACATGGCCAGGTTGCCTGTAGATTTTACTCTTGACAGGCAGACTATCACCAGTGTCCACCTCATGGGTGCACCAGCTTGTCTGACTTGGGGTCAGGGAAAACAGATGTCTGAAGGACTGAAGAACTTGTCTGCAGTCCTGTTGCTGATGGTCAGAGAGGCTGTCAGCAAAGACTACACCATCCACTGAACTATCATCAGGGTTCTGAGTAAGCAGGTCTGGGAGAGGGTCGCTCTCTTCCTCCTGCCCCTCATCTGTAGCCATGAGCAAGCCCATGTCTGCCCTGTCGACAAATGCCTTAAGTCTGTTGACATGAAGCACCCTGTGGGGGTTTCTGGGAGTCCCAAGGTTCACCAAGTAGGTGACATCTCCCTTCTGTTCAACTATTCTATGGGTTCCAGACCATTTGTCCTGGAGTGCTGCTGGGGCCACTGGCTCCAACACCCATACTTTCTGTCCTGGCTGGTACACAGTCAGCACAGCCTTTTGGTCATGCCAAGCTTTCTGAAGTTCTTGGCTAGCGTCAAGGTTTTTGGAAGCCTTCTCCATATACGTAGCCATCCTGGAGCGGAGACCAAGTACATAGTCCACTATGTCAAGTTTAGGCTTTTTGAGATGTAACTCCCATCCTTCCTTCACAAGACATAGGGGTCCTCTTACAGGATGCCCAAACAAAAGCTCAAAAGGGCTGTAGCCAACCCCCTTTTGTGGGACCTCTCTGTAAGCAAACAGAAGGCAGGGTAAAAGGATGTCCCATCTTCGCCTCAGCTTTTCTGGTAAACATTTTTATCATCCCTTTGAGGGTCTTGTTGAATCTCTCCACAAGCCCACTACACTGTGGGTGATAAGGGGTGGTGAACTTATAGTTGACACCACACTCCTTCCACATTGCAGTTAAATATCCTGACATGAAGTTTGCACCTCTTTGGAAACCCCACTCTGGAGAAAACTCCAAGTAGGGCCCTAGCCACAACAGGAGCTGTTGTGGTCCTCAGGGGAATAGCTTCTGTATACCTGGTGGCATGATCCACTACCACCAGTATAAATCTGTGCCCAGATGCTGTTTGGGGGTCCATTGGTCCTACAATATCTATCCCCACTCTTTCAAAGGTTACCCCCACCACAGGTAGTGGTATGAAGGGGGCCTTTGTGATGCCACCTGATTTGCCACTGGCTTGGCAGATAACACAGGAGCGATAAAACTCCTTGGTATCTTCTGACATGTGGGGCCAGTGAAAGTGAGGGACAAGCCTGTCCCAAGTATTGTTCTGGCCCAGGTGTCCTGCCAGGGGAATATCATGGGCCAAGGTAAGAAGGAAGCCCCTAAATTGCAGAGGTATAACCAACCTCCTGGAAGCACCAGGCTTGGGGTCTCTAGCCTCTGAATAAAGGAGCCCATCATCCCAATACACTTTATGGATTCCTTGAGCATTCCCAGCAGCCTCAGCAGCAGTCTGCTGTCTGAGGGGTTCAAGAGAGGAACAGTCTAATTGTGCCTGCCTCAGATCTGCCCTTGAAGGTCCCCCTGTCCCAAGAAACTCAACCTGGTCAGGCTCAAGCTCTTCTAGGACAGTCCCCTCTTGGATCTCAGAATCATCCTCCTGGGAGGGCTGATCCTCAACCTGAGGCAGGGGGGAAGGCACTGCCTTAACCCTCTTGCTCTTTCTCTTGGGTGGGGTCTGGTCCATTGTTCCAGGATCCAGCACCTGTTCAGGTAAGCACTTTTTGGCCTGTGACCTGGTCACAGCAAGGACATGTGCTGATATTTAAACAAAGAATCAAAAGGGGGAGTGAAGAGGTAGTGCTAGAAAGCACTCAGGTGGGCGCACCCTCCTCCAGTTAATGGTATAAATAAACAACAAGGTCCACCTCTAGAAGGTTTCCTGTGAGCCAGAGAATATCAGGCATACACAGAATTTGTTAAAATTCCCCTCACACACCAAAAGGGCCTTGGTGTCATGCTTCATCATTGGGGTCTTCCCGTCCCGCTGCGGGACGGGGCGTGCTACGACTAGCGACTACGCTGGAGCACTTAGATATTGTAAGTGCTATGTGAAGTGTATTGAGTGAGTGCGAGTAGGGTCAGGAGTGATATGGAAAAGTGAGATTTAAAAGAATACCTTGCCTTATGAAAGAAAAAAATGATTTATTAGTCATAGGCTGGTATAGTTAAAAATAGTGTGGTGGAGACAATCTAGCTTAACAATGGGCTAGTTCTCCTGGTGTTGTCAACATGTTTCGAGGCCGACTGCCTCTTCGTCAGGACGGGGTCAGATCCCTCTGTCACTCACTAATGTTGGCAACAATGTGTGCTTTGTGTGTATATACAAGTGAATAGAAAATAGATTAATACAACTGCAATATGGCATTCAATTTTGAACAGTTATAGCCCTGTCAGTATTTCTGAGTCGTGGGCTGGAATAAATAGGAGTCAGCGCCCCATGAGCCGGTCTGGAAGAGGGGTACATGGAACTTCCATTAGTTCACGAGCAGTCCTCACATCCTCCCTCATCCGCGGCTTCGATGGGTGAGGGAGGATGCGAGGACTGCTCTGGCACTGACTCCTATTTATTCCAGCCCACGACTCAGAAATACTGACAGGGCTATAACTGTTCAAAATTTAATGCCATATTGCAGTTGTATTATAATCTATATTGTATTCACTTGCATATACACATAGCACACATTGTTGCCAACCTTAGTGAGTGACAGAGGGATCTGACCCCGTCCTGACGAAGAGGCAGTCAGCCTCGAAACATGTTGACAACACCAGGAGAACTAGCCCATTGTTAAGCTAGATTGTCTCCGCCACACTATTTTTAACTATACCAGCCTGTGACTAATAAAGAATTTTTTGCTTTCATAAGGCCAGGTATTCTTTTAAATCTCACTTTTCCATATCACTCCTGACCCTACTCACACTCAATCAATACACTTCACATAGCACTTACAATATCTAAGTGCTCCAGCGTAGTCGCTAGTCGTAGCACGCCCCGTCCCGCAGCGTGGCGGGAAGACCCCGATGATGAAGCATGACACCAAGGGCCCTTTTGGTGTGTGAGGGATATTTTAACAAATACTGTGTATGCCTGATATACTCTGGCTCACAGGAAACCTTCTAGAGGTGGACCTTGTTGCTTATTTATACCATGTGCTGATATTCGCAGCATTTCTGCATGGGTCCTATACTCCACCTCAGACCAGACTGAGGTTTCAAGATCATTTCCTAACAGACACTCTACTGGAAGGTCTGAACTCACTACAACTCTTTTGAGGCCAGTTACCCCTCCCCAGGAGAAGTTAACAACTGCCACACTATGGGAGGTAGTGGCATTGCTAGCGTTGATCACTAGGTAATTCTCACCTAGTATGATCTGTTCAGGGTCCACAAAGTTAGGTGTCACCATGGTGACACTGGCACGGATGTATGACATTACAACGCATGCTTTTACTTTGCATGCTTTTACATCGCGGTTTTTACAACGCATGCTGTTACAACGCATAGCGCTTTGGGGTGCTGGATAGGGAATAGTTTAATTTACTATTCCAACTCCAGTCCTCGTGGATAGTAGGGAAGGTGTTGGATAGTAAATTAAATCTATTCCCTATCCTAGAGCGCCCCCCAGCGCAATGCGTTGTAATGGTTTGCGTGGTAAAAGTTGTGATGTAAAAGCACTGCGTGGTAAAAGTTGCGTTGTAAAGGATGTTTCCCCACTGGCACATGTGTCCCTGTAGGCCTGAGCCATCTTGTCATTAATAAAAGGTGTCTGTCTGTACTTGCTCAGATTACTGGGACTTACAGTAGAGGACATTGCTATGTCCCCATCACAGACAAGAACAGCCTGAGTTGGTACTCTGACTAGGCCAGAGTCCACCTCAGTTCCCAGGGTCAACCCTACTACACCCTTTTGCTGGGAACCACCACTAACAGCTGGACTAGGGGGAACAGTTGCCTTAGGGGCAATGGTGGTTGGTGCTGTGCCCTTCCTGGTGCACTCACTAAACCAGTGAGAGACTGATTTACAGTATCCACACCAGGGCTTCTTTGGGCCATCTTGGTTCTGTTTGTTATTTTTGGAGCCACCCTCCCCCTGTGCCTTTTGGGGGCCTGGTGAAGACTTCTGGTCTTTTGGTTTCTGCTCATTACCCTTCTGGTCTGCTTTTTTTCTGATCACCGCCCTGGTTCTGGTTTTTCTGCTTGATCCTGGTTCGGACCCATTTGTCTGCCTTCTTTCCCAATTCTTGGGGAGAGGTCAGATCAGAGTCAATCAGGTACTGATGCAATAACTGGTTTTGACAGTTGTTAAGGATTTGCTCTCTCATGATCAAATTATACAATCCTGTATAGTCCTTAACTTGACTTCCCAATAACCAGCCGTCCAGAGCCTTAGTGGCACAATCAACAAATTCAGTCCAGTCCTGAGTCTGTGTCTTCTGGGTATCTCTGAACAACAACCTATATTGTTCAGTGGTTAGGCCAAACCCATCAATCAGAGCACTCTTCAGGACAGAGTAGTTGTTAGCATCCCCATCACTAACTGTGAGGAGCTTATCTCTACCTTTTTCTGAAAAGGAGAGCCATAAGATTGCTGCCCACTGACTTTAGGGTACCTGCTGTACTTTGCAGGCCCTCTCCAAAGCAGTTATCCATTTGTAGATGTCATCCCCTTCTTTGTAGGGGGGCACAATCTTGCTTAGGTTTCTATTATCATAGGACCTATCTTTATCCTTAGGGATATTGCTGCCACCAGTGGGTTCTAACCCACTCTCTCTGTGCTCTCTAGCACGAGCAAGCTTCTCTTTGGCCAAGTCAACTTCAAGTTCTTGCCTCTCAATCCTCAGAGCAGCCTCTCTCATTCTGGCCTCATGTTCTCTTCTCTGAGGAGAGGTCATCTCTCTCTGAGCAGGGCCATGAGAGCCATTTGAAGTATGAGATTGGAGAGATTCCCTTGAGTGGGATCTTCCTCTCCTCTGCCTCTGGTTAAGCCCACTTGGGGTCTGTATGGGGGCTGCCCATACTGACTCCCTTGTATGCTTAGGGTAGCCTGGCTAAGTCTTCTGACTGGGACCTGGCTGTTTACCTCGCCCTCAGAATCTTCCTTCACTACCTCCTCTTCTTCCTCTGGTTCAATAGTATCAGGAGCATCATCTGTGGAGGGGAGGACTTAATCTGCACTACCTGAAGCACCTGAGTTAGGTGTCTGTTGAACATCATACTCTTCTAAGAGCTCAACCAGGAATGTGAGGCTAGGGTTTGAACCCTGTTTTAGCCTTCTAGAAGTACACAGTTGTCTCAATTCTTGGTAAGCTAAGGCTTCATATCTCGAAGCAGTCCTCAAGGGATCTGCCTCTGCAGGCAGGGAACCACTGGGGTTCACTGTCTGAGACATGGTTTCTAGTGAGGTGTGGTGTTGCACCTACCTACACTATTTGTTTTCCTACAGAACCTTTCTAGGAGTTGTAGTCAGGGTGTGCTAGGCCCTTTGCTCTACAACAGCTAAGTTCAGTAGAACTTAAGTATACTAAGACTTGTTTTTTTATGTACCTGCAGGTACCTGTGTGATCTTTCAAATGATATCTCAAGATTACAAGTGGAAAAATAACAGCAAGCTCTAATCCCAACCGCTGCACACCAATGTGAGAAGTTGGCCTGGTATATGATGTTCACTATTCTAGTGATCACCTTGCACCAGTCCAATCAACCCTTATGGTGGTGGTTGTAAAGTCACCCTTATAGACCTGCTATCCTAGTGGTAACATGGGCAGAGCAGTCTTAGGCTAAAAGACTCCTGAGGGCGTGTAAAGCCAGCTGTTTTACCATATGTAACCCCTTGAATACCAAATGAAAGGACACCACACAGGATATATAGAAAATATATATATGTATTTATTCTCAACACACTCCTCTGAACTCTTTATGAGGTCAGAGGCCAAAGCCCATAACAAGACACTTAGTTATCATACGTTAAGTTGCACAATTTACGGTTAGGCCCTAGGGGCGAAGCAAACCATATACTAAGAAAATGGTATAAGTACCATGTCACGAGAAAAGGAAAGGCCTATGGCCTAGGGAATCGCTGGGGCTACACTATCTGAACAATAGTTTAGGAGTAGGAGGCCCACAGGCGGCGCGTGCTGTTTCTTTACACACACGCGGGATTCAATACAAAGTCAATAGGAACTTAGAAGTCAGATTTAAAAGGTTTTAGGACACTTCCGGTTTAGCTAGGAGGAAACAACTAAAAACTTAGACACTTGGATAGTCAATACCCTTGGGAGCACCGAAGTACTCGCGTTACCTCACCCACGGACGGCGGGGGCATCGGTGTGAAGATGTGTCGGGTTTCGTCGTTGGATCCTATGGAGACCTGAAGAAAGATGCTGCAGGCGACCAGGAGGAAGATGTCCGGGTGGATCCAAGGGTGGATCCAAGATGAAGAGGACCTGAAAGCAGAGGGGACAGAGTCTGGGTCACTAGCCAGTGACCGGGTGGAACCAGGAAGGAACCAGACGACGTCCAGGAGCAATCAGGTGCTGTCTTGAAGCTTGTCTCTTCAGCTATGCGGACCAGGAGGCGTCGCGGACGACCAGGAGCTGGATGCGAGCTGTCCCAAGCGGGATCTCACGGATGGAGGAGTCGACTTCCGGATTGGAGCCAACAAGCCTTGGCAAAGGCAACCCACGCAGGATTCAAAGACGGCTTCTGGTGCAGACCAGCAAGGTGTGAGGGGCTTCACCTTGTCAGGGAAGCAGGGGCCAGTCTGGAGCAACCAGAGCAGCGGTGTAATTCAAAAGGATTGTCGTCACAGAGGCTACTAGCCAGCGGGCTAGTGTCCGGACAACGCGTCGAGCAGAACAAAGGCAGAAGGGCCCCACGCAGACCTCGTGGAGTGTGGAGGGCTGATCTTCGTTGCAGATGATGCTCAGGAGTGGGGCTTCTCAATCCCCAGTGCACAGCTTCCAGGGTGCCACAGGAGCTGCACAGGTAGCAAGTTGCAGGCTTTTCAAAATGTCCGGTCCCACGTGTCTCCACGCCTCCACGGATCCCAGCTATGCTGCAGTCGTGAAGAGAGGGTCGGAGAGGTCTGGTTGCCCAGGGTGGTCACTCCTTGGTCACAAGGGAGATTCTTCAGTCTTCAGCTTCAGCAGAATGTCGAAGGTCCAGAGTTTCGTGTCAAGTTTCCATTCAGGATTAATCTAAAGTCTCAGGACACTGCTCCTACCTTTATACAACTAAAAGGGACTGGATTACTTTCTAGGTCCCTCCTATGGGTGGGACCAGGAAGGGGGGTGGTTACACCCCCTTTCCTTTGTCCAGTTTCGCGCCAGAGCTGGGGTTGGAGTGCCCCAGCAACCGGTTTGAACTGGGGTATGCATGGAGCACCTAGGGTGCTCCAGGCAGTGTCTCATTCTATTCAGCCCTCCCTGTCCCAATACACAAAGTCCTGTCTGGGGTGGTGCTCACACCTCCCCAGGCAGGAAACCTATTGTCCAAACCTCCGTGACTGGAAGGACTCCCAGCAGCAGGAGGTCAGACTTGTGTCTGTCGCAGCAGCGTCCATTTTGTGACGCTGGGGCTCTGGTTAACTTTAACCGGGGTAGTCAGCAACAACATGTCTTCTCCCTCTAGAAGGGTGGAATGCTACCCCCGTCGCCAGAATTGGCGAGGGGGTAGTATTCCAAAGCGTATGACACCTTACACGACATGTTTGGATAAAGCCAAACCAAAGTTAGCATTAACCGCGAGGATTATAATGCACTTAAAAGTATATGGTATGGCGATATCATAGAACAGCTATAAGGACATGGTTCTGAAAGCTGCAGACAGGCTCAGCTCATGCTAGAGCACCATCTCACACATAACCAAGCACTTAGCCTCCAGGATTGTTAAGGCCTGCCATAGGAGTGACTTATAGGGTACTGGGTGTCTATATATAGGTAGGTATAGGAAGACTATACCTAAGCAAGGATTGTTTACACAACCTTGCCCCAGCTGGGTGATCAGCCAGTTGTGTCTATTTGAGTGGCCAGCCAGGGGTGGCTAATACATGCTGCAGCCCCTGGTAGGCCTTGGTTACACCTATGCCCTGAGCACCTATGGTACACTTGTACAGGGGCTGATAAGGTGAACCAATTACCAATTGTGGATGTACCCAGAGTACATGGTGTAAATTTAGAGAGAGTGCATCTGGGCTGTGGGTCTGATCTGCAGGCCCACAGCCACATCTTAGTCGAAAACCAGAGAAGCAAAAGCAAAAAGTGGGGGTGACCATAGGAAGCAGACCCTACTCTCCTACACATAAATACAGTGAAGATCCCACAATGCAGAAAACAAAAGTTATTTACTTGTAACCGTAATTGTACATAATAATAATGCGTATTCATTGAAGTCATTAAACAACCCAACCACCACCATTCCCGTACAACAAGATACGTTTCAGCAGGGGATCTTTTCAGTAATATTCCTGTATAGAGAACTAAAGGTGTCTGTCACCATCAGGAAAAGCAGGCGGTAAAGGTTAGAAAAAAGACTGTGACCCCCCCACCCCCTACACCTTGGGAAATATCTCCCAGGGTGAGGGAGGGTCATTGGCAGGGTCATTGGGAGGGTCTTTAGGAGTTTATTTAAGAAAAAAAAAGAAAAATCTGGTTATGTTTGGTATACATTCGACATAATTGAAAGCAGCTAGACACTAAGCTTTTTGTACATTAAAAGGAAACACACTGACTGTGGTTCCTGTCAGTGTACAAAGGGGTCTGCTGGTCCAGCGGAAAACTCTTAATTTGGTGGGCGGAGTACCCTCAGGATAATAGATAATATCTGCCCTCACAACAGGCATTATTCTCTCCTCCAAAATCAAATCAATCCCTGTGTCTTTTTACAATGAGAGATGGAAATATTTTGATATAGATATGTCACATGTTTGGATTATTTTATAATACAAAATGCAGCAGTAAGAAAACTGTACTTCACTTGGATTAGTGAAAATGGAAACTAATTCATGCTTTCCTGTGAAATCTTCTACTCAAGCATCTATTCAGGCAATTAAAATGTTTCCAAGGTATGCCCTTTCTAAGACTGTTTGTTGTTGAAGGCATTTCCCAGGAGTCATGTTATCAGTTTGAAAGCAAAAATGGTCATGAGAATTGAGACTAGCCTGTATCCCTAAATCTGACTTGGCTGAGGGTGCCCTGAAGATGCTTGTTGGGAAGATGTAGGATTTCAAACAGACTGCATCTGCTGATTTAACTTTCTAGTAACTTTTTTGTAAATTCTTTTGACCGTATACTGTTTCTAGGGTGTGGTGCTTCGCGAATTAAGAGAATTACACTTTATCTTATGTTAAGATAAATATGATGTGCTGTTTGAGCATAAGCTTATCTGTTAAGCACTCGTCATTCTTGAGTTAATGGCTCCCGACCACGCTTGGGGTGTGAGCTAATTAGTACCCCAGGCACCTGTCTCTCTCTGTAGGGAGTTGGGTGCTCATAATTTTGAGACACAATGGCAAACTTGAGTCCTGCTGACACATTCTTTCGATGATGATTGTAGGAGCATGGAGAGCAGTTGCATCATATAGATCATTTTTGGTAGAGTCCATGGTGGGCGCTGGCTCTTGGTTTGGATCGTATGGCTCTGGGGAACACCCTGCCTTGGTCTCACCGTTGTGTTAATCTTTTTCCTTAGCCCCAATGTTGAGTGTAAGAGCATGCGGTTCGGGATGATGAAGGAGCACAAGGACGTCACTGGTGATGTCACAGCTTTTGATGGACTCATCCTCTACCTCCCTATCAAGCTACAAACGGTTAGTGTCTCTAATCTACAAAGCAGACTGTATTTGAGCATGATAATTTTGATGCAATTTTCGTATGCCACTAGTTCCCTGTTTTCTCTGGCATTTAATGGTGGTAATTGTGTCAGTGCTAGAAAATGCATAATTTCGCAGGCAAGATATACATTTGGGGCTTGGTTCTTTTTTTCACAAATATGCTACTACAACTGTGCCGTGAGAAATAATTGCCATTATTTTATTTGTTAAGGTAGATTGTAGCACTATGCAAATTAAATGATCGTGCTCAGTAAATCCGTTTATGGTTTCCCTGCTACTGTTGTAGCGACTATCAGCCTTGACAGCCGTCAGACCCCTTTTGAGAACCTTTGCAATTCAAATGGTGATTCACATACTCACATTGTCCCCAACATGTATTCAGGATAGAAATGGTTGATTATCGCCATTCATTTTTATATCCTGTTTCACAATGGCACACGCACACCAAGTTCCTGTGGACCGGCCGTTTCCCATTTGTTCTCATCTATTCTGTCTGCCATTAACCAAGCTACAGAAAGGTGCTACAATTACCTAATATTATCAGGCTGTGCTCCATAGAAATGTCTACTAACAATAAATATTAACCAAACTCTATAACCCACTTTTCCATGTATCTCAACTTTGTTGGTTCACATAGCTGTACCATAACTTTAATTAGCTGGAGATGAACCCCGGCCAATTAAAGTTATTGGCTAGATTTAAATCATCTACATTTAGTTACCTGCATCTGATGATGTACTTAATTGCATTTATATTTTTGGGGTGAAAGTTTGAATTTGTGTTTAATCATGATAATATTCAATAAATGAGCATATTGGGTTTTTAAAAACCCCATTCCCAATGTTTAATTAGGCTTCTGAAAGTGTTGAAATGTATCCATGTGAAAGAAAATTGAAATTAAATTGGACGCTTTTTATAGATGTTATTTGAATTTTTCTAAGACCTTCTGTGTTGTTTTATCAGATCACTGTTGGAGTCTGGATAGTTTGATCGATGTTGGTTGGTCCATTGCATCATTTCTTGTGGAACATGCATTGATGCTCTGAAAATCTTAATATGGTAGTGGCAAGGAAAGGGTAGTTGAAGTGACACTTAACTGTCATCCAGAAAGTTACAGTGGTTCAGTTTGGATTGGACAATAGAATGCGCAATGGTTGGGTCTAATTGATTGATTAGAATCTAGAAACTTATATTCATAGATCTGTTTCGACTATTGCTGAAGATGTACTAGTAATGGTGGAAACTAAACTAAGGATTTAGAGCATTCCAATATGTATATCCTCCCATTGTCAGGAGATAGATTGCTAAGCCCAGACCATTTGAGTTGGGTTTGAGTGACAGAAAAATAGTGACTATAACTTGGGTGTGAGTTGTAATGGGGTGAAAAATTCAGGATCTCCCAAGGACTATTACCATAGATGACATTAACCATGATTTACTGCTTAATTACACTTGGAAACAATGGAGTTATTTATAGGATAGTTATCTGCATTTGAATTGCTTACAGTCCATTAAAATTGTCAATACTTGTCCTGTAAAAGCACTTAGATTTTTTATATAACTGAAAGATGTTTTTTCTGTTCTGATTCTAAGTGAATAACTTTTAATTACAGGTACAAGCCACTGCATTGCTAAAGCCTCTTGCATACCTTGAACATTTTCAAAGAAAAATCTAGTGTGTAAAACAAGTGTTGGCTTCAATCACCTGAACATAAGTATCTGGAGTTAGGACTTGACATTTTGATTATATTAGATATAATCTATAGAATTACTGAAAGATAGTCAGAACGGTGAATAATGAATGGGACCAGGTATTCTGAGTGACATCATAAATCAGAACAAAGCTTGAGTTGTTTACGATGTCACTCACAACCCTGAAGGGAAAAACATCCCTGTTACTCACTATTGGCCATGTTTAATTTTTATGTTATGTATGGTGTACCCAAATAATCTTCCCTGCTTTCAACTTCTAAGCAGGGGGCTCTCCTTTCTGGCCCTGGTATAAAAACAAACATCCTGACTTCTTGCCCCCCATCCCCACCATCTATGCCTTCCCACCTCCTTTGTGCCTTTCCACCGACTCTCCTCTCAAAGCTGTGCAGTAGAGCCAGTGCTGCACTGACTGGCTCTCAGAGAGCATTCTAAGCTTTGCCTGAAATTCATTTATGATGTAGCAACAGTGGGAAAACACTTTGGTTTCCCACAATTGCTACAGCGTATCAGTGACTAACCAGATTTAGAAAGTGGTATTCACAATAGGGGAAAATAGCATTTTCACTTAACTATGATGTCACTTTAACCTTTGTTTTTTCTCAGTGAATTTCTAGGGTTTTTACTCTCGTCCCCCATATCCTGTAATAGAAGCTGCAACATTTCTTCTGATGTTGAGGCTTGCCAATCCGAGAGCTCACTCCCCCAGCACTGAAATTGGTCCTGCAGCAACAAAAGGAACAATGGGAGAAAAAGCCTGTTCGGCCAATCCTAACGCTTTATATTTTTGGGATTCTCAGACTTGCTGTACTCGAAATATACCAACTGTCAATATATCTAAATTGTTTAACCTAAATATTTTCAAAACTGCTGAATGTATTTACATCACATCACAAAACATACAACATCGGGGTTTGAATCTAGCTTTCTGCCAAATTTGGCTTAATTCATTTTAAAGGAAGGAGCTGAAATAGAAGAAACTTTGGGGGGAAAGTTTTGTAAAGATTAGTCAAACGGCGCCAAATTTAGTAGCAAAACAAAAAACGCTCTTCCTATGGAAAGTCTGACCTAACTATAACTGCACAGTGAAGACGGACACTGTAATTACCTGCTTCTCATTGGAGTTTTAGACAGTATCTGTAACATCATCTGATGAATCATTATAACAAGAGCCGTGATACAAATGTTACCAGTTAGTAAATGGCATTAAAATTAAAATGATGCCATATTTGCAATTAATGATGCAGTAAAACCTTTCAGTGGTTTGTTTTATTTCAATAAAGGATAGCTCTTTTCTAACTAAACCCTGTCCTATTTCCTAATCATGTGGCCTTATGTTAATGAAGGCTTAGAAAAAACTAGTACTAATCAAAAAAGATGTACACCTTCATGCACCTTGGAAATTGCAGGTGTAGAGGAATGATCTTTGAGATCTGTCCGTCCAAATCATTCATATCTCATGAGCGAAGTTTGATCACTCCCTGGAAATGTCCTTCTTTATTTCAGTTCCTTGCCTCAGGATGATTCATTTGTGAGCTAAAAAGATGCAGCAGACACAGATGCTGGTTTCTCATCCTCTTTTGGCTCCAGTCCAGAAGAATCTGCAGCATCCAATTCAGTCCTCTAGATCTCCTTTCTGTAGCTCTAAAAACAACAATCATGTTAATCACTTGTGAGCAGGTTTTGCTCTTCTTAATAATGTCTTATTACCATCAGATTTGAACAAATAACATAAAAGCATACCAAATGCACGTGTACATGCCTGCAAATGTATCTTTACATTAGCAATAAATGAAAGTATATTGCCCGCCTAGGCATACGCAACCAGTTCTAGTAAATATTTCACTATACTTTTAAGAAAAAAGATCATGACTTGCCCAGTAATCCTAACTATGAAAGTGTGTCTGTTTTATTTTTGAGTTGCACGCCTGATGAATGTTCTGCTTTTTTTTTGCAGTTGATGGTATTGATACAGTTTTTAAATCCATGTTTTCTCCCTATTGGAAGTCATAGTTCAGAACGGGGATTTTTTGGGAGTCCGACTTAATGGGATTTTACTTTTTATTCCACAGATCAGTTGAATGTTAATAGTGCAAATCAGACAGTTTTCAACAGATGTACACAATCTATAAAGCGAAGAAGCAAAGGGCAATTGCTAGGCTCAGGAACCTAAACAGTCCAATAATGTGTGACTGGTTTTGAGGCCAGCATGTTGGGACAAGCTATTAAATAGACTCTTCTCCAATAGATTGGATCCAAGTCATCCGTCAGAATCTTCTGCCATTTTTTCCAGACACTTCAACGCCTCAGCGCCTTTAATGGGACTAGCATTGTTGCCTGGTGGTGGCTAATGCTGTTGAAAATGGTCTATCTTGTTGAGGCTGTCCATTGAAGGAACTTCATGGCATTAAGGAGAAGACCTTCACAAGTAAAGTTAAGGCTATATCTTGTTGATGATTTTCATTGACATTGGGCTTCAGGGTCTGGAAAGCCAACCGTTGAACTCTCTGGCTTATCACATTGCACCAAATAGTACATTTTTCTAGGTTATTGGACCAGAATATATAAATAACATCAGTTGGTGGAATGGAAGACATTACACACAGGTCCATCCATAACTGTAGAGTTCAGTAATCAGAACTAGATAGCTCTACAAGAGCAGGTTACAAAAGGGAAAAGCCTAGGTAGCATCAGGTTAGAAAAGGGAGGCAGCTGTTTAAAGTAGGAAACTGGCCTGGAGCAGGTGGGCCGCATAGAATGGGAAGGGAAGATGTAGTAGGTCTGTAAGGGGAGGGTAAGAGAGAACTGCGAAGTTGTATTTGGGGGTGTTACTTCACATCAGCATTCAACTCAATTTCAACATAACACCAAAACAAACATGACAACCCAATTCTGACTCATACTCCCCCTACCGAAGCACACCATCATATCTCTAATTGACCTGTTTGAGCAGGATAGTGATCACAAGGAAAGCAACAATCCCAACACTATCAGTTCATTGAGGCTGCCCACTTTCTCACCTTCACAAACACATGAGGAACAAATCTTACCCAGCAAAAGTGATCGGGCAGCTAGGAGCTCAGTGGATGACACCAACAGCAACCTGGACACAAACCCTGACTTCCACAAGTCAAAATACTCCATCTAAGTTATTTGCTAATGAACGCCTGTTCAGTGAGTAATAACATACAACATCTTTGTTCTACTTCATGATTTGGAACTGGACATGTATTCATCTGAGAAACCTGTTTGGGGAAAGATATAGCTCCAGTACTTAATAAAGCTGTCCCGTCAAGATAGAATATGTGGCAATACAAGGCTGTGATTCCCTTTTTACTAGATGCAAATTCAGTCCCATTTTCACCTGCAGTTTCTTCTTGCTCTAGAGACCTCCATCCCGTAATGGAGCTTTAACACATTCTTCCTTGGCCCGGTATCAGATCGATCAATCAAACTATCCAGTACATGCATACCCAGTGACCTAAACTTCTGATGGTTACTTCTAACCACTGATGCAATACTTTAAGATAATCCCAGTTGGTATGCTGTATCTGGAAAATTCTACCAGTGATGACTCTTGAGCACTGCCAGATTGCACTGTGTGGCTCTGTTGTGACCCTTGTACTGCCCCAGAAATGATAATGCAGAGCCACATATTTTACACTACTTTTGTTCTGACATCCGTTCCCTTCTTTCAGCAGCGTTTGCGGATCTGGAGCTCTGCTCCTAACTTTGTTGGTTTTCCAACAACTCCAGAAAATTTTCAGAGTGCTAGGAAAGATGTTTATCCTGAGAACAACAGGATTCAAGCAGTGTGGTATATGCAGAAAGCAAATGTCAGTCACAGACCCTCACAACGTGTGGCTTTGATGCATTGGCTTCGATACATGGACTCCAGTCAAGTTATGTGAGAAATGTGCCCTCAGGTGATCAGTGAGCAAGAAGTGAAGCTTTTGTTGCTGAACATATGAACATAAGTTATCGTACTCAAAACAGCGATCCTGCTTCAAGTCGCAGGGTTGTTACTGTGTGAAATCCTACTTAAAGTTTTCAGTTAAGTCAAAGTTTAAAACTCGTTATAAGCACAAGAAAACCAAGTGTAATGTGACAACCCTCTCGCCAGTCAAAATCAGGCAAGAAGTTGCAAGAGCAGCATTGAAGGGCCCCTCTCCAGAAACCAAGCTTGATCCACCACCTGGTCAATCAATAGAAGAAAGCACCTGTTTTTAGCAGTGGTGCACAGAGCAGTGGAGGGGTTAGATTTGAAACTGCTAACTGTTGAGACTAGCACCACCTTCTTTAATGAGTCACTTACAGACACCCTCAAGGCCACTGGGTCAAAGCCATGCTTAGCTATTCTGGTCAGGCCGAATGATACAAGCCAGCCACTGGTGACATGGATTTCCTAACAAGAGATCCTTTGTCAAAAAGCCTTTCAGCACAGGTGCCAACGAGTAAAGTAAACCAATCACCTTTTCTTCAAATGCACTGGATAGAGAATCAAAGTGTAGACGCTTTTAGTAAAAAGCTACTTTTTTCTAGGCAGCCTGGCCCTAATTTCTTTGAATGCAATGTCTCTTCTGGGCATATGTACTCATGCATTGTGGGACATGGCCAGAATTTCTTGCCTGACATATGGTAGGTACTCCTGCTGTCCCTTATCCAAATGGTCCTGGTTGGATGCCAAATATGTAATGCAAGCTGGCATTGACTCTAGGATGTTTTGGTACCGTTGAAATTAGGAGCAAAACAATCCTTGTCTGCCAAGATGTATACCAACTCAGGCCTTAAATAATGGTGCTTATGTAAGGCTTGAGTTGGTATACATCTTGGACAGACAGCATGGCTAAGCCAACAGTTGGATGTGACTGTGACTCACCCTACCTAACCGGGCTCCCTCTCTGTCACATCCCTCTTTTATGTAGACAACTTTGTGCTAATAAATCAGACTTGGGTTGGGCTTCAGAAGCTCCTTAATTTCCTAAATGTTTACTGCTACAAGCATGACATGGTATGAACATAAATATTAATAAACAAAGATGGCCAAAAAGGGGACGGGTTACATCAACATTGCAATAGAAAATGGATACAACTTATAAATATTGTTTGATGAAGGTGGCTGCTGGAAAGCTTACCAGAATACTAAATACCAGATGCTGACAGCTGTGCTTTGCCTTTAATTGTTCGTTAAAAAAGCCACAGAAAATCCCTTCCTTATTCCAATACTCTGAGTTGTCAAAACGAAATTAATTTTGACTCTGAGATATGGGCAGAGGTCTTCATTGCAGATCTCAGCCAAACATCCCAGAGCACTTCTTGAATATCATGTGTGTGTGTCAGTCTGTCTGTTGTCGAAACGGGCCATGGACGATGGCATCAGCCTGTAACTTGATTATGCACTGAAATTGGAATAAAAGCACTGAATAAATCGCACAAGAATTGGTGTCCGTACCTGCTTTGCATGTCAAAGTTTTGTGTGTGTGTCTGTCTGTCTGTCTGTCTGTCTCTGTCGGTCTGTCTGTGTCGGTCTGTCTCTGTCTGTCTGTCTCTGTCTGTCTGTCTGTGTCTGTCTGTCTCTGTCTGTCTGTCTGTCTGTCTGTGTCTGTGTGTCTCTCGCGCTGCCGGAACGCAAGGAAAGTCGCACTCAGGATTTCTTGTTGCAGGATAGTATTTATTGATTTGACGCGTTTCGACAGCACGGTCAAAAAGTCATACAAAGACCTAGAGGTGGCCATGTCTTTTAAAGCATTTCCTGTTTAGCAATGGTCATAGAAGACATTTGTAATTCATGTTTGCCTGTCCTGTGGGCGTTGAAGGAAGACAGACTGTCACAAAACGTTATCAATTCGTTCTTGAAAACAGTTTGGGAACAATTGAAAACATATCATAAAAATGACATTTCAAAAGTAAAGTTAATAATCAACAAATGAAACACCTACATAATAATAGTGTGTATGTTATGCAGATACATCACAGGCCCAATTGGGGCTGCCCAGTGGCAGAAAACACAAGGTGGTATCATCGCTTGCTATTTTTCTAGGGTGCATGGTTACCACTGCGCTCAGTAGTCTCGAAAATCAGGTGCTGGTGAAGTGGTGAAGGACAGGCAAGTGCCCGGCAGTGTGTGTCCTGTTCAGATCACAGGATGTCCAGAGGATGTGTATATATATATATATATATATATATATATATATATATATATATATATATATATATATATATATATATATATATATATATATATATATATATATGTATGTATATATATATATATATATATATATGTATATATGTATAGCTTAGAAATTACCAGATTACATTTAATTTCCATTTTATATTGTTACATATTCAAGAAATAAAGAATGACTACAGAAACAACCTCCGCAAACCTCTAATGGAAAGGGAATATGAGGCATTGTTAACCCATAGGCGGCAAATCAAAGAATAACGCACAAAATGGGCACTGTGTCAAGAACCTCACAGTAACCCCTGTAGCCCATTATGCCCCACAGGTGACAGTTAATTCAGTTTTACGGAAATAAGGAATCCACAGTACAGAACATATATTTTTGTTGTACATTTCTTTATTAGCATTTACAGTTTGCATACAGGATACAAAGAGCAAGCATGACATTGCACTACGCAGTAATAGAACGTAGTAAATATCAGTTTTTCCAAACAAGCAATCCAATGAACATCCTTACCCCCACCCCAGATATGAATCCCCATTTCAAAGGTACGTCTCATCTCAGACATTTAGTAATATGTCGCAGTGGAAGCCTATGCATCTGTTTGCTGTGTGCAAACCATGGCGTCGAGCCACCCTCTCCCATCTCTACATCAGTGTCCTGAACCACTGAGCTGGCAGGGGGCAAACTGTGTGTGACCAGGGGGCTCCAGCAGTGCCTGTGTCCTTGTGCTCCAGGCAAGCAATGCATCTTGCGCCCTATCTTTCCTAGTCCTTTTCATATGCACCTCCTCTGCTCCCACCCATTCCACCAGGTCTTTCTCCCATGCTAAGTACATAATTGGTTGAGAGCTGCAATAGTTTCCGTCAGGGATAGTGGGATGGTTGCTTATGACTTTTATGAGGATTGCCATGGAAGAGTACTAGGATATCTGAAAGAAACAGGTTAGTATTAGATTCCTTACCTTAGAATATCCCCAGGAGTCAGACTGGATCCGGAAACTTTTGCGTAGGAGTACCCTTGCGCGTCGGTAGGCGTCGTCTGCGGCTCCGTGTCAGTCGTCGGCGCCGGGATGACGTCGCCGGAGTACTTAGACGCTGCCCTCGTGCACTGACGTCAGTTCTTCTTTTTTCCGCGCCAGCAAACGCCGATCCGGAAAAAGTTGTACCTTAGTCAATTTTTTACTAACTTTTTCGATCCTTTTTGATCATCTTTTCGAAGTCTCTCGACTCAGACGGTGCCGGTAGGGATGCCCGGGTTCAAACCCTGCGTCGATTGCAGCCGACTGATGTCGGTTACCGACCCCCTTCGCCAGTGTCTTCACTGTCTGGGCCCAGACCACGACGACAAGTCATGCTCTGACTGCCGGGCCCTGACGTCCAAAGCTAGATGGGAGCGGTCCCGCAAGCGACTCGAGCTCCGGCAGTCAGCCCCGCGCCGCTCGAGGTCCCGGTCCGGAAGGAGGTCGAAGGACCGGTCGCAGGGCCAAGCGGCCATAACTGGGTCCCCCAGCAGGCTGGGTGCTTCGGCGCCGTCGGCGACTTCGGTCCCGACGCCGCAGGGCCCCTCCGGATCCGGGTCGCCGCCGGTTGACCTCGCCGGCCCCCAGGGTGTCGTCCCCGGCGCCGTCCCCGGGCCTACCCTCGATTCGGGTCTGGCGCTGGAGCGGCGCCGCTCTTGAAGCCGATGGGAGACTTTTACTTCTACGACCCTGCCCCGTCCTTTGAGCCTGAGTACCAGGCGACGGGTGACGAGGGGGATTGGGAGGGGTCCGAGGACCCTCTGACACGTGAGTGTCAGTCTTTTCAGGACTGGACAGGTGAACTTGGGGAGGCCAGTGGTCTGGACACTTCGCCCGACACTGGTTTTGTCTCCCCTCCTACCATGGCTACCGAGGGGGGGGCTGCCTATGGTGTGGTGCTGACGCGGGCTGCCAAGGCCTTGGGCCTTGAGCTCCCCGTTGCGGCGTGAGGACTAACCTCCTCACCGAGGTCCTTAAACCGCAGACAAGCTGGGCCGAGCCTCTGCTGCCTTTTAATGAGGCCTTGTCAGTCGTTCTTCTGGGCACTTGGTCTGCTCGTAGATAGGAACATGGCCAGGCGCCACCGCCCGGCTCCGAGCGACCCTTGCTTCCTGTCGACCCACCCCACCCTAGAGAGGTTGGTCATCCAGGCCTCTAACTCCCAGACCGCATTCCCGTCGGCTCCCCCCGATCGGGAATCCAAGAGGTATGAGCAATACGGGAAGAAGGTATTCTCCTCCCTGAGTTTGGGATTGCGGTCAGTCAACACCGCATGCCTCTTGGGCCGTTACACCCACTCTCTGTGGGACACAGTCGAGGACGTGCTACCACAATGTCCGGAGGAGGTCCGGACTAAACTCACCCAAGCCCTTGCGGAGGGTCGAGATGCAGCACGGTATTCCATCTGTGTGGGCTGGATACCACGGACTCACTGGGCAGAGCGATGGCAACGACGGTGACGATTCGTCGCCACGCCTGGTTGAGGTTCGCCAAATTTTCGGCTGATGTCCAAAACACCCTTATGGACATGTCGTTTGATGGCCATCGCCTCTTTGGCGACAAGGCAGACCATGCGCTTGAGCGCTTTAAGGACTCCAGGGCTAAGTCCTTGGGCCTCTCGGGCCCGCGCCAGCAAACGGCTGCCTTTCGCCCCTTTCGTGGCCAAGGAAGGGGCGTCCCCACACGTCCTGCCAGCCACGGGCCGCAGACTACTATCCAGCGCGGTGGTGGACGTGGGAACCGCCGTGGCGGCGGTCGTGGACAACAGCGAAGCCAGTCCACACCTGCTCCTGCAGCATCCGCCTCAAAACCCTCCTAACCCGTTCTTTCAGGCCCATGTGACGCCAGTGGGGGGCAGGGTCCGCCATCACCACCACTACTGGCGCACTGTCACATCGGACAGGTGGGTGCTGCAAATCGTCCGAAGGGGCTACTCCCTCCCCTTCGAGGCATCCCCTCCAGCCATGCCAACTCAGTACCACCGCGTGTCGGGGGATCACTTGAAACTTCTACAAGAGGAAGTTACGGCCCTCTTGGCCAAGGGGGCCAAAGAGAGCGTTCCTGGGCCAGAAGTAGGGTGTGGTTGTTACTTCCACTACTTTCTGGAACCCAAGAAGGGCAAAGGGGGCCTACGCCCTATCTTGGACTTACGGAACGTAAACGGCTTCCTCCGGAAAGAGAAGTTCAAGATGCTGACTTTGGCTCAGGTCTTAGCTGCCCTAGACCCAGGAGACTTGATGGTAGCGTTGGGCTTGCAGGACGCCTATTTCCACATCCCCGTCCTGCCGGCCCACCGGCGTTACCTGCGGTTCATTACCTGCGGTTCACGGTAGGCCACGAGCACTTTCAGTTTACTGTGCTCCCCTTCGGCCTTACCAGCGCCCACGGGTGTTCACGAAAGTGATGGCAGTGGTCGCATCTCATCTGCGCAAGTTAGGGGTTTCAGTCTTCCCCTACCTCGACGACTGGTTGTTGAAGGCGGGCTCGCCCCAGACAGACGTCAGCCACCTCCAGACTACGGCCGACCTCCTGCACCTGCTGGGGTTCTCCATCAATGTGCCGAAGTCACACCTGTGTCCCTCTCAGAAGCTCCTCCTCATCGGAGCGGTTCTAGACTCGACGCAGTTTCGGGTTTATCCTCCCCAACAGCGGGTTCAGGATATTCAGGCTCTGATTCTGATCTTTCAGCCGTTATCCCAAGTCTTGGTCAGGTTGACGCTGCGGCTTCTGGGGCTGATGGCCTCCTGCATCCTTCTGGTGCATCACGCCCGGTGGCGGATGCGGGCTCTGCAGTGTGACCTGAAGTTTCAGTGGGCCCAGCATCAGGGCAACTTGTCCGACCATGTCTTGATCTTGGAGGGCACTGCAAGACAGTTGCAGTGGTGGCTCACGGACCGCGATTGGGTCAGCGGCAGATCCCTCTCCCTACCCTAACCGGAGCACGTAGTTGTGACGGACGCGTCCCTCCAGGGCTGGGGAGGCCACATGGGAGAGGCGGAGATCAGAGGCCTCTGGTCTCCGGCGGAGTCCCAGCTCCATATCAACCTTCTGGAGCTGCGGGCGATCCGGCTTGCACTGCAGGCATTCCTCCCCTCTGTCCGGGGGAGTGTAGTGCAGGTGTTTATGGACAACACCACCGCCATGTGGTACGGCAACAAACAGGGCGGGGTGGGGTCGTGGACCCTATGCCAGGAGGCTCTGCGCCTTCGGCAGTGGCTGGAACATCAGGGCGTGACCCTGGTGGTTCAATACCTGGCAGGTTCCCTGAACGCCAGGGCGGACGAACTCAGCCGTCGGTGCATGATGGATCACGAAATGGCGTCTGAACTCGGACGTGGCGCAAGGCCTCTTTCAGCAGTGGGGAGAGCCTTGGTTAGATCTATTCGCCACAGAAGAGAACGCGCAATGTCATCAGTTCTGCGCGTTGGAATTTACAAGGCGGCACTCGCTCGTAGACTCTTTTCGTCGCGAGTGGAGCTGCGGTCTGTTGTACCCCTTTCCGCCTATACCACTTCTGCCCAGAGTGCTGAAGAAGATCAGGCGCGACCGGGCCCAAGTTATCCTTTTGGCTCCGGACTGGGCACGAAGATTTTGGTATCCAGAGCTACTCAGCATGTCTGTCGATCCCCCGATTCGTCTGCCTCTTCAGGAGGACCTTCTGTTGCAGCAGCAGGGGACGGTCCTCCACCCGAACCTGTCCAGTCTCCACCTCCATGCTTGGAGATTGAGCGGCGACAGTTGAGGCCATTTGACTTGCCTCCTGAAGTTTGTAATGTAATTCTGGCAGCCAGGCGTCCCTCCACAAAGTCGGTATACGCCTGCAGGTGGAACAGATTTGTGGCATGGTGCACAGCAAAGGCTGTGGATCCACTCTCTGCCCCCCTTTCTGAGGTTCTCCTCTACCTTCTTTCTCTTGCCCAGCAGGGCTCTGCTCTGGGCACTATCAAGTGTTACCTTTCTGCCTTCTTGCGGCTACCTGATCAGCCTTCTTTGTTCAAGTCCCAGATTGTTAACAGATTCTTGAAGGGCATCACTCATATGTTCCCCCCTTGTTCCTTTCATGATGCCCCAGTGGGACTTGAACCTGGTTCTAACTTACCTGATGTGCGCTTCATAACTGTCCTCTCCGTCTTCTAACGCTTAAGACTGCTTTCCTGGTTGCCATCACCTCTGCCAGGAGAGTGAGTGAGCTCCAGGCTCTTTCCTCTAAACCTCCTTTCCTTTCTCTTCATCCAGACAAGGTTGTGTTGCGGACAAGACCCTCTTTCCTGCCCAAGGTACTCCCAGCCTTCCACATCGGGCAGTCCATCACCTTGCCCACCTTCTTTCCGCCTCCGCATCCCTCTAAAGAGGAAGAGCGGCTCCATCGTTTGGACCCAAAACATGTGCTGTCATACTATCTGGATTGCACACGCCAGTTCCGGGTGGATGACCAACTCTTTGTTGGTTACGTGGGCGCTAAGAAGGGGCGGGCGGTGCACAAACGGACCATCTCTCGGTGGGTCGTGTTGTGCATCAAGGCATGCTACTCTTCGGCTAAGAAGGAGCCTCCTGTTGGGCTGAGGGCCCATTCCACTCGGGCCACAGCGGCTACTACTGCCCTGGGCCGGGGGAGTCCCCTTGCAGGACATCTGTCAGACAGCTACGTGGGCCTCGCTGCACACGTTCGCAAGACACTACTGCCTGGACAGCCAAGTCCAGAGGGATGGCTTCTTTGGCCGTTCCGTCCTCCAGGACTTTCTGGTGTGGTATTGCTGGGGTATCTATTCTAAGGTAAGGAATCTAATACTAACCTGTTTCTTTCAGATGCACAAGTTACTTACCTTCGGTCACGTTATATCTGTACGAAACAGTAGTTAGTATTAGATTCCTTACCGCCCCACCCATCCTCCCCGTTCTGCGAACCGATATCTAGGGTTAAGGTCATCCCCTTTCAGGGCCCTAGTTTCATGGCACCATTGTTGGTTTTTATCATGGTTCTGCGTTTCTGGCGCGGAAAAACTGTGTACAAGAACTGACACCAGCGCGCGAGGGCTGCGTCTAAGTACTCCGGCGACGTCATCCCGGCACCAACGAGGCCGGACGCGGATCCGCAGACGACACCTACCGACGCGCAAGGGTACTGCTGCGCAAAGGTTTCCGGATCCAGTCGGACGCCTGGGGATATTCTAAGGTAAGGAATCTAATACTAACTACTGTTTCTTACAGATATATCGTTACCGAAGGTAAGTAACTTGTGCTACAGGTCAGCAATTTTTCCTTCTCTTCTGAGAGAACCTCATCAATAGTCATAAGCACTGAATAGAATAGGAAGCCCATCCCACAAGCACAGACTTGAAAACAAGAGCAGCTCCAACAATTAAGCAAAAAGATTCCTCAATGAAGCCTGTCCTACCTTGAGTATGTGCTTTAGCATCTGAATCCAGACAACAATGTCTAGTAAAAATATGTTAAGATTTCCATCTAGTGGCTTTACACATTTCTGAAACTGGTACATTCCTCAATAGAGCTGCAGAAGCAGCTTTTTTCCCTTGTAGTGTGTGCCTTAGGCCTAGCAGGTAAGGATTTTTAGCTAACTGGTAATAATGGGGTATACAAGAAACTAAACACCCAGAAATAGTTTGTTTAGAGTATGCAACACCTGTTTTCACCATACCATAGTTAACAAAAAGGTGATCGATTTCTTTGTATCTTTGATTTTATCCAAGTAGAACTTTAGCACTCTTTTAGCAAATGTAACAATCTTTCATCTGAACTGGACGGGCTAGGTAAGAAAGTAGGTAGTGAAATATTCTGGTAACTGTGGAAGTCGGAAACTACCTTTTGAAGAAAACTTAGATGAATTCTCCTCCCCACTCGATTGGAATGAAACACTGTGTATGGCTTTTCCGAACATAGGCCTTGAATTTCACTCACCTTAGGGGCTAAAGTGATTGCAACAAGAAAAGCAGCTTACCATGTGAGATGCTGCAAAGAGGCTTTATGTATCTGTTCGAGTGGGAGACCCATCATTTTGGAAAGGACAGTATTAAGTTTCCATGGAGGAGTGGGTGTCCTAACTGGAGGGAACACCTTTTTAAGTCCTTCCAAAAACTCCTTGACTACTGGTATTCTAAATAAAGGTGTCTGAAAAGATTTTATGTAGGCCGTAATGGCCGCAAGGTGTACCTTGTCTGCTTGTTGATTTCTTTTGTGGTTTCTGACAGATGTAGCAGATTCGTGAACCACCACTGGCAAGACCATTCTAGCACTATTAATTTTATCCTCGTTATGGGCTTGTACAGTTTGATGATCGCTGTTGGTATGAGGGGAATTGGAGGAAATGCAAAGAGAAATTTCCCTAACCAATTTATCAAAAGATCATTCCACTTCAACCCTGGTTGGCTGAACCTGGATGCGGAATCTTGGCATTTTTATGTTGTTTGTGTTTGCGAACAAGTGGATTTGAGGGTATCCCCACTTCTAAAAGATGTTTTGTAACACCTCATCATTTAAACTCTAGTCGTGATTTACATGGAAATTTCGATTGCGAAAGTCTGCTTGGTTATTTTGAACCACTGAGTGATGAATGGCTGTTATAGTTAAGTTCCTGGTTCTTAATCTTTTCCAAATGGCTTGTGCTTCGAGAAACAAAGGAAGGTAGGGAGTCCCTGCCTGTTTTTCAGGTAATGCATAGTTGATGTGTTGTCGGTTTGAACAAGGAAAGAGTTTGCTGTTGTTGATGGGAAGATGGACTTTATAGCCAGATTAACTGCTCTCAATACCATCATGTTAATGTGAAGCGTCTTTAAATTGTCCGTCCAAATTTCCTGGGCATCTGTGACTATTGTCTGAGTACATACATCCTGATGAAATGGTACTCCTACCAGCAGGTTCTTCCACTGAGGCCACCATGGAAGAGATTGACATGCAGCCTGCAAAAATGTCAGTTTGTCTTCCCAGCAGTCAAATAGTTGATTCCACTGGTCCTCTAGGCATTGCTGTGGTGGTCTCAGTTGTAGTATTGCTTGAGTAACTATGAATATGCAAGAAGCCATTGATCCAAGTAAGGATGCAATTTGCCTCGCAAATTGGTGGCAAGCTTATAAAAGATTGTGACACTTTAGATTGATTGATAATAGTCTCTCCTCAAATGATACAATTTTGCAGATTGTGCATCCAGACTACAATATACATCTGTTGCAGTGAGAGAATTAGCCCATTGTATCCATCGCAGATGCAGTGCTTTTGTGTTTGTAACGCTTGCTTTTGTTACAGCCTCTAAAGTCGGTGTGAGAAGTTGGCCTGGTATATGATGTTCACTATTCTAGTGCGCACCTTGCACCAGTCCAAACAACCCTTATGGTGATGGTTGTAAAGTCAACCTTATAGACAAGCTATCCTAGTGGTAGCATGGACAAAGCAGTCTTAGGCTAACACTTCAGAGAGCATGTGAAGCCAATTGTTTTACCAATAATAACCCCTTGAATACCAAATTAAAGGACACCACACAATGTATATATCAAATATATATGTATTTATTACTAACACAACCCCTCTGCACTCTTTATGAGGTCAGAGTTCGAGATACAGCACAAGTTACTCAATAAGCATACTATAAGTTGCACAAATACAATTCTGCCCTAGGGGCCTCACGAACCATATACTAAAGAAGTGGTATAAGAACCACTTTAGGAAAGGTGAATAGGCCTAGGGCCTAGGAAATCGCTGGGGCTACACTGATCAACCAAATGACTGGAAGTAGGTGACCCACAGGATGCATGTGCAGTGTCTAAACACACACGCGGGTTACCATAGACTTTCAATGGGAACGTAAAGTTTACAAAGTAGTTGATTTCGGACACTTCCGGGTGGACTACGGGAAAACTCAGTTAAACTAGGACACTTGGATAGTTGTTACCCACGGGAGCAACGGAGTTCTCGAGTTACCTCACCCAGGGAAGCCGGGTGCATAGGTGTTCTTTTGTGTCGGGTTTCGTCGTTGAATCCTATGGAGAGCTGCAAGAAGATGCTGCAGGCGACCAGGCGGAAGATGTCCGGGTGGATCCAAGGGTGGAACGGAGTCGAGAAGAACCCGAAAGCAGAGGGGGCCGAGTCTGGTTCACTAGCCAGTGACCGGGAAGGAACCAGGCGATGTCGAGATGCAATCAGGTGAGGATGCAAAGCTTATCTCTGCAGCCACGTGGACCAGGAGGCGTCGACGACGACCAGGAGCTGGATACGGACTGTCCCACGAAGGATCTCGCTGTTGGTGTCAGCTTCCGGATTGGAGTCAACAAGCCTTGGCAAAGGCAACCCAAGCAGGAAAGGAAGATCGGCTTCTGTTCAGACCAGCAAGGTCTGTGGAGCTTCCCCTTTGCAAGAAAGCAGGAGCAAGCCCAGAGCAACCAGGCAAGCGGTGTTGATTCAAGGTGATGTCTTCAGGAGGGCCACTAGCCCACGGGCTAGCAACCGCAAAGACGCGTCGAGGAGAAATGCAGGCAAAGGCCCCACGCGGCACTCGTGGAGTGTGGAGGGCTGAGCTTCGGTGCACTTACTGCACGGGGTTGGGGCTTCTCAAACCCCAATGCACAACTTCGAGGACGCCTCAGAAGCTGCACAATCAGCAAAAAGCAGGTACTGCAGGATGTCCGGTTCCACGTCTCTCGTTTCCGCCACGGGTCTCAGCTTTGCTGTGGATGTGGGTCGGAGTCAGAGAAGTCTGGAAGTCCAGAGGCTGCGCCCCTAAGTCGTCTGGATCCGGCTGGGGCGTTGACGAAGCAAACCGGCAAGTTACTGGTGGTGCCTGTTTGCACAGGGTGGTCACTCCTTGACCACAAGGTAGATTCTTCAGTCTTCTAGTTGCAGTAGCATGTCGAAGGTCCAGAGTTTCGTTTCAGAGTTTCAGATCAGGATAATCTAAAGTCTCTAGACTCAGCTCCTAGCTTTATACCAATCTAAGGCACTGGATTACCTGCTAGGTCCCTCCTATCGGTGGAACCTGGGAAGGGGGTGGTTACACCCCTTTCATTTTGTCCAGTTCCGCGCCAGAGCTGGGGCTGGAGTGCCCCAGCAACTGGTTTGAACCGGGCTATGCATCGGGCACCTTGTGTGCCCCAGGCAGTGTCTCATTTCATTCAACCCACCCTGCCCCAATACACTACAGGCTGTCTGGGGAGGTGCTAGCACCTCCCAAGACAGGAAACCTATTGTCCAGGCCTCCCCTGCCGGAGTTTCGTCCAGCAGCAGAAGGTCAGACTAGTGTCTGTGGCAGCAGCATCCATTTTGTTATGCTGAGGCTCTGTTTAACTCTAACCGGGTAAAGCCACAACCTGTCTTCTCCCTCTAAAAGGGTGGAATGCTACCCCGCCGCCAGAACTGGCGGGGGGTAGTATTCCAAAGCGTATGACACCTTACACGACATGTTTTGATAAAGCCAAACCAAAGTTAGCAATAACCGCGAGGATTATAATGCACTTAAGAGTATATGGTATGGCTATATCATAGAACAGCTGTAAAGATATGGTTCAGAAAGCTGCAGACAGGCTCAGCTCATGCTAGAGCACCATCTCACATAAAACCAAGCACTCTGCCTCCAGGATTGTTAAGGCCTGCCATAGGAGTGACTTATAGGTAGGCTGTGGGGTTTTAGGTTTAAACCTATAATAACTGATAAAACCCCACTGAAAGAAAAATAGCCCTCACCGGTGAAAACAAATAAACACTGAAAAAACACCTGCACAACCACAAACTAAATGCCATTCAAAGAAAGGAAAAAGAAAGTGAAAGAGTTATTTTGTTCTTACTGAAGGGGTCAATAAAATGTAACTTTGTTATACAAGCTAGCAGTAAGACAGACTGGCTAACATTATTCTGCTTGAGTTTTGTTCTTTAGGGAAGCCACTAAAATATTGTTTCTTCTTCCTTTACTTTTTTCACTTTTATGGCCTTTGGTCTAAAGATGCAGGGTTCAGTATCACGTTTTAGGTTTAGTTTAATTATTTTATAAACTGTAGAGAATCAGGTCATATCAAACTCACATTTGATATTTTGGCTGCATTTGATTCTTTCACTGATGGGTAAAATGGCTAGTTTCATAAACATCTTTACTAAAATGTGTCATCACATTTACCCACAGAGAATGGGTAAAAACCCTTAATACATCAGACCATAGTTTCTAGTGGGTCAGTATTGATAGTAGGTAAATTGCGAAAACCTCAGGCTTTAAACATTAAATGCAAAGTATAGTGACAAGTATATATATATCACCAAGCATCTGGGATAGTGGTGAAAACGTGACCCCAGACTTTTGGAAAACATGGAACGCAGTGTCACTTGTTATGCTCTGCAAAAATGGTTCTTTCCAAGTTCAACAAAGATTGGAGTGATATTGTTTGTATTTGTAGTGATTCAGCTACGTATATAACACATTTGTGTGATGACCTGTCAAAATTGATACCCAAGCTGAAGTGATTCCCTGTAGGAGATTCTTGCCACTTGTTAGATGGTATGCTGAAAGCATATTTACAATCTTCAGAGTTAATGAGGGATGCTATTGACTTTTTATTGCACTGTTTTCTTATGCCCAGGAACTAAAACGCAAATATTTATCATTTTGTGCTTTATGTGGCATCAAAGAAAGTCATCCCAACTGTTTTCCTTAGCTGACGGTTCTCAGCCCAAGGGGCTATGAATGCTGAGAGGGCCTTTTCACAGAAGTTTACATGGGAAGGAAAGCACGAGCGCACATGACCAAAGACTCACTGAAGAAGTAGTGTATGGTGTACTACAATAAGATTGAATTTGCAAAAATCTCTTTGGACCTCATATACACTATACGTACACTGTCTATATACCATGTTCTTTCAGTGCAGAAAGTAAGCAATGATAAAAGCAAAACGTTCCATAAACACCGGAAAAACACTTTTTCTGTCGTTTTTAGTGGCGTGAAAATGTGTATCCACTGATGACAACTGTTTTTTTAAGATATTGAAAACATTGGAAAAAACCCCACCCGAATTTACCAAAAATAGAAACTGAAAACAGGATAGCCTACTTATAGGTATATATGTGTCTGTATATAATGGTAGGTATAGGAATACTATACCTAAGCAAGGGGTGATTACACAACCTTGCCCCAGCTTACTGATCAGCCAGTTGTGTCAATTTGGATGGCCAGCTAGGGGTGGCATAATACATGCTGCAGCCCCTGGTAGGCCTTGGATGCACCTATGCCCTGGGTACCTATGGTACACTTTACAGGGGCTCACAAAGGTGACCCAATACCCAATTGGATATGTACCTAAAGTACATGGTATGAATTTAGAGAGAACAGCTGGGCTGTGGGTCTGATTAGCAGGCCCACAGCCACACTATAGTCGAAACACCAGTGGATCAGAGCAAAAAGTGGGGGTGACCATAGTAAGCAGACCCTACTCTCCTACAGTCGGTACCGGGGTTACAACAATTATTAGTTTCCTCTGAGCTAGTGCTCTTTCTCTCATTACAGCAGTCTGTACTGACCTCAGTATTTTTTCTGTGGATGCAAAACGCTTCTCATTGTTTGTGTACAAATGAGATTTGTATGTAATGGGTACTGTTTCGTCTTCATTGAAGGTGAGTTACTTGTAACCAGTTTGACCTACGACTACACGGATCACCAAATTTGTAGTATTTACCCGTGTATGTAAGTGTTTTGTAGCTATCATGTCAGCTTGTAAGGAACGTAGGGTTTCTGTGTGCTCCTGTGTCCAGTGTTGAACTGAAAAATCAGGTCTAATTAGTTCTAGAAAAGTTCTTCTTTTTTCTGTGTAGTCCTAAATGTATGTTCTGCCAAAACTCGGGTAGCCTAAAATGGATTATTAGTTTTTCAGAGTCTTCGGAGGTTTGAGCAGTGCACATTTTTCTAAAAAATTATCTGCTAGGATTTTCTCTTCACTTGACAGCTCATATCCTAAAAAAATGATATTGATGTGGGCAATTTTTAATTTTTTTAAAAGTAAAATTTGTAACCCTCGGAGGCAAACTCCAAAATGAAGTTGTTCACTCTGTGCAAGTGACCCAATAATCAATCGTCCGTCAGATAAATATGATCTACATAGGACAATGCCTCATCACATTTTTGAAGTAGATCTGGTACTATTGCAGAGAACAACCCGGGGCTATTAGTGTACCCTTGGTGCAGTCTACAGAAATGGTACTTCGAGCCGAGCACTAAAAATGCTGTCAAATATCTGCTTTCGGGCACTACATTTTGATAAAATAATCCATTGGAGATATCCAGTGTTGTTTTGAATTTATTCCTTGCAGTGTTATTCATTAATGCGGCACTGTGTGCATTCTGTACTGCAAATGTTTTTGTGCATGTGTTTAAATGCCTGTATCCTAAAAATAGACGGTATGAATTCTGGGAAACGAAGGAATATTCATGGAGAAGGTGCAATTCTTGATTACACCTTGGTATTCAAGTTGATCTAAGATCTTCCCGATCTGTTTCTTTGCATCATGTTTTATTGGGAATTACATTGTTGGTGTAGAAGTAGTTTTAACTTGGATTTCATGGTGGGGTGACTCAGCATTCCACCCTACGTGATTGCTGTATATTGCTGGAGCTAGTGCTGCTACCCACTCAAGAGTTTCAGTGATTCTGGAACGAGATCGGATAAAGTCGGTAAAATTACCTCTTCCCCCTTTGGGCAATCCATGACAAACTCAGGTGGCCAATCTCTTGCCAATCTCTCTCAGCCAAAAGAATATCGCACCCAAAAGTCAGTTTCTCCCAAAAGAGACCTTTCACTTTTCTGGTTATGTCCCCCTGCTTTTGGAACGTTATTTTGTATAACTGGTGTGGGACACTTACCCTTGTATCTGGTGTTTCCACTGTGATAAGTTAATTCAGCGTTGCTGTAACCAGAAATTCCATCAGGTTCTGGTGAGCTATTGTTACTTCTGCTGCACTGTCTAGCATCGTCGGAGCCCATACCCCGTTCAGTAGTTGAGTCCTCAGTAGCTTGGGCGTTTCTTATTTTAAGGCCAGCTATCTACTTCTTTTTAAATTAAGGCTTACTTTTGGGTTTATCTTCTTTTTTGATAATGCAGTCTGAAGTGCAATGTGTGTCTCATGTTTGACTCACTCTTCTGATTTGTGTTGTGACCGCCCTTGCCTCTCTGAGTTTTTCGATGTGCTGTTGCAGGGATTCTGCTCAGTCACAGAACTGTGCACAGAGACTCAGGACCTCAGTGAATTAGGGTGTACCAAAACTCACCTTAGTACCCAAAATACCCTACCCAACTAGCCTCAGTGTCTCATTAGCTCTTCGTCCTATAGCAAAGTCACAAATGGTTAGACAACCCAGAACATGCGACTTAGGATACCTTAGGTAAGGTGGGAAACATGAACACTCTTTTGTTCTACTCTCATACCCGTCCAGAACAGGGAGTAATCGGAGACATGAGCAAGTTTAAAATGTTTATTTTAATGCCTTGATCTCAAATGCAGCATCTTAGCTAATACAAGCAGACATATGATAAGAAATAAGATTGTCAGCATAGTTACTATTCCATAAAATACAAAGGGAGAAAGTATGTTATATTGCTAAATGGAAACAGGTTAAATATATACGTATATATTTCACCCTCCCTTGCTAGTAGGTTTTTTAATAACTACAGAAGGTCTCTTAGGCTTGCATAGGCGACCCCATACATCAGAGTTTAGCAGGAGTGAATCGCATCAAGTTCTGCACAAGCTCTCAGCATACGAATGTTCTCCAAGTGTGTACAATCATGCCAACACAGTGTATTATTAAAGGCGCCAGTATTTGAGTTGGCCACAGCTGCATACATGTTATGGCTAGAACATGCTCTGATCAGTTTGAACAAAAGCAACAGTGTTGATATAACCATGAAGGCCTCTGCACTCAGTGTTCAGACTACGCTTACAAAGCAAGTCTAGCAATGTCGAAAAACAAGATATTCCCATGTGAAGCAAAACACGCAGCCTAATGCGAAACAATATCTAATGTGTGTGCCGTGTGCAAAAGAAAGCAAAAAGGTAAAATGCCGTTCAAACTTCTAATAAGCTCATTTCAACTTAACACTGTATGAATGCAAGGCTCAGCCCCACTACTCCCTCCCTTGATCGCAGCACGGATAAGAAATGTGGGCAAAGCAGGAACGCAGAGTTCAAGTTTGAGAGATAGAATCAAGTTCAAATTTGCCATAATGTAAAAACGGGAGCAAACTCCGAATTTTGAAAAAACTCCAAATTAGTAATCACTTTTGGGGACAATAAAGCCACTAGGCCTAAAAAAAAAAAAGTAAAAAAATCTGATGTCCAACATGTGACGTCAGTCATGAATAAGAGATAGCAGGAAATGCATCTCATTCCAGTAGTGTACATGCACAATACGTTGCAATAGCCTCAAAAGGAAGTCATTGTTCTCATCTAAAACATGTCAGCCATCCAATTAAGTAACGGGAACGAACTTACATGTTCTTCAAGAACCAGAGCCGCTAGCACCATCAGAGGACAACTCGGATTTACTTCAATATAACTGCGTGCCAAGAAATCATTCACCGCTGCAAAAATATTCCAACGTCCCAGGACTCCATGCATCGCTGCAAAGGCCATAAACCCGCCCTCAGAACAAAGCCACTTATGAGCAACTAAGAGACTCATCAGTTGATCATAATCTGCGTTGGGAAACACCGTATTGCAGAGACACAAATCCAGAGCCCATTCGAAATCTCACCTCAGGCAATGAAAGACAGGCACGTGAAAAAGGAAAATCAAAACGATAATCCATAAGCTGCACTCAATGTAGCCAGAGGCAGCGCTCCATAGTAATCAAGCATTTGGTTGCGGAGCAGCAACAGACGGGGCAAATCGTCTCGTGGCACAGGATGTGCATCCATTCTGAAATAAACAAAGCATTAGAAGCACACCGGCAACCAGAGCAAACACCAAGGTAAATCCACCAAAGAGGCTGGAAAAAATCGATTGAAAAAATGCCGGGAACACACCAAATATAGTCTGGAAAGAAGTCACAAGGCCACTACTAACAATTTTTAAAAAATGAGCCAGGCCCGTGGTCAAGGAAGCATTAAAAATAGTGTGAATTAACTCCCCGAAATGCAGGGGCAGATTCGTATTTAATAAGGCATGCACTTCTGTACGGGTGTTTGCCACGTGAAGGACAAATGTTTCACGGGCAGATGTAAGGGCGACTTCTTTCTGGGACAAAGGCGCTTTTATTCGACTCATCTTGTTGAACTCTGCTTTCAAGGTCGGAATCGACGGCCAGATGGAAACATGCAGCTTCCCATGTGGAGGAGGAAACATTACGTTTTTACAACAAGCTACACGTTGGGAGACCGTAACGATGTAAGGAATTCCTGCCAGCATTCCACAACAATCTTCATTATTTAAAAGCAAATAACTCCTGTTTGCTAGTAATGTGAATGTGGGTGTGATAGCAGGTGTCGGTGTACCTTTTAAGACACAGGCCAAATTAGGTGCATTCTGATTACACGAGCCATGCAATTGGATGTTCCTAACCACTAACGAGTGATCAGGTGTTGTTCTGCAATCTTCACCATTCAAATTAACCTCTAATCACTTCCCTCAGGCACCTATAGGTAAATGGTAGTGACCAAGCTTCATGGAGATAAGCGGTGCCCAGAGGTTCATACCTGCCTATAGCACAGTACTTCATGCAAGCTTCGAACTTGAACAGAGGGAAAGGTAATGTTATTAACCCATGGATAAGCCACACAGCGGTATTTGTCTCGGCCACAGAAAAAGGCAAAGGTTCCAACTTTTCAAAATGTAACATAGAAAAAGATGCATCTTTCATAGACATAAATTGATTTTGACCATGGTACAAAACAGAGACCTCTTCTTGCACAATATCCACAACAGTCGAAACAATATTATCTAATGTGTAAATGCGGGAAGCAAGCTTATTAATGCTGTTATCTACAACTGCTAGCACTTTTTCTAAATTTGCTTGGTCTATAGCTCTTAAGCGGGAAGCGGCCTCAATCTGGGACAGTTTCCAAACTTTGTTGTAAATAGCATATATCCACCTTTTGGATCTGCCGGAAGCAGGGCCCTTGACAAAATCATTCAGATCAACATCATCAGTCAATTTCGACAAATGAAGCTTAACTGACGCTAAAGTGGAGTGTTTGAGCCAATTCTGACACAGCTTGCCTACAGAATAGGTAGTAACAGAATGGTCACTCGCAAAACGAGGATCCAACCTAACCTGTGTGTAGCCAGGGGCTAAACCCAGAAAACGATGTTGGCAGGAATCTGCACTTCTGTGCCACAACAACCAACCCTCAGGATCCAAACTGGATATGTTAAAAGTAGAATTCAGTAACAGGGTCTGTAATTCACTGATCGTAATACTGGTATTCTTATCCCAACCAGGATATTCTTTCAATTCTGGAAAAGAAGGATCATTTAATTTTTTTGAAGTAGCCAATCCAAAGCAGGTGGTTTGTGAAATAGTCGAAAACAACATATGGTTCGGGATTAGACATGCACGATGCAAAGCCTCGGTGCCTTGCACTTGCCAACTTTTAGAAACCCAAACAGATTTAAGATCAATAGTATCTTTCCACAATTCATAGCCCCCAATAGCCAATTGGTCAAGAAAGGACTTGGAATATAATAGTTTTGTGTGGGTCAGTCTAACTTTGGAAGAGGACTTTTCGGTCATCTTAAAATAAAATGCATTAGGATTTGACTGATTAAAATCAGTGAAGTAAGTGAATCTCTTTAAAAGAGAATTTGAGCTGCCTTCCACAGCAGTGGGCCAATGTTCTCATAGCATATAGTTAACCATATTCCTCCTAGTGTTTGCCTTATGCAGGTAGTGATTGCCATAGTGTTGATAGCAGAACAAATCGCCATAATTAGCCGAATCCAAATATAAATCCTCAGCATCAAAAGCAGCATAATATTTCAAATCTGAAAACAAAGCCTCTACGGCTTGAACATCCCAATCATCAGAGCGTATATTTTGTTTTATCACATCCCCCATAGAAACTCTTAGTACATTTGGGACATTTATAACCTCTGTGGGACCATGTATTTGAAATTTAACAGCATCCCATACAATCCCATCTAAAACGGGCCATGCAGTAAGTTTACAAAAGTCAGGTCCCTCTTCAATCTGTGTGATGAGGAATGGGGTGCCAGGGTTCTATTAATATGTTGAAAACAGTCCTCTCTTCAACGTAGTGTCCATTCACAAGACGGAAAAAATACACCACAAAGCCAATTGACATAAACAAAAAAATTGAAAAAGCACCAACCAAATGTAAGTCCAAGAAGGGATCAAAAAATGTTTTTTAAACCATGTTGCAAAAACAGAAAGTTTTGAAGGGGACTTCGATGTGGTAGAGTTAGTGTCAAATGAAAATCTGGACTCAGTGGCCAAACAAGTTTGTAAATCGGGCATCGATAAGTCTGTAGGGTAAGTATACTCAGTCTCATCAAGATGAATATCAGGTGGGGTATTCAATAAAGGACTCAAAATTGCAGGCATCTCGAGGGCAACGTCAGGCCTGTTGTCAGGAGCCGGAGCCAAAACAGAATTTTTCCCGTATCGATGGACAAGAGACCGCAGGTGTCATACTAAGAAGAATCGGCCACTCTGTGTAATTTGACATTGTCAGTGGAGATGTACTT